>NC_071092.1:6699642-7329464 GCF_027358695.1 Spea bombifrons | reverse complement strand
AAGAAACGGCGTGTGCATCTGGGCTGGAAGTTTGAATTCGGGGGGGGGGGGTTTAGGTTGTTCCGGCTGCTAAGTGGTTAATCAAAGTGAGAAGACCAACATTCACTCAATGTAGATAATACTTGGGATTCCAAGCCTCTTCCTACATGCAATCAGAACGTCATCCTAATCAAACACACCGGAAAAAAAAATACCCGCAAAACTGATTTATACCAAAAAGACAAGACAAGAAATCAAAAATGTACACCCAGCCCTCCTAAAGTATAAGGCTCTGATTGATAGCGTATCTGATTATCAGCGGACAATTCCTGAAACACTTACAAGCCGGTCTGGGCACCGAGTAACGGGTCACAGCCACGGAACCCCCCCCACACAGATTTCTGCCTTTGTAAACGTGAAGAGTTCCGATCCCGGCTGGATCTCGATTCATGAAGCCCCAACTGGCGGGTTATATTAGAAGAGGTTATTAAACGTGAAGTTTCCGTGCTTCGTAGAGAAGCGAGTGGATGGAAAAGCCCCGACGCCAAGCTTGTTTCCACCGAGCAAGATGCAGATTTAATTATTTGGCTGAGAGTGTTAAGAGTTGCATTCGATCAAACGCTGCAGAGGGAAACGTTGGCTGCCCCTCTCGAAGGGGAATTTAAACATTTCCGTGATGCTCTCGGGGGGCATAATGAATTTACAAACAAAAACCAGATGGATGGGGGCTGTTTTAACGGTCCGTACAGACAAAATATACAGGGCGGGGGGGGGCATGCGGTATCCGCTGCCATTAAATTCCATGTTTATCGCAAAAGACTGATCGTGTTTTGATTGCTCGAACGTCTTAATATTTCACTTCTCCCCATATGTTCCAGAAACCCACAGGAAATACAAGTATTTAGAAAAATATTTGCTCCGTTTGATAAAGCGGCATCGCCATCTGCATTTATTTTACTGTTAAAATCCGTCGCACACAGTCCGTGGCAGCCTTCGCTGGTTATTCAGTATATTATTCCCTGCGCCTGAGATGTCAACGACAGAAGACTGCGATTTTGGGGATCATAAAGTAGATCAATAGGGTCAAGGTGACAACAAATGGGTTGTCATCTCCGGAAAGCCCGACCTTTCATTTGGGGAATCCATACATGCCAAATAATTATACTATCACTCGCTAAAGTGACTAGGAGTGTTAGGTTGTATATCACCGCTACACTTTACCTATACATCGGCTTGAAGCTACGATAGGGTCTGGACCAAAAGCTACATTTTAAACTAATGGAAGCATCCATAGACCTTAAAGGAGTCAAAGAGGTTCTTACCTTCAAGAACTTGTACAGGAGAAATGTAAACCAGTTTGTCAGCATCTTCTCGGCTACCGACTCGGTTCTAGGGATGCAAAGAGAAACAGTTACTTTTATACACAGAACCGTCGGCTTTACGTATAGAAGATGGCGCACGGAAGACGAGAAGAGAGTTAAAGAGTACGGCAGGAGTTCTCAGAAGTTAACACTTATTTTTGACCCCAGGGGCTCCAGTCAATGTCCAGTTTTGACCCTTTGGGTCCAATAAAGCTGGCAATCCCTGGGGTCAGACCAGAAGGTAAGCAGAATAAATGGAAGATTCAGGTAAAGCTGCGTAAGAGACAATAGATCATTCTGCCAGCTGTAATGTAGTCGGGATATATTTTGCGGAAGCCAAAAAGAATGAAGAGAGTCAGTTTGCTTGTTTGCCTTTGCCAGATAATTTATCCACAAGATGCAAATTTGAAAACGCATGAACAGATGTTTCAGAGGTTTGACACAGAGTGCAAGCTCTTGGGATGAGAAGCGGCATTCTTACCACTCGGAGATTCATTTAATGAAGGCGTAATACAAACAATAAGCATTTTAACAACCAACGGTGGAAAGCGTAAGCGTTTCATTGATCTCGATACAAATTACATTCTCTCGCCTCCGCTCTGCCTCAAACACCCCAGGGAGCCCGAAAGAGCGGCCCGGAGTTTTTGTAAAAGCGAGGATGGATTCAGACATCAAAGGGAGGATCACTTTAACCAGCCCGGGAACTCTCTAATGAGCTGTATGCATGAGCCATTAAACGGTGTACTAGTTAGGGGCGCGCGCAGACCGCAGCGTAATGCTTTTTAGTCTTTGAAACCTGCAAACAAATAATACGCACATTTTCCCAATAATTGGAGACTTCTGGGAATTTAACTCATTCCACACAGTGCTACCTGTCTATTATTTTACATAGAAACACAGAAATTGACAGCAAATAAAAACTATTCGGCCCCGTACCGTCGGCCCGTTTCTGCAAACCTAAATCAGTCGCTGGTCTCGTCCGCCATATTGCCCACTTCTACTGGGAGGCTGCCCCATTTACCTAGCTCCTTTCAAACATCACATTACATTTAAACCCCCCCGAACCTCCTATGAGGCGATGGCACACGGCAGCGTTAGATTTTCGGGAGCACGCAGGCGTTGAAGGGATAAGCGAGTCCGTACTGCAGTGGTAGTAGCCGACACAGATAGGCCGGGAGAAAGCAATAAATAAGCGTTAAGAGCTTCATTTACAGCCAAATACGACGGTCACAGAGCCTTGAAGTGCAATTTATGTCACCAGCCTGTGATCAATAGAAAGAGGATGGCAAGGTATTGAATTAATGAAGATAATGTATTTTTTAGCAGAACCTCTGCTTTTGCATTCGGAAATCGATCTGGCTGCGTTTAATTCTTTCAGCACCGGCTCCGCGCGGGGGGATTGATTTTTTTCCCCCCTCTCTCTCTTTTTAATCATCTTCGTATGTGCAAAGCACTGTAGTCAAATGTTTGGGATGTGGAACCACAGAAGCGATGGGGTCTTCACGACGGCAACGCAAGCCTCTGGTGACGGTCTTGTGAGTTCACCACACGGGAAAACACGGGTACTAACGCCAGACCAAACCCGTGTTCAGGGTGTAAAATCCAAGACACGCAGAAAATCTGAGCACATGCGTGAATTAGGAACGTTCCGTTAAATTACAGGATAAGGGCAACAGTGTTGCAATCACTAAGTATTATTTTGTTCACCCTTGATAATGAATAATTAGCGACGATTAATGGTAGCGCCTGCGACATGAGACAACCCAGTAGACCGGAAGAATCGCCTATCCTACAGGAGACTGTTATGCCACTAATTAGAGCTAGTCTGGTGTAGCTGGTGGATCTTCATTCAAACCAATGAAACATAATTAGTGGGGCAGCTGAAAGCAAAAAATGTACCCATCTAATTGAAAACATGTATCTGGGGGTATAGGAACTTACCGTCTCAACAGTAGCTTAGGGTGGTTCTTGCTCTCGAGATTCTTCTCGATGAGGTCAGAGAGCAGCTGCTTCAGCACCCCTGTGGCGTATTCCATCTCGCCCTGCAGGGCCGTCATGATGAGGGAGGCCACGTTTCCACGGTCCCTCATGGAGAAGCTGCGCTGGGCTTCCAGAGTCCGGATGAAAGTGAGTAGGAAGTGCTTCTTATTCAGGAGCTGGCCGAAGAGGTTCAGGGCTTTCTCCACGTTGGCCTGAACCTAACATAAGGAGGCAAGGAGTGAGGAAGAGAGCCTTGGAACATACAGAACCAAACAAGACATTCCCATAATATGATACAGCCCAATGAACACGGACATTCCATGTGTAGAATGATACATCTGACGGCAGATCAGAACCCTTCGGCCCGTCTAGTCTGCCCAAGACTCAAACCTTAATCAGTCCAGGAGCTCTATGCTTATCCCAGCCCGGTTTAAATCCCCTCTACTACTTCTGCTGGGAGGAAGCGGACTTTTCAAACCGAACCAGAACCACATTTTATACACAAACCTTACTGTATCTAATGATGGATCTAACAAGATTCAAACGTTCACAAGAAAACAAGAGAAAAGGGGTCAAACAGAGGGAATAAAAACCTGTATTTACGCAGATTCGGAACCCAGGATACGTTTAATTATGATGGCGGAACGTTCCTAGAACAAACCACTTTGCAGCGCTTGCTTTATCCCACTCACATCCAGCACCTTTTATTCTTTCTGATTAATACAACTTTTAGTCAAAATTATCACTCAGGTTCATTGTAGTTCAAGAGCCCTCAGCCCATGCAAAAAAAAAAAAAGGAGAAAAAATATTCGACTAAAATCCACCGGCAGCTGGGATATTAATCACTGGAGTATTCATAATATATTCATTGGGCATTAAAGCCTGGATTTTCAAAGTGGGTTTTTTTGTAGGGTGCAAATTGCACATAACAGCCACTCCTGCGGAGTTCAGAAAAACGTAGCTTTTGGATCTGAACACCTCCAGCGCACCGGCACGAGGCAACCTCATTCAACGGGCTCTGATTGCTTTCGCGGCTTACAAAGCCATTGAATTGTTTCAATGGGAAATCCAGCCGTGTTTTCAAAAATCAAAAGTGCAAGTTTAACCCCGTCCTTACTTCTCAAGGTCACGGCAGGCATCTAACGCAGGATACACACTTGAAGCCATTACCCGGACTCCTATTGTTTAGAAGCACGGCGCGGCGCCCACAAAGTGCTGAACACAATGGAAATAAGAGGCAGCTTGGCGCTGCGGGCTTTAACGTAACCCGTGTCAATCCAGGCTTTGTCACAGAAAAGGTCCTCATCGGGACTGAAATGCTGTGATGGTGCCATGTGGTGCGAATGCACTTGTGGAGTTAGGGCCCCTACAGCTGATTCCAACCACCATATCTCACAACGCCCTAGCAATACCTAGCAATGCTGAGGTCTCCCTCTCTCTATAGGAGACAGAAGGGGTAGATCCAGAAGACGGGCCAAGCCTCTGGTTGCAAACTACAATCGAGCGGAGATTATTATCCTGCTATGTCTAAAAGTCGATGGAGCTGCAATAAAGAAGGAATGAGCACCTGCTAAGGGTCCCTGCTTATCTGTAGGACCCCAATAAGATGACAAAGGGCAAGGAAATATGGATGATCTAAGTATGGACATGATGTCATACTGCTATAATATATTTGAGGTCACAAATGCCTTCGGCTCCTAAAAACCTCAAAGTGTCCTTAATGATGAAGAAACTTGGCTCCAAAAGAGCCTAAATATGGCCATATTCTCTCCAAACAGGTGCTTTAATCAAACACATTCAGAGATTTGTTTCTTATGGGAATTGTTAAAGTCCTTGTTTTTGACGACACGGAATTCCACACTGGAGGATCGACACTTTCAATACATCCCGTTCCGCAGCTGAACGAGTTGGGGCAAAACACCGAAAAATCCAAGTTACAGTAGTATGCAGAAAGGCGATTTCTAAAGAATATATCGATTTGGCAGTGAGATACCCGTTACTAATCTATACACAGAATAGACAAACAGGGCCAGATCTACATGTCAGGTACCCCTAGGCTCAGAGGACTTAGCAGCCCAAAAAAGAGTTAAATATTATTTTAAAGGCTTTGTAGGAGGGGCATAGGCAAAATGGGTGGAGAATAAGTGGGAAATAGGCAGGGATTGGGCAATGTGGGTGCGGCTTGGACAGGACAGCCCTAAAACCATGCCCCTCCCCCTTTTGTCTCGCCGCGGCACATGTCTCAGCTACCTAATAGAAACTAAGCCCCGCAGAACTGACTGTTTTTCGGATAAGCACAGGCCATCCGGAAATTTCCTGAAAAGATTTAACTATTCCCAAATCGACAAGCAGTTTTTATGCAAATTTTACAGCACAGAGGCAGATTGAAGATTATTTAATCAGGGGAATTTGCACTTTGTTTTACAGGCTGGAGTTTGAAAGTAAATTTGGAAAGCTATTAAACATATCGAACTATACAACAAGAACAGAAAACGTTAGGCACTTAATCGCGTCCGTCTTTATGGGAAAACCTATTGACGTTACAGTGCGGAATATTAAGGAGACGGATGCCATGGCTGTAAAGATGCGCCCCGAACCAATCCATTAGGAGTTTAACCCCTTAACCGTCAGCGAGTCCACGTGTATCGCGCAGTAACGCACTGCTCAGCGATAAGACAGTAAATACAGAAAATAAGCTGCAAGCAAGCGTGCTGCTCAGCTCTCTGGCACTGAAATAGTTAAATATTTTGTATCTGACACAAACTTCTCTTTGGCAGATCACTCATAAAATCTGCCTCCAAAAACATTCTTCCCTTTAGTTTGTAAAGCAGACATTTGGGCTCCATATGACCAGCGAGTCATTAAGCAATTTTATGATAAGGGGGAAAAAATGCTCTAAAAATCAAACATGCCGTTGTTCTGGAAAGTGGAACCCGGGTTTAAATCTGCACCGAATCGGGTACATGAGGTGACCAGGACTTCCGTGTCCATCAAGGCATCTATTCTCTGGGGTACTTCTCATACCGAGAGCTAGAATAGCGAATACTGAGCTTACAGTGAGTTTAGAACTAATAGAAGAGGGGCAAATAACATCAGTATTCAACATTGACCATTGGCGCTTAAGGCCCCCCCCCCCCGATTTAGACATGGGTAATAATGCAATCACACGGAGGCTCTAATCTAACACTACGGCCCTTCATAATAATAGTTAATCCTGAGCTTTATGTTTTGTGCTGTATACTATCGTGATGGCACTTCATTGATCCGACAAATAGGTAAAGAGGAGGCTATTTCTTAAGTTACAGATTAACCCTTTAGTATCCTTAGTTTAAGTGAGAACAGAATGTTGAGTGGAGATTCTGAAAACAAAGATCCTGGTTTCGGATGCGGTATCTCAGCTGCATTTATTTTCCCCAACAATAGGGTTTTAATGAGCACAATATTACAGCCAAAATGCACAATTTAGGCTCGTTCTTTTTTTTCCTCTCTTTAAATTCAAACCGACTATTCTTATCTCACGGCTTCCTAGAACAATGCGGGGTAATATGTACGCTGCATTTGGGATGCCGTTCAATACAGACTGACGATTGACTCGGTGACTGTACCTCCATTTCTTTTAGCACGGGGTGGTCTTCTATCCCAGGGAAGAGGACCCTCATGGCGTACGTTCGATATTCGAGGAACGGGATGCCGGCTCCGTCGAGGTCGTTGGTCAATTCGTGGATGTCCGTCTGCAGCTCAGCAAAGGCTGTACCAAAAAGAGAGAAAGAATGGGGGCTGAGTTTGGGACAATCCTCAATACTACTAAATGTTTAGGGAAGACGGAGAAGAGATACATGTGGATACAATAACAATATGTAACAAAAATGAAAAGATCAAAACTAGTAACGTAGGATAGCGACGATGTACATTATTTTGATACATAATACCCATTATATCGATACATAATACCCATTATATCGATACATAATACCCATTATATCCGCATCTAACTCCGCTACAATCCAAGAAAGCACAGATTCGATGTTTGTATAGAGGTTCTGGTCTCCTGCAGTGCTGGGGATTCCATATCAGCTTCTGCCCTAAACAGCTTACAATCGTTTGTCGTCAATAAAACCATATTTCCCATTTTTCCATATCTCTAGGACTGATATGCAGCTGTCTATGGGGGCAGCCAGGGACCCCTAATGAAGCTTTGGTTTTAGGCAGTTGCTCTTATCGCCCACTAGCAACGACAAGCCTAGATGAGTTAACATTCGCAGCGAGCCATCTTCACCGTCACTGTTGGGTAAATCAATGGCTGAGTTATAAGAGGACCCTAGAAAGAGGGTCTCCTAAGCAGGCGTTTTGAATAAAGATATTGTGCAGCAGTTATAACGAGAACATACTATCACAACGGGGCTTAACGCCCCCCCCCCCGCGGCTTGTCCGATTACCTGTAGATGTTATTAAAGCCATATAAATATTTTGCCTGATACCTGGCTAATCCGAAGCGCTGATAACAGGGCGAGGATTCCTTTCCTGCTAATAACATAATCCTGAGCTTCCGGACGTAGGATTTGTGGGGGATGTTTTTTTTGTGCCTCGAATACGCAGCCCCGGCTTCTATACATTGAGATCCTAATTAATAGCCTAGAACTGTTCCACTACCCACAGTGTTTGTGTTATATCCCATCTGTGCATTTGGACAGCGAGTCAAAAGAAAAATATTCCAACTATAGGGGTTACGTGCAAAAAAAAATGTTATTCTGGTACAAAAACTTTGAAAAGTTCCTGCTGATTCGACTGTTCCATAGGCTGCTATGGCAACAATACCAGTTTTTATTACTTTTTTTGCACCAGAAGTACTTTTTATATATAACCCATTTGTCGGTGATTAACTAATCTTAGCTAAGACCTTAACTGCTTTGAAATAGTTGTTTTCCTTAAGCAACAGCATCCATTTGGAGCAATCGGCTGGCATTATGGACATATAGAATTTTATGGTAGATAGGACTCATTCGGCCAATTTTTCCTGCTGTAGGCTCCTTGGTCTCATCTTAGATTCAGGATATCCATGTGGCTACCCTATGCATGTTTAAATTCCCCTACCGCATATGCTGGGAGGCTGTTCCATTTATTAACCGCCCTCTCGATAAAACTTAATTCATAGGCTTTTGGTTTCAGTTTGGTTTCGCCTATATTAACTGCTGCCCAAAATACATTCTGACCCCCCTAAACTAATTAAAAATATCCGTAAGAATGTACGGTAAACGGCGAACGCAGTCGCAAATTATGAATAAACCAGCAGCCTGGCGTGTTTCTCGCTGCTCCGAGACTCGATACCCCCAGGAAACGTGGGTTTTATGATAATCCTCGTACCCAGTTATTTTACTCTCCGGCTATATGCACGATCACCTGCCAACGACAACCCGGCTTCAGTTTAGCGCCAGCGAACGTTTGCACGTCGTCGGCAATCTCCATTATTAATAGGGTTGCAGCGGCGCGGCTCCTAAGGACGCGCGGGCATCTCGTGACTCGAGCTGGCGCCGTAGACGCACATCTAAGCGAAATTCAATTAAAATAATACCGCAGACCAGAGACGGCGAGGGGAGGACTTTTTCGGAGCCGTCAGATGCTTAGAAAGGTGCAGCGAGAAGAAAGAAGCCAAGGAGAAGGGGCAGCCGGCAAGCGAAGAAATCCGAACGTGGCACGATTCAAAGGCACAGAATGGGTACAGATAATACGCTGCTTAATTAAAAAGCCTTTTCTTTCATCTGGCAGCTGTAGAATATTGCAGATGATCTTCCCGGTAGCTCGCCTGTCTCTCTCTCTCTCTTTATATATATTTATATTTCGGATTTTTTTTTTATCTCCTTTGCGGTGCCAGTCTTCTTCCCCACCTCTGGACCGGCTGCAGTGTGTTGGGTCGCGACCCCACGTTCTGGCTTACAGGAATAATGGGTAATTAGACTTTCTCTGCGGGATCTTCACAGACTGCCTGTCCCAATTCCGCGGACGCTTCCGTTCAGATAATGAGACACCCCGGGCTTCTTCATCCTGCGCTACCCGCACTCGCTAAGCTTTTATTTTTTCTTCTCTCTTTCATTTGGTCCAAATGGTGGCTCGGCGCATGACAGTCAAGGTGTCATATAAATGAAATGACAAGATCGTTTTAGTTCTCCTTCCTAGGGAATCATTCCCCCCTTGAGATATCAGAGAATAGCTTCTATTGCCATATATATATATATATATATATATATAAAATATACAGCGGGTGCAATTACACTGCAACCTAAAAAGCCCGTCAAACAGACCGTGACAAATTCACTACCTGCTTTACAAGTGACGGATGACAAGGAAACATGCAAAGTGGCTTATGGGTAAAAAAAAAAACTTGACATGTCGGGACACGAGTCACAACCACTCTTACAGCTTACATTAAATCTAATATTTCCAAAGCACTATGCAACAATTATCTTATACTAACAGCAGGAGGCAAGAAAGGGTAGACAGATATATATATATATATATAACCTGTACACAATCATGACTATAGTTCCCATTATCCACATTTGGATGCAGTTAAACAGCCTTTCCTATACATAAGAATATCCGGATGATGTTAGAATAACCAGCAGTTACCCCCACGTATGTTTTTCTTCTGTGTTATGAACGGACACTCACTCACTTTATATATCTAGGTAAGATCCTCTCTCTAAGATCCTCTCTTACCTTCTTTGCACTCCAGGGCCACACGGGATTCTAGATTGTCCATCTGGAGCTGCAGGCGCTTGAGGGTGCGATCTGCGTCCCGCGACTTGCGCTTGTACGCAATGAGAACCGCGATGATGGTAAGCAACAGAAGACCGCCACCTCCACCGATGCCGATGATGGCTGGTAGAGTCAACAGGCTGTCGGAATAAATCTGCAGGGTGCCAGGCGAGAATTCGAACCCGCCAGCTTTGATCTGGGAGACAATGGAAACGTCCAGTAACTCTTTATGAATAAAACACATTCGGCGTAACGCACACAGAGGCGAGGAATATTAAACTCACGGTGACTTTGTGCTGCCCCGTAAGGTTAGGCGACTCGCACAAAAGCTGCGTCTCGGAGACCGTCAGCGCGCATGGAGTATCCCCGATCAGCACCGTGTAATTAAGGCGAAAGTTTCCTGGAGCTGCCGGAATCAGATTACGACCCTATAAAGACAAGTGGGGAAAAGTACTTTGTTATACGCAGACACAGTTCTGTGTATAAAGTTCATGGCTGTAGTGACAGTCATAAGTAATTTTCTACATGACCTAATTTGAATGGAGTATTCTTGCTGACTTACTAGACTACGCATTAAAAACCATAGACGGCTCTGCCCATGGTTTGTTAACAGACCTAATCCAGGACGGGTTCCCATTAGACAATCTCAGATAGAAGACCACTCACTCACCTTAATGATCAGCGGGGAACTGGGCTTCAGTTCAAGGTTACCAGATGCACTCAGGGGCTCAAACACGGGATCCGGGTAATAAACGAAGTTGGTTGTGTTCACAATGAGCAGGGCTTGGACATTGTCCATGACAAAGCCGATCTCGTCCGGACGGTCTCCGTTCTCAGGTGGGATCCTGAAAGGGTTTTCGATGGAGGGGGCTAGGCACATCATGGTGGTGTCATTGTACACAGTACAGTTCTAGAGTGGGAACAAAGATTGGGAGAAGATTGTTTCATAAACTCATAGAAACAAACATAAGCTCATCCCTCACGACATAGGATGATGTGGCTCGCTCCTTAAGCTCCCGTAACTCTCATCCAATTTGTCGATATTAAGGGAATTGTAAACGCAACCAGATTCCAGACCCGACTGTGCTGCTCGCTCGGTGCCATTGCAAAGCTCACGAAGAAACCACACTCATGCCATGCGTTGGGAAATGCTTACATTCTCCCGTTCCACGTCTCCATACTTGGCCCGTATCTTGGGTTCCCGAATGGTTGCCAGGTTCATTCCGGTTACAATAAGAGGTGTTCCCCCACTGCAAAATAAAAGAGACAATCTGCATCACCCGTCCTGATGAAGGCAACAAAATCATTCGAAATAATCGCCAAAGCGCCTGTTTATCCAAGGAATCTACTAAATGATTGCTCTTATGAAGATGCTTCTATATTTCAGTTACTAAAGCTGCTGTTCCACCTACTCTGTTGAATGCTTCTCTTTTCAACATTTTTTGTAACTAAACGGAACTGGATGGAGGAATAAACGAATGAGTCTGCCAATGTCTGCTTAACGCATATAATTAATAATGAAATGCAAAGTGGAACAGCACCTTTAGAAGCATTACTGTTGTACAGCCGGAGTTTACCTGGTGATGCTCCATTCAGGTTCTAACTTGTGTACGGTTGGGTCTTCCGTATAATTGTACAACACATCCTTGTTGGTGAGCATCGCGCGGTTGATGTGGATCCGGATTTCTGCGCCTCCCGGGTTTTGTCCTTGCGGGGTCTTACAGCGGATTTCGTGAGCAGTTCGCCTTGGGGAACAAAATAATCACAATTATAACCCCCTCTCTCTTTTCAAAAAACCAATAACTCACCCTAAAATGCTATTTATCATAAAATCAGCATAAAGTATATATACATACATATATACACACACATTATATATATATATATATATATATATATATATATATTACAATATCCACAGACTGTTACGTTATATAAATAAAATGATGATAATTGGATCTTGTGAAGCTTGAAAGCTTACATTTTAATCATAATTATTTCTTATTTTGTGGACAATTTAGTCTCTATAATTAAAAGTAATGGAAACTAGAATCACATTAACTCATTAAAATGCACCAGCACCTTATACCAGCGTGTTATATACAGTAATGGTACTCGGGTTAAAGCCCTGTTAAAAAACAATTGATTTAGGTATTAACCAGAAATTAGCATAAATATCGGAGCCCAAAAGCTGTTTGCGGGGCCCGCAGATGGACAGAATCATTGCGAGCGGTAACAGGCGCCGCGGTGTCAGATGGTGTTTTCTATTAAGCGGCCGTAAAAAAAACGCCGGATAAAATACCAGCAGTTACAAAAAAAAAAAAAAGCAGGAGCCGAACTAACGCTCTGTATCACACTCTCACCCTGCAAACGGCAGCTATTAGCACTGATAACCGGCAATTACCACGGGGAAATATTTAAAGACCCGTTCTATTATCATTCGTAATCTAGAAATTATGCACTTGAAATCCTATGGAAGGAAGATGCGGGGAGAGAAGAAAAGGCAGATCTGGAAACGTGAAGGATGCAGCCTGCGGGCAAAAGGGAAGATACTTAACCCCGCGCCTGCCAGACACAACGCTGCGACACGGGGCATTACCGTAACACCGTGCTTAAACCCTTTGGATTCACAAGAGCACAGATATATCTCTCTCTCTCATTTTGAAGGCAACGTGGTATGCTGTTTGGTCACTCTAATTCAGGGGTAGCCAGCAAGCAACTTTCCAGCTGTCTCCAAACTTCAACTCCCATCAGTGTCAGCCAGAGCTGCCCGAGAATCAATTCTGCGTCGGACCAAGAGAAGATGTAGACTTCTATATCTTTGAGAGACCTCTAAACACCAAGACTGTCCCAGCCGTGCTTGCCTTTTTTTACACAGAAAGTCACAGAAAGATAGCTCATAATTTCTGGCATTAATTGTGTTAAAATACAATAAATCCTTAATTTTTAGCATGGATTCAGTATTGATATAAGCCGCTGCTGTGACCCGATTAACAACAATCAGGGACAGAAGTGGGTTACTGATCTCTGATCCATATATAAAAAATACATCTTTAAAAAGTGCATGAAACACCCAGCTTTATCATAAACCTTGCTTTAACTAAAATCTGCTTTAAGCATAAAAAGAGAAAGAGGTCGGCGAGGAGAATGTACAGCGATAAAGCAGCGGATAGGCTCCGCAGCACTCTTACCACGAGAAGGCACAGGGACGTCCGCCAACGTCAACCGCCACATCGCTGCCAGCGTTCAAGTTGCTGCCCTCTATGGATATCCACGTTCCACCTGACACCGGCCCGCGAGCCGGAACCACGCGGTTAAAAAAAGGAACCTGAAAGGTGGACAGAAAACATGAGATGGTGCTCTAGATAAAATACAAGAGAACTTAGGGTTCCTAACCCGTGGCTTTGCCGTTTTAGTTAGACTCTAATTCCTATTATCCAAACAGGGTGCTGAACATACAGCAATGGATGAAAAGCCAAAAAACGGTTCCTATCTTTGTAATAAAGCCTATCCATTGCCAACGCTGCTCGATGCTAAGCTGAAAGGATTCACTCTCTGGGTCTTAAAAACATGATGAGTGAGTCAGACGCCATATGTGATCACGCAGACATCTGGGCTACACCGTCTAAAGGGAATCCTCACTTCATCTGCATAACTCATCACTCGACGGCAAAGTTTTTGGGATAAAAAAAATATTATAAATTAATGTTTAAGGAGTGAAAAACCTCAGTCCTCCCGAGAGCCTAAGTGTTAGATTACTTCACACAAGCTGCAGGTACTGTTAATCTTTTAAGTGGTTACGGACTCACCACAAACGTGAAGGTCTTCGGGGAGAGCGCGCGGTAATCCTGCGAGCAGTCTCGGACACACACTTCTACGGGGACATCGTGGGTCTGGGTACTGCTGGCGTCTCCGATCTCGCACACAATCCTGCAGAAAGCCACAAAGTTTAACTCAGCGCCTCGATAATCTTGTGGGCGGCCAGCGGTTGACACATTGTTACAGCAGATCCCTTCCAGGTAGCAGTCCCACATTGTAACTCCCACCACACGCAGGTCAGCCTCTGGGGCCGGACATACATCTTGTATTCGCACTGAACTTTTGGAAGGCGCTAGGACAGAGTACATACAATCATCCTCTCTGTCCTCCTAATTCCGGAACGCCTTGCTCACCAGCTTCTGTGGACTAAGAGTTTGATGATGTTCCCCCCAAGAGGTTTCTAGATTGCCCTAATTACTGGCGACTGAGCTTTCATACCCGCTAAGAAACCCCCCTTCCAACATAACCAGTGTTTGTATAAGCTCCATGATGCAGGACGCTCGCTCAGATTGTTATTGTTCTTCCAAGTGTTCTTCCCACATTCTAATGGGCTGCAGATTGTGTTACCACTTTAAAGATATAAGATAACAATCATTTGTTGATTACTGCCTTGTTTATCAGTATGTACGGATAACAGGCAGTGGGTGTTGCAGAATGGAGCTGCCTCCAGTCTGCCAGAGAACATTTAATAGCCGACAGCAACAATCTCCTGGATGGATTTTGGGAGCTTCATCTAAACGGAGGCAGAATGGATTGGGCAGACTAGATGCCCCATGTTCAACAGACATTGAGTGATCATCTCAACCATTTATTCTTGGTGCAACCTGTCAACCCAAAGCTGGACAACGGTCAGACTTACTGCTCTGCGCTGATGTACTCGCTCTCGATCGGGAAGCACATAACTTGGCCAACCCTCACTCCGACCCGAATGTCTTCAAACCTCAAGCCCAGATTTTCACCGGTGATGGTCAGGCGGGTTCCACCTTGCTTAGGGCCAGTCTCGGGAAACAACTGCAGAAAAAAAAAACAACAACGGGAATGAGACGTTATTAAACCAGACAGACAGCAAAAAAATAACTGCCTACAATCCCAACTGCATACTGCCTGCCAACCATCATGGCGGCCATAGGCCTGGTTCTGACTTACATGACAATTCACTATATCGGGAGTCCTTTACAGAAAGTGGAATCAATGTTTTGGGGCCAGAATCCCTAATATTTATGCACTTAGATAGGCAGGTTTGTTTTAATGGTATTCACTGGGTATGTGCTGAATTCTTGCTTTATTTTGTGAATTGTTGGGTTGTATGAAAGGAAAATACTTGGGATAGATAGTCAGGGTAAAATATAGTTAGGTTCACTTTCTTTTATCTCTTTCTTTTATCTTCTTATAAGTCCCTAAGCAGCTGTTTGCGGGGTAGAGCCATGAATAAGAAAA
Organism: Spea bombifrons; assembly: GCF_027358695.1. Classification (NCBI taxonomy): domain Eukaryota; kingdom Metazoa; phylum Chordata; class Amphibia; order Anura; family Pelobatidae; genus Spea; species Spea bombifrons. The sequence continues at coordinate 7,314,135 of NC_071092.1, read as the reverse complement.
ATGTAAAAAAATAAAAGTTACTCGAAATGAAAATTGTTGAAATTAAGTCATTTTTAAGAGTTTTTTTTCCTCCTATCAGGAGTCGGGACGTGACAAAGTGTACGGGAAGACGGAGTTTAGCGCGTCTGTCCTTTGTGCTGCCGCAGAGACGGTTATGGAGGATGTAAAGTTCCCGCTGAGTGCTCTTTCTTACTGCAGGCTGCTGTGTTTTGTACGTTAATGTAAGCAGGCGGGGGGCTCCTTGTAAAACCACGCACATTCCTGTTGAGTTTGAACAGCAAAGTGAAACTGAGTCGTTAAGCCCCGGAACCCAAGTGAAACTGCAAGTACTTTACAAACACGAACCCAACTGTATCCATGAATATTTTACCGTCTGTGAAATTCACGAAAGCCATTTGCAAACGGAGACTGAAGCAGAATCCGGGATGAGACTGGGCTGAGCCGACATGCTCTAGGAATTACCAAATAGTGCAAGAGCGGAGCATCTACACGCAAACGGAGTGTAGAGAGAGAGATTAGGAGGTATTGAGAAGAGAAATAGATGGGCGCTCGGCACCCAAACGGCGCATACCCGGATCAATAACCAACAAGAGTATGGGTGAGTATTAGAGGACATCCACGGGGACACACATTGTGCTTCCGTGTGTCACTAAGAACGCGGCAAGCGGTTCCCAGCCAGGTCTCTGCTTTCTCCTTGGTCAGATCATCATCTCGTTCCGAGGGGAGACACCGCAGTCTGATGAGACCCATTTAGCAAGATTATTTCCAATAAGGCGGACAGGTGCAGTGTGACAAAGGCAGCATTATGACTGATGAGCAGAGGGGAGGTGGCTCGGCAACACCAATAACAAGCTAATTACGGGCAATTTCACACCAGATTTTGCTTGCCTTCGGAGCGGCCCATCACTCGTCACACACCTGCGGGCACTAAATGGAATTAATGTGTCCCCACGCTGGCTGCAGAATCTCATTCTCTGGAATTATGGGGCTCGTTACCGATTTGCCGTTGGGAGCAGGAAGAAGGAAGGGCGATTTATGAGAGGCCTTGCTTTAATTATATTTCACTTTGTCCTTTTCTTTTTTTGTATTTCTCAGAGAGCATCACACGGGTCACCAAGCAGAACCAACCCAGTGGTGCGGAGTTTCAGTTGCTCATTGATCTAGAACCCTTTCTCTCCCAAAACAAATCCTGGTTAACAAAAAAAACAAATCTTCCTCTCCACACAAGCAGTCTCTGCAAGAGCTACACAAGGCGTTCGTGGGGGACCCGGATACAATGAGTCACAGCGGGGTTTCTTTAGAACAGACGATAAGATCTAGAGGAGGTTGCAAACATTGTTGAATTCATTATCTTACCCTAAAGAGCCTGCAATCTTTAGAGACACTTCCAGAAGAGACGCAGCGGTCTAGCACCCAACAGTGAGACATTTCATGAAGCCTAGAACCCAAGCATCTCCCGCAGTGGGGTCAACACGTGCCCTGAACCTCCACTCCTCGCCTGGGCTACCCAACCTGACTTTCCCCCTGCTATATCACAGACAGACCTGTTTCCGTTCTGAGCTTTCTCTTTATCTTGCTGTCTCGCTCTCTCCCCCCCTCTCTCTTTCTCCCTTAATTGGTTTCACAGGGGAACTTTTAAATAAAACAACGAACATCTCTTCTGTAAAAAAAATCGAGGAGGAAAAAAAAAAAAGGGCTATGCCGTTAGTTATGCAAAAAGCAGGAGTAGAGGAGAGGATATCAGAGTTAAAACACAGGATTGATCTGAGCAGCGTCGGAGATCTTTGTTCGGTCTCTCTCCGCTTTACGTCTCAGATCTGCCCCCGTTACCATGGCAAAAATAAGATATCAGAACGAGCTAGACCACTCAGGTCACCGTGCCCACACGCCTCCATTATGGGGAACAGAGACGTGCGGTGGATCATGATGCAGGCATCTGCTTACCAGCCTACAAACAAACCTGAGAACATTGGGACTTGGAATATAGACGCACCCAGCATACCTCCAAACTATTTAAATGGCCAAAGAGGGGTGTACTTGTTTTATAGGGTGTGGTGAGAGGTGTGTCTAGGGGAGGGGCTTGATCAATATATTTTGATTTTCTGTTGTGACCTTTTAAGAGCTCTTTATGTTACTAAGACATTCTAAAAAGGAATAATGTCTTTGAACCCATATCATGATTTTACTAAATACATTATTGGGGCTTTTAGGGCTGTAGAATCCTGTGATGACCTCATACCCATCCGTGATGACCTCATACCCATCCGCGATGACCTCATACCCATCCATGTATGTGTTTGGAAGGTAGAAGCATTGCACGCTAGAATACATATCAGTTACCTTCGTGATCTTGGGATCCGTGCAGCGGCTGTTGGCTGTGCTGGCGTGCATCCAGGGGCTTTCATACACGGGGCAGTTTTGGCGTAGGGTGCATTTCTTTTCGTTCACACACCATCCACATTCAAATCGAGGGTCTGATTTCAGGCAGAGTCCACAACTCTCCCGTAAGGCGGAGCATTTGTACAAGTGGGCTGCAAGACACGATGATACAGTGTTACGGGTTCAATAATTCATTGTTCTAAAAGAACAGGTCCAAAGCATATGGAAAAGTGCCCAATGGGTGATGTTCTCCAAGCCGCTCACCTTGAATATTTTGTGGGTTGTCGATAACAAAATGTCCGTTCCACACCACAGACAAATTTACCGGAAGGTCACTGATGTCATTACCTTCATAGTTGTACTGGAAAAGAAAAGAAAAAACACAAGGGGTTAATCTTACAGGAACCAACCTGGAAAAAAAAACTCAATGGAAATACCCAAAGCATGAACTGCACATCACATCCAAGGAAAAATACAGAAAAACAAAATAAGCTTCCCCTTTAACGTACGTCATATTGCCCCAAATGGGGTAAATATATGTTCAAAGCATACAGAAAAAAACAGATTATACAGAAATAGTCGTGACGTGAACACAAAATGAAAAATATGGACTTTTGCAAAATTATGTCCCCAAGCAGTCAACTTTTTTGTAATTTAACCCTTTGGGGGGTATCGATGGTCTCTGGTTTCTTGGGTACAAAGCAAGGCTTTGCATCTTCTTATTGCAAACCCCTGTTCTCTAGAGCAGTCAGTAAGTCTGCGCATGCGATACCGTGTACTCTGGACATTTAAATGGAAATCACGCCGATGCGGTCTCCGGAATATCTGATCTTGTGCGAGAACACACAGCCCGCTATTACCCAGCCCAGCTCTCCAAAGAGGTTAGCAGCGGTGGCAGCGGTGGGATTTATCTGTACGGAGCCGAGAACCATCTTAAGTGAAATTGACATTTTCAATTTGTACCCTGACATGTCTCCATTGGGGCCCTTGCATTTCGAAAATGCTCCCCCCCCCACTCTGCATCCGTCCGCAAAGTTAATGTTCATCTCCGTACCGAGCTCTACCCCGCTCCGTGAAAAAAGAGGGCGCAGGTTGTATTGAAAAAGTTTGTCTAACTTATAGTATAATAGGAGTATCTGTTTTAATAATATACAATGTTACTACAAGGTGAAATAGTAATTGGGCAGCACCATGAATAGTAAAATCAATAGCCCTGCAACGAAACATACAATTCACTTTCATTCATCGTAGCCATAGGCTGCTTAGATCAGTAATGGACTAGTCGGAGGGCAATAACCCCCTCTGCTGGCATGATTTAAATAATTACCCTCCGAGAAAGCTCAAGACGGACGCCCCCCCCCAAAAAAGCTCAAGAGCGGGAACATCAAGAGGTTCTGCAGCAGCTGAGGAACTGCAAGGGGTCTTAGACATCTTCCACGGAAAAGGAAAATAATAAAAAAAAAATGGGATCTTTGTGATTTATGTAATTCCCAGAAATATAAGTGTTTGAACCTGAGATTAAGAAGTGAGAAAATATTCTAGCCTAGAGGTAAAATACCTGTCGCCGAGCAAATCGCAGCATCTAATTAAACCGTTCTTCATATAGGAGACACAACCTCCTTTTATATAGAAGTAGCATCATTTTAACTCTTTGCGTTGCGTTGCGTTGTTTTTTGTAAAGGGCACTAGTAATAAGTCTTCCATTTATAATATCTTTTTCCCCCCCATTAACCCATCGTCTACCGAGATCAGCGGTATAACTTTAAAAAGGCTTGCCTTCAAATCGCATTATTAAGAAATGACATGCGGTAATTCCGGGATAATGATGCTGAGAATTACTCGCAGAAAGACTGAGCGGGGCATTAGGTCGGAGCGCATCCCGGAACCGCGTCTCTCCATCGCGCCGGCTGCAGCGTCAAATGAGATTACAAACCTCCCGACAAGAACCCGGGGATTGCCCTCACTGACACGCGGAAGCAGGCAGATTAACACGAAAACGAGACCGGTTTGCCGAATATCCCCGGCTCGTGAGCAGACTGAAAAGAGGGAGCGCGGCGACAAAGGATAGATTGGAAGCCAGCCATGCTTAAGACTGGTATTTAATAAGAGCGCCAAGCATCTGGGACCGCCGTACAACGCAGAGGAGCTCAAAGCAGCGAGATTACTTATACCGAGAACAAGAATAACATTTGTTAGGAGCTTCATGCTTTTATAAATTGCTGTTTCTGCATTTTTGCCCGAATGTCCAACTTTTATAAGTAAATATAGCACCGGAAGCCACTTCCTTCCTACTGATGAAGAGCCGAACCTTGGCCAACAGCGATTCTCTAAACACGTTTCAGCCAAGTAGTATTTTTCAGGGAATGCTTAAAAAATGTCTTTGGTCACGTGACACAAGAGACGCCGCTTATAGGTTTCACGTTGCCAAGGGAACAGAAAAGGCTTCTTAATGTCTTAAAGTGATTAAACCTTCTAAAAAAAGACTCAATCGCCAGCTTTGCTTTTATTGCTTAACATGTTAAGAGCATCCAATTAGCGGTAATGCTTTCTCTTTATGGATCAGCACCTTTCAAATACAATAGTGATGGTTACGGGGAATCGGCGCTTTGCCGGAGATGTGGGCAGGCAGCTGTACATTAGACTTTCTGTAGGAATAATAGGAGTAGCGGTACCAGAACAGAGGATCACGCGTCTGCTTCCAAGAGATGACGGCATGTTCCTGAACGTGCCAACAACGCTCCGTACGCTTCGCTCGCTAGGGTAGCCATCCTCGCTTTTTTTTTTCTTTCCATAAGATTACTCACCGCAACGTTCTTTGACTCTCCCACAAGAGACAGAAAACTCACACACCCCACGGCGTGTCCTACAGATGGCTGCGATTAACACGTTTCACTTTCAAAGAAAAATCCAAGCCCGAATAAAGCTTTTGGCCCGAAAAGGATGATTAAAACCTGAAAGACTATAAATGGTTTCCAGATCCTTCAAGTATTTGTTTGTTACCCAGATCGCTCTTGCCAGTGTCTTCCGAAAGCTCTCTTTGGGGTTTCATGTTTGATAAATAATGGCTGCATTAAAAGTCTTCATGTTGCTGATTTTAGGTTAGCACTTGGGATGTGTTATGGCATGTGAACCAAGTGTCTTGTTATAATTACCATAGTCCTGTCGATAGCACGGTCTTCTACTGCCACAAATGTTGTTCCAAATCCCTCAAACATCCGCTCTTCAGGAAAACGAGCAGCATGAATGCGCAAAGTGGGCATGGATGGAACCCGAGACACATGAGAGATGATGGCACACAGCATGGGAACTCTCGAGGTCTGACTCAAAGCCTGGAGCTGACTCCTATATTATCGACTCTGATTTAATGATATACAAGTATCTCAACTGGTGCTGTTCTCATTTCTATAAACACAGCTGAAAACTCTGCTTGAATACAGGTGACTTCAAAATACCTTTACCTTCTAGGGGCCAAGGTTGTAACAAGGTACTGTTATGAGAACCACTTGGCTGCCACCATCACCGAGTCACTAGAACAGTATCTTTGCAATGATTTAGTAAAGGGTTGATAGCTCCAGAGTCTGAGGATCAGTAAGCAGGGATGACTATGACTCTGGCACGAGGCCAAGGATGTCTAACATGAGGCTGATGGCCCTCATTTAATAAGTAGAATTAAAAAAAAGTCTCCAAATGATTTGGCGTTTTGGTTGAATTTCCCACCATTCCAAGCTGAAAATATCTGCCTCATCTTTTATTTAACCCAAGAGCCATAAATCCAAGTAACCTTAATAAATCTGCTGTTGCGTGCCCCGGCATCAGCCTGCAGCATATGGCTAAATATCAGCCTCATGCTTTGAAGACATTCCGCAAGCCCAGCAGGAAGGAATAGTTTCTCCCCAGCACGGTCCATGTCGAGCGGCTCAGGAGGATTTCATTACGTTCCTTGTTTTACATGTAAAAATGTCTTTTAGTGCCCACCCACGGTGTATAAACATAGGTATGGGGTCAACGAGGCGGCCAGGTGAGGAGGGCAACTCTTCCCCGGGAGACAAATGGGGAGGGCATTTCTGAGCTACATGTGGCACCTCCGTGGCTCATTTGGAGGTGTTTTAGGCACCTCTTGGGGGAGTAGGTGGGGCTAAAATTAGACCCCACCTCTCATCCCATCTCTCATCAACAGCACCCCTCAGAAAGAGGCTCTCTACACACAGGAAGTGTGTTGCTTGACGAGTCCAGCCTTTTTTACGCTCCCCTGTAGATTCTGTGGGCAGTTCCCTTTCGTTCCTCCTCAATGTTTGATGAACATTAACAGCCACAATGTATTAATTGTTGTAGCAAAATCTACGTGTCACAATGTAGCGGGGAATAAAGAGGTGTCTGTCCGGCACGATATAATAAAAAAATAAAAAATAAAAACAGGCTGCCCCCTGAGCGGAGTTATAGAAATAAGAAGGGTTGTGTAAGACAAATACTTTGAGGGCAACAGCAGGATACACCAAGAATAAAGCACTTAACTACTAAACAATCTGGTCGGGGAAATACATTTCACGTGGCCAATGAGATGGGATGAAAGCTTCCAGAGAGGCTTCATTAAAATGGCAAAGCCGTACATTTTATTTATTGATTTTTACTATGGAACTTAAATGGTGGTTGTCATCAGCAGAAATGCAGCAAATGTTCCTCTGGGGAGTCCATCCTTGGAGAAATTTACTTGCTTAGCTGTCAGTGACCTCTAAGGATATCTCAAACCAGCATCCAAGATTACCAGGTTAACTATCACGTCCCACCCTACCTGTAGTCTGCGAATCCGGGTTTCTTTTATATGCGACGATAGCCATGGGGGTTTAAAAAAATATATTAGAACCTGTAACATAAGACATTCCGACCAAATAATAAATAAAAAAATCTTATTTATACAGTGTGGGTAAAACATTGTCTTCGGACCGCCTGAGCCGATACGAAGCCTGCGCCGGGTAAATAAAGGGTGCCAAAAAATATCAGCAAATTAAATCCATTACTTTGATTTAGCAGCTCTGTGTCAAGTTTCACTAGTGACGACTGCGGAATTAATTTTACGATTTATCGTGGCAGTGTTATAAAATCAGATAGGTGCCAGGGAGGATTTATCTGTGCGCAGGAGCCGCAAATATATTTGTCTTAAAAAAATAAAAATGCAAAGTAACAAAAAAAAAGTACGGAATGCAAAACACAAAATAGAAATATGTACATAATCTAAATGTGTTTCTCATGAATAGTTACAGCAAACACAACACGGTAACTTCGCCTCCTTCAGCTGCTGGTGGATTGCATTATTATTATTATTATTACTATCTTTTATTGATATAGCGCCAACAATTTCCGCAGCGCTTAATACAATCCATATATTCAAGGGGTCTGACAAGATGAGAATTGACAGACTAAGGCAAACCGATACATTAGGTGGAGAGAGCCCGGCTATCAACCACAACTAACATGTGGCTGAGGGTGGTGGGAGTTGGGGCTAAGGGTGTTTGGCAGGCCGCACAGTTCCCAGACCCTGATTTAATGATGTTTTTGGGATGGAAAAGCCGCTAACATGCTGCAGGCTCCTAGCCAACAAAGGAAAACATGATTCATATGAACGGCTAAAGAAGCTCGCGTTTGGAAGCCACATAGCACAGCCTCTGGCCCCTGCGGAAGATGGCACGAAGGCCACCATGGTGCAGCTGAGACCCTGACACTTTTGCCCTAAACCCCTCAAGGCGCAGTTTAACATTAACTCTTTCATTGCAGGTAGGTGTAAAAGACATTGCAAGGCAATGCGTCTCTTCTGTCATTTTAAGAGTTAATCTTGGAAGGCACTGGAAATTATACGCTATATATCCGATTTGGCTACTAAAAAGATGCACAAAATTGAGCATTTAGTAAGGACATACTTTTTATTAAAATATGTTATATTTTTCCTCTTTTTTGAGACTTAATTGGAAAAAAATGTTTTGTTTTCTTTTTGCCTTCTTCTGGATAAAGGTTTAATAAACTTGTGTCTTTTTCAACCTAGATTACTATGTTACCGAGTTACTATGTAAACATGCCACGGAACGTGAATATATTTGTGTATTAGTTATCCAGAATTCAGGACCCGTGGCCAAAAGATCCCTGCGGCTGCCGCAAGCGCGGTGCGGATCCATGCAGCTGCGTCCTATTTTCTTCTGCAGCTGATGACCTGAGCGTCTCGCGAGCTGTACGGGGCTGCCGGTAACGTACACCGTGTCTCTGTGGAGCAAGGCTGCAATTCATCATCATTTTATCTGGACCATTTTAATTGGATCCTATCAAATTCTCCCGATTCCCCCTCCTCACTTTAAAAGAGGCGGCTGCAGGCAAAAGATAAATGTGACACCCGGAATGGAAGAAGAAAGAGAGAGAGAATAGAAGGAGCCGGGGAGGGAGAAAAAAAACGGGGTCTTTGGTGGAATATTATGGGGTTACTTAACATACACAAATAAACAAATAAAAAAGTAAAAAAAAAAAAAAAAAAGATAATAAACAGAGAACTGGGGTTTTAAAGCCAAAAAAGTATTGAATTAAACAGTAAAAATGTTTAATTCATGAGGGTAAATTATATTTGCTTAGATGTAATATGTAAGATTTAATTATGTTCTAAAGACCTTTTGGGACATAATATCATTGTCCACCTTAAAAAGGGGCAAATTCTAGCCAGAATGGTACTTATTGCATTTAAATAATAAATTAGGATGACGTTGGACAGAATGGTTTTAGGACCTCTGAAAATCTCATTGTGCTGAAGCACGGAGTAAGCAGAGAGAAGGGGGTTTAACATACATGCAGGAGGATTAATCACCAGTATTGGTCGTTGACCCAGATGATCCTCCCATCAATAAAGGGAAATGGACGAGGATTAGGTGTTTATTCAACTATAAGGGGCGTCCAGGATGGGAGGCGAGGAACGCGTCCAGAGACGGCCAGGGAGGGCAGCGCAAGCAGCAATGCGGCTCATCCTTAGAGACACATTGTCCATCAATACATTGGATCTGTAACGTCTTGGCTGGAGAACTTTGTAAACACAATTAATCTACTCAGCTTGAATCTGTTTCAAGGATTTCACATTTTCATCGAACTGCTCATTGTAGTCTCAGATAGAGACGCCATCGCACTAATGCTAGCATATCCGTTGCATTAACATCCCTACCTACTCGGCATCTGCACACCATTCACCACCGACCTCACATACGCGAGATACAGATCTAAGCATGCGCTCTACAAGCAGAAGTAGCGCAACAAACTGGGTTTCAATCTCATATGAGATGTACTAATGTTTCATAGAATATTCCTTTACGTATGAAATATTATACCTGGGGAGCCTCTGAACGAGCTGATCCTGACGCATTTCACATTATTGATGCATTAAAACGCAGTCATGGCGATTTTATACAAACTGTAGAAGCCAATGACCCGTTCTTATACCATGACATGTCAGGTCACATCCTTTACTATGTGTTACCAGGGACAGAAGTAAGCACACCCTGGGAACTCGAGGTTTTTGCCCCAATCTCGGGTTCACACCATCTCAAGCAGATTTCTTCATATTCTTCCCCACTGTGAGCTTATATAAAACTCCCTCCCAGTTGGTGCTTCTGCTACCAGTATGTTATGGTTGGTATCCCTGCTTGAATGCAGGTGACACAAGTGTATCTTTAAATAACAGCAATTCACGCTTTCCTATGAGGAGCGGTATTAGAGCCATCTTATCAAATCACTACGTAAAATTTGCTATTAAAGGGTTAATACTGCAGTCTTGGGGGGTCAGCTCATTTAGACAGTTCCCAGGTATGGAGGTCAGTTATTTAGCTTCAGAGAATCACTAGAGCAAGTGACGGAGCGGGCTTGTTCTAGGTTAATGTGCAGAATCAGCGTGGCCTAACCACAAAAATCTCGCCCCGTGCGAGCAAACGGAAAGCAAACCATTACCGAAAGAGATTATTCTCATTTTCACAGCCCCCGACCAGCCTGGGGAGGAAATTCCGGGCTGCGTTTGGTTATGCATACGACGTTTATGAGTTTACAGTAAGATATGTGGAAGTGTTCTGCGATCTGAACATAGAATATGTATGAAAATCTTTTTGCTCTGGTATTTTCCTGCTTTTTTCATCTAAACTAATACTTTTCCTTCCAAGTCATCTCCGATTACCAGGACCGATTACCATGAGACCACCGGTGAAGCATCTCCTTATCCGCCATATTTGTTGTGGTTAAGGTTAACCATGGTAAAGGTTGGCAGAGCCTCTTACCGAAGTGTTTTGACACTGGATGCTGGTGCTGTTGAAGCGCAGGGCGGTCACCCTCGTCACGCTACCCGGGATGTGGAAGATACACTCGTAGTTGCGCTGTCCAGACTGGGGCTGAGGAAGGTTCTTGGCGGTCAACGTGATTGGTTTTACCACCCCCACCGGAATGTAGATCTGAGTCGAGGGCAGAATCTGCGGGCAGTCCTGTAACACAAATCGTACACAAAATGATTTAGAAATACAAAAATGTATACATATATTCTAAATAAACACGCATCGCAGCTACATCTGCATTACCGAGGAATACACAAGAGCCCTGACTTGGCATGAGGGATATCTAGACAATTGCCCATCTTTGGCCATTTAAAACATAAGGCGGTAACCTTCGATCACCCAATGAGTGTTAAGAATTTGATCAATTAATTCTTATTGGCTGCACAACGATCTAATTTGAAAAGAATGATGTTCTACCTCGGACTCCGTTAGGTTTTCTGATATGGAAAATGTAACACACACAAAAAAAAACAAAGAGAAGAAAAAAATCCAATTCGCAAACAATAGCGGCCATTTCAATTCAGATCCAGATTAATGCAGAATGTCAGTGTTGTATAAACAGAGTTAGATGGCAGAGAGACCCCCCGCGTAGAGAGAAGCCGACACGGGAACTCCTGGGGTGTCACCAGTGGGGAACCATCACACGACCGGAGGGGATGCAGCGGATGCGTTACTAAAGCGTATTACTGGCAGAAAATATCCTCGGGCAAATATTACTGCATACATGGGGGCAAAATCCCAGAAATCAGGTTTATTTAGTATTCTTCTTCTCAGAACACAACCGGTTAACAATTTCAAGCACCCAAAGAGTTAAATTATGAAGCGTTAAGAATATGCACAAGAAACGAGCCTGGGAATGTATGACATCGTACGTGCGATGTAACACAGAGGCCGGGGGCAAGGACTGTGTCAGCGAGCGCGGAGCACTGAATTCCAGCTCGGGAGATCACGGCTCCATTCGCCAAGTTCAAGGATAAGCTGTCCTCGTGCGCGGGGGGTCACGTGATTAGATGTGCGACTCGGCTGCTGTCCCTTATGGCACATGAGACAGATGTTCCTGAGCAGCTACAATTTCTGCCAACAGCTGTGTGTAGAATTGGCGTTCTCTTAGGTGCGCCATTAACTCATTTAGTAGATGAGCCCCTGCATAGTGTTACATTCCACGCAGCTACCTATAGCACTAATGGCACCAAACTATTCTGCCCGACGCTCCTCACCCCCCCCCCAATTTCATAACTCCGGGACCCTCGGGAGGAGAAGGGGTTTATGTTTCTCTTGTGCTCCTTCGCCTCCTATCCCTGCCGATGCCTTTATCAATACTGTGTTCTCATCTGCACAGCGGCGAAGCACAACATGATTAATCCTTTCGGACAGGGGCAGAGCGGCGGATCAAACGTGTGATCGAAGAAAAGTATGGAAACTTGGAGTCCAAGCAACGGAACTTCCAGAGCAAGAAATCCCCGACTGAAAACTCAAAAGGGTCATTGCAGCGCCAGGGCCGCAGGGGGTAGGAAGGATATTTCAAATTAGCGTGGTTTATTTTCATCTTTTATACTTAATTATTTATTCTAGGATATTCTATGGGTTAATAACAGGCAAGACTCCATGGACCCACTCAGCGATTAAATATCTTTCTGAACGGATTTGCATGGAATTCCGCCATGTCCATTTTTAACCATTACAGCGTCCTTTGGATGGATACAACTTATTAACGGAAACATCGTTGCGTATTTCGATATTGATCTGTACTGGTTTATAGAAGTGCCTATATGAAGAACAGCATGGCGACCTGAATAATATTTAAAAGACGGCAATTCTAATCTCTGCAGCCTTTGCGTTCATTTAAGGAGACTTTGCTGTGGTGGAGAATGATAGGTGGTTAATAAGACATTAATTAGCAGATAGTGTCAAGAATGGCTTTTCTACTTATTTGAGATGATTAATCAGAAAGAAACAAAAGTTGTTTATCAGCAGCTCATACTACGCGAGGCACCGGTGGTAGAACACAACAAAGCAATTTATCACATGGTAGTGTTCCTTTAATTAACGGCAAAAAAAAATGCATACATGTGAAATATTGGCTACTGGATGATGTGGAGGTGGGCGAAAAAATGAACACAAAAGAAAAAAAAAACAACTCTTATTCATAAGCCTGGAAAGCAAGTCAGCAGAGCAGATGGCGCGGCTTACAGCAGGCACAGTCAGCACATTTCTAATGGTTTCCCGTCCTCAAGGCTGGCTCCGGCATGTAAGGAAAGCGGAGAGGGGCAGGAGAAGAGGTCCAGATGTGCTAATGCCCTCTGTGTGTACTGTGGATCAGACGTATGTACTTTTAGATCTGGTTAGTGGACATGTCCATCCGGGATGTATACGTACATAGGGATGCGCTATTATATTGAAGGCCATGCTCACAGGGCAGGATTTAAATGGAGTCCTCCCTACGCTCAAACTCCACTGCCCCTGGGGTATTAAAGACTATGAGGGGAAATAGGCATGAAAAGGGTGGGCTTAGCAGAAAGCGGGCAGAGCTTGGTCAAAATGGGTGGGGCATCAGTAGGGTCACGCCCTCTTCAGCTCCCACAGTAGCCCCAACAAACATGGCGCTCTGGTGCACAGAAAGCCTATCCGGTAGTCCAGACCCTTATATTTACCCTCACAATGCGTGTTTCTGTAGCCATGTAGAATATATTTATGTATAAAAATCACACATACAGGCAGTTTTAGTTGACAAACAAGCTATTACAGTAAATGCAGGTGTTAGTACGAGTTGTAGCGTATACACTGCACATTTGAGTTGTGTGGGGTTTTTTTTTTTATAGTTTCCCTTACTCAGCATCTCTCTGCGTGTGGGTGTTTAAGAAATATAAATAACATTACCAAGCATCTAGACCGCCATGTATAAAACACACTTAGACTGCGTAGCTGCCGACAGTCCAATGTTTCGATATTCTATTTTTTTATATATTTTTGTACATTTTACATAAATGCCTGGGTGATAATGGAATTGCTTTTTGTTTCATTTTTGTAACATGCTGTATTAAACTGATGTGATTTTTACATAATCTCGCACTGTAAAGACCAGGGGTAATTAAAAAGGGCACAATTTAAACACTGTCAACTCTACATGGATGAGGGTGACAAGAGTCAGAGTTCAAGAGCAGGCAGATGGGCATCCAAGGAAGCCAGGTGTCTGGAGCTCGTAAGGCGATATGTCGAGATGGGTGCAATACCAGCTCCCTGACTCTAAATCGCACAAAAGATTGAGGAGGGAGGTGCAGGGAATATGTATAAATACATTCACTCCGTGATAAACACAACTCCTCGCCTGGGATTAACAATCAGCAACAATAAAGCCTGATGCAACCAGCAGTGCCTTATTGCAGGGTCAACCCAATTGGGACAAGGTCAGGAGAGACCAAAAAGACCTCCAGAGAGGTCCGGGGCGGATTGCTCAAGTGGAACTAATAACATGTTTTTGAAAAGAAGGCCTGAAGGTAACAAAATCAGATTCTTGGCTGCGGGAGAGCAAGTTCCCAGGGGTCTGTTATTTCAGACAGGACCGCCCGCCTCGTATTGATTAACCGAGTCCATGGAACAGGAGGCAGATCAAAATGGGATGTGATTTCTAGTTATTTGTATCATATATATATATATATATATATATATATATATATATATATATAAACTCTACAAAGATACATAATAAACATAAGAAGAAAAACAATAACATAAGAAGAAAAACAATAAGTATTGTTGTGAATAAAAAGGAATTCTGGTGGAAACTTCGAAAAGAACTCTCATCACCATAGCAACCAATGGCATGGCCCATCAGCGAGAAGGTTGTGTGGTTGGTATGGCGACAGGACCAATTTGTACCTGGTCACTTTGTTGAACATAAGTGCCTTCGTTTTTGGCATTTTTGGACTACAGTTTTTATGATGTGTTAGTAGTAAAAAAAAAAAAAAAAAAAATTGTTTTGGGTGTCATTTCGTCTTTGCTAAGATTTAAAATAACCGTAAAGTTTTGCCCCAGCAGGGCTGAAAAAGAGTAGTCTTCAGAACCTAATTCCCTGAACATTCCACGCTGCAAAACAGTTCCTGACACAGAAAAGACCTCAGCTTCTGCAGAACATCTTAAAAGGGCAGAACTCTGAGTAGTTGCCTCTTTGTAACGGTGTAACGGTTCACCAATTCATGGTAGGCTGTGCCGATCTCTATACATGTACATGTATCAGAGAACACACGCTGCGCGTGTGCACACACACACACACACACACACACACGCTAATCCTAATATGCTGTGATGCTGATCTCACAATGAATTAAAATATATAGAATTACGATCCAGCGGGTAGTGGATACCTTCTAGGCAAAACTGTCAGGGACACCCAAGAGGGATAGAAATACGTAAAAATCAGGACACAGACACACCTCGGCCCGCTGGGATGACATCTAATGACAGAAGAAAACCACAAGGGGGTTTGTAGAACTGCTGACAGAGCACAATACCCAACAGCACCTGGGGCCGGCAGCATCTGCGTGCCAATTTAGTGCCGGGGAGCTGAGTACACTCGCACATCACAGCGATGAATACCAAGCAGTGCTTCTAGAGAGCAGCTTCATTTATAAAGGTATCGCTACTCAATGTCGCTTTTTTTGGGAGACAAATCCCTCCGCCCTTCTTTCCTCCCCTGATGCCCCTCTTTTCTAGGAGCTCGGAATGTTTGCCGGGTATGAGGGGATCACAGGGTTCTACAGCCCTAAAAGTCACAATAATGTGTATAGAATCTTTACAAATAAAACTGTGTAAATACATTCCTTTTCTAATAAACGATATGGTTTTATAGTG
Organism: Spea bombifrons; assembly: GCF_027358695.1. NCBI lineage: Eukaryota > Metazoa > Chordata > Amphibia > Anura > Pelobatidae > Spea > Spea bombifrons. Next base: position 7,298,572 of record NC_071092.1, on the reverse strand, counting down.
TTTAATTATACCCGCCGTAGCCATGACGCCTACAAAGGAAACCACCCTTTATTTCTCTGTATAGAAGCCAGGCCAGGGGGGTGGAGCTAGCTGCTGATTGGTCGAGAAAGCAGGAAGTGGTAAAGGTTAACACCGCCACTTCTCCCACCATCCAGAGTCCAAAAGGACTGTCCCGGCAAGCAGCTGTCATACCGAGGATGCGCATGTTATGTATATACTGAGTCCGGGCTCTTGGGTTGCAGCCTGGTGTTTCTATGAGATCTCGGGGGAATGTTGGTAGAAGTCATCTCGTTTCATAGTAATTTAGCTGTATTTTTACTGCATCGTCAGAAAACACAGAACAGCATATTTTGCTCTCTAATGACTTTGGCCAGTCCCAGTCATAACATCGCTTATTATGTCTGCCATTGCCAGAGAGGCATTGTGCGGGTGGTGGCCCTTATCACCCCGATTCGAGCTCCTAGTAAAAGTGTCACAAGCCGGCATTCATGTTTGCACAGCGTCTCATCCCAAAAATATGTTGTGTCAAAGCCAAAACAGGAAACATCTGGGAGGAAGCCGCATACCGCCACCCAGCATCCGCTGCCCCCCGTGTACTCCGAGCAGCACGACTGCTGCACTCCACATTTCCAGGGCAAATAAAGTGGGTATTCGTGTGCCTGCTTTTATTATATCACCCTGGTCTCGTAATTGTTCTTTTTTTTATTAGATCCACATGTTTCCTTTGGGTGTTTTGCACGTGGTGAGCGCATCATCCTGGAAAAAAGGCACATAGCAGAACCTTCGCTTCATACTAACCTTTCTGAATGTTTCCATTTCACTATATCCTGTTCCCCGGGTGTAATATAAACCCTAAATGACAGAGGTCACTCCTTTTTTTCTGCCGCATTGGAACTGCAGCTTCTTCCTAAGTACCTAACCATTATAATATATTTATTACCATATTTTCCTAATATATACATACAATAAGATTTTAAGGCACTCATTTGTATTTCTCTTTTTGCCAAGAAGGACCAAATCTGTGCACTTCTGTTCTTCCTTTAATGTAAATGTGGCTCTATTTTCTTACTATTTTCATACTAATAACATGCAGGACAGCTTAAGACTTTGGACTTCTATTGTTCCTATTCTCATCGAGTCGTTATCTATTATGTTTATTGGAAGTGTTGCCTAGCGCAGGATACATAACAGGCCTGGAAATTTGTTTTCTACATTAAAATGTTTAAACGATCTGCGTTACAGCGCTGCCAGAGAAAAGGTTAACTTAGAGTTATTCCCGGACCAAAATAGCAAGAGGGGTCACAGGCTACGTGGAGTTGGCAGGGATCTGACACCACGTGCTTCCTCTCTTCTGTTTAAGCTTCGGGATTTTTTGTTTGGGTTTCCAAGAGACAGGAGTCATCCAAACTCCACATGACTTGTCAAACACACAAGGAATACACCCCAGCTCCCCTCGGTATTTCACCAAGACACGACACGAATACCAAGACTCTGAAAACTAAAATAAAAACGACCGGGGCGTAGCCAGGACGCTGCATGCAAAAGCGCCCTTCACTTCGCATGAACCCAAGGCGCAGAATGCCTTCCGATCCGACTATCAGCCCAAGACTCTACCCGCATTGTTTAGCAGATCGTGCCTCTAACGCTAGAGGCACGATCGGAAATGTTTCCGATTTAAAACATACGATGGCAGATCTCAAAGAAAAATAAATGACATATCAAATCAGAAAAATATCTAATAAATTTATTTTGAATAATAAAAGTTATAACAAATTATATTATTCTATAAGACTATATTCAGTAGGGATTTGACAGTTTTCCTTTTCGCTACAGTTATCCTTAAAATGAATGTATAAAATATGTAATCTTTGTGGCAATATACCCCGTGAAGCTTTGAATTTAATTTACTGCATTTATTTTTCCCAAATCATGCTTTTCTATGGCCAATCCAATAAAGCAGAGCGCCGCGTATATAACCGGTCCTGCTTATATGAAATAATATTCCTAAGTGTCTCAGGTGATAAATACCATGGAACTGTCACATGCCCCAATTGCGATAATTATATGTATTACACACACAGCCTGTGGGTGCACAGCTGTTAACACAATTAGCAGGGTTACCATTTCAATTTAGAAAATACATTCAAACGCAGCTTATCAAGAAAAACATATGAACGGAACGCTCCTACCATCTTATTTTCCATCTATTTGAGAATAAAGAAGTCTTAAGGCACTTAAAACAGGCACTCAGGAAAGTAATTCCCTTTCCGAAGCCTCCGTGACAGTGACGGCCGACGTGCCTACAACACGGGAAGGTCAGAGTAAGCCGAAAGACAACATTCTCACCCAAAAAAAAAAAGGTACGACGCAGACCCTCTGCAATGCTCTGCGTTTAATCAAACATGAAAGTGGAACTGAAGTTAAAAAAAATGACTTAGAATAAACAAATGCCACTATTCCGGTTGTTCAAAGTTTTTCGGTTTTGATCACTGTGAAGCCCCACTCCATTATGTTTATTCACAGCTTAGTGCTGGCAAAAAAAAATATTGCCCCCCTTTTATCGTTAAGCTTAAGTTTACTTTGATAGATACAGAGAGCTCTGCAAGGAGAAAGGTCGGCCATCTTGAACCTTCTGTTCGACAAAAAAAAAAAAATGCCAACTACGCCATCTGAGAAATTATTCACTAGGTGTTCAGGGCAAGTTCGAAAAACGTAGCCCATAAAGAGCATGGAAAGTCGGAAACCAAACAGGGACAGGGAATATTCTACAATTATTCATAGACGCCTGGCTTTATGCAAACACAGCGATGGTTACTGCCCGTCGAGTTCCAATACATATACTCTAGAGCTGTGACGGGGGTCCTATGTTGTATGCGGTCGAAGCACGGACTTCTCTATCATTCCTCGGTGTTGGTGGCTTCATTACTTTAGTCGCCATCGTGTTGAAATCTCAGATATAACGTAAGGAGCTGAGGCGATTTAAATCTCTCTCAACCCTTACCATGGAAGCAGCATAAATTAATCTTGAGATGCTACCCTCCCCAGAGATCGTGTTTCCTTTAGTAAGCCATGTTCCCGAGCATTTGTTTTCTTCCAAACGGATGGGAAGAATGTTTCTCTTACAGCATACCCCGTATTAAACCTCTTAAGCATATAATCTAAACTCCGCTGTAAACTATGACCTAAGACGGAAAACACTTCTCAGGCTGGGAGCCAAAATCTGACATTCTAAAAGGGAATCTTCGGGGGGGAAAAAAAGTTGTGTCCTCCGTTAATTACATACATTACATATATGCCTATGTTAATTAACTCAACCCTGTAATCTATAATAACATAGCATATGTGCCGCTTCCTCTGGTGATATGAAGGTTATTCATAAAAAGCTGGGCTATAAAAACTTCAGAGGTCTTCGGAGCATCCAGCTTCACGCGTGAGATCGGAATTTACATTCTACAGCCAGCCACATTTCACTAAATATTAAGGAAAGCGCCCAAAACGGAGCATGTCGAAAACTTGAAGACAATGTCACGAACGTGAATGTTTTTTTTTTAACCAATAAAGGATTTAAATAAAAAGCGGTCAATTTTTGTGTACATGATGAGAGTTTTGACGATTTCAGAAGCAGTGATTCTTATTATAATAAATTGGATTAAGAGAACATGGAAATTATTAACGAGGGGTTGGAAGAGGTAATGAAGAAAGATGGACTAAAATCACAGAAGATCAACGTATGTGCAAAAAGGACAAGATGTGCAAGCAAAGCCGATGGAGCTAGAAGCTTGAGTGAGAGACAGAGAGGACCAAGAAGAAAACAACAGTATAAAGGGGAGGAAAAAAGGGGTGAAGGTGGTGTTGGGAGAGGAAGGGACAGATGAGGATGGAAAAGGCAGAGTTGGTTACAGATCTGGTTGAAATAAACAACTTCTTATGATGAGTGAGGTCAGACCCAGAGTTCGAAAGAATTTTAAGTATTACCTAAATAATTCTAACATAAAATAAGTTAAATAAGCTTTACCATCACCTTCCCCTGAACCCGGCCTTCACTCCGCCAATCAGGCCAGACAATCCAATCCACCGAGATCAACTTTTTATTAAACCATAATTCATTTTTAATTGCAGGCAATCCGGAAAGCAGCAGAGGGAGAGAAAGAAATACGCAGACACCTCTCCTGCCCCCTGCCCTGCCAACGCGGCGGAGAGAACGTCTGGGGGAAAATCAAGGTGGATTTACTCGGCGCGGCAGCTGAATCCGGGCCCAATCAGCGCATCCTTTTATTACTATAATCATCATCTATTTATTGTGCAAACTCAACGGGACACAGAGATACAAAGTACTATGTGTATAATAACAGGTGCAGAACAAGCCGTGCCGCCGGCCTGCTGCGGAAAGAACACAGAAAAGGGTTCCTTTGTACCATAAAACAACCCCTCCGGCTGATGAGAATCTCAATCAAGTTAAGTCACAGCCTCTGGAACTCCAAAAGTTGCCTGCACCTTGCCTACAGCATCTTTTTTTTTATTTCCCATAAATCTCTCCCTCAAAACACAATGAAATACATGTATATATCGTTAAAGGAGCAGCGGACCTAATGCAGTCGCTACCTGAAGCTAGAAACGCACTTTATGGCCACGCGCCATACTCTATGCTGTGGAGCTGCAGGGGTTAATGCGAAGACCCTTTTCACAAACATGGAGACCCGAGAGGTGCACTCGGACGTCAAGACCGTCTCTCACGTTCTGGTCTCCTCTGCGGAGGAATGGGCTTGTGCTGCCTCTTTTCATTCAGCCTTCATCTAATCTATAGCCTGCTGAATCCTTTATTGCCGGCACATTTGGTCATCTGCAGACGCTGGAAGAGCCTGTCAGGGAGATGAGCGGAATAATGGCACAGAAAACAACCAGGAAATATTTCTACGGATTGGTTCTGGACACATCATTAATCACCGCTGAACCACTGCCTCTTCCCAGCAGTCCAGAAGGTCTCTTCCATGTAATGCATAGATAACAGAGGGTGTTCTGCGGCTGCTGCTTGCTCAGGTATACAGAACGCCTTCCCTTTCCACCCTCTGCCATTAACACTATCAGATCTGCTGTGGGCCCGGTACGAAAGGGGTTAAAACCCCTCCCTAGGTCTCTATTCTCCGCTATTAAAAACATCCAGAACAATCTAGTTGATTCAATATCTATTCTGACGAGTGCAACAAAGCAGCGCATGTAATTCTATCCACAGATCTGGAGGCAGATATAGGATTAACCCTTTTATTGACAGAGGGGACTGTACAGTGCTGTGGCACTGAGGGGGTTAAGGAGGACCTGATTACGGTTTAGCTGTGTGTCGCTGGTAACTCTCCCCTTTCTGTAGCTGTCAGTCACCATATATCTAACCAACATCCCCAGGACACAGATGACCTATATATTCTCCAGCGAGAGAGAAAGCCTAAGGTGTAGGGGGGTTTCATGCAGTGATGGGAGATTTACATTTAGAAGAACATAACAACTCGGTGGCTCCCAGCCCTTACTCTCCATTTGATGATCTATACTTTTTTTTCTCAAACACTTTGACCTTGAACCGATCAGCATGTAGCTTCTTCAGTGTAGACACAAGCCTCTGTATGAAAAGCAGGAAGTGAAAAGTTGCATTTTCCTTGGCGCATCATTGTAACTGCGGATCCCTCTCGCCTGCAAAGACTTCTCCGTCTTTTGTTACATTGTATGTGCCGATAGAGCGTTTGTGTGCAGTCTCTCCGCAGTCTACCTCTGCAGAAAGGTGTCTGATATTGGATTTCATGGCTAACCAAGTGTCCTTAAAAATCTACCTGCAATACACTAATCCCCCACATGCCTCCCGGATTGATGTCACAACTTTTTAGGAAAGCTAAAGTTTTTCTTTTACAAGTCACCTTCTCGACCTTTCTTCCTCGCCTAAATTTCGATTTTTAGGGTGAACCCATGAACTGGGCATTTTAAAATTAATGGCAATGGGGGAACAAGAACCAATGCGTATGTACTAGAAAATACAAATTAATTATTATATTAATATTGTTATTCATAACCTTTGATGGCTACAAATACATACATTTTACTCAGATATGGAAACACACACTAATATTCTATAAATATATATAATATACAAACACATCCGACAAATTAACAGGTCTAAGACTTACCTCCGACATTTTTACTCTTCCTTCTTGGAAGGAACAGTCATCTGCGTTGTGGGTACAGACATGACGATATTTGCACCAATGGCAAGGGAAAGATCCATTGACACAGGAAAGACAACTGCAAAGACAGACAGACATAATTAAAATTAGAATATCTGATCCTCCTTTCCTAAAATCAATTACAAAAATATATATGTACATCTATCTCAATAATGTTAGAACTCTTTAGTCAACAGGGTAACTTTATCCCCTCACTAGTCTTGCAGTCTCCAATTCATTACCTCTACCACTCAGATCGATTGCCCGACTGGTGGGGAGATGAAAAGTTTTGTTAAGGGTGATACAATTCATTGCTAGCCCCACCCCTGAGGATGGTTAGCCCCACACCCTCGTGAAGCCACTCCCTCGAGGTTCCCAGGAATGCAAATGGCATCCTCACAAATTATGTGAATGTCTGTATATAAACACTGATAGGTATGTGTGCTTTTCCTTAAGAAACCAAAGGAAACTTTGGCATATTTCATTCCATCTGAGCGCAAGCTCAATACAACGTCCCAGGGTTCAACCAGTAATCAGAGAAGATGATGGATTAGAGCACTTTGAATGGCAAAAAGGTTTTGCTGAGATGCACCAAAATTTAAGAAATAGCAACTAAACACAATTAGAAGGAACTGACAGCATTTCCAGGCTGTGTACATGTACGAATGAACCAAGCTGCCTTGCCTGCATTGGAATAATGCTCCCTCTTGACCCACTCCCACAGTCACCGGCAAACTGCCACCCGCATGCCTCAAGAAAACACAGCTCTGGGTCTGTGATCTCTGCTTCCCTCCTGGGTGAATTAATGATTTTTATAAACAGTTTTTTATCCAGCGGAGAGAGAAAAAAATGAAAAAGCTGTCCCACGTCCTGAACAAGAGCCCTATTGGCAGAAAAGCTCTGCATTAATTCCGATCCATTCACATGAAAATTATAATTGCACAAAGGTTGAAAAATTTACATTTGCTAAAGCTGGCAGCCCGATCCTTTTGCTCACAATAAAGAGAGCGCTAATCTCTGTACTGTATGGTACTTTTGGCCCATTATCTTGCAATAATTTCAGTTAATGACTTTTTTTTATTCTTGTTGGTAGTTGGAAGAAAATTTGGGAAAAAAAGCAAAATAAACAGAAAAATTTCTTTACAAATACGTGCCATATGCAAGCGAATGATCTTAAGTGTGATTTAGTAACGTGGAAAGCGGTACATGAAAAAACTGCTGAGCGTGGTCGGAAAATTAACCAGCGAAGAGCGTGTGCAATGTGGCCTCTGAAACAGGATAAAATCTTAAAAGGGATCCACGTTACCAGGGCTTAAATATAACTAAATAAATTTACTAAAAGTACTTAGAGCTTGTGCTTTTGGTTAATTGTGGAATTGGTTTGGAGATAGTTAGTATACACGTTTATTTTAAGAATCCCGTCTGTGGCAGAGGGTGGCACTGACAGCATATCTAATCAGGTCCGTGTTCTGAAGTTCTCTCCCTTTTACTCGCTCCACGTTTACAAAGGTTGTCTGAACCAATCAGCAACAATCAGCAACCACCAACTTCACAATGTGGGAGAGATACTTAAATCTCGTTGCTTTACTCTGCTATATTATGGATTTGTTTGCTGTTCTGAACTATAAAAGGTAGGTTTGGAAACAATGGCAGATGGGCTTTAAGGGTGATTTTTTTTGGGGGGGGTGCACAAGGCAAAGTCCAATCTCCTCTCCAATTGTTAGGCTAAGGTTGACTACTATGAGACCTCAGTTATTATATTACTACACCAAAGAACCCCAGCCAGCTCAGATACCTCCAAAGATAGCATAAAGACCACAGTTGCCACTGCTATGGGCAAGATCATTAAGGCTACACACTGGTTATCTGAGGGTCATGGTCATGTAGTAAAGTAATTATACACTATAAGCTAAATTGCTATATTATAAGCATAGGGTGTACAGTATCAATATAGTCAATGCCTTGTACGCCACTACAGCCAACGTCGGCATGACCTACGAGCAGAAGTGTGGCTGCTTAACTCAGTTGCCTTTTACGTTCCTTAAATTCCTTCCTGCGTGCCTGTTCCACTATTTGAATATGCAGATGTCATTAGTCATTTTAATAGAAGCGGATATAATTTTATTTACACTGGAGACTCCTTAAATGAACAGCCTTGACATTTGGTAAATGCGTTCGTTTAACGAATACGTTGTAGCTATTACACAAAGTAAATGGAGAGTTAATAAGGAGATGCATTTACAGCCAGGGATATTTCGGTGCAATGCTGACTGCAGCGGTATGGATGCTTACTGAAGCCTGCTTGGAACGTGGGATGCGTGATAGCCTTTAAATAAATAGGCTCAAACTCGAATGGGCAAAGTTAAAGAAATCATTTTACTAACACAGTCCAGATATGTCATCAAATATGGATTTCCCATAGGCTGATGGAAGTATGATATTCTGGATACATGGTTACCGGCAACCATTATGCTCAAAGGATTTTTCATGGATCTGCTGACATTCTGCTGATTTATATCCCCACTACATTGAAATCAGCAGCAGTTCATTCTATGAGTCGGAAACACACAATAAAAAGAAATGGCTTTCTTTACAGAAAGTGTGCATTCAAGATATTGCATCTGCTTTGATGACCACAATATACAGGTCACGCTCCGTCAGTAGCCACTGCAGGCGGTGAGCACCATAAGAAACCTTCTGTTCACTCCTTAAAATCATATTCAAGTAGGGCCATGATTTAGAACATTCAGTGCTCATGATGTTCTTCACCATTAAAACATATTACACGTGATCCCGTCCTCCTCAAAGAAACTAATACTGAGGGCCCCCATACTTCCAAATTATTTGGGGAATCAGGAAATATTACATCTTACCTTGGCTGATTTCCAATATAAATTGTTGGTTCGTTTTGGGGACAACCTGGAGAAGGCTGCATAGACATGACTACCTTTCTGTGCTGTCTGGCAGCATCAAATCTTACAAAAAAAATTACATATATATATTTATAAGCCACAAAACTGGTCTTCTGGAACCCTTCAGCCGCAAACATGATCATATAGATTCAGGTCTATATGTCTAATATTTTGTGTTCCTAAGATAACTGACACTTATTAGTTAATAGTAAATGTCCAGGCACCGGCTTGGACTCTTTGCAACCACACAATAAACTCTACTTTTAACCAACCTTACTATTTGAAGTTTAAAAAAAAAAATCTCAGCCAGACTATTCCATAAGGTCAAGCCGCAAGTTTCAAAATAACATCAAGGAGCTCAGGAACGACAGGACAAAAGTTCATCAACATAAGAGCTTTTACAACCCACAGGTCTTCTCATAACGAGCTGTTAAGTGCAATTTGTAAATAGTGCTCCTTAATAAAGCCGACGATTCTTGGTGTCAATTAGCATGCGTGACTGCTAACAATAATAGGCAATTAGCTTGATAACTCAAGTTCATGTTAATTTGTCTACTAGGTAATGGAGTATCTCGCCCATGAGCAAGACCCAAACACGGTCAAAGCACGTTAAAGTCAAAGGAGTCCTGTTGGTCTATTAAACGTCAACTTAAAGAAAAGAACAGACTATGGGCAAGGTGTTGGACTTTGATGACATATTGGGACTGGTTACATGCAAGCTGTCTAACCTGAAGTTGGCAGAAGTCTGACTGACGGCTGAAGGTGTTAACAAGCATTTTTGATTCAGTAACTGCCAAAAAAACAATCCTTAAAACAACTTGATAATACTTCTAGTATTTTAGATTATTATTGTAATCACTTTAAACAAAGGACCAGTAGGAGCTTTAAGAAAACCAAATATAAGGTATTAACAACTTAAATAAATGTTTTAAACACTGAACTGTAAATCTTGCAGCACGGTAATAAAAATAACAATAATCGAAAGTAACTGTTCAACAACACCTTTCTACTGTGAAGTCAATAATTCCTGGGAATCCATCCATACACATCTAATCTACGCCTACAGTTTCGTTTTTTCCCCCCCAGCTCAGGGGTCAGATCCCACACTCCAAACATCTTAAATCTCTTCTTTGACAAACCACAGGGAATTTGGACATATGCTAATTACTAACCATAGCAAGACACTGCCCTGACCCCCAACCCTGACTCCTTCCATCCCATAACAAAATGAGCCATCTTCTTTGAGACAAACAGCTCTCTGTGTTCTTCCCAGAGGTTGTTTTCCTTCCAAGAGAGAAAGCTACGGGGTAATCGCTCTTCCCAATGCTATTTAAATACTCAGACACGCACATCGTAACATTGTGTCTGAAGTCACTCTTGGAACCGTTGGCAATGGGAAATCCAAGCCACGTGATCATAAGCAGGTTTGAAACCGCGTCAGGTTTCCAGAATGGAAAAGTCCTTTCTACAGTGACAACAAATGGCAACTAAGACTCAAACCAAAAAGGCTGGCCCTACGAGGGCTTCACAACACAAAAGCAATATAAATCTTTACATGGAGAAGTGAGAAGCTACTGTAGACCTCCTTATGTATGAATTAACACCTATTTTGAAGAAGTGAACTTTTTGTAAATACTTTCATTAAGATAAATAATAAATTCAGTTCATAGCCTTTGCCATAAAGCAATCACCTTGCGTAGTTTCGGAGTGGTGGTGGGATTTTAGCTTTCCAATATCATGGAATGAATGCTCTTGATCAAGTAACTGACAAGATGGGACAAAAAAAAAGAAACCTACAAGAATCAATTAAAACCATGGAATAAAATGACCTCTTCTTCTAAAGATGTTCTAATTTGATGTTCTATTGTTCTTTGATTTGCCCAACGTACTCAAACGAGGAGACAACAAGTCTGAAAATCAGGTCACAATCACATTCTAATCAAAAAAACAAATTCCATGCTCTCGAAAACTCATCCAGAATAATAAACTAAATAAAACAAAATAAAAAGCTGAAGGTCTCCAAGGTATTGGAGGAAAAAGTCCTGGATGAAAAACTTTGTAAACAGGCTAAGAATTAACTTTAGAACGAAACGCAGAGTTACAGAGATCTGCATTTTAAATTCAAGGAATCTTTTCCAGTTCCCCCTCAGACTTTTAATATACCAAGGTAGGGCACTCTCGGCGGAGACGCGGCTCCGCAGCCTAAGGTCCCCCTTTGAGGTAGACGTTCAGCAGCCATTAAATATAAATTTGTATTACGCGAAAGACAGCAAAAACACACACACACATAACAACATTGAGGAAATGTTTAATTAAGCTGCACGCGCAGGAGAAAGAATTCATTTCCCCGTCTATGCAGATTCCTTCCCCGTGCTTCAAAATGAAAAGCCTTTAGCTTTACCTACAAACATGTTAATTGGCGTGTTCCGTATGCAAATTTATGCAGTTTGATTTCGACGGCGGATATTAATTTAGGGATTGCGCAGAGCCGTCACTCTCTGGTGGGTTTGGAAGGTAAGACGAGCGTGTGTGGAAGGGTAGGGCTGGCAGCTCCACCCTCTATGGAGCTAGCGGTTTTTCGGGGGAAGAACGCTAGACTATGAAGTATAACTTATTTATAATAAGCGCCGTGCTAGGTTAACTGGTCTAAATACCTAGACTTATGATGTAATGTAAGGAAAAGTAACTTTACTGGGAGGGGGGTAGATAAGAGCAACAGCCTCCCAGCAGAAGCACTACGGGTTAATATAGTGACGGAATTTGAACATGCATGGGACAGGCATATGGCTCCTGAAGCTAAGACAAGACCAACGACTGATTAAGGTTTGAGTCAGGAAAATGGGCCGAAAAGATGGGCCATATGGTTCTTATCTGCCAGCAAATTCTTTGTTTATATAGAGTAATTGGTGGAAAAAAAAGTTCTATGCTCCAGCAAGGAGGGGGGCTATAGCTTCAGCATTAAAGTGAGCAGCAATAGAGTCGCTGAAAGGCTTTTAGGTAGAAAGAAAGGATACCAGGGCAATTGTCAGCATCCCCTGGGTTTAAACAGATAGAAATGGATCTCGAACAGCCCCGTTTGAATGGAAGATAGATTGTCAGGTCTATTTTACATAAACAATATAGGTTCCATCAAACACTATACAACAAAAACACCCCCCGCTGACTCCCGCGGATCACAAACGCCTCCGGCAAGCTTTTCCTTTACAAGAAGCATCCCAAGGCAGGCAGGGCACAGAGACGTTCCATTAGCAAGTCCCGAATACGAGGCTCAATCACTGGAAAGGAAAAATCATATAGAACATACATGTTTATAAAGTAACAGATGTACAGAAAAAGCTTGATCACTCTCACACGCAAGAGTCCCCCGGAGCTGATTCCGTGTCCTCTCTCTAAACAATAACCGAGCACATTCCATTAAACCATAAATGGGCCCTGTGGTTATGAACAGAGACAGTGGCTTCCGAGGGATTGCATGAAAAGAGCATCCTCCGCTCGTGAGGACACGGTCACCAAAGCTCCCACGTGCCTTTTTCTAGGCCAGTGTGTGGAAGAGTCTGCGATCAAGAGCAAATTTAGGGGGGACACCACTAAAATAACCTTTTAAATCCCAAAAAGGACTGCAGTGAACCACGCAAGAGATTACACGGCAGTCGTCTTCTTCCCCAAACATACAGTTGTTTGCTAATGCAATGGAGACTTGTGTCAATTAAGTGCATTTAAAGCTGAATCTGTAACTTATTCCAGCAGAACACTGATGATTTAAACAGCAAACACCCCCAGTGAACTTCTCTTACAGCAAGGGCCACGTCAGCCCTTGCAATATTTTACTGTATCCACCGAGATTAAAATGATTATTCTTGTGCCGGTTGGGTTCTTGGGGAACAGACCCTGCAGTCTGCTTTTGGAAGTAGCTTACTACGCGCAGTGTTTTGTTTCTGCCATTATTCAAATTATCACACTAATTATCCCATTTAGGCACAGTAGTCTTTTGTGATGGGTAACAATTTAATTCATTTGCAAGTCTACGCTTCTGACTGTTACACATTTGGAATAAAGCCTTCTTTGTGAATATTTTCAAATTCTAAGGCATCTCCAGGCTTTCATTCAATGGTAACAGATGATGTCAATGGATTAATTTATGTGCCAGATAAGCCATGACTACTTTATTTATTTATAAGAAAAAAGGTCCTGCATCCCGAGCAAGTCATGCCTGGGATGATACCAAAACCTACCATTTTGTTGGACTGTTCTAGAACCTGTTGTATTTCATAATTAATTGTGTCTATGCCCAAAATCCATGCACTTTTATGTTAAGAATATACATAGTTTCTCCAGGACAACCTGCCATGCTAGGGCAATGCTCAATAACATCCAAAGTGACTTAACCCTAGGCCATATGATCTTGGACCAGCTCCTTAAAGGCGGAGCAGCCAGCTCCCCAAACCAGACCCGGACTGTGAGAAATTAAGCTAAGAACATGGAGATTTCCTCTTATAGAGCGTTTACAAGGCGCATGTTTCTGCTGTGATCAAAGTCAACAGTAAAGGCAGAAATCCAAAAACTTACGATTGATGGACACTGCAGTTATAGAAGACAAAATCCACGCTGGCAAACTTCTTTCCAGTCTCCTTGGATTTCAGGTAGAGTTTCACCACTCTCTTGTCACCTGGAAGATAAACCAGACAGGTTGAAAGCCAACGAATTGCGTAAAACAATCAAGTTCTAGGATCTGGAAGCTCATGGACGTAAAAAAAAAATGGCGAGACTTGTCCTTTAAAAATAAAACAAAAACACTTGAGGAGTGGACGTTGAAAATAAAAACATAAGAAGCTTCTGTTCTCCAACAAAAGCCGGTTCTTAAAACCAAGAATTAAAGGAAAGAGCATTAGAGCTGAGTGGGAGTTTTATGCCAGACTGGGGTCTTTTGTTGTGTGACTGTAGCAGCTATTTATGAAGTGGGAACGAACGACGCAAACAGATCGGCCCCTTCTGTCCCTTGGCTAAGAGAAGCCAATGCCTGCGGTTACTCACACTGAGTCATGTGTAAGGTCTGACCCTTTCTGATGGCCCGATAAACTGTGCCATCTATGAGGAGGAGGGTCCTTCGTTAGCATGGAACAGTAAACAATGCTTATCCTAGCACTACCGGGCATAAAAAAGGTTTTCATTACAATTGTTTTATATGTTTTATATATCACTTTGAAAATTAAAGTTCAGTTTGTGTCAATGAAAAGTTATTGTAATTTCTCCCCAATTCAGTCAGTAAAAAAAAATCACACATTTCTCTCCTGTGTGAATTAAATAATCTGTAACTTGTTTAAAAAAAAAAAAGCTTTACAACAAAAAAAAAAAAGCATATTAGAGTATAAGGGAGGAACTTACCATGGCCTCGTGTAATTGGGATGACATCCCTAGCCGAAGGTGAGCTGCAGTAAATCCTCCCATCCTCTAGGTGTCCCTCCATCTCTGTGAAATCTTCGAAGGAGCAATTCACCCCAGCAGAGAGGTCGGGGACATTCCAAGCTTGTAATACCATCTGAACAGATACAATAAGTGCAAACATGTTATCTAACGTTTAAACACTGAATGGAACCTTTGGGAATTCTATGATCCACGGAAACTATAATTCATTTTTTCCCCCCAGCAGATGTTCATGTTCTTTTTAAATCCCAGATTACAGTTACTTTCACTTGCTAACTAGGAATAAATCTATTTTATAGCTAGGCGAGTGTTTTTCGCTTAACCACTTTTAATTGCCCATAAACTGATCATTTTATACTATAGTTGAAAGCTTAAAATGTTATATATAAAACATACTATATATATAGTTGAAATTTAAAACTGTGAGCTCCTTTGAGCAGGGCCCTCCTCACCTGTTGTTTATGTAAGTCATATTGTTATGTTACATACTACTTATTATGTCGTGTCTACCCATTGTACAGCACTTCGGAATTTGATGACGCTATATAAAACAATAAATAATAATAATAATAATAATAATAATTAAAAAAAAAACTAAACTCCCGGAAACATTCTTAATTAGTTATGGTTTTGACCTCACTCACCGGGACCTCAGACATTGTAACAGAAATGTTTTTGGGATGCACTGTAAGCTGAACACACTGGTGCAGGTCAGATGTGAAACGATGAGGCTCATCTGCTCGCTCGCATTTATCTTTCCTGGAGCAACTGAAAGGAGAAAGGAATAATTTGTTGACTAGAGGAAAAGAAAGGGAAAAAGGGGCAGAAAAGAACTTAATACAAGTTGGAGTAAAGCCTGGACTGCTGGCGGAGATGAGGTCCACAGACACGGGCAAAAATAGTCGATGGGAAATCTACATGGAGAAACCCAGATTAACAGACCTAAGTATGACCCGGCATTTTAAGAATGCAGTGCGCCCATAAACCTTTAATAGGAAACAAAATAGCTCTTGAGTTTCCAAGACTTCTGTTTCCTAACGACACGCAACATTGCTTCCTCCTCAACCAAAGGTCTGAGTCAATCAAACATCCTCATACGGAAAGCAATAAACCAAAATATGAGAAAAAGAAATCATACGTAGCACAAAAATTGTTCTATTTTCCAAGTTCATATAGAGTCGGTAAGAAGGAGGACAAAAGGTAAATGTCCATATTCAAACTACATAAAATATATTAAGACATAGGAAGAATCCCAAATGTAATTGGCAACCATTGAAATACGTATGCTTTAACTTGATGGGGGAGATTTAAAGGTGGTAAGAATATTTTCTATAATTCGCTGAGAGCTCTGCAGGAGCGCTGACAGCTGAGAAATATGGCAGTGGAGGACAGCGGAATTAGCACTTAAGACTGACAGGTCTCTTGTCCCAAATATCCACGATCCCCTCTCACGCTGCGGATCAAACGGGGGCTCTCTGCCAGACCGGACACATGAAACGTTGCTTGCTGGAAAGATTGGCAGACGCGTACCTTAGAGGACTATCAACCCAATGGCTGCCAGACCTGTCCAGACATCCATAACCGAGGGGTAACCGCACCGACTTGGATGTCAGGGGTCCAGAATGCAAGTAATCAGGGCTACATTTAGCTCAGCAGAAGAAGTGGCAGAAGGAATTCACATCACTATTACCCTTAACACATTTATACCTTCACTGACCATACACCTGGGACCAGGCAGAGAACTAGAACAGCCCTTTTTGAATCTAACATTTTCTCCATAATATGGACTTAATTCTTCCTAGTGTTGTGCTTATATTTTATGAAAAGATTTAATTCCGGATGCATGCGGAGATTCACAATGCAAACCAATGCTATGCTGTACTTTACCTTTATGTGTCTCAGGACAGTTGGGTTTAGGCCATTCTTTCTGAAGCTGGAACCCCATAGTGTCCCTGCATGACATTGTTACGCACCCTGCTTTACCAAGTGGTAAATTATTTTGAACTGAACTCTAAAGACCGTGTGGGCATCTAACATACCATCCCATACCGTCCCTCCGCCACTTCTTCCCAGATTGCTTCTTGCGCAACACAGAGACTGCGACCCACATTGCTCATAAATCCAATAATGTAGGATCTATTCTCTAAACCAAGAGTTGAGGTCAGCTTTAGCCTACGTCAGGTGTCGCTGGGCTCAGATTATTTGTACCTTGGCATTAATGTTTTTGTCTATTCTGTAGCTAATGTAATAATTTAGTACTTGTACGCACAATATCCTCCCTAAACCTGGTCTAAATTATTATGCATGGCTTTTCTATGTTTCTAGCGGCTCTCCTGCCGGGCAGTGGATGCTCACAGGAGACAAACTTCTGAATTCCGTGCTATTTAAAGCAGAAGACGAACGGCGGCTGTCACCGGTGGCAGAGACAACCGCTTCCTCGGGATCCGTTAGTTGTACTCACGTGTTGTGGAGAACACACCATCCGCAGTGAGGGTCTCTGGAGCCAAGGCAAGTGTCACAGCTCTGGTACTGTTCGCAGCTCTCCACCGGCACACGTGTAACCTGGAAAAAAGTACAAATAAAATAAAGATTCTATGAACAAGCCATTAAAAATGATATCACCTTAACATTCACCCACCACATACGCATATATTATGAGAAACTGAAGTAGCTGTTGAGAAGTAAAGTATAGGAATAACTCTTTGACTGTTTTGGTTTTTTCACCAAAGAACTGCTACTACAACCTTTACAGATTACTTTTTATGATAGAATCCCTTTAAATGAGAAGAAATAGCCCAAAAAACATCAATCCTCTAAGACGTTTAGTGCAGTTGAAGTTCTGCAACGAAACAGAACAGTGCGTTCCATGGCCGCTCGCACCAGGAGTCACTGGCCCTGTAATCAGTGACCGTCGGTCTAAGCGAGAGCGTCTTGGTGCCAGAGAGAATTCCACAAGTCAAAGCCCTAAATATTCAAATGTAACGCACCAGAAAGGGGCTCATTAAACCCTTAATTCTCCACCTCGGAACAACATGTGCAGAACACTCTGATAACAACTGCAATGTGAATTTCAAATGGGAGAGACATGAGAGAGAGAAACACTAAGCGTATGCAGAGCGTGTTTGGAAAGCTGCCTAAGCACCGTGTCTTTAAACAATAGGTCTTGCAGCTCAGTTCTGCAGCGTGATCTCCGTTGACCACAACGGCGGGAAGGAGAAGCACAGGCGAAGAAGAAAGAAGGAATATTCAGAGAGTTAATGACAACATTAACATATTTAATGCACATCATGGATGTTATCAGAAATATGAATAAAGAGAAGATCTGGGTCTGGGTATAACAAAGCACTTTGAGTTCCTCAACATCAAAAGATGAGCACAAGGGATGTCCAACTATGGTCTTCAAGAGCCGCAAACCCACCAAGCTTTCAGAATAAACCAGAATACAAAGACCAGTAACGCACAGGGTTATCCATTTCATTACTTGGTAATTGGAGAAATCCTGAAAAGATTCTACTGCCATAGAACAGATAATGGCACCACCATGGAACATGCGCATCTTAACATAAACCACCAGCATTACTTAAGAAAGCCCCTGTCCTAACCTCAAGAAAGTGTTTGAAGCCCAAAATACCAGTGGCATAAAAGTCCATATAGTTTGGGTACAAGGACTCACCTTCAACGCCTTCCAAAACACTTCAGTTATAGGCAATATGATTAATAATAAATATACTAAAACCAACCATTTGTGGGCAGATAGCTACAAAAGGCATCAGTTAAATAATTAGGCGCGAATTATTACAAATACAGAAAAATAATTCCTTAAAATTATTCCAGTTCACCCAGAACTAAATGCTTATTTATTTTGCTTTGGGTAAAAGAAAAAAAATCCCCAGAGTGGCCGGGTAATTAATTATACATCCTCCTTAATATTAGTTAAAAAAAATGTTTAATGTGCCAATTAAACAAGAAACGCTTGAACGGCAATATCTAGGCAGGTGATAATTACATATAATGTCATATAGATACACATTACGAGGGCTATTAATACTAGATAAGCGGTAGTTTTCCAGATGCTACTGTTACAACACCCCCCCCCCACTCTCAAAGACTGGCTTTGAACTATGGGAGTTGTAGTTCAATAGCGGCGGACAATATTTCAAGAGTAACATCTTGAATGTTACTGTAATTCTCTGCAACTCTAACATACAGAGAGTGAAACGAACCAAATCTTCAAGCATCCTTTCATTTTCGGGTTGCCAGGCAACAGCACGGTGTGTTTGCAGCAGCACTAGTGGTTATTGTAAAAGGCTTTTAAAATATGGTTAGACGACAGAGGACTTTTGATGGAACTCAAATTCCCAACGCAGTTTAAAGATCCTGTCACTTTTGAGATTCCGCGCTCGTCACATTAACATGCAGAAAATGTCTCGATAGGATTTTGCTTTGTTCCAGAAGTCTTTGTCTACTGCTTGTAGTGTCTTTGTGTCCTAAATCTTGCAACATTTCTTGTGAGCTCACCTCGTCACTCCTTCTCAGGACATTATCGGTGTCCACCGCTGGAATAAATTAATCACCCAAACAGAATTGATGCCCCTGACCAAGGTGACCATTAGGGAAGGTCTCTTTAAGGTTGTCTACTTAGCTTTCATAAACCTGCGTCTTTTTCATTGTACATGGCTGAGTGGAAAAGATGTGTCAGACGGAGGTTGGAGGTACTTCAAGGAGTTAAAAAATCAAACAATTCTCAGAAACTGCTTTAAGAAGATAGAAATTGGCCTCGTTCAGCATCCGAGAGAACAAGAGAACGCAGATGCATAGCCCAAACATTGCTAAGATCACGGATCTGCTCCCCACTCAGCGGCATGATCAGGAACACACGCTGATTGCATTAGCATGGAGACTAGGAAATTTCTGAAGATGCACAGTGTCGTAGGTGCAGAACCTCTCCGTGTGAAGTCTAAGCTCCAGTACTATGATCTCTAAACAGCCATAGGGCTTCAAAGGCTTCTATAACCTACAGAGCGTTCCGATAAAGCGAGTAAACACCAAAAACGTTTCGACATTTACTCCAGTAGGTTTCTGCCAGCACTAATGGAAATGTCAATGGGGTCTAAAGGTAGAGTTGGAAGGAGGTGCAGCAGGTGAGTGGTGGTTTTTTGCACCCTCGAGTCACTATTCATTATGAAGCGCCAACGCTGGCATGATTCACCAGCAAGAGAGACAGAGCTGGCCGTGTATCATGCATTATCCATTGAGCGAGGAGATCTTGAAGACGTCTCGCTGTTTAATAATACATTATACGGGGCTAGTCAAGCTTTTCCTGCAGCAGAAGCTCACTGGGCTTGGACCTTCTTAAAGTATAGTGAAGGCAAGGAGCTGAAAGCACAACTCTCCTGCCAACTCAAATGTTTCCCAAAGGATACCTGTCCTGAAACACAAGTAATTAAAATAAATCAGGCTAAGTAGTCAGGAGTCTCTTTGATTTTGCTAGCGTTAAATTCACATTATGACCACGGATACCACGACACTCCATCCGACTGTAAATAAGCAAATTTGCGACAATGAGGGGCAACCTTTCAGAGAGCCGCCTATATCTTTCACAGAATATCTCCCTAAACACAAAGAAGTAAGTTCTGAACACCAGATGCTTTCATCTGATACACTAGAGTCAATGGCATTTATGAAATTTATTAATATTTGCCCGCAGGCCAGCAGGTAATTAAATTCCACATTGTAGGCTTGTGAACTAGACAGCTGTTTTCCCTTTAAGTTTTGCAGCTAGAAATCTCGCTAACACGGAGGACTTTACATGGAATTAAAAACAGGCAATGATTAAACCGCTGTGACCACGAGGCTCCCCCGTCTATTACCCTGAGAATCCTGTCCAAAGCCAATACAGACAGCAGAAGTATTTTCATCAAAAGGGCAGTAAAGGGAGCGCACCATTTTTAATGACTAAAAAATATCTAGTAGTTTTGGGCACAATGTGCGCCATGTAACACATGAGAAGAAAGCTGAACACGTTCGAGCACCATGAGTATCCTGATTTCTGATTGCAATTCAAAGCTTCGAGTTGACCAAAGATTCGAAAGGAGAGCAACTCAATTTTTACACCAGTATTTCCTTTAATTGATACAATTCATTTTAAAGAGGCCCTTTTTCTGGCCCTTTATGGACTCGGCCTATGAAGGTGTTCAGCTGACTTTCCATGTGAGATTGGTGCAGCGCACGCTCCTGTTTGCCTACATAACGTCTCTCTCACCTGCATAGAAATGAAGGATGGCATTATCGAGAGGACAACAGATTACCGGGGCGTTAGAAGGACTATTTAACGAAGCATGGGATGCACAGAAATAGAGCACACAGCTGGAGTCTCAGCCTTACTAGATACAGCAACTTCAATGCATCAGTGGTCCACAAAACGAGGCTACATCATCTATCATGTAAAAGACACCTTGCGCAGCCACCTGTCCCCAAAGCCAAGGGCATCACCTGGACATTATATTCCTGCCTCGGGACAAGCAGTAGACAGCCGTAATAATCAGACTGAACCGGTCGAACTATTAAAAGGGTGTGAAGATACCCCGGGAGACATTAGTTCCAAGGGCAGGGAATAAAGGACAGTAACGTCGCATTCATCTCAAACACACTGGAGAGGTAAACTCGAATGCCGACGGATCATAGATGCAGAGAACGCAGGTAAACCGGCAATAGCGGCTAAAAATTAAAGACTCATAAAAGGATTTCTAATGATATTAAAATGTTTGGCACCTAAATTTCATATCAAAGTTCCCCAACATTTAACTTGGTTGAACCGATACATTGTATTTAGGCGTATGAAAGCCGATAGGAGATAACCTGGAATGGAGCAGTCCCCTATATGAGTTTATTAAGGTCCACCTTAATCTGAAGAAATGACATCTGGAATTATGATACAAACAGATTAAACTATACCATACTTTTTTTTTTTATACGTATTCCACAAAACAAAATTGTCTGCACGCGACAGGGATCTAAAAGTATGACCGCATCGCCAAGTTAGTCTTACGGCTGATACCGTTCCAACAGCATCCTCCACTTAATCCGACGGAATTGGTCACTTTCCAAACTCCTCTCGGAGGGAGATAAGGAATTTCAGAGGAGTTTATTTCTGAGATTAAAATCAATGCACCGGCTGGCAGCTTTCTTCAAGTTACAAAAGACTCGGGGAAGGATGGGAAATCCGGCAAGGAACCCAAAACAGGATTAGGAATGTCTTTTCTACGGCGGTAGATAGCTGCGGCATTTATAATCCGCCAGGTTTACGGCAATTCAAACATGAAATTAAGTGTAAAATCTGTCCACTTACGTCAAGCACGCCTGGTAATTTTGCTGAATTAACACAGGACAACATGGATGGGGATTATATTGTCTCAATGTAAAGAGGGGGGGGGTAAGAGAAGCACCGACGGACAGGAATTAGTCGTTTTATTAAAAGAGACTTGGATGGAAAAAGCAACAACATCTACAGGTAGTTTTAATTAATAAATACAACTATAAAAGAGAAACAGACTTGGATGGCAGATCGGCCCATGTAGTCTGCCCTTTTTTCCTGCTGTAAAGACTCAAACCTTAATCAGTCCTTGGTCTTGTCCTTATTATTCATGATAGCTTTATTCTTACCCCATGCATGTTTAAATGTTCTTACTGTATTAGCCTCTACCATGTCAGCCAGGGTGCTGTTCCACTTATCTACCACCCTACTAACGCCAGTGTAGTTGCCGTTTAAGCCGTTCTGGCATTGTAGGGGTTTCTTACATCAGACTTGTCTTGAAGTAGCTTTTCATTTCAAGGTGTTGAACACACAGGAGTATTAGAGTGCATCATTCTATCTAATGTTCCGAGCGGACTTAAGACGTATTGGGAGCGTGCTGAAGAAATCTGTTTGGTTGGATCGATACCTCTTCCAACAGGCAATCCTATTTTCTTATTCCACCGGGAACCTCGGAAGATGAAAGGATATCTTATATCTCCCGCTATTCTCTGCACTCGGGGCTCCAGAGACCCAAGGTGCAGCAGTCAGTGTGTTAGGGTTACAGGCGGTTTATTAATTGCTCCCCTATGCTTGATTAAAATCCTTCATTTTTTTAATAGGCCTTCCAGCTCACTTACAACTGTGCATTTAATTACATTCTCTGCTGCTCCAAGATCAAATATTTTACTTTATTAACACAAGTTACGTCGTTACACGTGAATATATTCTCTCAATCCAAGCACCTTCAGGAGAGGTCCACACGAGACGTGAGGTTCTCCGTCTGGAGCAGCGACAGCTTCGGCAAAAACTCACATCTTCAAACCTACAGGCAGGGGGTGAAGGAATCCAGCCAAGGAAGAACAGACCGCAATGGGCTGTCACACACTGGTGGAAAATAGGTTCTTGAAACTTGTGATCCCCCCCAATCCATCACGTCCCCGTCAAGACGTAAACCAAGGCAGGGAGCTGTCACCCAACTAGCGTCTCACCAAGAATCTTGCATGCATGAATAAATAGAAGAAGCAAGAAATTCTCAGGAAGGATCCATCTCACACGGCGTCTTGTTCTCATTCCACTCTCGTCATGAGAAGAGACACCCAATCATGCCACACATCTTAACGATGTTCCCCGTGCTGACATTACCCTGTCACTTGCTTACATAGTATATTTGGTATCAATATTTTCCTTTTCTTTTTTTGGAGACAGCTCCTCCGCAGTGGAGGTGTTCGCTGGAAGCAAAGCTTTAATCAATTGAGATGGTTCCTCAAGCAGAAAGACAATAGGCAAAGTTCTACAAGTTTACAAACACTTGCAGAAGAAGTGTGTGTTGGGGGGGTGCCGTGATTTAATCTGTCTATCCGGGTTTGTTACTTTCCTAGGCTACTTCTAATCCATAAAAAAGTTAGAGCTGCAAAATATTTCAAATGTAGCATTTTTTTGTTGTAGAAAAGTTATTGTTTTTGAAATGCACAATATATTAGCTTTTCTGTTTTGAATAATACTTTGTATTAAAGTCTTGAATAGCACATACTGGATATAACAAAAAAAAGAATGGAATGGAGGGATTAAAAGAAAAAAAAACTGTTGCAAACACACAATGGAGGCATTTAACCAAACAATTCTCTAAGGCTGTCATAACCACAAATATGCAAAAGAGTCGCCAACAGAAATAAAACAAATTTAAATGCTCACATAATCCTAACAAAACATGCTGTTAAGAACAAAAAACACATTTAGCTGGATAGTCCCTACTTCTAAAGGGGCAGTAATGATTTCAAGGGAAAAAATATATATTATCATGCCTTCTACCTCTGAGAAGAAGACCGCACGGCCCTTTTCCGAGGAACCATCACTTATAATAATGTATGATGCTAAGACGGATTTAATAACCCGAGCTTTAAGCTGGCCCTGCAGTTTGCTCTCTCTAAGATAGATATAATCATATAGAAGCTATTTATTATAGTATTATTGGTTGCTATTTTTGTAGATGAGGTTTGATGAGCTTTGTGTACAAAAGCCAGTAGATGTCTTTGTCTGCTAAAAGCCACTGTTCTCCACGTGCGGACTGCGGAGTTTTGTTAAAAACAAAATACCCACGGTGCATAAAGTGCATTAGCAAAATACTTCCTTCGGCCCTGATCGTTTTATGCCAGTGTATTCCATCATCGGGATGAAATTAAGTGAGGACAACGTGAATTTACATCCGTCGGAGCGGCTTGGCCAAGTGCTCGTTGTTCTGAGGTCTAGCATGTCACCTATACATTTTTAAAACGTTCATTCCAGGATTTTGCCTCTTTGGAACCAGAATAATATGGATACAAACCAAAAAATAATGACATCAACCCCTATTCGTAGCTTTAATTGTACACCAGAAACCCTGAAGAAATTGTGTCTCTATCTATCTCCATCTAAAAACTCCCCGGGATCCACAGGTAGGTTTCCCGCGTTTGGATTATTTAATCACCCAAGTGGCAAAAGGGTGAAATATGCATTTTCCTATTCTGTATAGCTGGTGCCATGGGACCAGTATCATCATCTGCCGGGCAGCAAGCAAACCGCACATATTGGTATTCAAAAAGCAACAAAAACGTAAAACGTAAAGCTCATAAGATAAACATGTAAACAAACAGCTGAACGTTCGTATGAAGGTGTCAATGAGCTGTTACATCAACACTCCGCGTTAGAACGTTTCCCTGAATTCTTATCCTTCAGTCAAGATTCCTTCATGTGAGACTGTTTCTTATTCACCTGGCGACAGCACAAAACTGATAGCATTAGCATGACAAAAGCCAAGCGCAAGACAATCAAGGGAAAGCAACAACCACAATGTCCTACACATAAACTGATCCTACAGAGCCTGCCGTCCCTAGCAACAGTGAGCGCGAGAGCCAAAGGTCTCTTCTAACTACCGGCTGTATGAAAAAGACCCACATCACAGGCAGAAATGGGGGGGTTTACTAAAATATGAAGGCTTTTACTGGATTTATTTTCCTGTTTTTTTGTCTGTCCTGCTCTTACATCCTAACCAGGGGAGAATTCACAACCTAGACACAAACGGCAATGGCTTCAGTCATTAAATTCATGGTCTAGCTTAACCTTCTTGACTCCGCATCTACGTCCTCACACTACCAAAACGACCAAATATTGCTGCTTAAATGGCTGGAAAAGCACTCTCTTAGGAGAACGGCAGAATCAGACCATAGAGTGTGAGAGAGAGAGCGTGCGAGAGAGAGCGTGCGAGAGAGAGCATGCGAGAGAGAGAGCGCGCTGTCGTCATTCAACAGGGGGATGATGGCATCTTCTTTACCATTAAAATATTTGCTCTGATTGTGCTGGTTTGACTGCTAGAAACCATATAGATCAGCCTATACATCTACATAAGTGAGGAGGAATCACAAAATGACCCTGTATCATTCACATCCCATATCATAGAGAGTTTGCACGGTTTCGTTCCTTACCTGTTTTTCTGTCATAGCATAGATATATTGTTGGTCGGGACTTAGCACCAGGTCGCGCAAGATTGCGTATCCTTCATGAACCACGACGTTCTCGTATTGCTGGGTGGCACGGGACGGTCCAGAGAGGTCTATCAGAATCTGCGGAGAGAGGAAAGCAGCAGTTAGCAACCTCAGAAGACTACCATGGAAAGATATGACACATCATATGGATAATATATATATTAATATACGCTTTGTTATGGGTTCTAAAAGAAGAAAAAGGCAGACTAATAAATTGCAATGCATTTTCAGAGATGTGAAAGTCTTTGGAGCCAAGACCAACTAGAGGAAGGAGAATTTAAGCATAGAGACAACAATAGCAGAAGTCTGGATAAGGTAATGTAGGGTGTCTGCAAACGTTAAACATTTATACAGGTGGACTAGAAGGAAGTAGGTCGTTCAGTGCAGATCAGTCGGCCGGTGAAGCTCACATAGTACACATAGTTAGGCCAACGTGGTCTTATGAAGCATAGAGATGTTGGGTGATGTTGCCAGGGTAACAACAAATGGATAACCCCTATTGAAACCTGCACATGTGTTCTGAATCCAGATCTGATCAATGATCGATAAGAGGGAAGTATATCAAGAGGGAAGTATATCATGAAGGAAAATGCAGAGATTCAAGAGGAACTGATAGGGTGTAAGCGAGGCAGGTTAGAGAGGTGGAGAGACATGAGTGTAAAATAACAGACACCAAAAAGTGGGGGAAGAAACGGGGAGAAAAAAAAAAGGGCAAAATTCTGAGTCTGGTAAGAAATGTCTTGGAGATCATGTCCACCGTCTTACTCTTCTCAGTCACAAGTGAGTTATAAACAGTCCTTAATTGCATTTGGTTCTAGGAATAAACATAGGGATTTGGAATGAACTTTTCCACTTGATCAAATATTAGTTATGTTTTTTCGTGATTAAATCCTATGTGGCAACATGTACAGAAGGGGATAATTACGCGTAAGCCCGGGTTTAACCCTTTTCATAATCAGATCTCTTAATGGAACCAAAGCAGAAAATAAGGGGGCCAAAGGCAAGGCTGCACCCCCTTAGAAAACCGCTCTTGCAAAGCACCCCCGAGGGGTCCCGGAGATCATCCTACAATTGGGAGCAGAGAGCAGAGGCTCCCCTGAGCTGCTCATTAGGATGGAAATATATGCCAACACACAAACAAATCACAGGCCTCGTTTAATTAGAGCCACGGCTTTGATTCACCGCCAGCATCCCGATAACATCATCTGAGGATTATTTTTAGGCAGTTTTACTAAACAAATGTACTTAATTAAGGGAGAGGACTCAAGCAGATTTAAAGAAACAGAGACACTGTTTGCAAACAATTCTCGCTTACACAAATACTTCCTGAACTCCAAACATTCCAATGTAATTCTCTGTGAGCCGAGGAATCGATTTCATTATTTTAGTCCAAAATCTTGCATGATTTTGAAGAACCCTTTAAATATGGCCTCTACCCATCTTTGACCTCATGATCAACGCTCTATCGGCCATCAAAAAGCTCCTTACATGCCTAAGTCACTGTACAATAAGAGGGGATAACGGGACAGGCAATTTAAGGCCAGTGGCTGCCTAATGCTATATGAGCAGCCGACAGCTGGATACCACAGACTGCACGCTGCAGCACCCGATGTTGTTGGCCAGCAGCCCAACAGGCATTTGCCCCACGTATCAGACGGCCAGTCCAGGCCTCCCCGGGTCTCACGTTTCAAAGGACAGGGATGGGGTTATATAATTTGAACATGGAAAACAGGTCGGGAGTTGAAAAAGTTCTGAAACCCCAGAACCAATTCCGAATTTCTGCTTTTCAGAGTGTTTAATGCTCCACGGCAACATGTATATAAAAACTATACACCTTAATATCTTTATATAAGCATTGAGGTTCCAAAAGAGAGCTTAAGCCATATTGAAAAGGAGGAACGTATGGTTTATAAGTCGGTTCTGGAGTTTTAGAACTTTATTGAATTCTGACCATTTTCCATATGACGTAAGAATGTTAAAAAAAATAACACTGCTCCTATTCTTCGGATCATGTGACCCATCTAGAAGACCATGAAGGGCTAAAGCGGCCAATTAACAACTAATAAACAGACACGGCATCAGAATTATGTTCCAAACGGCTCCACAAATGAATTTTCCCTCAAATCGCCCTTCTGCGAGAAAGACATGTGTGTTTGTTTTTTTCCCCAATTACAGTCAGGATCAGCACAGCTGATAACAGAATAAAATGTGTCTATTAAAATACTTTTTTTCAGGCTGTTTGTGGTATGCTCAAATTCCGGGGTAATTATATAATTGAGCTATAAAAACTGCCAGGGAAAAAAAAATAGAGAAAAAAAAAAGAAACGGGAGAAAACAAGACTAGAAAAAAAAATAAAGTAACCCTTTGGCAAGAGCTGTCAAATTACATGTCCTAATAAGTGGAAATAAAGCATTTTTTAATGTGAGCAACTTAGTTAAGGCCTGAGATGTAGGTCAATATAGAATAGATATTTCAGAAAGAATGTTACAGTTTAAATTGGGATGTAATAATCTGCTGAAAAACACAATAGTCAGATCAAAAACATTCATTGGCCAAGCCATGATGTATTGGAATATACAACACAGTAAAATATCACCAATAACTCAAGACCGAGCTAGAAGACATCTGTGGTGGGACTTAAGTGTCGGACTGAACCTCAGCAAGATCCTCAGCAGGCTTTTGTTGAGGTCCAGTGTTTATTGGATGGTTAAAAGACATCGAAAAATAAAGCAACGCACCATGTATGGCTCAGCCTATAGACCTTTTAAATTGTAAAGCTCTACTTTCCCTCCAGTGTTCTCAGTGATGCCGCCATCTTTGAAGATGACCTTGCTAATGGTGCCATCCCTTCTACCTCCGTCCCCAAAGCATTTCCTACTCTTGTCAGTTTTGATTTGGGAGATCCAGGGCAAAGCATTAACTTTTAGTGACCGTAAGAAGAATACGCAGGCTGAACAGTGTCCTTTAATACACATTCTGTATGTGTAATGCACCAAATGAGAAAAGAAAAAATGAGAATGCACAAAACCTACACCAGCCGTTACCTAAAATAATCATAACCTATACGTCCTGTCCCTAAATGCTATCTCATTCCTTGTCTTCTCTGTATCAAAAGTGTACATATTAATGGAACAATATTGTTAATCTATAAGGGCTTGTTGAGTATTGAGTGTTGAGAATATTTATTTAGACTACATTTACATCAGTGCATAAAACAAATGTTGGACAAATGATTAATTTTATGTCTGCCGCCATTTTACAGGCAGCTCCATATGATTATGCACCTGTTATATCCCTTTAAATCCCACTTCAATGGTATGGAAAGGTGGATTTGATTCCGTGCTGGAACGTTCTATAGGGACAGGAGGCAAAGAAAGTTCACCCTGTTCCCTTGAAGGGCCAATATATTAATTTTTGGGGGCCACTAGCCAATGGTTTAAACTGGAGGAGAACAGAGTCCTTCTCCATGATCTCACGATCATGTGTGCCCGTAAGCATGAATCAAACCTTTTGTCTGTTTACCATCAATTAGTAAATGGAACATAACCCAACAGACCCAACACTTTTTCTTTCCGAGGATCGCCCTCCCAGATGATAGGCGCATTATAATACATACAGACTCATCCAGCTGCGCGCTATGGATTAGTTCAGGCTTTTCCGTTCTTCAGCCCCCACTTGGGCATCATGCCTGGTAATAATTCATTGTTTATTAGTTTTTGGATGTGTTGCAAACTCTTGGAGTCTACTTAATTATGATTAGCCGAAATGACTGAGATTAATCGCAGTCATTAGTAACGCGTCTTTACAGTAGGAATTGGTAAAAATGACGGAGGAAGGGTTTGCAAGTGTATGGGAAGAATACAAGAGGCTATCCTGCATCAAGGTGCCTTTTTATTACTCTTTCTATGATGGCGGCTAGGTTCCACCAACAAGAACCACTTAGAAGTACAACAAACTTATATCTTGTCATAACATAATGGTTGTTCACATGGGGCACTTGTTATACATACATGAAATACTCTGTATCCACATACCGACCTACTAAATTAAACCACTACGCAACTGGTGGTGGACACATGCTGGGCAGAGGCTTCATCTTCCAATCTAAGCATATCGGAAATCAGTCTACGCCACAACGAAGCTCTCCAACAATCATCTTCTAATTAGACACATATATATATAGACTTCTTATAGACTTCTTTTCTCGTACAATGATGGAATATTTAGATTTAAAAACAAAAATTTCAGCATTCTTGCCAAGCCTAGGTCACCCCAGCGTTCCACATATGCTGCAGAAGAATTGGGCCGGTAAATAGCTGAAATTCTGGAATATTAAGAGCGTAATTTTTTTTTTTTTTTGAAGGTGTGGGGTGGGCCGCCGTGCTTTTGGTTACTGCGGTGGTGGGAGGGGGGTCTGCATTCCCCCATCCTCCTGCGTTTACCAATACTTCTGCGTCCTTATCTCTCTGCGGAGGTGATTAATTCTCTGTGACTGGCAGCAGCAACAGGAGCGGGTGTTCAGGGCGGCCACACTTCAAAGCCAGGGGCTTATCTGTCTCGAACACACGCCGCAACCTTTTCAGAAAAACCCTTCACCGTTCTACAGGCAGGGAGCCGCCACAGAAAAGCGCAAGAGAAAGGGGGCTCTTGTGTGTCTGCAGCACAGCTCAGTTCCACCTACTTGGGCCAGAGGCATTTTTTGTGTGAACATGTATGTAATTCCATTTTGCCTCCACTGGGCACCTGCCCACTGTGTCTTTTGTCGTCAAACCTTTGACTGCGATGGAAAATATTTATACTTTGTGTTATCGCCCCAATGGGTACACAATAGACATCATATTAGTCCTGTGGGGAATTAGTGTGTGCTATAGGGAAATATGGGGCTTCCAGGCGCTGACAAAACGCTACTTTTATTTTTAAAAAAATCAAGGGTTTAATAGTCCACGAGTACTAGTGAACCAAATTGGATGAATTTGGTCCTGGTTATTGGAACAGCCAATCCAAGGTGGATGATAATTATAAAGAGGAGGTTAGGAGAAAGAGCGGAGAGTCGATGCAAACAGCCCGTCAGCCGAAGAGGTTGATGAGTCATATTAGGGTAATTTAAATTGGGGTAGATGATTATCCAGGGAATATGCTGAAGGTGAAAGTAGTGCTGAAAAGAAAAAAAAATGTGGAATTTCTAAGTGACCCCAAACTTTTGAACAGTAGCATATAAAAAAAAAATACCTGGTCAAACAGATCCACAAAATAAAAAATGATCAATGATTTACCAGCAAGATTTCTGGGGTGCTCCAGGGAACGTTGCCTACACAAAGTAGGTACAAAGGAAAGAAAAAGCAGGTATGGCAAAGGCTATAGCTTTGGACGTTTACTAGATTGGGATTTTTAATGGTTTGCG
This sequence comes from Spea bombifrons, assembly GCF_027358695.1. Classification (NCBI taxonomy): domain Eukaryota; kingdom Metazoa; phylum Chordata; class Amphibia; order Anura; family Pelobatidae; genus Spea; species Spea bombifrons. Next base: position 7,267,603 of record NC_071092.1, on the reverse strand, counting down.
TAATCGTGGCACCCATCGCTCGGCACCTTAGTGGCGTTACATATGGTTATTTACTGCTGGCTGTCACGGGCAGAGAGGGACGCAGTAATGAAGAGTATGGCAGCCCGCGAGGGTCAGGCAGCCAGTTGCGGGACAGCTGTTGAAGCAAATGTTGGTCGCAAGCCACGGGACAGATGGAATTCCTTTGAACAGCTGGTGTCAGGAGGACAGAGGGTAAAGAAGCCTTAGCAGACAAGCACCTTTCCCTTGTACAGATCCGACTCCCAGCCAGGAGCACATACTTGGCATTTAAACGCCACATTCCTCCCGAATCACAAGGAAAAAAAAAAACCGCCGGCCTCGCATGATCCTCTTAATAAACTGTTTACTGGAAAAAAACACACAATGTGAATAAAAGGCAGTTTGTTCTGCGGATTTTTTTTTCAACTTTAAAATGTATCTTTAATATCTCTGATGAGTATAAAAACATAATCGTCAATAAGGATACACAGGACTCATTGGCCTCCTCTTTAAGCTCCAGGCAGGAAAGTTTGAAAATAAATAGTACTTTGTGTTTCTGCATGTTTGTCGGAGATATTTTAGGTCTGGTGAAGAATGTTTGATGTTGAAGCAGACAGCGGATAACACAAAGAAAAACCACAGGAAAAAAATATATAAAAAGATATAGACTGTGTCACGACCAGGAATGGCACATAATGACCCAAAGTAATGGCAGACATTGAGGTTTATTCACTAAATTCACACAAGCCATCTCAATTGATAATTCGTGATAAAGGGTAATGATCATAACACTTTTTGTGACTTTGTGATCTATTAATAAATAATAATAGGAATAAATAATGAATAATGAACAAAGCCTAGTTTTGTTAGATTCTAATATTTACAATAAAAAGCACTCCCCACCAAAACATTATTAAGCACAAATTAACATATAATTGTTGGAAATAATAATAAAACATATAATATAAAAAAAAAATAAAGAATACCATACTATGCACCAGGAAGTCTGGGTAAAATGCAAATGAGGATAATACTCAGAGATTCCATTTTTTTTTCTACAGTGTATTTAGCACGAGAGCGCGGAGTATTTGTTGTGTTAATAATGGCTTTATTTGACATCTCTTGAGTTGTCTCCAGCAGACAATTCCCAACGCAGAGCTGTGAACTCCTGTAGGAAGGACTCTCACTGCATAAATCCTGAGAGATCATTCCTTGTCAGAGAAGCTTAGCTCAGTAACATATTGATTCCTGAACATAACATCCAGCACCACGGTAAAAGGAGGAGAACGCAAACGGTCCAGGCTCGTTTCACATCTTATCACCGAAGTGCAAAGAAGAGTCGCTGGACATCATTTTCGAGCCTCCCTGATTCCGCTGTAGATAGGGCTGCATTCATCGTCATCTGAGAAAGTTGTTTACCCTGTTATTCTGAATCAGATAAATAACAGGTTGGTTCTAACCTTTTGTTGTCTTTATTTTGTTCCCTCGGCATCTGTCATGTTCCAAAACAGATAAAAATATTTATCTGTTTTCCGAAACAAGACACAAATCCTAAAATATTCTCTAAAGCAATGGAAACCGAGAGCGCCTCTGATGTCCGTATAAAAATCTGCGCTCTTACGGTAGGCCTGGCATGTCTTATGTATGGCATTAGGTCACAAGGTCTTGAGGCTCTCGTTTCACGTGCTTGATCTCCGTTTCATGGAGACATCACTGAAATCCAGAGTTCTGGAAAATGCATTTCCCCAAGACCTCCACAAAAAGATGAAAGCTTTACAGACCTCCTAAAAATCTTGACCCCCTCAAGAACATTTATCATTTCTGTCTTTGTTGGTGGAGACAGCGGAGAACCTTACAACAGGGTTGAATCTCCACACAAGTCTTCTTCTGCTTTGCCCAAGTGCCCAAAAACTGCAATGAGAAACTCTATTGGCTCCGAGCAAAACGATTCAGAAGACAAAATAGTTGTGCTCTAGGTCTTCTGAAACTTAATAAAATCAGCCTGCTGGAATAAGAGAATGAACTTTGCTGTATTTAAGAGTATGAGCCAAACATTCCAACACCTTCAGTTACTAGAGGAGAATACAATCGTTGATTTATTGAATAAAAGCTTTGGGTACTTGGGGGTAGATTCAGGACATAACAAAAACTATACTGACAGGCTGATTGTAATAAGGGCCCTAAACATATATTTCCATGTGAAACTGGCCCTTATAAGCTCTTCCATGAGTGTAGGGTAGAGGAACATATATATTTTAGAAAACATAAGACTATAAAATTTTCTAGTATTATTCTGTATTCTGGATGTTGCTTCTTTATAAATTATACCTAATTCTAGTAAAACTGCATCAGTAACCAGTCCTCAATTGGGTATGCGAGGCAGAACCTGCTAATGAGGCCAACAAAGGTTTCTAAACCTGATAGCCCCTCAGAGGAGGAGTCAGGAGGGGAGAGGAGCAGCCATTGGTTGTCATCGATTAAGCAGGTTCTGCTTCTCATAACCGAGATCGGCTAAGGCAACCTAGTCCCTTAGGTACAACAGTCTCTAAAGTTTAACCCAAATATCTCAGGCTGGTAAAAAAAAAAAAAAATATAGGAAAAATGTCCCTGCGGAAAAACGATAAAGATCCTGGGATATGCATACGTTCCATAAAACCATATTCGTTGGAACAGTAGTCCACACTCATTTTAATGTAAAGCAAATCCATAGTGAATAATAAACTTAACACGTCTCTATTTCTAAACAGCGTGACAGTCTATATTCACAATTTAGACAAAGGCTTCTTCTTAAGAAATAAATCCTAAAAGTAATGCCATGGCTGGCAGAGAAGCAGCAGCTTTATGGATCTTAGATATCCTTCTCTACTTCCAGCAGTGAAAGTGTCGGTGGAATGGGGGGAATGAGGCCAATATTCCGGTTTAAGACCCTATTAGTCTGTGTCTCCTACACCAACGAGAGGCGAGGAATGTAAATATGACAGATGTGGATGAGAAGCCGGCGCATGGAGAGAAATTCTGTTTACTCATGGAATAGGGGCCACATTTACCGCTAGATATGATCTGGTTTCACACCAACAAGTTGATTACAGAGAAGAGAGAGCTATAAATGATCATTTCCTTCGGTGCGGCACTCAGAGCCAGGCTAGGCCAAGTGAGGGCTATTTATCCCAGCCTTAATATCTTCTAGCCAGATTTAATGAGCCATTTAAGGCAATTGGACCTGATGGACTGAACCTTTTTTTCGTTAGTCAACAGCCCTTTTAAGCAGCATCCGTCCTTCACATTCCTGGAGAAAAATAAGCGGCTACAGCCCAATTCCCTCTCTATCTCCAGATACAAAGCGGCATAAACTCAAAACAGGCCCACATCACCACGAATTGCCCCCTACTGTGGCTCGCTCTCCTAGAGTCATTCCAACCCTTCTTAACCTTTTACATTGCTAGAGGGTCGAGTCATAACTGGGAGATCTACGCGTTGATCCACAACGCTGACCTCATTCTTTATTGGCTTTCATTAGTCAGGGTGTCCAGCTGAGCGCTTAAGACTGAGCCATTCTATTGTTGCCCCCAGGAAGTATGATAAGGAGTCATTACCTTTTAACCCTTTTTCTTCTTTACGCCACAACAACAATGTGGAATTATTAAGGGCCACGTGACTTTGTCCTGCGGAGACAACACGGTTGGAGAGATCCCCACAGCCTGCAACATTAATATCCCTCACTCCTTGCCTGCTCAGATTACAGTGTCAGAGCTGTCAGCGGCCGGGAGATGCTGTACGTTAGCTGGTCTCTCGAACATTGATTTAGATTAAGTATCTCAGTGTTTCCGCTTTATTATGCGGATATAATTAAAATCCCAATATTCTCTCGCTGGCGGCCACACTAGGTCCAACGTGGAAATCCTTTTTATATTAATCTTTATTAAATAGAAATGAGTGCTCTAAACACTGGGACACTTCACCCCATATCCAGAATTAACCCTTGCCTCACAGGCGTCACTCTCTGTATCAGTACTGTGTTAGAGCCCTAGGACATACTGGAGAACACGGACATCAGATGTCTAGGCATGAAATCAAGACTGGCCAAAGTAGGCTCTCATCTAGGAGAGAGACATTTTCTACTAAATTAAAACATCAGAAACTAAATTTTGGACGTTTTTTTCCCTTTAAGATCTTCTTTTAGATTTCATAGGAACTACAAGGTGTAGCGCTTACAATTGTTTCAACGATTTACTATTGTAATCAGACGTTCCACAATAGAACATTGGGGAAGCCGTGAAGATAAATGGCACAGTGGACTTCATCTAATAAAAATACCATCAAAGAAAAACACGGAGTATTTTGCTACTTTAAGGCCAGCGGAGAAGGTTATATAATCATTAATGGTAGGGGAGGCTTTGACACGTAATCATACCCGAGCACTAACTTTGGAACGGATCCTGTTAAATATGCTCCGCAGAGAAATTGGCAACAGCCGTACAAAAATCCTTTCACAGCTGCTTTCAGTCCACGGGCCAAAAGTTGGATAACCCTTACATGAACCATATTTATTCGGGCCTCACGTCCTTGTACCCTGTTAATTCCCAGCGAGGAGGGGGCCACAGGGAGTATGGAGGGCTCTGAATTCCTTGCGGTGACAGGCAGCTGGCCCCTGAGCTGTAGCCAAAGTTAACGTATGCTTCGTTGACTACTCCACTGATCTTGGTAATGCTTCACGGCGCAGCTCGTAAAAAATGCCGCTACGTTATTTATATTTTCGGGTATTTTGCGGCCAAGATTAAAATCTTTAAGCGTTTTTTTTGCTTCCCCTGTCAGGCAGATGAGGTTGAGGGGTTACATAAAAATGACTGCTTAGGACTTGAATTCTTCTCTATCCAGTGCTGGATGGGACTCTGCGATGTCTCCTCATTTTGACCTGGGAACGTGTTTAAGGCTCGAGGCATCGCGATCAGGAGTTATTGTTTACTCATATTACGAAAGAGCAGGGAGGCATTCCTGGACAATGTGTGTGTGTGTGTGTATGTGTGTGTGCGTGTGCGTGTGCGTGTGTGTCGCTGCGGATTCCCGTCTCCACTAATATCAAATTAGAAAACACACTGGTATGTACGTATCTGCCAAGAACGGATAGATAATGCGATACATCTCTTAGGCTCTTGGGCCAGGATGTTAAATTGTTGTTTGGGTATTTCGCCGAATTGCTTTTCATCACTCTAAGAGGTTAGAAGAAAGCTGCAGAGCCTCAAAGGCTACGGTGGAAAAGAGCGATGCTGGGTGACTATCCGGGATGCGGTGTTAATAAGAACACAATTTAATTAATAAACACAAAATATTGTAGAACTGGGTGAACACTCATACCCGGCAAATATTCTGATTTCGCTAGAATGGAGGGATATCAGGACAAGAAGGAAGGACAGAGGGGGGGGGTTGAGTCCCAAAGAACGACGGTCCTCCTTAAACAGGAACCCTTGGCAGGTATGGAACCCACGGAGGATAATGTATAAATTATTGTGCTTTGACAGGACATAAGATACTTGAGAATGACATAATGGATGGTCAACTTGTTCCTAGCTGATGGTCAAGGCCACAGGCTTCCTGACCTTGGATGAGACCCTGTAAAAAATTTGATGAAGCTTTATGGAGTGCTGATTAATGGACCTCAGATCTTTGTGAATCTATACAAAGATGTCTTCCAATGGCAATCTAGGAGAATTTTAATGCTTCAAATGCTTACAAGGGTTTATTAAATGGTTAAAATATAGCTTAGAATAAACAATGTATAATTAAACGTATGTACAGAGGAACAAAAGGTTTATTTCACAGAAAATTGGGGCTAGATTTAGTATACACAGATGCTGACTACTACAGACTCTTTCCCCAGAGGAGCTTGCAATCTAAGCTGGCCCTGCGCCCAAGCTCGGCTATTGTCTGCACCTTCTCAATTTCCCAAGACATCGCTTGGTATTCAGTTTTGAGTCATTGATTTCTCTGCCCTTCAAACTCCTCCTGGCTTTCTGCCTGGCTCATATTGTCTAGTTACTCTAAGCAAAGATCTCAATTATTATTTCAATTATTACCCAATCAGAGGTGCTTGAGCCGAGACAAATTCATTGCAGGGAGTCCCACAGCATAGAAATCAATGCAGAGCCAACCAACCTGTGCCACTAAATTGGAGGCTGCCTGAGGTCACGTACTAACAAGCATTCGAAGGGAGGATGGAGGCTTTGTTTCTAAAAAGCTTTGAGAGCCCATAAGGACTGTGTTCATACTTCATACTGTATGACGCTGCGAGAAGACATTCCTCTTACATATAAAAATACCTTAAAATTCTAGAGAGATCTGCCCTAGACCACCCATGGGGTGCCACTTAATTACCAGGCCTCTGGTCAGCCTTTTAACCTCTAAGAGGTGGGAGTGTCTTATAGCCCCACCCACTCTCAGCTGTTCTGCTTACATTCTCCATGTCTTTTCTATTAAAACCCCTCCGACCAATGTTGGCTCCACCTTTAACAGCTTCCATAAGAAATGGGAGCGAGGAGCTATGGGTGATTCCTCATGGGTGGCTCCCAGATTTGCATAAAACTGACCTTTTAATTAATTAACCCAACAGAGGGTCACGATTTAAGTTTAAATGTTAGCCTGCGCTGTATAAATCACAAAATATGCATTTAATTCCAAATATAACTACGATCTGCTAATGTAGTGCTGTATTCAGCCAAAAATTACCTAAAACTACCCTAGTGACCTACAAAACCCCAAACACAGAAACACAAACACTAATCATCATTGTTTTATGCAGAGAACGCACCAGATGTTTTCATTTATAGGAGGAAAAACAGGAAGTTGAGGCTTTTTAAATAAAAAAATCTATATATATTTTCCCTTTGCTCCAAGGCGAAAATCCTACCAGAATTCCCACAAGGACCGACTTGTGTATTAATTCTAACGTGTTACATCACGAGAAACAGATGACAAGCCCACTAACTCTTCCGTATTTTCTGTGGTCTCTTAAGGAGAACCATCCTACTCCGTCTGATTAAATCATAATACTGAATCTCGTTCAGCGACTCCATCTCCGGAGAAGCCCAAGATGCAGGCTTTATAAAAATAAATGAAAATAACTCTTTATTGTGACTTTACTTTCAGAAAATGCTAACATATGACCGTGAAACAGTCAGAATGAACACTGTATTTACAACTATATCCGTACCTAGAAACTCTCCGGGTTTCACCCGGAGTCTCCGTATAATTCTGCTCTTTCTCCGGGTCGTGGGAGAGTTGTTTGGTCACACCCACTCCTTGCCCAATTCTCCTCCCACTCTATCTGGAGCTATCCCTGCCCCTATCAGTGGCTAGCCCTGCTGTGAGCCCCACCCCTTGATATGCCACTGCCCCAGAAAGGGAAGGCAGCAGGACACAGAAAGGTCAGTATAGCAATAGTCCAAATGATTTAAAGACACATTGGTTTTAGGGGGGGGGGTTAGAGGCGTGGCAGGGGTGGAGCTTTCCAGAGACTATTTAAGGGACTCTGTGATTTATTGATATCTATTCATGGATCTGAGCAACTTATTTGATGTGATATTCACATACCCAGCAAACTCTGAGCTCCTGGAAAAAAAGGCACATCAGGGGAGGAAAAAGGGACACAGGCATTCGTAGGTATGCAGCACTTTTTTCCCCCTTCTTTGTAAGACGTGTATGGAAAGATTAAATTCTACAATAAAGTGGTGCACTTTATAGAAGACTGATAACACCCAAATTGCTAGAAAATGTATAGATCAAAAGTCAACTAACTCACTCAATACACATCTGCTACGGATATCGGTAGCACGACACATGCCTTTTTTTAACCTGTTCTAAATTAAATGGTCATCTCCAGAAGGCAAGTCCACTTTAAATGAGATATGCCTGCCAGCTGCAGCTATACGGCTATATAGCACAATATACAACACACATTATGGCAGATCCAAAGGAACAGAGTCCATGTACCGGCTATTAGGGTAATGATATCCGCCGTCAGATGGGAAATGTTTCATCTTTCCAACTCAACCCAATTTCTTCAGATCACATAAATCAGGTGTTTTCCACGACTTACATAATTACTACCAGTTCCCCGAGACTCCGAACCAACTGTCACTCATCTGGCCGGAGTAATTAAAACTTTCATTATCGTTTGACTCCTGTTGTTCTCGGGGAACATCTTGAATTTTAAACGCGAAAACAAAAAAAAAATGTCTTCGGAAAATGCAAATTTTACGATGTTAAGAGAAGACTGGTCACCAAAACATTCACCATTAAAACGCGTGGACAGACAACAAATATAAAAATTTTAAAAAAATGCATAAAAAGTACCAATCCCCCCTTAAATTTAGCAGCCAATTAAAATCAGCTTACTTTAAAAACAAGAAACTAAAAATATAAGGAGTCAATCAAGAGTAGAAAATAGGTAATGTGATAAAAAAAAACCTGTAAATTCTATAGATCTGCCCCAGAGGATCCAAGGGGTGCCGGGTAATTGCCATCAGTCAGTAGGGAATTATTAAATATTAATTTTTAAAAAGTATCAAATAATAACGATCCTTCTCCTCCTCTACCTGGAACTAAAACTTAAAAAAAAAATTAAGAAAAAAATTAAAAAGACGATACGGCGTAAATGAAGCGTAATTGCCCAATCAAGGTTAAAGCAGCCTATGTGCGAGAGCAGAGAATAGCAGTACATCATCGCCACAATTCATATCGCCGTCATTATTTATAATTAGGAGACCTGGTTTAAAAAACACATAAAGACGCCCGTGTAATGCACTAATTCTTTCGTTACGACTCCTCGAGGGCCCATTCGGAGCCTTAAATGCAAGCGCTCGTACGCAAAGGATCGAGACAAAGGCACCTCCATTAGCGATATAAAGAAAATAAAAGCGGGATCGTTATTGCCGTGAAACAAAAGGCAGAGAACGATAGAGAAGATTAGGGCGACTGAGTGGAGGTGGAACGCGGGGCTCAGAGCCGCTTGGACCGAAATTATCATCTGGAACGTTTTGTGCCGGCATAATTGCGTTTTAGCTTTTATTTCAATTAAGCTCTCTTCTACCCGCCGCTCGTCTTGCTGGGTTGCCCATCACGCTGGTCTGCGACTGTACTGTGGGAACGGTAAAAGACGACGGGGCCGTCAGTCTCCCCCTTATACGTCAGAGGAATGCCAACAGAGCTCTGAAAAGAGTTGAGATTTAATAAATCCTCATGCTAGGGTTTGTCTCCAAGTTCCTGGGTTTTTACCCCAATCTCAAAGCTTTGGGGTAAATGGTAACCCCTTCATAATATACTTTATTATATATAATGTTTTAACCCCTTAAGGACAAACGCAGGGCGGAAGACGGGTTATTAACGATAGGAGAACACATTTAAGAATAAAAACGTATATTCCAGGGAACCGCAAAAGTGATTTAGTTAAATCACAATGTAGAAAAAAATAGAAGCCATTAGTACCGGTTTTTAGAAGCACAATTAACCGTTTCTTGAGGCTTGTGGGAACCCCAAAAGGAGTCGATGTGCTGATCACGATTTAAGGCAATATGAGTAAAAAGGGCCAAAGTCTATTTAATGTGCAAAAAAAAAAAGGCTGGGCATTTCATTACTGGGATTCTAAATAAAATGAAAATTTATTTTTTATGCAAAAGAGTGGAAAAAGGTACGTTTATTGATTTATTATAGGACCTCGCTGGGTTACCTGCTTTTACATCATAAAAAATAAAATGACTTCCGGATTAGTCTGCCAAGGAAGCGCGTACTTTATGTTATGTCAATATTGTGTTTTCATTCAGGTTAAGTGTCTTCCAAATTACCAAACGGAGTCAGACGTTACGGGGAAATAGAAAAAAATTCATAAAAACAATATAAAGAGAGAATCGGTCAGTAGAAAGTCACATTATACACTATTAGAAAGCCAGTGGTGCGGTAAAATGCCGTGACTGTCCCAAGAAAAACAGGACACTCGGCACGTCTGCTTTTCCATTTTAATATGATAACTTATTGATTTAGCCGGCGCAGGCATCTCAGATGCTTTGCAATAAAGCCACGCCGGGGTAAAAACGACACCGACTAATCCCTCCGGCCAACACATCCGCGGGACAAAGAGGACGTTCTCCCGTCCCGGCTTCCCTTTGTGGCGCGCGGTAATCTCTGCTGGCCATTTGCTGCGGGATTTGCCGCTACAGCGGAGACTGAGGCATTTCATAGTCCAACGACTTCGTCGGCAGCTGGTAAACACAGTTTTTCGGATCAGCTGCCTAAACATACGCATAGAACGGGTCAAGTGCAGTCTACGCTGCAGAACTAACCGCCGGAAGAATGAAACGTTTCCACGGTGATATAAAAAAGCTGCCCCCTTATAAAATCACCCTTGCCATTTCCATACCTCCCAAGTGTCCCTCTTGTCCACTTTGGGACCCAAATGCCTTTTACCCCTCCCCTCCCCCCGATGCCCCCTCTTTTTTAGGAGCTCAGAACGTTTGCTGGGTATGAGGGTATCGGAGGGTTCTACGGTCCTAGAAGTCACAATAATGTGTTCATAAACAGCAGGAACTCTGTTTACAAATTAAAATATTCTTCTAAATAAACTACCCGATTACACAAATAGATACATGTAAAACAAGCACCCCTATCGAAAATGGCTACTAAAATGTTGGAATGTTTAGACGATAGACAGGTTTCAGCGGACAGACCCCATGAAAGCCAATTCCGAAGCATACCGTAAAGAATCCTTAGCTGAAAAAGGGATGCCTTCCGTTTTAATAACCAGCTAGTCGGTTTAATGGCTTTCACGATACCCGTGTAAAGAATGAAAACCCCATGTAATGAATGAAACGCTCAGGTACAGATGGCGAATGAGCTTTATGGCAGACAAGGAAATCGCCTTTCGGAGGGCGTGGAGAGAGCAGGGAGCTGGCAGCGGGATGCACGCCGTTTGCCAAGAGGAGACAGAAGGGGAATGGATTGTCGCTAGGTTTTGTGATGCTGATTACTCGCAGGCAATGACTTCATAAATAATAATAATAATAAAATACACATTTTTAATAAACAGTTTAATGTACAGAGCAAAAAGCAGGTGCAAACAGGGGACAGTTCCGAGATCTCATTTTAAATGATATAAACGGACAAAGCTGCAATGAACGGACATGCTGGCCACTAAACCCTCAGTCCGACCCCTAAATTCCAGGGTGGGTAGAAGTGGAGCTGGCGGCGAGGCATGGTTACAGGCAGGAGCATCCACTTACATCGCCACCGTATATTAAGCAGAATGCTGGGATATGATGTCATATTTAAGGGCTCTGTTTCAAAATACCCCACGATATCATGACAGTCCCTCACAAAGCAGGGCACTTGGGAGATATGCTTTGGGGTGCATTTACTAGACCATGAGTTATCAGGAGAGTTGAATACTTCCTTGACTTCACTCTGCGTTACGCCAGTGAGTGCGTCCTTCAAGAAGCTGCGCTAGCCCTGTATCATGCATAGTCAATATGGGGAAAGATCTTTATGACTTCAAGGCATTACACCAGTGGGTGCGTCCTTCAAGAAGCTGTGCTGGCCCTGTATCAGGCATAGTCAATATGGGGAAGATCTTCATGACTTCACCGCATTACGCGGGGCTGGCCCAGCACCTCCCGCAGGAGACACTCTCTGGCATGAAGCGAGAGCTGAAATTTTCCACTCTCCTGAAAACATCCTTTTGTCCGTTAATAGTATTTTTTGTCCGCTACAGAAAGCTCAGACGGCCGCCTCTCTACCATGTACCGCTAGACAACAATACAACAATTGAAAAAAGCAACAATTGCCTAAAAGCAAGCAAAAAAGGGGGAAACACAAAGTGCGGCACTAACAAAAAACCATGTTCAATTGGAGTAAGACCTCTGCCGCTTGGTCGGAGCGAGGTCAAGTTTACCAAACACTCTTGTTGTGTCGATCGCTCACATGCGACGTGTTACAAGTCTACGCTGTGAGTGTATTAGCCCTGTTATTTGCCCAGGTCCCCCACGGGGTCCACAGCTGTGCTTTTAACAATAAGCGCAGTCACACAGACGCACAGTACTGAGCACACTGGTTATAATCAGCGGGGCTGGAGACAAGATACAAATTACCCCCAGGCAAAAAAAAAAAAAAAGGGAGGATGTTGCTTGTCGGAGCCAAGGACAACACAAAGGGTCTGAAAATTGCTGAACCTTAAAAGACATTTGTTTTTTAAAAAAAAATGCAACAGTAACACGAAAGAGGGAAAAAGGAAAAAGAAAAAAGAGGAAAATTTTAAGCCACCTTTTAAAAGCTAATTTTTCCCGCTTTTTTGCATTTTTTTTGTTCTTCTTGCCAATATCCACACCTACAGGAAGGTCAGGATTGCTTCTGCAGTTGGGGGAATTGGATTTAGCAATTGTGCGGTGAAATCATGCAGAACGCGATATGCATGCGGGAGGGAGCGCACAAGGAGCAATTATACCCAGCGCTCGGTTGTCCGGAGAAAGAGATAATTGCAGTGTGTGTGACCCAACATCACAGTCGGCCGGACCCGCTCCTTCCTCTCACATCCTCCAGGAGAATGCAAGACCTGGTCCCCGCTTCCTCCTCACACTGAGAAAAGTACAGGGCTCAAAGCGAGCGCTTAGCGGCAAAAAGAATCACCTTCTCATTTCACGAACAGCTGCCGGCACAAAACGCAAAAAAAAAAACACCAAAAAAATCACGGCTATTCAGAATTTGGTTTGTTGGAAGGTTCTGGATACAATACCTGCCTGGAAATTGGGCTTGTGCTCAGAATTTCTTAATTTGCCTATTTTTACACCCAATCTTCACATAGAAGGCAACGCCATTTTTTATAGCATTCTAACATAAGAGAAAAGAACGTTCATGGCGTTTTCTAGAGATGATCCAAATGTTCTTCTGCTTCGCGGACTCACTGTATGAAAAAAGTTCAGCTCTCCCACTATAGCGTATGAAGTCCATGGTTTGACCCGAGTGGGAGGCAGATACGTGGAACAGCCTCCCGGCAGAAGTTAACATGCATGGGATTGGCATAAAGCTATCCTGAATCGAAGAGACCGGCAGCTCATTAATGATTTAAATCATTCTGTATTGTTACCTGAACTCAAGCAGAGATGGTAACCAGTAAAAAAAAAGCAGCAGCTGGAATGCTCAGATATGAAGGAGTGGGTTCCATGCTAGGTGACCCATTTACCGCGGCATTCGGGTGATGACGTACGCAGAGGATGCGCACTATTACGTTGTGTATTCGGTGGGTAATTGGAAGGGGGTGGGATAATACACACCGGAGTTCATTCATTTCAATGACATCGAGTAATCCGGAGACGGTTTGATGCCTGGAAGAGCGGGGCGCGCTGACACAGCTACTGACAGCAGCGAGACAGAGGAAGGTTTCAGAAATGAAATACAAGCCGGGGTGTAAGCGCGGCAGATAAACCTCTCCTGCGCGAGAAAAAATCCAATACCCTGCGTCTCGGAGACAGATGCTGAGCTTCGGGGAAGCGCGGCCACAGGAGAGAAATGATGTATCGCAGACAGAGAAGCCTCGAAACGAGAAACGCGTCGGTAACACCCGGCGTCCGCTCTCGCTTCCTATTCCGGGGCTATACAGTCCGTAATCCCATTTTAAGGCTCGGGATTTTGGGGGCCGTTTTCAGTGTATAAACGTTAAGCAGAGGGGCAGTTTATAAAATAATGAGACATTAACCCCAACTTGTGCTGTAACAATGCCGCTTAAAGGTTGTTGGGATATAGAATATCGCGGCACAGTCTACATGAAAATGATGTCACAGTTGGGACCTTATCGCCTTAGTGCGTATATATATCTACATCCCCAAGGTGCAAAAACTGTACATTAAGCGACCAATGGTTGCATCGGCTTGTGCTACGGACTAATCAATCAAAGTGCAGGCGGATGATTAATTAGTCAGCGGGTATTGGCTTACCTCTCAGGGATTTTAGGACAAGCAGAGAGATTAAAAATTCTGCCTGCGTTGCAATTAACACTTTCCTTACCGGCTGATAACAGAAAAAAAAGTGAATTAGGGATCGACTTCTTTGTTCGATGATCCAAAACCTCATTTTCCAGTTATGGGGGGTGGGGGGGGGCTGATAACCTATATCTTCAGGCTGGGCCAATATGCAGCACCGTGGAGACATTAACAGTTGGCGTCTTGTTAACAGAGAAAATGGTATTTTCACTGCATAGCCGCCGCAGCGAGCGTGCCAGATAGTTCCATACTGGGTCTGCTTGGCATGTCTTACCTCCCCTAATTAAACCCTCGACTGCATCGGCAGATGAGGCCGCAGGGAACAGAGATCCGGTTCTTCGGGAACATGTTTGGGCCTCAGCTGCCGGGTCCTGTTTGCGAGCAAAATTCCAAGACGACGGCGGCGACGAAGGGAGCGCGCCGCAAGCTTGCTGCAGCAAACAGGAGTAGCGAGTATGGTGTAATTATTGTCATTAGAGCGAATAGATTGTGTACATTAGACACAGACTGTGGGCATTATCTACTCGACAGAGAAAAGGGTAGTCATTAAATCCATTCTAGATGCTTTAATGAATAATAACAAGGGCTTGAGTCGCAAACATTGACCCATAATCATTGGTAACATACAACGGGAGAAAAAAAATCAAATGCAGATACAGAATAAAAATATGTAATAAACCCTTTGAGGGCCAGAGGAGTCGGTAACTGCTTTCCACTCTGGTGCACAGAGGGTTACTACACACAAGGGCCAACAAGGATACATTAAATTAAAAGAAACATCATTATAATTAATGAATATAATAGTAGCAATAATAAAAGTACTAACAGTAACAATTCTACTCATAATAATATACTGATAATATACTTGATTAAAAGAATATTGATGCATCAGTATACTGAGTATAATTTTTTAAGATATAAAATACATTTTTATTGTAAATGCATCTCAAGTTTTATTTGCGTTGAATTAATCTGATGTGATATTGTGGTCTGGCTCATTGAAGGTTTAAATACCACTGGGGAATAGCCAACTTATTTTCTGGGGGGGGGGGGAATATAAATTTTTGTAAATTAGTTAATTACACTAAATAAGCAAAGTATTAACCACTATAGCGGTTGACTAGTAAAAAACTTGAAATGGCAAAAACAGTCCGAGCCTCTGGATGAATTGGCAGCCGGCGAAGGTCTCGGCCGAGGTTCGCTCATACATCACACGCCTCTGCGGCCTTCAATAAAGCTGCCCTTTTAGGAAATTTACAATATCGCTCATAAGTGGATCAATAGCCTGACAGATGGAAACCTGCAAAAAACGGAGGGGATGCGGGACATCGGATGCTTTCGCCAACTCAGCAGGGGAGACAGGAAGCGATCCCCGGCCGCCGCCGGCGGACATTCAGGCTCCACGAATGTCACGACAAGCAATATTCTGCTAACTGCAACATTGTTTCACAAGAAAAAATAAATACATTGTTCACCCCGTGGTACTGCCCTTGTACTCCAATACTTGGCGTTCTACATTCTAGAGAGGTCAGAGAAGAGCGGCTAAAAGGGGGCGAATGGTTTGAGGGGTAAAAACGATTTATTAAAAGTACAGGAGGGAGAAATGTTGGAACAAGAGGCCATATTCTGAGGGCCAGAGGTTTAGGTGTAATGTAATTGTTACTTTACTGAGAGGGTAGTATATAAGTGGAACAGCCTCCCTGCAGTGCTAGAGGCTAATACAGTAAGGGAATTTAAACACAAATGGGTAAGCCATTCGACTCCTGAATCTAAGACGAGACCAGGGACTGATTAAGCTCAGAGTCTCTATAGCAGGAAAAATGGCGGATAGATGGGCAGAATGGCCGTGAAATTCGGTGTTTCTGCTGCGCTAGAAGCCCGTTGGTTACCAGTGATGGGCAGAATAATAAAGAGAACGAACACTCGAGTCTCACGCACACTGCAGACATCAGGGAGTTTCATCTCTTCTGATTTTAACACAGAAGCAAATCCCAGGTTTCTCCGAGCTTCATTTACACCCAACACTTTAGAGCTGGTAATTGGAAATCCACAAAAGGCATTAGAAGCACCTTGTGCATACGCCGTAAACCCTGAAGGAATACTCCGAGACCTAGCTGGCCTTTTAAACTCTTAATGGTGATAATAGGTCCCGGAGGAAGTTAGGCAGAGTTACCATGTTGCACAAGCTGCTTTACAAGTTCACGCCGGCGTTTCCATCAGTTGTCGGCACGCGAGAACCAGCCCAACGAGCTCAAATAAAAGGGGGATACAGCTTCGCTTTCTCAGTATACACAGCATGATACTGATTAAAATGCCAGGGTGCCATCGCTTCTTGCAACATGAGTGGGAGAGCTTGCAGGGGATCTCTGTGGTATCAAGGGGAAGGGTACACAGCTCTCCATGACACATATTGCATATTGAAAGGGTTGACTTAATAAATCAAAGAGGAGGCAGGTCCATGTAGTGATATGTGAACTTGACAGCTTACAATTGGTTAATCGGAACATAAACCCAAACATATAATGCAACCCACCACAAATTAACCCTTCTGAGTCCAGAGAGTTCAATATTCCAATGAGGATTGCCAGTAATCTGTGTGAATCACTAAAAATCGAGTCGTATTAATAAAGAAAGCTTCAGCCAGCATATTCACACCTGTTAAAAAAAAAACCTATATAGGTACCGGGCCCCTTAAAAAGTGAGCCAATCTCCTGTTCAAGCAACAAATGGCTATTAGCCAAATTGGTGTTCATTTCTAAAAGCTCTGTTGCCCAGAAGATACGTCGTCACGCGGCACAACGCCCCAGCGTCTCAATTACTCGCTAGATAGAATGCATCCTGGACCCATCATCAATCATAATCCAGGGGCATATGCAAGCCTGACATCTGATCATAAAGTGTTTTGTAATGAGAATCGCTCCTATAGAAAAGGATTTGTCCGTACGCTTTAATAAGAGAGCGCCAGAGCAGGAGGCTTAATTTATAGATCTGCTATTGGGAGTCGCAGTCTATTATTTCCTTACGTTTATGAAAACCTATAATGCTCACCGACCGCAACCAATTCTCTCCCTGTGTGACCCCTTCAATGCCTAACGCAATATAATGGATATCGCAGTGTTGGTCGCAATGAAACCCAGACAGCGGCACGCTCAGCCGGAAAGTATCCGCAGTGATGTCACTAACTGTATCCCAGCCTACAGGAAGGAAACAAGTGACATCACAGCGCCCATTCAACTGCCCAGCATCACAACAATGATGGAGAGACAAAGACAATATTAAGATCTTATTGTGTAATCAAGCTTCCGGGATTTAGTCTTTTTTCCATTATTTTCCATAATAGTTTGAGGTCACTCTTAAAATCACCACCTTTAATAAGACTGCTCTTTTGCCTTATTAAAAATGCACTGCGCAGGGCAGTATGGAGTCGCTATTAATCATATGCAAAATATAAGTGTGGCCACCGCGGCTGTTTATTAACTACTTCAGCGCTGAACCGCTCACCTTAGAGGGCTGCACGCTGCTAATTACAGCTTTGTTGGTTATTAGATCCGAGGATACATTGCATTCTGCTGCAACATCCAGTACACCGCAAGGATTCTTACAGGTTTCCTTGGCAACCAGGTTCCACGAGTCAAGCTGTCCATCAGCATCCACTAGTAGTACATGCACGGCTCTCAGGGGGGTAAAGCTGGCAGGAGCCCAATACCCTGGCTGCAGCGAGGTGAGAATGCGACTGGGTTTCCCCAGCGCCGGCTCGGCAGGTTATTGGCACGCTGGCTACAATTTGCTGCATCCTCTGCCATACACAAATCACCTCATTAAATTTCATCAGTTTCATGAATTTAACATTGTCCCTGGACTATTGTTTTGCCTGAAAATCAGATTAAAACAA
This sequence comes from Spea bombifrons, assembly GCF_027358695.1. Lineage (NCBI taxonomy): Eukaryota > Metazoa > Chordata > Amphibia > Anura > Pelobatidae > Spea > Spea bombifrons. Next base: position 7,249,699 of record NC_071092.1, on the reverse strand, counting down.
CTGTTTTTTGTTGTGTCTTTTTCTTTTTTCTTTTTTTTTGACGTGCTCACAAATGGCAAATCGACTCATTTAACCATTTAGCTCCTGGGCTACTAGAAATAGCCAGATTTACCACCATGCAGTAGAGTGTCAGCTCTTGGTGGCAATCAATAAGGACAAAATTGATATACGAGGTCAACATCTTGAGGTCTCAGGTCATACTTCCTCCTGTCAGAACAGAATTCTAGTACTTAAAAAGTTAAATCGCAAGCTCTTCTGCTCACAAACCGCTGGTTCCCAGAATCCTACACACAATGTTGCAAGCTAAATAAAAGTGAAATTCGGCAAGAACGCATGGATAAAGAGAGCGGAAATGAGTTAGGGGCTCCCACCGCAAGCAGCACGCAGTCTAGTCTTGCTCTGTCTATACTGATAACCTTAGCTGAGCATCCCTGCAGGGAGAACCCATCAAACCTAGAGGCCGGACGGATGCCGTTCAGATAGATGACTGTAGTTTTACGGTCTGCGCAACAGATAAATGAGGTCAGAGCTTCAACTTCTCCTGAATACCCTGAAGCCACAATCTCAACACTTCATCTCTAAAAGCGTTCATGGTCCCAATCACTCACTGTTTCTTGCCTTCTGCCATTTCCTTAGCGAGTCTGAATCGTTAAGTCATCCCGTTTTAATTACGAGGCCTGAACCACGGGCAAAGAGATTCTGGAAAAACTGACATTTTTGGCTTGTTTAATCCGACTGCTCCCATCATCCTCAGCAAGCTATCAGCTGGCTACAGTTAAGATCAGTTTGGTAGATCTAAAACTTGACTCACAGGAGACATTATTAAAAGCCGCTTTCCACGAACGGTTGAAACATCACGCTCGCCTTTTCCTGCTGGGGTTGGAGACAGGAGAACATCACAAGAAACACAAATTTGAAGCATCAATTAAAAGACAACATTGTTTCTATCAAGGTTAGCCACCTTTACAAAACGTCATGCTTTAAAACACTTAAAAAATCAACAGTCCTTTTCTAAAGCAGGTATTGGCAACCTTCAAGAGCCGGTGAGCCATCCCGCTTGTAGCAAACATTTTCGGTTCGGTGTTATTAGAAGATAAGAAACACAAGGCTTCCCTGGTCTCTGAAAAGCAGGTCGGTTCCTACGAAGTTTATTCACTACCAACATTCTACTCACTTGAATGATTGATCCTAGGGCATAGAGATCTCTCAGATGGGTAGAGTGTCCCACGCACACCGGGATTAACCTCTGCACTCTGGAACATAGTCTTCCAGAAGCTGTCTAGCTTGTCCAACTGGAACAACTGCCAGGACAACTGTTCTACCCACCCCCCCAAACAGGTGTTCCTCAGATTAATCTGTAAAATGGGTCCTATTGCACTTCCACAATCACCCTTTCTTCATGCCGTTGTGTCCATGCATTATGTGCTTCTCAATTTGCTCTCTGCTCCTTACACAACTAAGTCCCTGTTGTCCTGGATTCAATTTTCATTTGCACCTGTTCCATGGTTCTTCCGAGAACTGACAAATCTCATTTTTGTTTCCAGCTTCGCACTTGGAATTATGTGGACAAACATGGCTTATGCAATATGTAATATGAAACAAACCAATCATTATTTTTTCATAGCACACATTTCTTGACCGGTCAAAAAAACAGAGCCACCAGAAAGGTTGAAATATCTCTTAAAAGTTCTCCGGTCTAAAGTTGGTGGAACCAAAAGATAATTTGTTGTAAATGTCGTGACCAATGCTTTTAAGATTTAAAGTACCGTATTTGCTCGATTATAAGACGAGGTTTTTTCCAGAGCAAATGCTCTGAAAAATACCCCTCGTCTTATAATCGGGGTCGTCTTCTCAGACCCCCCAAAAAATGTCTGCTGGCGCCATGCTGCTTACCGGTCGCGTGCAGCGTCTCTTCTGTTAGAAGCAGGAGGACAGGAAGCTTGCAGCGTCCTCACAGAGCTCTATCTCCCCCTCCCTCCTCTGGGGGCGGGGCCAGAGAAGTTGCTCTACAGCCGGTCCCCTGCAGAAGTCTTCGAGTGAGAGATCTGCAGTTCAGGTAAGGGGGTGGGGGAGGGTTTTTGGGTAAGTATGTGTGATTAATGTGTGTTTAATGTGTGAAGTATGTGTGATTAATGGAATGAATGAGTATTTAAATGTTTGTGAATGTGTGTTTGTGTGTGATAGCATGGATGTGTAAGGGGGGTGGGGGTTGTAGCATGGCATAGGGAGGCTGTAATCCCACTACTATCACCCCCAGGTTCCAGCATGTACTGGCTGCCTTGGCTTGATAGGAGTGTGATTGCTGTTAGCAGTTTGATATATATCTATATCAAACTGCTAACAGCAATCACACTCCTATCAAGCCAAGGCAGCCAGTACATGCTGGGTTAAAAGGCATATCATGGGGCTGAGTGGCATATAGGGGGTTAAAATGCATTTCTGGACCTCCAGAAATGCATTTTAACCCCCTATATGCCACTCAGCCCCATGATATGCCTATATACCTCCAGAAATGCATTTTAACCCCCTATATGCCACTCAGCCCCATGATATGCCTTTTAACCCCCTATATGCCAGAGTGGCATATAGGGGTATAAGGCATATCATGGGGCAGAGTGGCAAATAGGGGGGTATAAAGCATTTCTGGGGGCAGAGTGGCATAACTGGGGGGGGCAGGTTGGCAAATAAAAGGAAATTTAAAAAATATATTTTTCTCAATCATAGCTTTTATTAAACATGAAAAAATAATTTACATGAATTAATATTTACTGGTAAAACTTTTTTCCTATAGGGTCGTCTTATATTCAGGCTTTTTGTTTTTTTCCTAAATTAATATTTTGATTTTGGGGGGTCGTCTTATAATCGGGGTCGTCTTATAATCGAGCAAATACGGTATTTATATTAAGCCCTCTGTTGTAAGAGTCTTTCAGAAGTCAAACTTTTTTAATATAGCCAATCATATGTAAAGGTAACATGAAGTTCTAATTCCCACATTGAGTTTGGAATAGCCACTTGGCCTTCCACTTCTGTAACTGAATCTTTTCTTTTCTAAATGGTTATTGGATTTGACTTTAAACCAGCAATTGTTACACTTCTAATGTAAAAGGTAGCCCAGCGCATTCAGTCAATTCAGCCTGGGGGTTCCAGGACCAGATCACTCAAACCCGGAGCTTGCCGGCCAAAAAGGTTTATAGATTGCCAAGTTGGAAACGCAGCTCATGGCCCCCGGAAGTTAACTATCCCTTCATTGCCAATGGGGCTTACAAAAGGATGTGCCAGTAGCACATCAGACAAATGCCTTCAAGATACAGTTCCTGATTAATGGGAGCTCGTCATACTCTCCAGTTCCTTGTGGCTGAAAATTTCCAATGGCCGGTCATTGTACAGTACATATTAATTACAGCCCGTTCTATTGAGCTTGGAACAAAAGTCAAAGAGCTCATCCACAGAGCAACCCCCTTGCTACATTAGCATTGATTTTACTCCTAAATTAATTAAGCCATATGTGACCCTCACTCCACTGTTATTAATATTATATTATTAAGGTCACCAAGAGCATAGGCTATTGTTAACACAAATACCGATAAATGTTCTAGTGTGTCAGCTCCATGGAAAATTAATAGTGTGTTATCTGTAATACACATAAGGACTTATAAACAGTAAGAGGGTGAGGAACATGCCTCTTCCCACTAAACATCAAACGGAATTTGATGGCGCTATATAAAACATTAAATAATAATGTTACGGTCACCTTCTCGCACCATATTACCTGGTTGACCATTGGTTTAAGCTTCTGTTTAAATGTTTCAACCAATATTTCTGTAGCCACCATCTTCAAACCCACGTGATTCACTAAGGTCAAAAGGGACACAAATAAGGGAAAAAATATCCTATGCTGTCCACACGATGGGACACGCGCACCAAGAAGACCCACAAGAGATTCACAAGTGTCATACGGGGGACTTGTATCCCTAAGCCTAAGCAGATCTACCAGCAGTGGGTAACTACTATTCCTAGGGGTAATTATCTCTGAGGCACTCGCACACTACATGCTCTCTGCATTTGTGATGAGCTGATGGAGGAGATTCGTGAGGCAGGATGATGTATGTGGCTGCAAACAGAGACCAGCCTCCCATTCCTTCTGCTGATCACCTGAAGCTCATCAGAAGAACCAGCACAGCATAATTCTCCCCAATTTGTCAAAGCCACTCTCCCTTCTATTCTACTTTATACCTTCACCCCCTCTCCCCACTAACACGCTTCGAGCGCTGCTTCTCTTCACCTGCCTACATTGTGCTTAGCGTAGAGCAGATGGGGAACTGGGACTGAGACAATGTATCAAAACCACATGTCGGGATGAACCCTCGCTCACCTACCCCGTCCTGCTTCACAGGGAATCATTTTGTTCGCAAGACAGCTGCTCGGGGGAAGAGGAGGGGGTCAAATTTAAAAAAAACAAGCTAATAAACCTATGAATTAGTGTTTTACGTATATCTACGGTACATGTACAGCCTATGAAAAAGTAACAATTCTGAACAATTCTGGAGAATCGGAAATGCCTACAGTGCTATAAACATGGAGAATAAGGGTGAAAACCCAGATCCTGCTCAGGTGAGCTTACAGTCTAATAATCATCAGATCTATTTCAGTATGAGCCCTGGATTTTTAATATAAAGTATCTCTCCTGTTCAGTAGCAGACACTCAATGAACAATGATGTAATATAATAGGGGCTGTTCTTGGGCAGACCAGGTAACACATCTGGCCAGCGTTCTTGGAGTCGCTCCGTCGTAACGTAGAACATCGTAAGACTGCGCATTCCAGTACTGTTGCCAAGTGATCTTCAGACTGAATATTGCCCTTGAATATACACCCTGCCGATTAAAGGCTCCGCTCTGTGCCGATGTGCGATATATTAACACCTAGACTCGGGGCATTGCCTGTGTTACCAGCCAGGAGTTTAGAAAAAGGTAACTTAGCCATGTTCATTTTATCAATCTACATCCTGATTCCCCAGCAACTTAACAAAAGCCCGTCCCAATAAAAATAAGCAAGTAAAACGTCCAGGATTATTAAAAGGGCTGAGCACTTAAAGGATTCAGAGTCAGCCCCCCGGGGATATTAAGAGTTAAAGCCCAGGGAGGGGTTATTCTAGCCAGGCAGTAACAAAAGCTGCTTGTGTAAAGCACACAGCTGTGTTAGCAAAAATCTCGAGTTTGCTGTCTCGTTCTTCTCCGGAACAAGTCATCTGAGATTTGCCCCACGTGACAACTTCCATATGACTTGGTAAAAGTACAGAGGATAGGCAATCTTTCGCACAGAGGCTACCACTGTCCGGGAACAAGGACTTAGGAGTCAAAGTAGACAGCTGTCTGAGAGCTCGAGACGTGGGGTCATCGCAGATCGGGTTCTGCCACTGGGCTATCATGTAAATTAAAGGAGAACCAACATTTGGTTTCAACAAACGAGGCTGAGTATTCAGCAACGCAGATTGTATACATGTTTTAATTAACACTTCTGCCCCACCTCTGCACTTCTACCCTAAAAAGAAATCCCAATACTAACTTTTGCTCCTTATCTACCACCCTATCAGTAAAGTAAAAGTTCCTTACATTACCTCTAAGCCTCTGACCCTCTAGTTTATGGCGTCTTGACAATAATGAATGAAATAAATCTCAGTTTCTAAATCCCTATATATATATATATCAAAAGCAGCCAATTAGTGGCATGAAAGTGATCCCGCTGAAATCCATGAGAGTCCTTTCTCAGGGTAGGTGGGTTAGACCGTTTTGGAAGAACACTTCTGCTGCATGGAAAATAGAGGGGCAACGGGACAAATAAACACTGGTGGTTACTGCAGAATCCCCCATTGCAATTGCAAGAAAGGGGCGCATGTCAGCTAGCATATACATTAATGTGCATACGATGGCTGGAGTGTCCCTTTAAGAGCCCAAACAACATGACTTCATACTGAAAACCACCGTCTACAGCAGAACTGCTTTTCTGCTACATGAAGCAGCAAACAAGTTGTTCGGCAGGGCGCTGAGCTGTCACATGCCTACCTACAATAAGCTTTATTGCATCTCCAGTGTAACTTGTTAAATGGGGCTGGTGCGATAACCAATTACCCTCCCGGAGAAAGGCTCATTGCAATCAGAGAGGGATATAAGCCTCAGATGCTTTGTTACATGCCAACATTACAAGATGCAGAATAATGTCAGAGTGATTCAACGTTGCCACTCTATACCTGCGCCAGAAGAAAGTGCCGCATGCTAAATCCCAGCGGGCTGCTTTTCCGGCTGAATCTGTGCTATTAAACCGTTAAGTGTGCGTCTTAAGTCTAACCCCCAATTTTACTCTTGCGGCACAGTTAATCAAGACTCCAGCTCCAATTCAAATGATGAAATAGAAGATTAGTGGTGTGGACCGGTGTATGTTTCTATCTGTACGGGAGATGCAGAAGAAAAGAGCAGAACGAGTTTAACAAAATGCTGCCACTTCTTCACAATTACCAAAATTGCAACCATGAGGCTGTGGATGACAATAACTAAAGCGGGTATGGATAGCATTTTAACAGCGATGTGCACTTTCAAAATGAGTCACGCACATAGATTACAATTAGTGCTACACAGACTCTGTGCTTTCCGTACAGCTCCTTCTCCAGCGATGGTCTAAACCACAACCAGCTTTTCTCAGCATAACAATGGATCATTACGGATCGAAACGCTGAGGGAAATGCCACAGACATTCATTTAAGTGAGGGTAAGGAAAATTTACATTTTTTAAAGGGACAAATGGCCAAATGGGGTCTCTAATACATTTGGCACCCAGAATACATAAACAATGAACAAGACCACCTTCTACTGTCTCGAAGGCTTTCGGTGGGGATCAAAGATCTTTGGATCTTGCCACTATCTTTCCTAGTTCTGCGTTGAGAACTTGGACAAACTGGCCTTCCACACAATCATCTCGCCCAACGGAACCCAGTTCCCGCTTCACCATTTATCCAACAGATTAACTCTCAGAAAGTTCAACAAAGTATCACCTTGTTGGATACGTTTATAACAGAAACCAACCGCACCCCTATCTGCAAACAACTGCCGTATTATACAAAGTGACATTGGCAAAGGCATCACAAGATCTCACATCTCACAGGCGCCAAGATCACAATGTGATAATTCCATTTCAAACCAGAATTTATTTTATTGCACCCTGGTAACAGTCGAGAGGAATGCGGACTGGGAAGAAACTCATCCAACAACAACAACCTTACCACCCGACACCGAGCATGAACGTTACACAGTGCACTACAAACTCAGAATTCCATAGAAACTTCACAAAAAATGCCTACCACGGTGAGCTGGTAGGTACGTGTCTAAAACTATCAGGTATGGCTTCATATAGAAACAGACAAGTGTCATTGAGGACCAAAAAGGCCACACAGTGATCTCCAGAGGTAGTTGAAGACATGCAAGGAAATCCTCAGACTGATTAGAACACTAAGGAAACTAGTGCCAGATCAGCAGAACACTAAGGATCTGCTGATCTGGCTTTCATAGCACAGCTATTCTAATCCTTATGGGGTCTTGCTGACCCTAGTCCCTTGTGCTTGGGCCAAGCCTTGGGGTGTGTGCATAACATCCCAAACATCACCAGAAACATATATGTTACAGATAATGTCCGAGGCATGCATATTGTAATAGGCTTCTCTTTCCATTTAGACAAACCTTTAGTATCAGAGGTGTAGGCTCAGCTTTAGGCTTAAACATCAGGATTAAATGGAGTACCTTCCACCAACGCTTTTGGTTGTCTAAGCTGCCCACGTGGAGCTCTGGGACATTAATGGAGGTAACTAAGCTAATTTTGACGTCTGGCTAGTATTATTTGTAACAAATATTTGCAATCTGATCATTAGCACGAAAAGTGTTGGTTAAACAAGACATTTATTACACAACATTCAATATGAATCAAGAGAGAGAGAGAGAGAGAGAGAGAGAGAGAGAGACGGGAGAGAGGAATAAATAGACTCGTGTTATTAATCAGTTACGCTTCCTTCTTCTGGAGAATTTCGGAAGAGGAAGAATGATAGATGAAAGTTTTATTTTGGGAGTTTTCTAAATTTGTGCAAAATTCCATTTAAATGTGTATGTTTTTAGTAAAATTACCCTTGTAAATGAAACTAATCCACAGGATTTCATTTGTAAATGAAACTAATCCAAGTTGTTACAAATGCAAAAAAAGTTAAATTATTAACCTATCCCACTCCAATTGCCGGTTTGGAGCTAAAGGGAAAAATCATAGGATAATCAGGCAGAGCGAGTCGATATAAAGGGCTTCCGGCTTCATTCATTTTTAATAAGGGAGAGAAATCAGAGGGAAAGCGAAGAAATTGCGTATCTGTTTATTTTGATGAATTAATCACAAGTTGTTCAGCGGCTGTCTCTCCCTACAAAAGAAACTCTGGGCGCGAGGAAAGGCGAGGGCTGAAATCTCCGAGCCCGTTCACCAGGGAGGCAGGAACTCGAACTACGCCGCGTCTACGCTTCTTATTCAGAAAGAAACCGATAAATAAATAATGATAAATATGCAAGAATTTTAAGAAACTTAAACCGTACTGAACTTTGCTGTAATAATAGTGTAATAATCACACTGATTAATATGATCCTTAGCCATACTGCAAACAGCCATATACTGGAAGAGGATAAGCTCCAATTATACCCAGGGACATGTTTCAGCCACATTTGGAAGGTCAGCGGATTTTCTGGGCACCAATAAGACCCAGGGAATGGGGACGAGACCCTCGTTAAGCAGCTTAGGGGTCCTGGCCCAGCTCTTACTGTCGTCGCATGGTGCTCTGTGCTGCAAGTAGACATGGGAATCGAAAGATTGTGTATGTAAAGGATTGTTGCTCCCGTCGTCCCTGCAGAGCTCCAGAGACAACATGCCATGAAGGGTGTGGGCAGCGGCATGGGGGTGCCAGGCGCCAAACAGTATTTTAATACATCGCTACATCCCACCTTGGCTTTGTACCTCGCTCTGTGGTTCTGAACAACGAGGCGTAACAGCTTCGCTGTTGCAGGAAAACTAGATAAATTCTATTACCCAGCAAACTGATACCGGAGCGTTTACTTATGTAAATTAGTGCACAGTAAGCAAAAACCGTGCCCACACCAGTAAGTTTTGTTTCACTTGAGGTCCCCGTTTCTCTTTTTATCCGGGGGATGTTTGTTTTGTACACTGTCTATATTCATAAAGAAACGGAAGCCGGTATCTGGAGTAACTGGTTTTGATTGTTATTACAAGCTGCGGGTTCTATTGAAGAGAAGGAATGTACCTGGCCAGACCAAGGCTATGCTGTCCCACCGCAAGGACTGATGGTGAACACCATAACGAGCCCGTATGGCAAACACCAAGACAAAGGACACAGCTAAAGAAAAGAAGGCTGGGGGGGTCTAATTTCCCAAGATGTTTTGCACTATAAACCTGAGCTGAAACAGAACTTAATTCAAATTAAACCAGAAATAGTTTAAAACTGTTCAGTTCCAGAGAGCGTACGACTCCCAGGAGCTTATTAAAAGAGAGGCCTGTGAAAAATAATTGATTTCTCATAAACCCCAACGCTGTATACAGCAATGTCGTTCGGCATCGACAAAAACCTGGTTTTAAATCATTTTGTTCCAATAAATTTGCTTTATCTGCGAGATTTAGGGTGACTTCCGCAGCACCATCACCACACCGAGCTGATGCTTTATGGCAATGCTAATGAAGTCCTTCCTCCACAGACCTTCATTAGTCAGAGTATCAAGCTGAGTGATTAAGACTGAGCCATTCTATTGCAGTATGATAAGGAGTCAGGGCTTGGATAACAGAGCGAGGAAACATTCAAACTGCTAATACGCAGCTGGCTGAAAACATTATATTCTGCAAAAACGAATCAAAACAATATTTTTGACAATTTATTTTTAATCCGATACTTGGAATAAAATAAAGTTGCCCTTTAAAGCCATCGTGGTTGACTATAGGTGTGTGACCTTACGTGGCTTGTTATGCGACACTGTGTGGCCCCAGCTCGCTGTCAGGGGCCCTAGGAAACCGGCTAGATGTTTAAATCTCCCAATGCAGGAAGCAGAAACGCTCCGCTGTCCCCAACCAGCCAGGGTGTCGGATTTCTCTTATGAGAAATGACTGTGTGAGAAATTATTAACAGCAAAGCAGATGTATAGTTTGCTTTTCTCTTTGTCTCTAGCGACATATTCCACTTTATTTATTTTGCCGCATAGTTTTCCAACAAAAACATCCCTTGTTTTCTGAGCAGGGGTGCAATGTGATGATGGCCGGAAAAATAGAATAATATTAAGTGCCAGCGGCAGACAGGAAAACTATGCTTCTTCGGTTTTCACCCCAAAATTGAGCCAGGAACACATTTTTTTATTACCCCAGTTACCTCCAGCTTAAAAAACAATTGGGTATGTGTAGAACACATGGGGCATTTAGCGCTTGGACCCCACTCTCCTGGGGTGAAAAGATTTGTACCAGCTTTGAACAGGTCTATTCTTGTGGGGAAAGAGGAGCGGGGGGGGGCAATAGTCAAAGTAAAGAACTAGAAGCCAAGGGGGGAAGATAACATGAACCTCAATTGTGTGTATGCCATGTAGAGAAATGAAGCGTGTCCCAATTTGTGGTCCCTTTCAGCAAGAAGCAAGTCTAACCGCGAAGTCATTCGTAACAACGGATCATTAAGACTCACAATTACAGCCAAGGACAGGTGGCAATCTGCCCACCCTGGGGGTGGTTTGATTTCAATGTCTTTGGCAATTCAAATAAGCGATGCAGACAAGTACTCTGTGTATTATGGGGTCTATTCTCCAAAGTGGGAGTTACACTATTAGATATGATAAAATATCATCTCCTGCAAGCTGGCCCTGTATAATGTATGGGTAATATGAGATTCCTTAAAACTCTCTTTACTGATTTAGCTATGCAATATACAGGGCCAGGTCAGACCTTCTTGTAGGAGAAGCTTGTTGGTGTATCTGGGAGCTTCCCAGGGTAGACTATCAAGATCTCTCGCTCTCCTGGGGGAGTGGCTTTGTTTAGGGGCAGGGCTAGTCCCTTAAAAGCCTGTGGTGGGAGAGAATTGGGCGTGGCCACATATTTCCCTGCCCCTGGAAAGAAGAAAGTGATCTCCGGGAAAGCATGGCTTCGACCGGAGACTCTGGGTTAAACCCAGAGAGTCCCCAGGTATGTGCATAGTGATGGTGAATTTCAAACAAACTCCCCTGCAAACTCCTACCTTAGTGAATAGACCCCTACGCAACGACATAATATTCCAAAAAATAATTTATATAACACGGTGGAAGCAAATTGGAGGAGCTTTAATGTAATTCAACCCACGTTTTATTTTGTTTGTTTTTTTATTTCGAAGCTGTTACAAGTTTGACAATTTTGTGTATTGTTAATTTTATCTCTGTCCCAATTGTAATCTCAATTACAATCCAATCCAAATAAAATCTTCTTTGGTATGCACAAGGCTATTTCTCATATGAAAGACAAGATGTTTTATATAAAAATATTTATAAAAAAAATAACTTGACATACAATATTAATCTGCGAAGGGTGAGCTAACGCGTAGAAGAGGTTCAAGGTATGAGAAAGATATTTGGGCGCAGAGGTATGAAGCTAGCCGTGCATTAGTAATAAAGCACAGGAATGATAAAGTATTTTCGGCCCGGGGCCCACCGTATTGTCAGCCCGAATACACTGCTATATATAGGAAAAGAAAGGCAAGGCTGTCCTCCTTCCAAAATATTTACATTCCGAAGACAAACTCAAGGGGTTACCAGAGCTCCGGGTTGGCAGTGATTCATGAGCTGGCTTCCACTGGCAGGTCCTCAAGAGGATGCAGTCCTGCTGACTGTAATTCTCTTTAAACCACATTATTCCGGCCATTCCCCAAGACCGGTCAGGGCCGATTTGCCGCATCTGAGGTTCTTCACGTACTTCCGCAATTCAAAAAAGGGAATTTTCACCATCAAAGCTTTTTACTATAGGATTGTTTATTAAAAAAGCTTTTTTTAAGGTGATTCTGGAGCCAACATCAAGAAGTGGTCACCACAGCCACCGATGGAATAACGCAAACAACAGGAAGAGGTTATTGGTTGCTATGGCGATAAAACCACTTTTCAAAAGAGTTACCCGTACCCACCCCTGTTTAAAAATTCACCTCCTCGTGTAAGCCCAGACCTGTGTTTCAATGTATCAGGACTAGAACGAGCTAATCAATTCCCGTTAGAAGGGTCACCAGAACCAATCGATAAAAAACCACAGATCCGGGCGCCAAGATGACTACCCCGCGACATGTATTTTTATAACCATATAATCGCTTATATTAATCCGTGAACACAATTTTATAAGTGTGTAAAATATAAGATTTACCCCTTCACCCCAGATCTGCTCATCAAAGTACCCCGGTGTTAACCCTTTCTGCACGATATAATAAGCGTGGCCGCATTGCATATGTCCTATCCGTCCAAGGACAGGTGTTTTGGACGGAGCTAGGTGTCCTGGTTAAGCAAGTAATATGTTTCGTATTTTTAATTGCTGCAGACAATAGGCTCGTGCGTAGACAAGGGAAGATACAGATATTAAGTGTGGATGCCCCTACCCCCCCATCCCCCACCTGCTCTCAACTGCCCCCCGGCAGGGGCGCAAAAGCCCTACCGAATCTGCCTGGTGACTCAGGAGCTTCCCTTGCAGAGGCAGGTTAGTGAAGCACGGATTAATGCACAGAGAAGCTTGAATTACTGCCAAATCATTTCATTCTAGAGTTCAGTGACATTATAAACGGCAAGAGAGAAACTCAAGTGGGTTCTGTGCTGCCGACAAGCCCTGAAATGGAATTAATTCCACGGCATCCACTTACAAAACATTTATCATTTCATATATTCAATGTTATTTTCCCTGCGCCGTCCACTGCAGGAGAAGCAGTCAACACGTAAGCGGTGGGGGGGTGGGGGGGAGACACGCTTACACCAACAGGGGAGTAACCATTTCACCGCCACAGACTCTCCGCAATAAATTAAGAATTTTTCACATATGTATTTTTATTTTTTATTTTTTTCTGGAGTAGTGTTTTATTTAATAAAAAAAAAACAAAAAAAAAAAAACTGTCAATAAACCACGGGAGACAAAGAAAAAAAAAAAGCCTACAGAGAGATACGGCCAGGAATAAATTTAATGTATAGTTTGCTAAATAAATCTTAAAAGGGAAATTAAAAGCCAACACATGAAACGTATCCCACACATTAAAAAAAATATGTATATTTACATATCGATATAGATTTAAGTGATCGGTGTTTGATGGAGTGACTGGTTTAGAAAATAAAATTAGGATTCTTGCCCTAAGAGCTTACAATCTACGCTGTGCATATATGCAAAAGAGACTACACGGAGGCATTTGCTGGTTTTCTTTTGTTTTATTGTTTGTTTGCTATGAGGCATAACGAAAAAAGGTCCCAATTGCTGCTTCCTAGAATAGGACATTGTGACACATTCCTTGTGACCCAGCTGCCTACGTGTAATTTCAAACTAAAAATATCATATGGGGATTATCTTGCTGGGGCAGCCCCTGACTCGTGGTCCGTTGTGGTCACGGGATTTTTTATTTTTTTTTATTTTTATTGCAGTACTTGGGTGCGTGACTAAGGTTTATCACAAGTGCACAATTACTCGTTGCGACACACTTCCACAGCAATTATTAAATAATTACTGCAGACAACGTTAGTATCACATTTTACAAAAAGTAAGCCAATCTACTGAAAAGGCACGCTAATTTGTAACGGGTACAGAGATAGACTGCGTAAGCTATCCGGGGATCTGCAGAACCAACAGGAATAATATTTATGAAGTGTGCAGACAAACAGCTCAGCATTGGAGGCTAATAAACCGTTCACCGGTCCTCACCAGCTGGGAGTCAAGGATCCTTTAATAAATGAATTATTAGCATTCCGCAGAAGGAAATGATAACGGAAAACACTGAAGACCCGAGTGCCATCACCCATCGGGCTCGCCCTTAAGGTAACCCTCCAGCCAAGAGGTCGGGGTACTAAATAAGGAATAATGACATCAGAATTGGCAGGAAATACAGCAAAGAATAACGTCCCTTTAAGCACAGGGGGAGGGGCAAACTCGACGGTGTCAGCAGCTGTATGGTATGAATACGGTGCCATTGTTTGCTATTTTGGCATAAAATGGGCACGGCGCAGTCACCGTGACCCGAGTACGTGAACCCATCATTTCACAGCCACAAACAGTCTAAAAACGGAAAGGAGACCATTGAGACCTCTGAACTGTAGAGATGGGGAGAGAGTCTGCAGGCAGCGGTCAGGGGGCTATTAATATCTTTTAACCCTGTTGCTGCTGCTGCTGCTTTGGGTAAATTCACTGCCACTAGATGTTGTCATACGGTAATTACCCCCTAATTTCAGAGAGTGTGAGATAAAGGGTTAAACTTAAATTCATTGCAGCTTTATTAAAGGGCCACAAAACTGTTCACGACATAAAAATCCACGGTAAATTGTAAGCCTAGGTGGTGACTTCAATTATTTATTAACGTCGGAATGTTTTTTGTTGATAATCACAGTATGTGCTTATCGCCCAGGAAAACCACCTTGGCCTTCATCTTTCCCAGTGTAAGCTTAGATAAATTAGACCTGGAAAATGATCATAGCCAAGTACACGTCATCCCTGAAACCCACCGGCACCAGAGATTGTCCTAAAACATCAAAGACAGGAACCAGGGAGATGGGAAAACCAAAACAGAGATGGACCAGGGATTAATTAGAGGACCTTCTTAGCTTTTAACATACTTCCAAGCCCATGGCATCTCTGTAAACTAATCTTCCAACCACAATTAATCCAGTTAACCTTTAATCAAGAGAAACCAAGGCAGCAAACCTTCAACGCTAGTGGCACTTAAAATGATGAGCATACGCCAAATGCTCCCCAGAACACGTGACAATTATACAGAGAGAGTGACCACACAGTCGGTTCCTTACAGCTACACGGGAAGCCATGATATACTCTAAAGACCTAACAGACAAGAGGACAATGCAGCTCAAACCACCATGGTCAACGTGCCATGGTCCCCATTTCAGTGAGGAAACCTCTGCCCGTTCTTCTCATGTTTTGTCTACAGGAGACACGTTGACATTTTGATGCTTACATGGGGGGGGGGCAAACTCCCTACTCATTAAAACTACCACCTTGGGGGCAGAAGTAAATCTTAAAACCAACCCTAACTAGTATCATGTTCTAAATCCTTAAATTCAACTGTAATCAAGATTCCGTGTGCCTGCTTCACAACTCCAACCTACCGCTTTCCAAAAGAAAGGGCTTCAAGTCCTTAGAAATGCTTGGGTTTTACGGCTTATAAAAATAGCATTGGGTTCAAAATAAATTTAAAACCATACAATATTTTATACTGCGTATTAAAAATTTCTATGGTATGGATCCTACATGCAAAGTGGTTAATTACAATAAAACATATCTAAGTATTATAAAAAATAATAAAAAAAATACTGCACAACAATAAAAATACCTGGTATAATTGGAGACATATGAACGCAGCGATATCATCTGCACAAGATTAAAAGTAATTACTGATGGAATGAAAACTAGCTGGGGAAATACAGCAGAAAAAGTAGAAACAGATGAGTATAGAAGATCCACAAACAAAAGTATACATATAAGGGGTAAAAGACGGGAAGAAGGCAGACCGCGAAGTCCGGGGGAATCACACATCGAAGGCATCGGCGCAGAAACAATGCATGGGACCCGATTTTACGAGGACACAAAGTGAGATGAAATGGGCCCATAAAAATTCTTGACATTTACGGTCTGGTTGTAGAGGCTGCAGTAACATCTTTAAAAAGGCTTTTCGGGAGGGGAGGGAACGCATCCTCTGCAGTGCCGATCCCAGGCATCTATCGGAGTCCACATGGCTGGATAATCTTTATCAAGCAGCGCAATAAAACCTAGGGGGGGTCCTAACCATCCTAAGCCATAAAAGCCAAAGAGATTTGACGCAGCAAGAAACTAGGTTAATATAACGTGTGGCTCCAAGAATCAGCTCCGACTTGGTGGACCTTATAAATACCCGAGACTTATCTTCAGCTTAATAAAACCTCTAAGTGCCCCGAAAGACAACGACAAAGGGACAAAGCATTCCTTCCGATCGCTTACAGAACTGTAAGAATTATTAGTGTTTCCCAACATCCCAATGAAGTATTGTTTGAGACCCAATTCTTACAGGTCTATGACAAAGTTTTGGCAACAACTACAAAAAAAAAAAGACATATAAATAAGCCTCGTCAAAGTGAAAATGGCCTACTTATTAAGCGCTTGCCACATTTATCACTGTTTACCATGCAAGCAAAGGCTTCATTAGCAGCGGAAACATGTAAAGTAACTCCGGTATATACCCATCATTAAGCACGCCTGATAGAAAGGTCAGACGGGGACTTAAATGTTAATAAACAACCTGGTCCAGCTTGAGATGCTTAAAGTACTAGAATTGACACCGTCGGCTGTAAATGTCACATTTTATACAGAGAGAATGGCACGGCAGCCGTGACTGGTAAAAAGAGTTACAGAAGTATAAATATTTGTGTTCCTATCTTAAACAAAATTTGAGAATTTTCTCTTGCCATATTCAAAGGTTTTAGCGTCGGAAGTTTGTGTAATGCAGGCAGCCCTCTATATAATGACAACCACCACCGTTCAAAAGTTTGGGGTCAATGTTGTAAATGACTATTGTAGCTGGAAACGGCTGATTTTGAATGGAATTTCTTCATAGGCGTACAGAGGCCCTTTATCACTCCCATCACTCCTGTGTTCCAATGGCCCTTTATCACTCCCATCACTCCTGTGTTCCAATGGCCCTTTATCACTCCCATCACTCCTGTGTTCCAATGGTCCTTTATCACTCCCATCACTCCTGTGTTCCAATGGTCCTTTATCACTCCCATCACTCCTGTGTTCCAATGGCCCTTTATCACTCCCATCACTCCTATGTCCCAATGGCACGTTGTGCTCGCTTATCCAAGTTTCAGTTTAAAAGGCTAATTGAAGGTTAGAAAACCCTTTTGCAATTATGTTACAGCTAGAAATTTCCTGGTTCGCCATGAAAACAGCTGAGTGACCCCAAACTTTTGAACGGTAGTGTATATTACTGTAAAACTATGAAGCAAGAAAACCATTACAATGACGACCATTGACCGCATCCATTTCTCTCAATATAAATCATCGCAAGCCTACAAAAAGTTAAAAAGACCGACTATTCTACTTTAAGCAGACATTTCCGGATGCCTTCAAGATGTATCCGGATATCTTTTCCCACCCTCGTTCACGACAGTTTTCCTGAATAGAACTCGCTTCCTGTTCCTGAATATCCAAAGTTCACTAGATCTGTGATTCACTTCCAAATTCTTCTTGTGACGTCACCGACATGCCATCTATAGATCAGATGTGGCCTGGAAATGTGTCATGTTTCAGGGCCACGATGAGCAAAAAACACAAATTAGCAGACATTTTCCATCCGAGAGCGAAGTATGGGGTAAAGGTGCGGTTCCATTCAAACAAAATAATTGTATTCTCTACTCAGATCTGTCATAAACCTTTCCAATGGAACAATACAATCAGAAGGAAAAAAAACATTTAAGAAGCTTTTTTCAGTTTCTATGGAAACAGCCTACCAGTGCCCAGATTTGTGTCACGTGACAATTAAGAGCACCCAGCAAAAATGGTAAATGATAATTTTTTTTAAGAAGGAATGGGTTTGATTGTTCAGCGGTACTAACGATGTTGCAGATACTGCGTTTGGTTATAAACCTGTTAAATTCAGCAAAGTAAGTGGAACAGCAGCATTAGTATTCCAGAAAACCTCTGCAGGCCACTTAGAATCGCAGCACACGGTCAGATTCTCGGAAAGGAACTGCTTTCTGGGCTTCGTGAGATCAATAGAGAACAAGAACGAGGAAGGGGGGAGGACTAGGTGAGCAGGCATCTAATGCCAGTGTCAGGAGGGCAGCACACAGACCGTCCACACTCCACCGCACTCCGTCTACTCTTCTCCGTAGGACCCTGGAGTCCAAATAACTTGGGAAAAGAGTGAAAAGGAAGAAAAAATAAAAAAGGTTTGTTTTACGGAGAAGCGCATCCGTAAACTGAGGCTCGTTCTCTCGGGACAGCCTTACCATATAACCGTATCTTCAAACGTCAGTTCACCGTCTCGCTTGAAGTGCGGGCGAAACGCGTTGAAAGGAGAATGCGGCCCCATTTCCCATCTTCTGTTTTTAAACTAGGGAACACGATCTGCATTTCCAAAGCGCACTTCGAGGGCACAAATTATTACCCGCTGTGCTATATTATCCAATAAATAATAATCCCGTTACCCAAGTGTTTAGAGGAAGGGGGGAAAAAACACTTAACTATTTCCATTTAATATATTTGTTTTTTAAGGTTATTTGTGCCGTGTGACATGTTAAGGCATACTCCCTCGATCAGAGGGACGCGCGCCGCATGCCGATTCCTTCCCACTTGAGCCGCTTTGCAACAAGGAGGACGTCGATATTGAATATTCTACGGCACCCTGATTAGATTTTCTTTGAGAAAGGTTGTATAGCTTTTAATAGGAGCTGCTAATGGACAGGAGCTGTGGATAGCACCAAAGATAATTAAATCGGGTCGCAACCTCCTCTTTCGTGAGAGAGCCGGGCTATACGTGCCACTAGCACAGACGCGGCCAATGAAAATAAGGCACCTCTGGTGGAATGAATGGGTTAAAAAGTAATCGTCATACCTATAGCTTGTGCTTTGTTGTTTTAACGAGTGGAATTTCTCTGGAGATATATAGGAAGCTTCCTTAAAATCGGAGCATTAACTCGGGTAAGGGAGGGTTAATCAAGCAGATTCTGAAAATGGGAAGTTACGTTGGCTGCTCTTAGGGTATATGCATAGGGCGGGTATATCTGTAGTGTTTATTTTAACCCATTAAACTGTCATGACGTTCCATGCCGCCATGGCACAAGTGGCCCAAAAACCTATCATGGCCGTATGGAACGTTCCCAAATAATTTTTAAGCTGCAAAACCTCAAAAACAAGATACTTAGTTTCATTACCTGAAATAAAACCCAAACGCCTTATTGTTATTCTCCATACGTTTCTTTCTATCGGGTTCCTTTTGTGTAACCGTTTGGGGAGTGCCTCGCGATTCACGTTTGCAGATGTCTTAGAAACGAACGCCTCGTGTCATGATTTTTTAAACAGCCCGACCGCGCAGCATGTAGGTTAAACATCCCACATAATACGGTTATATTATTTATTAGATATTGATAGGGTTTTTGGTTGTAACTCGTAATAGCCATATTGTGAAGAAGCGATATTAATGTTTTCAGTGCCGGGTAATGCAAAGAGCACTTCCGACTAATGTAACCCCCCGGCACAGAGAGGGTTAAACATCAGCCGTCACATAGCCCAGCGCATGGATAACACCTGTTTATTTAAAAGAAATGTTAGCCAGGGCTCCTAAGCTCCTATTACTAACAAAATGTGTGCCCGTGCTGCCCATTCCGTAGAAGGATCACAGTAAGGCAGACTGTCGCAGTAGCTAGCTATTAGTGATTATCGGTTGTAGTAGATATTGTAGAGTGATGGGAGTTGCCAGCCAACGGACACAAGAGATGCATAGACAGCCAAACCCGGCTTTGGAGAGCGAGAGACAGAAAGCAACAGCAGAAAAAAAAAAGACAGACATCAGCTGCCCATTCCTGCATTTAAACGCCCTCCTGGCCCATCTCCAGTTGTTTTCCACGTCTTCGGTTAGAGACATGACAGATCCTGGTGATTGATTAATGTCCTTGCGTAGCTTAAAAGTGTGAACAGACATTTGTTCATCACATAATGCTTGCATTGTACCCAGGCTTGCTCCTAAGTGCTCTGTCTTGGCACCACGCTAAACATCTCGCCAGGCCTGGGGAGGGCATTGCGTCAGCTAAGAGAGATTAGTATACCTGCCCCAGGGATATAGAGGGGTTCCTCCCCCCCAAAAAAGACTGCAGATAGTTGAGTTTTCAGCTCCGTTGGGGGACTTTGGGGGAAGAGCAAGTCTCTACCGATTCCCCAAACAGCACTATTGGACAGACCGCAATAGTAATAAGACATGTAATACAGGTTATTAAAAAAGAACTCTGGAACAGGGCAGGTTCTAGGCTTCATCTCTATGGTTTTTCCCAAAGAACTACATCGGAATTGCTGAAAGATTTCATGGTTCCAGTTTGACTTTAACCCATGTCCGGTAACGAAAGAGTTTGACGAGTAGGTACTGGCTGCCAATGCATGGTGTCATCTTTCTGCACAGACAACGGGATGACCCCTGGGAGGGCAGCAGAAAGGAAAAAAGAAGTTACACCAAGATCCTCAGGACTATCATATAACTGATGAGCCAGCAAGTAGCTCTTCCTCAGAAGCCGTGCCTGATGCTGGCCGTCACCCAAAAACGAGAGGCTGCATCATCAGAGTCTCGGAGAACTCGTGCTCTGCCCATCTTCGGGTCGAGGCACAAACCAAGAGCACGTAAAACGTAGACGAGCTACAAAGGAATCGGCAAACAAGTCCATTAGGAAAAAAACTTGACGCCATTTTTTGCCGATTGGCAGGTCGGAAAGGCTTGGGCAGGGGTGCTTCTATTTTACGCTATGCTACAGAGGGCAAAAAAAGTAGATGAAGCATCTAGAAAAAATACTGAATCTGTGATCCATCGAGGTATGGCAAAGCATCAGATTTCTTATCCTCATAATTGAAAGCATCACTCTCCCTCTCTCTGGACATTGATCTTGCCGCCTGCCCCCCTTCTCTTTATATCCCCCACTGACACCAGCTCAGATACACTAAAGACCTATTAAAAACCTGCTATTTGGAGTTCAATAGCTGGGGAAAGAATTGGCGAAATGTGAGAAGAGTCACTGCTTGTCACTTTACATCACTTATCGATCCTTCTGTACGACCCCCTCCTCCCCCAACTTATTCTCTAAACTATACAATCAAAACCATCTATCACACCCGCTGAGAATACATTATATATATATAGATATATATAGATATATATATAGATGGCAATTGCTTTTTCAGATCCAACAGTTCTTTTTCTTTTTATCTAGTAAATATATATTTAAGACCTTTTTTTTCTATAAATAAAAAGAAAAAACCCTGCACAAATACCAGCCTAAAGAGAGATCCAAGTGCGCGTGAATACTCTGTATCTTACAAATTTACACACTCGCAGATTCTCCGGTGAAATTGCCTGAAGTCTTCTTTATAGGCAGGAAAAGCTATTTCTGAACTAGGTGCAAACATTATTTGTAATGGCCTATTAACAATAAAAACACAGTAGTATTAACCCTTTAATAGCAGCAACAATTATTATTATTATTATTATTATAACAGCAGTCGCGTAAAATATTTTTCCATGCTTAACCATAAAGGAAGAGCGGCTTCTGGACCGGACTATAATATCTGGTATCGCCGGACAGGCAGGAGAGGAAGGGCTCAGGACAACATTTTCCATCCGCAGCTTACATTCCTAGCGCTCCTCTCCGGGTTAAATGCCAGTGCTATATTGAGATACTGCCTTCCTGCTACGTGCAGGCTTCCTGGCAATAAAAAGAAGGGGACACGCTCCTGTCTCGACACGGGCCACGTTAACGCTTTCGCGGTCGGGAGAATGGTGAACGCTTGGTAAACATGAGCCTGTTCCAATTTAACAATCAAAAGGAGTATGGATTTCTTTATTGGTGCACCTAGAACGTTCTAGGCAACCTAGAACACTATATCGGTAAAATAACGCTCTCTGGACGCTATACCACAGGAGTTGTCATTCAT
This sequence comes from Spea bombifrons, assembly GCF_027358695.1. Lineage (NCBI taxonomy): Eukaryota > Metazoa > Chordata > Amphibia > Anura > Pelobatidae > Spea > Spea bombifrons. The sequence continues at coordinate 7,227,764 of NC_071092.1, read as the reverse complement.
CCTCAAGAAACAAGTGTCCTGGTATAGAAACTAACCTAGGAAATGTATTAGGGTTCTAAACAGTGCTACTCAAAGAACACTGACATCCCGACACCCCCTCAAAGTCCCATGTTCAGCAAACAAACACTCAGTTTGAATAACATAGGGTGAGAATGCATGTTTGTTCCAACATTAAGCATATTAACGGGATGAATGTGCTACTTTAAAGTCCAACCTGAAATAACATGGATTGGGGGGGTTCATTCCCAGGGTAAAGTCCATGCCATCTTGGAGAACATCAGGGAACTTTGCACTGAGCTGCGCAGAACCCCCGCCCCCCCCCCCCCCGCGCAGGAAAGGGGTGTGAGAAACGCACGAAAACCAGAGATGCGACAGAATATTTAGGAGACAGGTGGACAAAAGAGGAAGGTGGCAATTCTTTCAGTTTTTTTTTAAAGAGTGAGTGATGAATGTATTGTTCTCAGAAGCCTTTACCTGTCACGGGAAGAATGAGAAGTGACAGGCGATGGATTTTTTTTTGAAGTTCCATTGTTACATCCCAGATCTGATTAGTGGAAACGCTATGTGCTGCTCAAAACTCAACATTTTTTTTAGTTTTATTTCCTATTAATGCTAGAAAGAACTGTCAGAGCGGGTTTTCCTGCTAGCGCTGGCACTTAACACTCTCAACACCAGGGTTCAGCACGGCTTTTAAGGGCATGAACGGGTTAACACTTTAGAGCCCTAAAGGGAACAGGAGGTTAATATATATATAAACGCATTTTAAATGACACCCATTGCCACTTTTTAAGGATGTTTCTTTATCAGGAAGTGCTCTTAAACCAAATTAAAAATAAATAAATAAATACATTTAAAAAAAAGTTAATTCCCGGGGGGGGGGGGGATCTAGAAATAATTTAATTCAAACCCCAGTGTAGTTGCCCACAAAATCTCACACGGAGAGCTTTAATGCATCTCCAACCACTTGATATTCTATGATGGCCCCCCCACACCTTAGTCCTGACACAGAACAACGATAAAACAAACCAAGCATTTTTTTTTCTTCTTACCTTTTTAAGTTTGCCACTGCGGGTTCCAGTAAACACGACCGTATGTCCGTGGTAATCGTAGGCAGCCACCGACGTCATGCCATCGTCCTTGTCAACGAAAAGCGGCGTCCCTTCGATGGTGACCGTTCCACCAAGGGGTTGGTTAAAATCCTGACCACAGAAGTTGTCATCAATTTGCAGGGGCTGTAAAGAACAATCGGAAAACAAAAATGTACATTGTTTAAACACACAGTAACAATGTCGGGTATATCCAATATAAAATGTATCAAACGACCATTTACGCTACAACAAGGAGCCTCATATATTTTAACTCTTTAGGCTGGTATATAAATATTTAAGTTTAAAATATTATTTGCTGGTTTGCTAACCTTAGGGTATGTTATAAACTAATTATTAGCTGACTGATACTCATCAAAAATGAAATCATGTACACATCGTTAAAATGCATATCATTTTTTTTTAACGATCCGTCGCTATAAGGAAAGAACAGGGAGGTGAAGAGATTAACACGTGGGGGTGCGTGCCGGGTGGCGCCATGGTGTTTAAGACAAGAAGAAACAGATGGCGCGAGTCAAGGGTCGGAAGGAGTTAAATATAAAGATGGGGGAAGAATCAGGTCTGCGAGGCGCTATAGGCAACATCTTCACTTTTGTACGCTAGCAAAGGAGAGAAACATGCTAAAAGTGCAAGTTTCTGATTTTTTTTTTTCTTACCCTAAATAGTATTAAATGCCACTTATGACATTTATCATAAAAACTAAACTCTGTGGAATTATGCAGAACAATTTGGGAATATGTGCAACTAAACCAACCTAAATACAACCTTTGAGGTCTTATCAGCAGGAATTATTATTTACTGTCTTATATAGCGCCATCATATTCGCTGTACGATGGGTAGTCAGGACGTTGGTACATAGCAAAAAATCTAGAGATATTATCTAATATATTGGTTCGTCTTAGTCCTCAATTCTAGTTTTGTCAGACCCCGTTGAGTATACGGCAGATACGCGGCGCTATATAAATAAAAGATGCGCACGTGTAAAAAGTCATGCCGGGAGAGTTAATACCGGCGTTGGCTTCCCCGTCTCGTCCTCCGACCAAAGGAGCTTTCTCCAAAAATCCCCAGCTGCCCCGCCAGCCGGCTTGGCTAATATTTATCATGGCTGCTGCAGTATAAAAGCTGCCAGCGGGATCTGGCATGATTTTTTTTTTTTCCGCTGACAATCTTTTGGTAAACCCAAAGGGTCTCTGGCAGGTGCAGAATGGGGGGGAGAGGGGCAGGTCGCATGCTCCCGGCATGGAAATTTGGATAAGTAGCTCATTTAACTTCCGATGACACAGAATATTCGACAAGAATTTTCTTCTATTAAAGAGACAATCAACGTGTTGGGTAACTGATCGGAATCGAACATGCACTTTTTTTTTTTTTTTTTGATGTTGTGATGTTTGGCTTAGTGTGATGGGAGTTGTAGCGATAAAGCTACACAGGCTCTCGTGCGCTGTCATTTTCCATCACAGACGGGGGAGCGGGGGGGGTACTGATGCAGCTTGGCTGGCGAGGTTCCCTATATCCATCTTGTCATTAAGTGCTCTGCTGACTGTATTAATATTAGGACATCAGTGAGATTGGTGGGAACGGCTCCGAGAGCCTGAGTGCCATAAATCACAATCCCCGAAGTGAAGTGACCCTTTGAAAGGTGCCAAAGGGAGCCCTAGAGGATAACGCATGCATTATAGTGAATAGTAAACGGGACAGAGGCTTCAAAATTGAAGAACACTGCCCAAAACATCTGTGACCAAAGAAGGGGCACCCAAGCCACCTCACGCCACTAATAAACCCCCAGCCGCCATCATACTGCTCAAAGCGACTCATTTACCAATTGTGTCCACAGGCCAGCACATTCCGGATATATGAATTCTTTCAATAAATAATGATAATACCACAACTAATAATATTTATATCACCGTAATATAGAATCTCAGCAACGCCTGGTGGACGTAGCTCACTTAGTCTGCAATCAGCATTTATAAATTGACCTGTACGTAAGGAACATTTGTCACAGCCGCACGAGCACAGCCTCTCTTTACTGCCGCTGAAAAATAATCCACTGACACGAGCAACGGGGCTGTAAAGCGAGGCTGAGAGACAGGAAGCAGGTACTGCGACTGCATGCAGACAAACAGGAAACGCTAAACACAGGTAAACAGGAAAAAAAAAAAAAACGCCAAGGTAGATCTCATTAAACAAAAAACCCCAAACTTTTACGCAGGTTTCTGGTTTCTAATATCGGTCAAATTGTCTACACATTGTTATTCTGTTAAAGTATGTTGTGTCAAACACTCGAGTGATACATTGTACTGGTTTCTCTCGCACCTCTGAGGCTCTACACAATTCCCCCCGCATCGTTTTAAGCCCAGGAGTTAATATTCGGCACAATCTCCGCTATAGCAGAGCTCCGAGCGACACGAGCTCATCCAGTCAGTGTTAAGAGGGGATGGCAGGAATGGAGTCGGGAGCTGGGAGATGCTGTGAACCGTGAAATCACTTTACATCACAGCCACCAAGGGATGAGCGATGTTGCCACAACAACCTCGGCTCCCATCAGCACCATCCTCTTAGGCTGGCACTTCAAAGAAGGGCTTAGGGAGCGGGTGAAGTGACTGAAGGAGGGGGAGAGAGGAATCGGGCTACACCAAGGGGTTATTCAAAAGTTCAGGACGTACTTAGAAGAAGAAAAAAAACATGAAGGGCACGTATGTCCCACCAGTGTCTGAATTCATAACTGAATTGAGCAAAAAAAAAACAGCTAGGCAGAGATTTCAAACTGTCGGTAACTACAGCGTACAATACAATGGTACAAGGGTGGTAGATAAGTGGAACAGCCTCCCAGTAAACATGCATGTGCTCTAACACAGGCATATGGCTACCCAGGATCGAAGACGAGACCAAGGATTGATTAAGCTACGAGTCTAAGGAAAAAACGGTCAGAACGGCCCTTCTCTGCTGTCGGATTCTACGTTTCTATGATTTAAAGGTAATCTATTGGAATGACCCTGCCAGTTGCATCATTCCACCGGTTGTTATGGTGATAAGACCACTACCGATATTACAGACATCATAGAAAGTGGCGATTTTCATTCACCGCCAGTAACATATAATTATACAGCCCCCAGTAAGCTTACAGCTGACACCGCAGTATAGCGGAGGTACGATAAATGCCGCTATACTCCTGCAAGGCATTAGATAACACCCCGGACGTCACACCTAATCTCTGCCTTCATCCGTAAATAAATGCAAGGATATTTCCGCGGTTGCACCACTTTTTTTTTTCTTTTTTCTATATATCGATTCTGTAAATGGGGCAGACATTCGGCTTAGGAGCTTACACTTATACATGCAATTAATACCAAGCAATGGCGTCAGTATCTGGCAGCGACGGAGAAACAGGATGCGATGAGGAAATCAAAGTCCTAAAAATGTGCCGTCCCAGGTCAGGGTCCCCATATCAGATTCATTAAACCGGCAAAATGTTGAAACGTATAGCAAAGCGTAAATGAATAGCTTAGAATCGGATGGTTGGAACGCGACCAGTAAAGTTATTTAAGTCTGGCAGCGCTTCCCACCTTGCGGCGTCGGAGCCAAAGTGAAATCATATCATCCGCTCCACGCTTGTACTCGGCAGATCAATTTTGAGTCTTCAGATTCCTCCCCGGCTCGTGCATATGCAAGAGGAAAAAGCGGCTGCTTCTGTTTACTACGCTCTGCTTTGTCTCAACAAACTCGCTGGGAAATGACAAATACAGCTGCACACTCGCGAAAAACCTCCACAGCAGCGAGCGCTTCCTCGCTGTCAATAAATAATTACACTGACAATTAGCTCATTAACAGGAAACCGCCTCGTTAGGGATTCTCCGGCTAAACATTCATACGGTTGCTATACCATCGAGGTCGGGAAGGAAAGTGGGATAGGGCTCGCATGGGAAGGGGGGTGAAAGATTGCTTTTTAACACTGTGATTGCACTAAGTATAGCTGCCAACAGTCCCAAATTTGCCATGAGGGTTCTATCAGATGGACTTGTATCCCTGTTGGCTATCCACGCCAATCTTCCCATTATCAGAACAGTTGGTAAGCCAATAATGAGTACAATGCATGAGGAAGGAACAAGCGTAATGACTCCTTCCGGGTAATCATTGGGGTGTATTCACTAAGTGCAGAGAGTCCAAGACGAACATTTTTTATCTATGGGTATTCATTAATATTTCCAGAAGACAACTCTGCTCATTTACCGGTAAAATCGCAGATTAAGCCTTTGTGTGTCCGACTGAAATGCTTCTAGAGCACCATGGATGGAGAGGGAGCTTTCAGAAGCCAGTGGATGGGAAATCCACAGAGCACTCTTCCTTTGCCACTGGTGTGCTTCAACAAATATAAAGCAGGGAAGCCAACCCTATGTTTAGCTCATTAAACACTTGAAAGAACATTCGTGTGATATAAAACATTCCAGGGTTTTCCGCTCAGAACAAAACCCGTGGATAGCTGCCACTACGGTTCTAGAGCATTATACCGCATATGGGCCATCACTACGCCACGTTCTAGAAACGATTTCAGGGAGCAGATTCTTCAGGGTGGATATGATTACGGGGTATTAATTGCTCTAATCAGCTTTCCTCTGTGCCAATACTACGCAGAAAGACAAACGATATATCTGCATTGGCCAGAAACTGTGTCGCTGCCCATTCCAGACCGGTGACAGAAGAGAAGGTCAGCTTCATGCTTTTGCAGGTTCTAGAAGCCTTACTGCAGACACGGCTCTGGAAGTCCAGCCCCTCCGCAACGGCCGCTCCATAACCCCCCTGTATTAGCATTTTTAGAGCAGAACGTCGCTGGCAGAGAACGTATTATCTCTGTTTATGTGCATTTAATGCGATAAAGGTTTACCCAATATTTCATCACAATTTTGTGTGTCAGGACATTTACCGCATGGCTTCAGTATTATTCTAGATATTAACGGTTAAACGGAAAATGTTTTTGATTATTTACAACAGTCTGCTTACAGCCTCAACAGACCCCCAACCTCCCCCCAATAACACTTCATTATTAAAGGTCCTGATTAGCAAGAGGGTCTCGGGCTACCCATAGCCCCCATATCCTTGTCTCCCTGATTACTGCTCCTATTTCTTTTCCTTAGCTAATTTCCCAGGGGGAAGCCCGCTGAGTGACAACATAAAGTTAATAAATGATAATTAGCTCCAGGAGAGAGAGAACACCACGAGGCTTTCGGTAAATCCTTCAGACCTCACTAATGATGTCCTAGCAGGAAAAGATTAATCCCAGCTCCAACAGCAGAGTTGGCCCTTCCCCACCGGCAGTTCATGGGGGCCCGATCCAGACAGACAGCTCTTAGAGCGGGAAGAGGAGTAATCATCCATAATATCATCTATCTACAGCTTGTTTACTTTGTAAAATGTATTACATTAATATATATATATATATATATATATATATGTATATATGTATATATGTATCTGGTTTTGGTCAGCATTGTCTATACCGCTCCATAAAAATAACAATTAATAATTATTTTAAGAAAAAATAATAAAAAAAGCTTGGATTGTGACATTCCAGAAGCCTGTTAATCCCTACAAAATGAGCTAAAGGTGGGTCGGTCTTTGTAACAGTGGGCTCTGAGTATATACCCTATACTATGGCATCTAGATAAAGCAACCTTGATTGCATGCATATTGAAATACTAAGATTCCCTCATTCCCTCCCGCGCTGATTACTGCAACAATCAACCTCACTCCGCTCATCCGCATTTGATCAATCCCGCAGCTAAAGGCAGCTACTGTTTTTCCCGACGTGTACTTGACCCGGACCTTCTTAAACCTGGCTTACAAATTCTCACCGCATAATTCACAATCCAAGTGATTGTCTGAGCCATATACAGCCCTTTTCTCAAGCATCTCTGCTTTCTTCCAGTCAAATCTGTTCAGTGCCAAAAAAAGGCTGAATATTTGAAACCATCACCTTGGGATTTAAACATTGTGGCTTTCTTCCAGCTATATATATATATATATATATATTATTATATATATATTATATATATATATATATTATTATATATATATTATATATAATTCATTTACTTTTTTTTTTTTTTGTTTTGTATTTTTTTTTTTTTTTTTTTTTTTTTTTTTTTACAGATGGCAGTCTGCTTTAGCGACAGCACCTCTCTTCTTTGTAATTCTGCAAAAATGGAATTTCATTTTTCAACATCATTAAATCCTTACTTAGTTCTAAACCATCTGATGATGTGGTGATAAATTAATACGCCACGTAACACAGGTCCACCGTCTGCGGCATTACTGGTGGGACTTTTAATTTTTTTTTTTTTTTATTTATTTATTTATTTTTTAATTCTACCGTTGGCATAGAAATAATTAAAACATACTAACTCAATTACAAATGCAAATACAAAACTGCTGTTATTTTTAAACATGTAATGGAATTGTAAAAGGTTGATTGTGAATTGGCTGCAGGGCTAACGGAATTCAAAATGAGAAAATATTAATTTGTGTTAATGGTTAATTTTACAAAAAAATAAAAAGGATATTACTAAAAAAAAATATGTTTGCCATGTGTTTTTCTCAGGGACAGGATTAAGAGGTAAATCTCCAGACGTGTGACCAAGATCAACGACGGATGCCCAGTCACAAGTTCTACAATGGAATTTTACGATCGTAATGCGCAGCCAATAAGAGTCGGGATTCTGGAAGGTTGCCTGGCTTTAAAGAATTTTCTAGATAAGCCCAGAAAAGCAGGATCTCATACCAGTAGTCTATGTGCCAAATAAGCGTTTTAAAATTATATCATTAATGCTATATAATTTATAGAATTCTATTATACTTTATAACTTAATTTAACAAATATTACATTAAATCATTTAATATATAATATAAATTATATATTATAATGACATCAAAATTGTTATATAACATTAAATGTATTACATTACATTAGGATTATGTTCATTTTTTTATAGCGGTTATATACATACCTAGGGAGTTCCTATGGTAGGCTATGGCTCTGCGTAAGCGGCTTAGGAAGCAGGTATGGATAGCCCCAGACAGCCTTAAACAGGCTAAGAGTAGGAGGAAGAACTGGACTGGAAATGGGGTCGACCAAACGCCGCTCCAATGTAGAAAAAGCGGAAGGTTAACCCTGAGACGCCGGGGAAGCATCACTTCGCCCAGAGACTCCTGATCAAACCTGGAGAGTTCCCAGATACCATCGTATATGAGAATTAAAATACTTTTAATAAAATATTTTAACAGATGTTGTGGGGTTTGGGTCACTCTTCAAAAACTGTCCCTATGATCCGTTACAAAACATGTTAAAACTATCTTAAAAAAAGGTCGGCAGTAAGCGTAAAACTTCTTTTAAGCAGAACTGTCAGGAAATCAAACTGTCGCAGGTTTCATTCTGGGCGTAAGCGCACACATAGTCTATTTGTGAAGGAACAACAAATAATAATTCTACGTCCACAATTTTTTTTCCTTTTTGTTATTTTTTTTTTTTTACCAGCCACCATATACCATGCACAATTATTATTGGGCCCTAGATAACTCAGCTGGACTATAATTCCTATCACAGCTAGCCACCATCATGAGAATTATAGTTCATTACAGGTGCAACAGGTTGGTCATCACTGACCAAGGGCCGCCGGTAAAATATCGGCTTGACGGCAGATAAGCCCACTTAGTCTTCACTATAACCCAAACCCGTCTCCTCTTCGTAATCTTCCGAAGCGTTTTTTTTTTTTTCCTAAACGTCTTTCGAGCCTTAGCGATGTTCTGCATGTCCAGCGGACAAGGAGTTAACGCATTTAAAAGGATGTAGCCACGGGGCCGCCCTGAGAGTTTCAATGCTTTCCGCTTGTCCTCCCCGCTCTGCCAGAGCTCATGTAACGATTCCATCATTCTCCGGCTAGATTGAATTAGTTTGAGAGCAAAATCAGATCTGGGAGCCCATAGCCCCTGCAGGATAAGTCCCCTTTAGTGTGTCAGCCAGCTGTTACCTGTCTGAGCGCACGGAAGGAATTGTATTCACAGAGAGGAGATATTCCACAGAGAACGAGAGAGATGCTAGAAAAAAACGGCCATCTTCTAAATACAACGAACATTCTATCCACCTATTTATCAGTAATACTAATACAGCTAATAAAAAACATTGCGAAAGGGAAGAGGCGCAAGGTGGAGGGCAACCAATAATACGGAATTATCTTTAATCAAACAAAACCTTCTAAATGAGCCGACCCTGACAATCTTAAGGTATCGACCCTTTAATAGCCCATGGGGAGGATTCTATGTAGTCTAGTTACCCAAGGGGCTCTAATAGGGGTCCTCAAGAAAACCTCGACTTGTCTTAATTTAAAGATACACGTAATAGGGTGACCTGCGCTCAAGCATGGATATCAACCGTAACATACTGGTAGCAAAAGCACCAATTGGAAGTCATATTTCTGATCACAACAGTGTAGACTGGGAAGAAGTCAGATTCAGTCTGAGAATTTGCCCCTTCACACGTACACCCTGAGATTGGGGTAAAAGAACCGTATCTGCAGGTCAGAGGTCTAATTTTGACCAGCATTCATTGGGTATTTCGGAAAGGCAGGGATCCAGTTGCCCCACTGACCAGTCTACCGAAACCCCTGTTACTAAAGACCCAGCAGCTCCAGCAGTGATCGATTCAAACCAGAAGATCAACAATTCCAGAATATATGTTAAATGTATATACGTATGTACGCACATATACATAGGAACGTCTATCCAGGCACATGCATCGAGCCGTTAATACTTTGGTGGACAGAAGAGGGATTCGCACAGTGGCAGCCCGGCACAATGCCACCTGTCCTCTTGAGATACAGCATAGAGATTGCCAGCGACACGGCGGGTAATAAGTATAAATATTGCTCTCTCTCATTGACAGAGTACTGGCCTCCTTCTAATCCCAGAGTCTGAATGCAAGGCTCTCTCAAGTATGTTATTACTGTGATCTGCAAAAAGATTATCGCTTCTGATAACTCCCGAGAGTGAATTAACCTGAGCCACAATCACAAAAACAATGAAAAACAAATAAGAGTGAAATCTAACCACCAGCGACTCATACCCTGACAGCAAAATAAAAAAATAATTAAAAAAAACCCCTTACGGAAATTATTGGAAAAGAAAGTCCATTTACCGGAATTTCTTGTGTTTTTTTTTTTCTTTTCTAAAGTAAAAATATTCAAGCTGTAAAAGCATTCTCAATGTGGTTTGAAAAAAAAGGAAAAAAAAAGGAAAAAAGCATATTAATGTGATTCAGGAGATATTATTTTGGAAGTTACAAAAGCCAATGACTTCTGGTGTGCAAGAATTCATCCTAATGGCGTCACGTAATCAAACCTAAATTACAAGATGTAGACGCTATAGATCTAATGACATAGAAATAAAAATTGTAAAGGCAAAGTAATGCAAAAATCTAAAGTTTTGCAATTTTTTTCAAGTTGTATTACATAATGTATCAGAGTTTGAAGGGACAGTAAATGATGTAGGAAATTAGCTATGAATGACTATTATTGAGTGGTTTGAAACAATAATTAACAGTTTACTATATGGTTTTTTTTAGACAGCAGTAACAAATGTTTTCAAAATGTTGGGTTTAAGTAAAATGGTTACATTTCAAAACCTAATTGGCTAAGTGGTCCTCAGACATTGCCTACTTAGAAATCTGAACAAGTTTAAGTCTGACGGGCATCTTAAATGCCTGGTAGAGGGTTTTTCCTCTTTCCTTTAAGTTTATTCTCTTGCTTGCAAAACTCTGTTACAATATGTTTTAGTTAAAAACAGGACTTCCACAGTAAAAGAACTTACCGAATTGATGCACCCCAATTCCTTATTTAACAGCCATGGAAGGGAGAGTTTTCCTTCCCCCCTATAGCAGGACTGGATGCGCTCCTTAATTTTGTCCTTGATCTTCTTTAAGGTGAAAAGGCAGAGGACAGACTCTTTGGGCGGTTTGACCCTATTTTTCTGACCCTGGGCAAAGACCGTGAACAGAATTTCATCCGTTTCAGAAATGCCCAGTTCTTTGGCCAAGCGTTTCCCAGGCTTGGCGAGGTAAGCATCCTGAATGAGACGATACTCCACACCATCCTTCATGCACCCAATGGGAAACTCCACATAGGAATAAAACTTGGGGTCATCTACACAAAGACGGACAATTTTGGAAGTGAAGAACTGTTCTCCGGTGGAGTCAGGTGAGGTTAACTGGGTGTCAAGCTGTAAGGTCAAATAGTACACAAACTGTTCGCTGTTGAAGCTATATATATAGTAAATATCAAATGCAGGGAACTTGGATAAAGTGTCAGAGGGGATCTTGAGCTGTGAAGATACAAACTCATCCTGGTAGACAAAGCCAAACATCTCAGCTTCTTCTTCATCTTTCAAAAGTTTACGACTGGAGAGGGTGGGAAAATACTCAGATTTGCCGTCTATAGGGGTTCCGACGAAGAGTTTAATTAGGCCATTGGGAACTTCGATGATGACTCCGGACATGGTTCCGGATTCGTTGACGCTGGAGAGATAGTGCTCTTTACGGTGGTGGGGTTCACCCAACTTGAACAGATCATCAAGACGGAGGAATTGGCAGATCCCCTGGGAGGCGCTGCCGCACGCGATCAGCCGATTGTCAGAGTAATCCACCAGAAGCAGTTTGTTAACGTTATTGGTGGTGATGAGGCCATGAGGGCAGGACTGAACACTCGGAGGGGGGTAACATTTCTCATTGTCATCCACTGGACCTGTGACGTGAGTTCTCAAGAGAGTCAGGTTGCTGGAAAGTCTAAAAATCCGATTTACTGCTCCCAAGTACAGCTCCCCCGTTACATTGTGTACCACCAAATGGGTTAAGCTCCAATCACTTCCCGTAAAAGTCCTGAAGGTTTTGGGGGATCCATTCCCTGGTAACATCCAGGAACATCCCAAAAACAAGAGGGTCCATAAATGGAGGGGTAGAGGCTTCTCAAGTTGAAGCATCATCTCCAAAAATATTTATAACAATAATAAAATTACGGAAAAAAAACAAAAATAATAAATTAAGGGTAGGGTTCCAAGGCAAAGGGGGATGGGCTAGAGGAAGGATATATCCAAAAAGATATCTGCTGAAAGCCTCATTTAGTGCCTGGTCCAGAAGGTCAGCAGGAAAATGCCTGTAAAGCACAATAAGACATGTTAGTATATTGCACAATTCATCATGGGACAAATTTTTCATTACTTTTTTTCTTATAAAAGCTAAAAAAAAACAGCATAAGCGAAATTTCTACAGCACAGCTATTGAAAGTTACAATAAAAATACTCAACTGAAAGCCTTAAACTCTAGTCTGTGAAATAAATTTCATTTATATGGACCATATGAGACCTTTCCAGCAGTCGGTATTTTCCATACATCAAAGGGTTCCAGAAAGCGATGTATTTCACATTAAAAACGTACTACTGCCCCTACCCCTAACATCTTTACACCTCTAAAAGTAGCACCAGGAAAGCAGAGTGTTCCATTTTGGGGCAGAGCTTGCTGAATATGCTGAATAGTGTTAAAGAAGAATTTTTGGATTTCCTGAGAATGTGGGACTTTTTGACCAATGTTTTGCAACTCTGCTCTCTGAGCTTAACTGGTTATGTTCACATAACCAAGAGCCAGACCATAAAAAATGACATTATTTGGAGAGACATCACTTTTTCAGCATTGAGTTATTAAGGTCAAGGTTCTCTACTCTAAAACATCTACTGTTGTGAATGCAAGGAACAATGTTTTCTTTGTCACGGCACAAACACAGAACAGCGGCCATCCCTTTGAAGCCAACGACTTCTTGTACCAAGGCCGGGGAGCCGCTCAGTCTGGTGAGATGAGCAGTCACACAGGAGCCACCAACGCTATCGGAACGGGACAAAAAAAAACAAAAATCGGAGAGCTTCCCGTTTGGAAAGAAGGCTGTCCCCACGGACACACGTTCTGCAGCCTCCTCCACGGGTTCCTCTCATTGTTATAACCGAACGTAGATGCTAAATGTCCAAAGACAGAATGGCACAGGAAGCAAATCAACAATCGTGACAACTAGATTTAAAATTTTATATATCATATATATATATATATATATATATATATATCATATATATATATATATATATATATATATATATATATAATAAATCACTCGTCGTATGACTCATGTATTTCTCCTTAATATTAGGGGACCACTAAAGGCACTTTTTTGTTTCCCTGGAAGTTTGATCAAAAGCGTACTCCTACATAAACACGTGACAGCAAGAAAGAACATTTACTGTTCCATGCTATTCTCTTACAGGTATCTGATATTTAATAGATTTTCTATTTTTTTTTTATTTAACTAAATGTCTAACCTAAAAAGTCCTTTAGCAAAAAGAATACTACTATAGTTTTTTTAAAAAAAGTCTAGGGTTCAATTAGTTGGGGTTTTTTTCTTCTTCTAAGTGGAACAGTGCCTTTAATAGGGCGACACATTTGGACCATGTGTCCAAAACGAGCATCACTTTATACAAAACGCCGATTATAAGTACAGGGAGTCATATTAGGGCCCCGTGGATGAGTGAAGGCACACTGCGTCAATATTTCCCTAAAAAAAAATTTAAAAAGGAGAAAGCGATATTGCATTTTCCACTCATTGGTCCTGAAGCTTCGCTGAGGAATACGCAGCTTTACCTTCAGATAAATGCCAAGAATTAAAATACCATCGCCTCAATCACAAAATAAACGATTTGAATTGAATGTAGAATTTATGAGAAGTTAAGGATCCTTTGAATTACATTTGAAATATTAAATCATATGAAGCAGTCTGCAATTCTCGGGAAAAGCGAAGCATTTTAATACCGAATCATTATCCTAACGGCGCCCCTTCCAAAGTTCCTCGGATGGGATGAGAGTAATAAAGAACGTATCACGTCGAGAAATTATTTCAATTGCTCTCCGGGTTTGCAATGGGTCCAATTACTCGTGAAATGGGCTTCCACCACACAAAAAATGAAAAAGGACCAATGTTTTGCCTAAACAAATAAGAATTTGCCGGCAGATCAGACCCATTGGGTCCATCTAGTCTACCAGTTTCTCCAGCTTTAAAGACTCAGACCTTAGTCAGTGGTTGGTCTCGTCTTAGATTCAGGAGCCATGTTTAAATTCCCCTACTGTATTACCATCTATAACTTCTGCTTGGATGAACTAAACTTCCCTCCTGTACTTTATGTATTTAAATGTTTCTATCACATCTCCCCTCTCTTCTTTCTTCCAATCTTTACATCTGGGGCGAGTCTTCATCATGGGTTATTGTAACAGCCCATGGTTTTAAGGTCTATAGAACGTTCACAACTTGTAACACTCTACAACGTGAACAATGTTACAGTCGCATCATTGTCATTTAAGTATGGCTTTCTCTGTTCCTTCTTTCAGAATAAAGCAGTTTAGATCCTGTCCATCATAGATCGCACGCATAAATAACGATAAAGTCCGAATTGGAATGGGTTAGCAATGAAGTGCAGGATACGGTGCAAACCATAAAGCACCAACCGAGATAAAATTGTGGAATTTAACTGTACAGAATTTTTTCTTTTTATTAAATTTTATTTTTTTTTACTTTAAAAAAAAAACGAAAAAAAATTTGAGAACATTAAATTTAAAAAAAAAAAAAAAAAAAAAAAAAAAAAGCGCTACTGCTTCTCCATGTGCTCGACACATGCTCTAATTCATGGAGATTGCAGAGGGATACAGAGTTTTCTGTAAAAAAAAAAAAGTGTCACTTGTCAAAGTGCAAGATGTGTCACTGAAGACAGCAGCCTGGAGGCATGTATAGACAGGCTCTGTACCCAAGGCTTAACTCCGGCAATTATACGAGGATGTGGAGAAACTCAGACCCGGCTCCCAGCTAATCATCAGCTCGACGTGTGGCAGGTAAAGCCACATCAGCAAACAAGCGCCAGCGCTACGGAATAAGATGGAAGCTTTATCAATGAAGCGACTATTCAATGGAAGAAAAAGGAAAGAATATGCCAAGGAAGAAGAGAGAAATATATAAGACAAGAAACTGCCAGGAAAACACCTAATAAGCCTGATATATATATATATATATATATAATGTGTGGCTTTGCGGTGCGTGGCCAAATAAGACACCAACGCACATTGATGCATTGTTAGTAGGTGAAATACAACTCTGATGACTCCCAGCTAGTATTCTGCTGGAAATCGGAGGTGAGGTTAGGTTTAACAATAGCCGAGCTGCTATTTATTGGCTATCCTGCTATACACCAAACGCTAAAGATCGTTGCCCTAAAGCCTATAAATAAAACCAAAATCAATATGGAAGGAAGAAATGGAGACAGCCATCCACGGTCTATACAGCATCAACGCGCATGTTTATTACTTGGTACTATCACTAGCTCCTGATGAGACCAAAACCCAGCTCCAGGGCACCCAAAGCAAACCAGATGCACTTCATCTCCATCCCACCATTCACTAAACTAGGCAGAGAATGTGACATCACAGATGAAACAGATGACCTGTACCAATTTATGACCCAAGCCAAAAGGCAATAGTAAAGGATTTCTATGCGCCAAGCTGGCATGGAAGCTGCGTAACGTCCCAACCTGTATGGCTGTCATGCCAATGTCATCGTCCACCTTTCCAGATGGGGGCAGATAGGTTATGCCCTTTTATTTTGCACATGGACGGGCTATGTCACTTGCTCCCAGCGGTGCCCACATTAGCCTAATAAAACAAAAACAGCCTAGGTTCCCTGGATCCTGGGGTTTGTAAAGCCCTGTGTTATGGCCGACTTCGGATTTAAAAGCAACTGGTTGGGAGGAGGTAATCCCAACCTACCTTTTAGGATTTAGGAGCTCAAACTAAGTGACGCTGCCAACACACAAGTTACTTTAAACACGGTTTACTGGAGCGCAGCCAACGTGAAACGACGGGCACAGGGCTCAATCCCCTTTTATAACCAGTATCCATTAAATGACTTTCCTGAAAGTCAAACATTCTTTTTTTTTATCTGGGTTGTACCCCTACAGGAAAAATAAATAAATAAAAAAGTTGATCACGTTTTGGTTTAATAATTAAATGTAATTTTGTTTACAAACTTGGAAACAGGATCTGCGATTAGAAAACAATTGGTATGAAAACCGCCTCTTGTAATAAAGGATTAGAGGTGCTTTGCCGGCTGAAAAGCTCTTAGCACACGATCATTTCCTGCTTTTGGGCTTATTTTGTGTCAGCTGAGGTCATGCCTTAAGTCTTCGCTCACACTAGGGGGGTGGAGGAAAAAAAAAAGAGGGTTTAAGTTATTTGGACACAAAAAAAAAATCAAGAGGAAAATTTATAAAATGTATACACATTTTATAAAAAAAAAAAAACACTACAGTAAATTTACGGTAAACAACAAATGAAAAAAAATTCATGCTTTAAGTCCCTGTAAGTAAGAGCCGCTGCGATCCGCTAGGAGAGACCTGGAACGTACAGAGAAAACGCGAATCCAGCTGAAAATTGCCACTCCCTGGGAGGTGTCCTACCGGCCGCGAATTCCACCCCGACGCTCGCTGTGCAATTACATGGTAGCTAGTACTTTATGAGCAATTAAAAAAATTAAATTATATAGCCTTGAGGGGTGAAAACATGGTTTTCTTTAAATAGATCCCGCCGCCTGTAACAGTTCCTTCTCTCCGGTCAGCTGCAGGCGAGCGGCATCATCAATCATTAACCCTCGACTGACAGAGGGCCTTGAAAAAATATTTACAAATACAGAGGCCGCCAGCGAGAACGACATTCCCTTACAGGAGCCCTGACACCCACTGCTAATACTGTTCTGGCGGGGGAAAATGTTAAATGCTTGCGGGGCAAGCAATTTCTACACTGAGGTGACAAACTGAGGTTAGGGTATGCAACTGCTTGAAAACAGTTGACCCAAGCACTCATTTTTTAATTAAAAAAATTAAACTCGTTGTGTGGCCTAGCGCGCGATAGACTCCTAACTCTAGATTCAAGAACGCCGCGAGCCGTTGCCAAGCGCACAGAACCGAACCATTTCCTATTGGCTGAGGGGACATCAATCTGACTCCCAGGCTACAAAATACCATAGAGATACTGCTGCATTGGACAGGAGACCTCCTATGTCCTGAACTTTGTCGTTCTCACTTGTGGCGCAGGAAACAAAGATTAAAATA
This sequence comes from Spea bombifrons, assembly GCF_027358695.1. Lineage (NCBI taxonomy): Eukaryota > Metazoa > Chordata > Amphibia > Anura > Pelobatidae > Spea > Spea bombifrons. Next base: position 7,210,434 of record NC_071092.1, on the reverse strand, counting down.
CCAATAAATATTTTCTTTTTTAAATAAATTCTTTAAAAATGCTGGTGTGTTTAGAGTAAACTCTTAAGGCAACAGCCTAGAGGGGTCCAATTTCACCGGGCATGTGGTTGTAATTTCCCCAAGCTGAAAACGTTTGATCCAGCCTAGATGTTTTCAGAGCCGGCTCCCCGCTGAGGGGTAATGGGGAATCTGCAGAAGTCAACCGGGTGATGAGGAGAGGGGGGAAGGGGTCCCAGGGCCCATGTGTCTCCTTTATCCTGTAAACCATTTGCTCGTTCAACTACCCCTTGTAATTTCCAGCGTCCGCACATCGTGCCATGATGATAAAAACCTCCAGCTGCCAAATCATCTTACAAACCAGCACAGCTGGCATGGAGACGCAACCGAGGCTCCGACACAATGGCCGCTCGCCGCTTTGACGTTATGGCCAGCGGAGTCGGCGGTGCCCCCCAAATCGCTCTGTCAAGGAACTATTGATCATCTCTGTCCCTGCTCATTAGCAAAAGAGAACACAAGCAACCCGATTGGAAAATCTAATTAATATTTCTCCAGGATCTAGACGCTCTGTTAATTACCAGATCTTCATTAATAACTTGGAGGAAATGCTGTTAGACTGCAAAGACGGGCAAAGGGGTTTGGACTGTGATGGAAAGGCTTAACCCTTTGAAAGCCAACAATTTAAAATGTACACAGCTGCCATATACCCCAGCCAAAAGGTCTACAGCTATGATTGAACTACAACTTCCATAATCTCTTTTAAATTGCCTCTAGCCAAAGATTAATCTGAGAATCATGGGAAATGTAGTTCAACAGCACTGGAGTGGAACCTGTTGTTGAAGAAGTCCGGCATAAACGAGGAGGTTTTGCCTTTCATCATTTTAGCTCTCAGTTTCGAAGATGCCCATTTTTCATGAGTTTTGTTCGCTGTTTGAGAGAGTTTACAGATTTTTGGAGTACCCAAATTACCCTGAGGAATTCTAAAAAGTATGTAACACATATTTATTACAGTATACAGTCTGGAAGAACTAACAGTCGGCACGAATGTATCACCGCCATGCTGAAATAACTGAAGAGCACGCAAGTCGGGTTAGCCAAGGTCCACATCCTCAATCAGAGGACCCGAGTATAAAAAAAAGAGCTAGACCAGGAGGTCAAATTTTAAGAGAAACACTACGTGTGATGACGTGGGGGTGAAATACCGCTGAGAAGCTGGATACCGTTACATGAACTAGTAACGCAGTAAATAAAACGTCTGGGTGATTATACGGAGACCCTGTAGGGCTGCCAGTTGGACGTTAGAGTCTGTTTTCCACAATCGGTTAATGATTCACGCAACAGCCCACAACAGAGGTGGCAGTGACTAAAAACAGGAATTCGTGTGGTTTTGGAGCCCTTACAGAATAACACATAGATTAGGTGTTATATGGGGTCCATTCTGCCAGAAGGTCAGCAGCGCCAGGGGTCCTTCGCCGGCGCCAACGTCTAGCTTTCCATTTCAACATTCTGACGTCAGCCAACGGCCAACAGAAAGACTGAGCATCTACGCATCATAGCCTCCATTTCTGTTGCCGCCGGTTACATTTAACCCTTTGCATGGAAGGGAATTTTAAAAAGGGACATAGAAACATAGAATTTGATGGCGGATAAGAACCATTCTCCCCCCATCTAGTCTGCCCCTATTTCCTGCTGTAAAGACTCAAACGTTACTCATCTCGTCTTAGATTGAGAAGCCATATGCCTATCCCATGCGTGATCAAATTATTAATTCTAAACTCCTATCAGTCTCTACACTACGATGCTGTTCCACTTATCCACCCCTCTCCATAAACTAAAACTTCCTTACATTACATTCAAACCTCTGACCCTCCCAGCTTTAGACTTCATCAGTTTTATCATCGGAATTCCCAGAATGCATTAACAAGCAATAATAATAAAAAAAAACCTGAATTCACCGAATTAAATGCAGCTTTTAATCCATTTTCCCTTTCTTATTTTTGAAACCCTGTTTCGAAGGCTTTAAAAGACTTTATCTTAGTTCCAAGAGCAAGTTTGGAAGCGGCGTGAATGAACCCCCTTCCAAACCTTAACGTTTAATTCCAAGTTGGGGTCATGTGAGGATTCTATATTGGTCTACATTTATAGCAAAATACTTGCTTAAAATGTTTTTTTTTTACATGTTTTATTTGGAAATGAAAATAAAAAACACTAAAACGTGCGTAACACAGTATCATATGACATTAGGCAGAGGGGGCGAGGGCTGGGGGCTACATAGTACCTACAATGTTACTCCTCTTTACGCTTACTCAATGCGTTTGTCAGGATAGCCTCATCTCCCTTGAACTGGTCAGTATGCTTTCCATATGTTCCAGGGGGGTATTTTTTAGTAACTTTGGGCAATCACCATAGTTACTTTCCAGAAAACCTCTAAAATTAAATAACCCTTATAGAAAAGAAACCCCCCCAAGACACATACAGACCTCATATACCCCATCCTAGAGCCCAGAGAATAAAGGCTGAAGCGGTTTGCTATTAGAATGTTATTTCTGTTAACTGGTTTTGATGGTCACCCATACACATCAGCCAGTTGAATTTGGAACGGACCTGGAAGGTTTCGATTCTAAAACGTGGTACAAATAAAGAGGGGAACGGGAAAGATAAAAACGACTTGAATAATGCATGTGGACGGCCGACAAGGAGCCGTACATGCCTCGTATCGGCACATTCTGCCTGGCGTGCGAGAACGGGAGAACGTCACGCGAGCTTCAAAGTGATGCTAAATATTTGATATCTCTAGCAAAGCGCAGCCGTCGCTTCACAAAATCTCTTACCCAGGACTACGGCTGTAATAAGGGGAAACGGCAGCATCGCCGCTCCCTGCCCGGCGACTTCTACCAGGACACCCCATGACCTGGTAATAAGGCACCCCATGACATAAGGAAATCCACACGTTCTCCATGGGCGAAGTTCCAGCAGCAGAAAATCTTTTTTGGGTTTTGTTATTTTTTTTTAATTATTATTATTATTTATTTTATAATTATTTTTTTATTTTTTTAGAAGCCACAGAAAAGTAGATGCACCCAAAGAGTCTTCAGAAAATAGACCTAAAAAGTTGAGCATTCAACTAAAAAAAACTAAGTTAGTGGCGCATGTGACAGTTTAAAGGGTTAACAGGTCACATGGCAAACGCACGGCCCTGGAATCCAAGAGCTCCCGCTACAAATTAGAAACAAACCGATCATGTGATTTTTATTAAAGTATTTTTTGGATTTATTTTTACTTTCAGTAAAAAATAATAATAATAAATAAATCCTGGAGAAGTGGGTCAGTAGATGACCAAATACTCACAGTAGTGAATGCAAGTTAGTGAACTAAAAACGTTAATTGAAGTCCTTTGAAGGTTTAATCACATAAAAACAACTTGAGCTTTTAAAAAGCTTTTTTCCTGTTTCTACGGCAACAACCTACCAGTGCCTGCTTTTCCGTCACATGACAATTAAGTGTTCCCGACAAAAAAGTATGCAGTATAATACACAGGTGTGGTTCTAACACCTGTGAGACTGAACAAAAACTAAAAGGTGAAGGCGTCTCGAGGCCATGAGCGAGCTGGGCAGGTGGCCGATGAATAACACGGCACATATTTTCACACGCTGGGTACACGCCAAGCAGGTGCTCCGTCTTCTGCTACTCTGCATGGAAAAGGAACGTGGTGGATGACGAAACAAACCTAAATATACCACCCAGGTGTTTCTTTACCTGATATTAAAGTCAGGTACAGAAATGTCCTATCAGCCCAGGAGAAGACCATTGATTGAGCCATACTTAAAGAGCATGTAGAGTAATATTAGGTCTCGAAGCCTCGGAGGTCTCTTTCTCACATGTAAAATCACTTGGATTCTGAAATTCTAAAGATACATTCTAAATGGAGTATTAAGTTGTAATGTTTCATCTCCCTGCAGCTTCAGATCTCGCTAATGAATGTAATGAAGATTGTGATTAATCCCTTCTTCGGATTTTCAGATTTTGTGCCTATCCTAAGAACGAAGAAAGACACTAAGGGCACTGAAAGAGATCGACCCGCTTAGAAGATGCCGCCATCCAACCACAAGCATTTCCTACAAAGTGGGTTTCTTCTCGCGGGGAACAAAGACAAAAAATGCCAAAATCTGCTATCTCCAGGACAAACCAAAACCTACGAATAGATTCTTCATAAATTTGCATCAAAACCATACATTTTATTTGGAAAACTAAATTGTCCAAAGGAAGCTGTGATTGTCTGTTCATTTTTATATGACTGTACATCTCAGAGGTTTGGTTGTAAGCTAGTTTTACTTTACTGGGAGAGTAGTAGATACCTGGAGAGCATCCCAGCAGATGTGGTAATGGTTAACACCAGGGTAAACCCATTGAATAGCCATATGGCTCCTGAACCCAAGACCAAACCAACAACTGATTAAGGTTTGAGTCTTAACAGCAGGAAAAACAGGCGGACTAGACGGGGGCCGAGTGGGTCTCCAGTTAAATTCTATGCCTTTGTGCGTTTCTTCTGTATTCCCGCTGTGAAAATGGGGTATTTGGGCAAAATAACAGCAAAGTGTTCATTTAAAAAGTCGTGGAATGCAGCAATACTATTGTCTTTAATGAATTAAAGAAGTAAAATAGGGGCTCCTCTCCTAAATAAGTCAATGGACGTCCCTGAACTTAGGGTCGCAACCCTTCACCTCTGTGATAAACAGGACTCTGCCCATTCAGGTCACACATGGTAAAGCTATCAAGAACCGGCGGGTAGGACTTTCCCGGTGACCTTTAACCTCCTCCATCAAGCCGGGACAGAAGTTAATTGCTTCGGTTCCCACAGTCACGCGGAGCAGGGGTAACAGACTGCGTGGGACAAAAGGGCCATTTAAAAGCCGGCGCGCAGGGTGGTACGATCAACCACAAAACCCAGCGCCGATACCACGTGGCGGCCAGATTACCGCAACCTGGAACAACAGCCATAAATAAAGATCATTCGGCTCAGGTCCTCCCCGCCTTAAAGTCATAATGCCCATGTCTGAGAGACAAAATCACTACCGAACACCCTATTGTACATCGCCACGGAATATGATAGCACTACATAAATCAACAAACGTACAGCGTCCCTAACAAATAATAATAAAACGCCCCCATGATGGCCGGCACCGTGCGTTTATAGGTACAAAACTATCTTACAGCGAGAAAATATATATATATTGTGTTATTTGAGAATTATTATTATTATTGTCCTTTATATATAAAGCGCCAACAGTTTACTCAGCGCTTAACACAATCCATATATTCAAGGGGTCTGACAAGGCGAGAATTGGCAGACTAAGACAAACCGATACATTAGGTGTTGAGAAGATATTATGTAGATATATTCACACGTGCGGAAGCAGGCAGAACACGGTTACACGTATGCACAAACAGCAGGCAACAAGCACACGCAATGGTTCCCGGTTACTCCGTGTAATGACTCAGAAGTCTATAGATGTCTGGGATGTAGAGCAGACTTTCCACCCGGTGCCCGGCAGAGCGATAATGCGTCTACGATATTAACTATTCATGGAGATATTCAATAAGATTTCCCCCGCAGGTCCAAACATGGAGAATCCGCCGGCTGGAAGTGGGCTTAATATGATTGGAAAGGGACCCCCCCATCCCTGGGCTGGGGGAAGAACACGTTAAATAATATAAACAAGCTTTTCACGAGTCAACCTCACTACTCAACATAGATACGGGGGGTTCAAACACACGCAACCCGGGTATATTAACAGCACAACCGGCCCGCTTCTCCATACTTACTATACCTAAAGAAACACGTACCCCCAATCCACAAAGGGGTCCCAAGCCACTAGGACATGCGTCACACGGTATTAAAACAAAAGCCCTTCCAACCATCGCCGGACTGCGAATACCATCACACTCAGGACAGTGAAACGCGTTGCCGCTGCAGAACCTCTTGGGGTTTTCAGCCGCTACGCCCATCGATGCATGCTGTAAGAATCAATTAATATCGGAATCTGGTCGAAGGATCCAATCGCATTAGATAAAACCACATATACCCGACGAAGGTACTTGGTTGCCATGGAAATGCAAAGGTTAACCAGAATTTGAGAATATTTCTAAATGAAACCCGATGTGCCTTAAGCGCGCTCATTAACTTACGAGCTAAAATATATCCCTCTACACAACAACGCGAGAGATAATTATCGATAATAATCCAGGACGTGCTGCACAGCCGAGCGCTTTCTCCGAGGGTTCCATTAACATCTAGTAATCCAGGCGCGGAGAGCGAGGCGCCTTCATCGCGTGTATCCCGTTCCACAGCGCCCGTCACCCGAGAACAAGCAAACACGTCGCAGGCAGACTTAAGACGAGGAAGGCTCGGTCACTCAGCCTAGTCGACTCTTTGAGCCGCAATCAACGTCGGTCCCGTGGACTTCTCTGCCGGTTGGACGGGCAACCAAACGGCTTAAAACTCCCCAAGCAGGTCAATCAGGTACCACAACTGGTCAACCCAAAGCCCCCTGAACTCAAAGAAAGAAAACGGCTACAGCTTGCCCTAGGGGCGTTAAACCGGTTTAAGAAAACACAGCTAATATCCAGAGCGGACCAAGTGGATTAAAAGCATAATGATCTTTCTACAGCCCAGTTCTTCTTAAAAAGCCCAAGACAGTTGGGAGCTATGATTCCTGAAATGATATTCGGAGTCCAACTTCATTGTTCTGATTTCTGTGAATGTATTCTACTAGAGGCGCATTACAGAACACCCAACGTTACAAGGGTCCCCGAAACGCAAGCGGAGACCCCGCTATCCCATTATCCCAAATCAACAAAAACACTTACAGAGCCCACAAGCAGAGAGCGTTCCCGGCATCTGTGTCAGGCATGGAAGTTAAACAGTCGCCATGTTAAATTCCTGGGGGGGAGTTAAGCGATGAGGGATATTATGGTCCAGAGCTCCGTGGCAGGACGCCAGCCGGGGCTATCATGTAGACAAATGCATTAAATATAATAACTCAATACCAGTAACGTAACAACACGCAGATCATCAAGTAATGAAAGCACTGCAACTCAAAAAAAAGAAACAGAAAAACTGATTTCCAGGAAAACATGGGAATAAAAACAAAAAACAATATATATATATATAAATACACACACACACACACACGTGTACATACACACACATACATACATACATACGATCGATCACTTTCACTGCTGCTGCTGTTGAGTCGGATAGCAAGGTGATGCATCCTTTCACCAATGGGAACGGTATTGGACTACAACACCTATCACGCTTATCCGCAGATTGCCAGCCATGGGTTAAAGCAGACATGCCCCACGGAGCCACGGTTTATAGAACAGACCATTATTCCGCAGACAGACAGAGGAAGAGACTCAGAACCTTGTGTCTACATGCCTCCCCGGCTTCCTGCGACGACGGAAAAGCAACTACAATTCAAACACAGCCTGGATTAACCCACTCGTTACTGGAACCCGCACATTGGGTTAAGTCTGCCACTCGCAGATGGGTATAGACTGCCCGGGCCATCCGCTCTGTGCCCTTCTGGATACCCACCACCGACTTCAAACTAACAGTCATCATTATTCATTAAGAGATCTATTAAAGTTATGTTAATTAAGCAATTAATAAATGCTTACAAGCAGATGCATCGAACTCCGCAGCCCGTCGGGAAATGCACTTTAACTCTTTAAAGTTCTCCTTTCACTCTGGTTTGCAGCGTGACTGACGGAGGTGCCCACTAGAACACACGCAGCGGCCACGACAGGCGCAGTAATGCTGTATGCCCGGGCTGTTCCTGCTAATAATGCTTTGCTCCATCTGTACAGCAAAGGGTTAAAGGGCACCGGGGGTCAGCCACCGCAACACAACAGCTGCGGATGGTTTGAGGCCAAAACATCCATTTGTCAGATAACATGTGAAAGAGTCCAGAGACCAACGACTGCCACACATACCCCACCCCGCAGATACATATGTGGGGTAATTAAATGCATTCATGAAAACTGCATCATCTGTGAGCCTACCAGGCGTTTTTTTTTTCCCAGGGAAGGCGGACCGGTGCATATTAAATAAGAAAAGGTAAAGAATGACATAAAAATAACTAATTTACCCCATTTCATAGTCATCTAATCCTTTTCTAATAGCAGCGAACATAAAGAATGCCCTATTATCCTGATGCAGCAATCCTATCTGCACCTGGGAGACGGGGGGTTAACATAACCAATACCAGGTATACACACATATATAATAAAAATATATATTATATATACACACACACGGAATAACGACCAATACGCTGGCCCAGGGCCCCAGCGCTGTCATCATTCTGGCACTAAAAGTGTTAACACACCGATGCTGTGAACAGAATCACAATATTGTGTAAAGAGACTTGTGTGCCGCAAACAATACTTACTGAAATGGTTCTTTTCGGACTTTTTTTTTGGGCACGGAGGTGAAAAAATAATAGATTTCAGCATCTTTCGCAGTTTATTTAGAAAACCGCTATGTTCTGCAGCATCATAAAACAAGCGAGGGAGACGGAGTCAAGACTGAGCGCGATCCTTCTGGCCGTCAACGGGCGAGAGCTGCAAATTTGGGAAATGTCACTTTCTTTATGGAGACCCCGGCATTAAAAGCCACGAAGGCATCAAGATTAAAAGGTGCCACCGAGTAAATCTATCCAGACCTCTCGCCGCGCATGGTTAAGCATTTTATTACCGTGCAGGGGGGGGGGTGGTTTTACTTTATTTACTTCCCAATAAAACCGGGAGGTGAAAAACGGAATTTATTTTAAATCTCACTCACCATTATAGATCTTGTCCCTTTTCTGATAACCTCGGTTGACCATTTGCCAAAAAAAAAAGAAAAAAAGAAAAAAAAAGAGTCCCTGCTTATTCAGGGGAGGAAAAACAGAAACTTAAATCTACCCAAGTGCTGAGAGATGCATCCACTGCAGAAACCCCATAGCTCTTGGATCTAGCAGCAGAGGTGCTATCGGCGGCGCAGGCAAGAACAGGTTAATGTTTCAAATTCCAGCAAATCATCCAGATTGCGAAAAGAACACTGCATGCATGTACAGCCAGCGAAATCTCCTCGCATATATATGTGCCGCCAAGTGAAGCATTGAATCACAGCTTATTATTTTTTTTTTTCTTTTCTTATAATTTTTGGCTACCGGCGCGCGTAGAATTAATGGGTTTTTTTTTTTTGTTTTTTTTTTTACAAGCCACGAATCGCAGGTGTCTTATTTACCGGATCCATTTACATGCAGGTCGTCAGCAGCGTCTCTATGTAAGGATGCTGCCTTCTATTATACGATGTTCTCTGGCCATGAATCCAAGGCTGGCTCCAGAGAATTACAGTCCTAGAAGCTTTGTAGCCGAATACGACCTACGGGCTCCGTTACACGAGACTAAATGGGCTTCGGAATTCCAAGCGCTACCTAGCCGCCTAACCCTGTCCAAAAACCCAACACAAAAGCATTCTTGTCTCAGGGTGAGATCCAGAATTCTCATCTCCGCAGTGGTCGGAAGAGAAAAAAAAAAAAATATTTCCACTCCATTAAAAAAAAGCCTGTTAACACCTTCCCTACCAGAACGCACACGGTAGAGTTCTATATGCCGCAGGGAACTTCTGGCAAGGTTGGGGTTAATGAGGCAAAAGAATGCAGATTTTCAAAAGCAAAAGACGGGGAGAAAGAATAAACACACCGGCCAAGTTTAAGGGATGTCTGCGGGGGTAAGGATTGGGGATAACGCTTTCTCAGAGGGAGGCAGAAGGGATATTATAACGATCACAAAGCCAGTTAAACTGGCAAAGAATGCAGAGCCGTGCCAGTTTCAACTATGCCACCGGATAAACTGGCACAGTATGTAGAGCCGTGCACTGGAATATAATATATAAATATATATTATTTATACACATGTACATACACACACGCATACACATACACATACACGCATACACACCGTACCAATGCCCAGTTGCATAGTATAAACTGGCACAGCTCTGTATCCCTTCTGCCTCCCTCCGAGCTTTAGATGATTGCATGTTCATTAATGACCATCTTTTATTGATGCCACAGAAGAAAAAGAAAAAAAAGCACAATTTTTGGGAATTTTTTTTGGGGAGGGGGATGAAAAACCACACAAGTTCTGTGCTTACATTGCAAGCACTTTGCTGAAGTGGGTTCGCTTGCATTCATGCCCCCGAGCGAGCGATCACCCAGACTCTGTGCTGGAAATCTCATCTCTCTGCTCCTGGCACAAGCCAGACACTTAAATGCAACACAAGTGAAAACCGGCGAAGCCTCTCCCAGCCTGCCAGCCCACTGCAGCATGATCAGGACCACTGCCGAGGGGCACAGCAGCCCTGCGATCTGCCCCCTGATCAGGATGCACTCAGGGGGTACATCTCACCAGCCCCGCAGCGCACCCCATAACAAGGGTCTCTCCAATACAGATATATACTGCCTAGTATATAGGTATCCATCAAGGGGTTAATATGTTAATAATCATCCCTGCGTGCCAGCCCTGAAACAATAATATTTTATAGATGTGTTTATTTATATGTAAACAATAACATACCACATGTAAACACAGAAGGGTCGCACAGCCCTGGTCCCTGCTCACTCTCTTTGGTCATTTAGAACCGTGATCGAATTCCATGCAGGCTTTCAGGAATAAGCAACATTTCCAATCTACCAATTAGTAGTCAATACAGGGCTAGGCTTACCAGAATATCCTGTAGCTGCCTCTAAATCTGAAATGAGCCCGTGCAGGACACGAGGTAAACGGCACCCCTATTCGGTACCCCCCTCTCGCCTCCAATCCAGTTTCTATATAGATCGTCAGCTCTTGGGGTAAGAGGTCCGCATTAAGGAGATTGATCGCTGGCTGGCAATGGAAGCCCACTGCATACCCACCCTGTGTGATCAGCCCCTGTGCCTACCACACCTCCATGCTCTCCAGTCCAAGGATCTCCTTGCTGGTGGAGGGAATGACACCCCTACTTCACGATCAGGGGAGTAAAAGAACCACAAGAGCCGCCCCCTCCCAAAAAAAAAGCCGCAGGGACCCGGGTGCCCCGATCCTGTAAGCAGGGAGATCCGATTCACCATAAAATCTCCGGATGCGCTCGCAATGCCGAGCACGTTGAAGCCCTCCGCGGACAGAGACTGCATCAGAGCCGGGAGACCTGCTTAGCCTTCCCGCTGCCCCTTTCTCCGGAGCCCGAGAGGGTGGAAGGCAGGAAAAGTTCCCCGAGAGACACGGACCGTGAAGGCGGGTTACTTACTGCGGGAGCGGGCGCTCGCTGCCATGGCTGGATCCCCCGAGTCTCCGGCTCAGTCCGCCCTCCTCGCTACAATGTATCCGCTCAGCGTGAATGGGATGGAATGCGGCGCTCGGTTCCACTGGAACTCCAGCCTCGATCTGACTTCCCAGGGCGATGCGCGGCCGGCTCTGAGCGGCAGAGGGCGCTCCAAGCGAGGAAGGGCGGGGCGTGAGAGGAGGGCAGTGCCAGCAGCCAGCAGTAACTCCTAATGTGCCAGAGCTGCAGCTCTCTCCACCAGCCGGCAGACCCTCCTGCCCTGTACTCAGGGGCAGCAGCATTCTGTGTCAAGGGCATTTCATTAACGCAGCAATAGCTCCCATAAGACTTGCCATAGACGCTTTTCCTACTCCTACCTGCTCTCTCTGCCCTGTTCCCCCTGCCTGCTCCCTCGGCCCTGCTCCCTCTGCCCTGCTCCCCAGCCCTGCTCCCTCTGCCCTGCTCCCTCTGCCCTGCTCCCTCTGCCTTGCTCCCCAGCCCTGCTCCCTCTGCCTGCACGCTCTGCGAAGCACCCTCTGCCCTGCTCCCCCGCCTGCACCTTCTGCCGTGCTCCCCTGCCTGCACCCTCTGCCCTGCTACCTCTGCCCTGCTACCTCTGCCCTGCTCCCCCTGCCTGCTCCCCCTGCCTGCTCCCTCTGCCCTGCTCCCACTGCCTGCACCCTCTGCCCTGCTCCCACTGCCTGCACCCTCTGCCCTGCTCCCACTGCCTGCACCCTCTGCCCTGCTCTGCTCCATTTGAAAATACTTAAAAAGTTTTTTTTCCTGCTGTAAAGACTCAAACCTTAATCAGTTGTTGGTCTTGCCTTACATCCAGGAGCCATATGTCTATTCTATGTGTGTTTAAATTCCCACACTAGTTTTAGCCATTAACGCTTCCGCTGGAAAGCTGTTCCAGGTATCTACCTCCCTTTCAGTAAAGTAAAACTTCCTTACTCTACATATAAGCCTCAGAACCTCTAGTTTTAGATTATGACCTCATATTCTAACATTTCTCCTCCTTTGAAATAAACGTCCCTCCTGTACTCTGTTAAATATTTCTGTCCCATCCCCTCTCTTCGGACATATTGAGATCTCTTCACCGTTTGAGCCGCCCTTCTCTGCGGCCGTTACGGATAATCAAGGACTCGGCACCAGAGGGGGGCTAGTAGCCAGAGAAATGCATGCCATCCTGCACCGTCCAACATGCATTTCCCACAGGGGTTTACGCAGAACGCTCTAGAACCGGCTCGGAAGCAATCAGGGTGTGTATTTTGCTCTAGACCCCCTGGTGGTTGTATATGGAATTACAATTAAAGCCCACGAAAGGCTCAGTAGATGCCCCATGCCTTTAAATTGTAGGAATCAAGGGGGCAATTGCGTCCTTCCCAGAGCGAACGGCTTACAAGACTGGCATCCGGAAAAGAGTGAAAATGATTTTAGGTAAAATGGATAGAATGCCAAAAAAACTGAAACATAACATGGATAATTTTATATGTATGACATCACACCGACCAGAGAGGGACACATTTTACTGTGACTTTTAGGTGACTTTGTGACCTACTGTTTCGGTAACTGAGGCATGTAGAAGAACAATCATGTATGTTATGTATCAACTCATTTCATGTTGTTTATAAACACATTATTGTCACTGTTAGGACTGTAGAATCCTGTATTTATATTGAATAGGGACTGGCCCTCCAAAAACAGGGATATTTGGGAGGCATGCCATAACAGATATTAGTGCACATGGGGCATTGGTGAGCAGGGGGGGGGCATAAACCTAAATGGGGAGCGCGTAAAACGGGTTTTTTAGATAATTAGCCCTGGGAGACCCGGCGGATCTAACTCAGAAAGTGCTGGATTTAAGTGTGACCTTTGCACCCCCCCCATGCGCTATTGTGAATCCCCCCATTCTATCTCATTGATACATTAGGCTTTGTTATGCTAACGCGTCTCTGTTCTTACTCAATGCTGGCAGTGAACGCAGATTCTTCTTCTCACAGCGGGACCTGACCCTTGCAAAGCCTGTATTTCAATCCATTGTTCTTCACGCCTCAGGCGCAGGTAGGTAAAGCAGTTAACGGTTGACTTAAAGGGGAACTCCCACTATTTTTTTTATATTACCTGTATCAGATAAAAAAATATATATTTATCTCATTTTATTCCAATAAACTGGAGGCGGCCATTGTTTTTGGTCATGTGATTTTGTGGGAGACCGACACCACACTGAGCTGATGCTTTATGGCAATGCTAATGAAGTCCGTTCCTCCACGGACTTTTCTTAATCAGAGTGTCAGGCTGGGCGATTAAGACTGAGCCATTCTATTATTTACCACGGGCAATGTTATAAAGAGTCAGGGTGTGTGTCTAGTTAGACTGGGCTCAGATAACAGAGCGAGAACAGACCCGAAAACATTATATTCTGCAAAAAACTAGAGTTATTTTAAAAAAAAAGGAAACAATTAACAAATATATTATTTTTAATCTGATTCTGGTAATAATAATTATAATAATAAAAACCATTGTAGACCCTATGGCGTAAACTGGGCTTACATTTTTTTTATTGAAGATGGATGTTACTAAGATTCGGATTGCAAGCTCTTTGAGACAGCGTTTCAAGTCATTTACCTTGCGGAGGTCACCTTACTGTATTGTGTTTTGTACTTTTGTTTTATTTAGCGCTCTTTTTATTTTATTTAGCGTTTATTAGCTAGTTAGCGCTTCGGGACACATTGATCTTTCCGCGGCCTTCCTGTTAACCCTGTCACTGCTGATTTCCAGGCCACCACAGGGTCGGACACGTTAATTATATGTAATTGCAGATGTTTACTGCACTGAACCAAAATTTGCAAAGTCAGCAGAAATCCAGCTTCTGTTTATTTAGCAAAATGGGGCCAGAGGCGACTGTTTTCAAGTTAAAATTCAGCTAATTGCAGCTGGTAAATACTCCGCTTTCAACATAACCTTGAAATGTTCTCATTATCCGTTTTCGCTTTGATATTTGTTTTGAATAAAATTAAAATATCATGTTTTTCACCACCAACACCTTTCCCTGCGGTATTTTACTCAAAATGCTGGATTTATATTATTTCTTCATTATATTTATTTTATTTTAATTTCTTTACAATCTTTAGCAAAGCAATAGGTAGACGCTATAAGCCGCTGTTAAACAATGACTCCATTTACTTTTAAGGAACTGAATTTGATGGCGTTATCAGCGGCTGTTAGAAGGAAACACGCAGGCAACCAATCAGAAACTAGACAAAAACATGAACTTTCACATCATTGGTTTAAAGGCAGGAGTCCCTATAACGATACTGTTTATTGCGTATTTCTCTTCTCGGTGCCCTGATTAGACATCATAACCCAGCGCGCTCTTTCTAAAGCATCCTACTAGAGGCTGTGGCTACTTGGCGCAGTTCTCCATAGTGTTAATTGGCCAGTTGGGGATATCAGTGATCTCCCTTTTACCAGCACATTGAGCAGTGGCGCTACAGGGGGTTTATAGCCCAGTGGTGGCAATTGGCTCCCTGTCATGAGCCATCCCTCTGGACATGCCACCCTTGGCCATACTTGTGAACTCTCCGGGTTTCGCCCGGGGACTCCAGGAGAAGCGCTGCTTCTCCGGTTCTCCAGGTGGACACCCCAATCCCCTGAGTCCCCGCCCATTTCCCCTTACACAGAGGCGTGTCCCATTACATCAGTGGGAACGCCTACTGATGTTGGCCCGGAACGCCCACTGATGTCAGGGGGACCACCCACAATGTCGGCAGGTTGTCCTGGCCTCGTCCTGCAAGGGTAGGCGGAGCCCAAAAGTTCCCAGGTAGGCCTAGGTCAAAAACATGCCACAGACTACTACATGCTCCCCCCAATGTGCCAAAAAGGGACACTTTTGCTTTAGGTTAGAGGCGTGATTAGGGCTTTGATAAGGTTTTGTGTTAGTATATAAAACATTTACAATTTTATTTACCTAATTTAGAAACATAATTTATGATGTTTGTAAACACATTATTGTGACTTTTAGGGCTGTAGAAAACCGTGATCCCCTCATACTCAGCGAACATTCTGAGCTCCCAGAAAACAGGGAGATCAGGGGAGGGAAAAGGAGCAGAGGCGTTTGGCCCCCAACCGGGGACTTTCGGTCTTAAAGACTAACACCTGAAAGTATGCTATAATCATGTATTTACATTCCTCCAAAACATTAGTTAAAAAGAATAGGGATAGGCATATGCACTCCTGGGAACTCTCCGGGTTTGGCCTGGAGAACTCTGGGAGAAGCGCCCCGGGTCAACACCCGAATCCTCCTGGTTGCGGGAGCGGGGTCTTGACACGCCTCACTCCCCACCCATTTCCCGTTTAAATGGGGGTGTTTACCGCGATGTCATTGGGACCACCCACTGATGTCGGCAGGACCATGCACCAACTCCAGCAGGCAGTCCTGGCTGCGTCCCGCAGTGGTCGGCTCCGGGTAACCGAAGCCAACAAGTTCCCAGGTATGGGCAGATGGCTCCTGAATCTATGACGAGACCGATTAAGGTTTCACCCAAAATCTGTGGACATCCCTTTAAAACACTCTCAGACTTAGTTAGAGTCATCAATCCTGACTTCTGTCTAAGATTTACCATTTCCCAACCTAAAATATCTATTCCTCAAGATCGTTTATTCGTGGTCCTTCTAAGAACCCCCAGCGTAGACCCAGGGACTTCCGATGACACAATGTGGATGACCAGTGGGGAGAAGGCGCTGGAAATCCATTTGGAATGTTTGGTGTATCGATGCTTAATCTGTGGGCAGGGAAAAATCTCCATTACGCTCTCGGAGGTTGTAGCTGACAGTTCGAGCCGTTTCTATGCTCCTGGGGAGGTGTAAATGAATCACAGGTTGTGCTACCTTTTAATTAACCTATATCCAGTTACTTCCGCAGAGCAAATCATTGTGAGCAGACTTTTGGGTACCTAATGTGCTTGTGAATGTTCTGTCCTCCTAATGTTTCGCTCTTTATTTTTTTAAATGATCAATTAATGTTGGCCAAAACAAAATATTTTTTTTTTTTTATACCAACCGCCACGAACGCACCCCCACAATTCCGCGTATTAAAGAAGAACTGACTAATCCAGCAATACTGTGTTCATGGTAAATAATTGATTCTATTAGCAATGCTTTTACCTTTTTCTGAAAAGAACGTAAAATGTATGTGCAAGCAGGGCATCTCAGCAATTTGCTGCATCACGGTTATCCCATAATGTATATGACGCACAGAGAACTATAACCCTGAATAACGGGGATCGGGAACCCCCCAATCTTCAGCCGCTGTTAAAGCACAGATCGCATGATCCGGTGCCAGCTGTTTGGTTTTCAGCTGTTGGCTGGAGAAGGATCATGGGAATTGTAGTTCAGTAAAGGGTTGAGGCATGGATAGCCCAACTTCAACTGTTAAGAACTACAACTCCCAGTACACCCTAGCCGACAAAGAAGTGTCACTTGGCATGGCAGAAGTTGCCTATTTTGGTCCGAATTCCTGAGAACCTTAGTAACGTAGACCACGTGATAGTGCTACTAAAGTTCTCATTTTCAAAAGATCTTATCTTG
The DNA here is from genome assembly GCF_027358695.1 of Spea bombifrons. Taxonomy (NCBI): domain Eukaryota; kingdom Metazoa; phylum Chordata; class Amphibia; order Anura; family Pelobatidae; genus Spea; species Spea bombifrons. Next base: position 7,193,492 of record NC_071092.1, on the reverse strand, counting down.
TTCTTATCTTTTCTTGATCTCATCAAGATGCTGGTAGGATACATTAAATAAAAATTTATTATACAAGAGATCCTATAAGATTCTCAGACAGTGCTGATATTCATTAATATATATATATATATATATATATTATATTTATTAATATATATAAAATATAAATATATATTATATTTATTTATATATATTTATATATATATCTATATACATATTATTTTTTTGTGTTTTATGATATGTCTTATATGTCCTGCAGGTAGGCAATGTGGCAAGTCAAGCTTTGTACAGTTATGAAGGTATTTCTCATTGTCAGCTACACTCGGGCAGCGAACAATAGTGAATGTTACGGCTGTTCCAACATTTAATACATTTAATTCTTAAACTCACTGTATGTGTTTTCTTTGCTGGAATTGCGTAGTCAGGTACAAGCGCCAGGTGTTAGGAAGTCGAGGTGTCAGTTCCAATCTCTGTAATGTATATATTTCTGATATATACCGTTTGGAATGCTTTACCCCCAGGATAAAAGAATACATTCCAGAGACGAGGGATAAAACGGTTTTAGTAAATCACTGGAATTATGGAAGTTATTGGACTATAATTCCCATAAACATCTAACCTGCTACAAGAATGGAAGCGTTCACATATAAAGGTATGAAAAGTCCTGTAATATAGAGGCTGGTCTCGTTCTACAGAGAAGGGACGGGCTGGTAAGTTATTAAACCCAGGTAAGTTTCAAGCAAGTCCAGTCATAGAGCCCAGGTATTTACAAAAAGCAACAAAAAAGACACATTTCAGGCAACGTCCCACAGCAAAATATATCTTGCTCAATTCTCACTAGCAACATGATGGAACACAGAAAGGATCTACAATTAGATAAAACAAAGGTGACCATTGTGTCCATGAATTACACCTGAAATTAGTCTTCAAATAAAAACTGTGGTTTTCATTCCTGCTTCCTTTGACAGCCCGTGGAATTTACCCATTCACCCCGATACAAGATATGGGCGATGAGATAGTTCCCAAGTATGTGAATGAATGTAATGTTGATGTCCCCTTTTTGTGGTTTCTGAACCTCTACTGAATCTTCCTGTTCTTGCAGATCTTCAGAACAAAGTTTGTGGTTGAGAATATATATATCTGTATATATACAAATATATATTATATAGATATACACATATTCATATACATAAATTCTCAATGCCGTAACGGTAGAAAGCAGGCATTGATGGTATTTGCATTGTAGAAAGCTTGTATGTATACAGTATGTTTAGTAGACATACCGGTAATTAAGAACTTCCTAAATTACCTTATCTACTATTGTTGCTGGAAACGGCAGATTTTTAACGGAATATCTTTATCACTCCCATCACTCCTGTGTTCCAATGGCCCTTTATCACTCCCATCACTCCTGTGTTCCAATGGCCCTTTATCACTCCCATCACTCCTGTGTTCCAATGGCCCTTTATCACTCCCATCACTCCTGTATTCCAATGGCCCTTTATCACTCCCATCACTCCTGTGTTCCAATGGCCCTTTATCACTCCCATCACTCCTGTATTCCAATGGCACGTTGTATTCCAGGTTTAAGTTTTTAAAAGGCTAATTGATGGTCAGAAAACCCCGTTTCAATTATGTTACAGCTAGAAATGTCATTATTTTCCATGAAAACAGCTAAGTGACCCCAAACTTTTGAACGATAGTGTGTATATATATATATATGTATGTATATGCATGCATTTGCTTTGCTTTAAAATAATAGCTACCAGCCACAGTTCATTTTCATCCCTTAATACGATCTCCGCTGATAGGAAAGAAAACATTATCTGCTTGAGTAAAAAACAAGCATTCAAGAGCAACTGAAAAAATTAGACAATTAGACTTTCATTTCATAGATTGCATCTTATCTATAATTTAAATGATCCTCTGGCGATCCTGCGATTGGCTTATTATTTATTTATTTATTTATTTGCGTTTATTATTATTGCTGCTGTTTGCTGTTCCGGGTATTTACCGGAATTATAGGAAATGGAATTTGTAGGGCGATTATTTCGGGGGGGGGCACATAAAGGAACATGGGTAAGAAGAGACGCAGCCGGGGTGGGGGCAATACTCATTGTGTGCTTTTATTACTTACCACTGGTTTATGTATATATGCCAAGTTTCTCTGTTTAAGAGGGGCAGTCCCTGGTGCCTTCCCAATGTCCCAGGGCCAACTCTGGGAGGTTCCCAGCTAATCTGAATGTCCACCGAGCGGCCCTCCAGCTGTTGCAGGACTACATCTCCCATAATGCTCTGGAGGGCTGCAGTTTGAAGACCCCTGTGTTAGACCATACCCACAACCATACCTGCCAAAAATCTCCAAGTGTCCAATGTTTGGAAGGAAAGTCCCACTGTCCTTCTGTCTATCTTTCTTATATGCTCGATGCATTGCCGTGGCTGGGTGAGTGGCACCAGACACCTGTCATGTATGGATATTTCTTGTGTGTGTGTGTGTATGTATGTAGTGTGTGTGCATGAATGTGTGTTTTTTCATGCATGCTTAGGGGTCCCCAACAGCTTTAGTTTTGCCTTAAATAAGAGGCCTTATGATCACTTCTGCAACTGTTTTTCTCCAGGCATTAGAAGGACATTAGTATATTGGTCATCATAGGGTTGGTATAACACTTTCTCTATAATATATTATACTCCTAAGCCGAGTTAGAAAAGCAAGTGTTAGATCAGAAGAATTACTAAGAAGAGAGGTCGCGATCTCTGGACAGAAAGAGGAGCGACGAAGGTGAATCTGTCACTGCAAAGAAAGGGACTCAGTAAATCACAGTCTATTTAAAAGTCTAAAAATATATTTGTTATATATATAGATTTATATTTATTGAATTGATGATTGTCATGATAAAATGGGGTCTTCTTCAGAACAAGTAGTTTGTGTCTTGCCCCTTTCAATTCCAGGTACTGACACTAATTATAACTTTCCCGCTGCTGACTCGCGTTCCGAACGACTGATTTTTATTTATTTTTTAACATTTTTTTATTTTTGTATTATTAGTAATAAGCCTTAATGTTCTTTGCTACGAGGCATTCCAAAAAAAAAAAAAAAACGAGAAAAAAAAACAAAACAAGAATGCGGTCTTGGCCTTCAAAAGCAAACAAACATACGACTGAATCCAAGGACATCTTATTTTCCTTTCTGCACAAATAAAAAAAAATGGCATAAACATGTAACAAAGAAACTTATTTCAGCAGCTTTAATGACATAACAATGCTGTTCCTTTAACCCTTTGGGGAGAGGATGGGGGTTGTGATTTGCATTATAGTGATGTGCAGAACCATGGCACTTAAAGGGTTAATCCATTGTGTCTCACGGTTTAAAAAAACAAAAACTATACCAGCTATCTCTTATGTCCAACACCACACACATGCACATACATACACACACACACGCACATACATACACACACGCACGCACGCACACACATTCACATAAACACATGCACCCATACGCACGCACATACACATGCACACGCACACGCACACACATACATACACACGCACACACATACACACACGCACCCATACGCACGCACATACACACGCACACACATGCACCCATAAGCACGCACATACACACGCACATACATACACGCACACACATTCACACACTCACCCATACACACACATACATACACGCACCCATATGCACGCACATACATACGCACACACATACACGCACACATATACACATACACACACACACACCCATACACACGCACACACATACACATACACACGCACACACATACACCAACACACATACACACGCACACACATTCACATGCACACAAGCACACACATACACACACGCACGCACATACACACACATACACGAACACACATACACACGCACACACATACACACGCACATACACGCACACACACTACCTTAAAAACATCTGCAAGCATGAAAGGAGAGGTGCTGCAGCCATAACCCATTAATGGGCAGCCATCTCCTATTACTTTATGATTAACGACGGATTCACTTTCCCAGGAATGTAAAAGGCCCTTTTGTCTGTGTCCGCGGGATATTCAAAAGCGATCTTTTTATGACCTCATAACGCCTCTGACATAACTCGCATAAAGGTGAAAAGCCTAAAGCGGTAACTTGAGATGGAAGCGAACCCGCCCTCCCTTAGGGTGACAGGTATCGGAATTCACACCGGCAGTATAAATCTTAGTAATGCATTATCCTATTGTCCTTACACATTTGGGTCGTAGAAGAGATTTATAACCCACTTGTTATGGGTGGCTGGTCGCCTCTTTATTTCAGGGGGGGGGGTTTAACAGAGGCGCCAAGGCTCCTTCCAATTAATGTGTCTGTTTAATTTTACAGGAAGTAACGGGGCAACTTTAGCTCTGTAAAAGCCCTACAAAACAAGTTGTAGCATTTTAGATGGCCCTGTTAGCCAGAAGCGATTGATTTACATGTACCCAAGCGTGGCACAGCACAGGGTGGTATTCTGGGCAAGTGTCTCATGTAAAATGTACCACGGATGGGTGTTGTCCTATGCCCATACCTGGGAACTTCTGAGCTCCGGCTACCCGGAGCCTTCCCTTGCAGGTCACGGCCAAGACTGCCCACTGATGTCATTGGGCGGTCCCGCTGACATCAGTGGGCGGTCCCATTGACGTCAGTGGGAGTTCCTGCTGACGTTGGGGGCGTTCCCGTCGACCTCAGTGGGGAAATACCCCCATTTAAGGGGAAAATGGGCGGGGAGCAGGGCGCGTCAAGGGCCCGCTCCCACGCCCTGGAGGATTTGGGTCTTGACCCGGAGAACCGGAGAAGCGTTGTTTCACCCGGAGATCCCTAGGGCTAACCGGCCTATGCCAGAATACCCCACTGGTGTTACGGAAATCCAACCATAGCTGGCACCGGCAGACTTTCACCAAATTTCTTTTCTTATTGCTTATTAATCTAAACCCGTCTTGCGAGAAAACATCCTCAAACCAAAAGCAACCTTACGAGAACCTCCGCTTTTCCCACCCAAGTCACAACAATCAGAATACGGAGAGATGCGCTATCACCGACTGCCGCGCCGGGGAAATACACGTTAAAGATGAAGTCTCTCCGCTTTACACCCGCAGACATTTTCCATTCGCGTTCCCCGACTTTCATGTGTCATGTTTGCTCCGTTTAGCAAGCAAAACAAGTCATTTTGTGGCACTTTGCTCCGCCGGTAACTCCGTCACACATTATCTCTTCCAATAATCGGGGTTGGGGGGGGCAGGTCGAGTTCTCTGCTCTCTGTCATCCGTTGACGAGGACGTATGAAGCCACGCGGATTACACGCGCGCGGGGAGGCGAGGAGAAGCTCGCTCTAAAAGCCTCATTTTTGGCCCAAATCGCACGCTGGCGGGGCAGAATAAAGTGGCAGCGAGGTGACCTTGCCGCGAGAGGCACGCGCATTCTAACAGACATCCGGGGGGGGGCCCACCAGCGCGAGAGGCTCCTACCTTATAATTAGGCTCTTTTATTTCACTCAAATAGCTCCCATTAAGTGTTAGTATGTGCGGCGAGTCACATTAACCCTTTACAAGGCTCTATAGCCTAAAGCAAAAATGAATATTATCCGCCGGCTAACGGCAACTACGATTTTACTGACAGACGTAAAGTGCTATATCATTAAACCTTTGTGCTCCGGATTAAGCAGTGTATCACAGAAAGGAATCTTTTGGTACGAAAATGCTTTGAATTTGGACAAATTACCGTAGAAATTGTACTATTTGAAATCTTGACCAAATCTGCTGGGGAGCCCTTCCACGAATCCACTACCTGCTAGGCGGTAATTTGGTTGTAATATCGCATTGTAATATTTTCGCTTTAAGATAAATCTTTATACGCCGGTCTGGAGCCCGGATGAGTCACATTCTCAGAATAATGCGATGATTAAACGCTCCGGAATTTCCTGGTAGAACAAGGTTCTGCGCGAGAGCCATCGTGGCCCCTGGGCTACCAGCTAGACAAGCTCTCCCTCTCAGCGGTTACTCGGTGTAATATATTCTTGATTGCCAACCGGATCATACAGCGTTAAATAAAATGCGACCAAACCTAAAATCCTGTCCTATAGGTGCCATGTACCCCGCCGCAGGAGAAACATCCAGCCACATTCCGCAGCCACAGACAAAATACTCGGAATAGTTTTCTTTTCAGGGGCGATGATAAGGAGGGCGTCACGACATTTGGGATCACGTTACCTTCTCTATTTTTTTTTTTTTTTTCCAGAGCTGTTCCCAGCCTGGCATACGATGCGCTATTAACCCTTTCCTACCCATTTACCGTAAACAGGAACTTCTGATCCTGCTGGGATCGGGAAAACAGCTTAAACTAACGGAATAATCTAAATATACGTGAATTTGATTTAAAAAAAAAACTTGCCGCACAAATCTTTTTTTCTGGTTTTTTTTGTGTGCAAAAGACAGTTTAAATAGTTACATAATAAAGAGGTATAAAAGGGCATAATATTAATATCGCCCGAAACCCACTTAATAAAATACCTTATAAGCCATGTTAACACAAATGTATAATATAAAGCATCCATCACTCTAATCCATTATAAAACGGGATTGTTGCTTGTGGCGATTTCGCAGGTTTATTTATCAATATGAAAAATTTGGAACTAAACGCATCACAAAGTGGGGAAGGGAAACCCCATACATTTTGTAAACAAAATTAATTGTAACTTATTTTGTTTTTCAATATTTTCAGTAAATAGAATTTTGCCGGAAACATAGAATTTGACGGCAGATAAGACCCGTTTGGACCCATTTAATCTGCGGGAAATATTCAAATCAGCCGTTGGTCTCGTCAGGAGCCATATGCCTATTCCATGCATGTTTAAATTCCCTCGCTGTGCTAACACCTACCACTTCTGCTGGGAGGCTGTTCCATGTATCTACCACCCTCTCAGCAAAGTAAAACTTCCTTCCTGTTAACCCCTTTAAGCAGAGCCGGCCTTAGGCATTGTGGCGCCCAGTGCGGACTACTCCTCTGGCGCCCCCCCTCACTACCCCCCCTCTCTGCCCCTTCAAACTACCCGCCCTCTCTGCCCCTTTAAACTACCCCCCCTCTGCCTCTTCAAACTACCCCTCCCCTCTACCCCTTCAAACTACCCCTCCCCTCTGCCCCTTCAAACTACCCCCCCCTCTGCCTCTTCAAACTACCCCCCCCTCTGCCTCTTCAAACTACCCCCCCCTCTGCCCCTTCAAACTACCCCCCCCCACTTACCTTGTTGCCGGAGTCCTGCGGTAAGAGCGGGAGGCATCCGTCTTCTCGCTCTGCCGGCATTTCATGTTGAGCGCCGGTATAGTCCGGCGCTCAACATGAGATGCTGGCACCGCGACGGAGTCACGGAGAGTAAGGGGCGCCGAGCGGTTGCCGAGAACTTCACGAGCAACCGATCGGCGCCCCTGACCGGGACTTAGATTAAAGCATCGTTTGTTTTTTTTAAACTTTATTTAACATCAATGATGTTAAATAAAGTTTAAAAAAAAAACAAAAAAAAAACCCGATGCTTTAATCTAAGTCCCGGTCAGGCGCCCCTGCAACCATGGCGCCCTGTGCGGTCGCACAGGTCGCACACCCCTAAGGCCGGCCCTGCCTTTAAGTAATAAGCAAACGCATCTCATGATTAAAAAATTATAATAGAATAATAGGTATTTTTTCTATTATTGAGATAACCAGGGACTGAATCGACTAATCTGTTAGATGTAGCAAGTTTTAAAAAATGAGGAGATGACAGAGAGGGAAGATGCGATAGAAGCGTTTAAATACTTAAAGGGATTTAACAAATTACAGGAGGGAAGTTTATTTTAAAAGAGGAGAAATGTTAGAGCAAGAGGCCATGATCTAAAACCAGAGGGTCAGAGGCTTAGATGTGATGTAAGGAAGATTTACTTTACTGTGGGTGGCAGATATGTTGGACAGCCAAAGGACAGGCATTTGGCTCCTGGATCCAAGACCGCTTAAGGTTTAAGTGGAAAAACGGGCAGACTAGATGGGTGGAATGGGCCAAATTCTATGTTTCTATGGAAAAAAAAAATCATTTCTGTATTAAGGATTATGGATCAGAGGTCTTTTGTATTCTCAGACTCATCATAATCTTTTTTGTGTCTCTAGCTCAGGGGGTGAGTGTTGATACTAGACAGTTAATTCTGGAAGATTAGATGTCTAACAAATCCGTAGCATAATTCCGTGAGCGATAGCGAGTCACGCAGATAGATCACAAAGGTCACCGGTGACAGCTCCAATATATTTACGAGCCTCTTCCCCTCTTGATCTATACACTTTTAGGTCATTTTTATGCTCTACACCCTCGTGTCAAGCGCTCTTTAGGTGGCTGATTGCCTTCAACAGCTGACTCAGTCATCCCGGTAGAACGTTGCCGGCTGATATTAGCGCTAACTTACACTTTATACGGTGTTTTCTGTAATACAATAAAACCCAAAAGATATTATCTAATGTACTCTGCGCGGAATTGTTCTTTTTATTCTGTTTTAGCAATAATGTTGGCTCGGGAAGATTCGGTTAGGAAGCCAAAAAATGTTTTTTATTAAGGGATTTCAGGGATTGTGAATTCTTTCATATAGTTTTATAATAGAAGTTCATAGCGCGATATTAATTCTTCATACTAGACCAGAGACAAGGAACCTCTGCTGCTCCAGCTGCTGTAGATATACTAGATGGCTTGGTTGGCTGAGCATTATAAGAGTCATAGTCCACGGGAGTATTTAGATCAAGGGGGTTTCTGTCCATGGGCTTTAAATCTTTCTTTGGGGTATGCGTGTCGGAGGTCCCGCTGACATCAGTGGGTGGTCATGCTGAGTTTGCGGCCCCGCTCGGACCCGGAAACCAGGAGAAGCATCGGGAAAACCCCCGGAGACTTCCCAGGTATTATCTGAATAAGCATAGGGGGCTAGGACCGGGCTGGCAATGATAGGGCAGCCTTGGCAGTTTACGGCCAATGGCTGTCTGATGATTTCAGTGCGGCCATTGGATATGCGCGGTGGCACGCTATGTTTTTATATGGTGTGGCCAGGCATATCCAGCATTGGCACCCGGGTAAGCGTGTGGAGCTATCAGCCAGCGGCCTACATGGCATTTGCCCGCTGTGCCAGATGGCCAGTCCAAGCATGATAAAGGCTGCGTGTTGAGTTGCATGTCATCATTGCATAACGTGAACAAACATAAGACATTCTGATAAAAAAGACAATGAGGCTCCTGGTCTTGTAAGCTTACAATCTATTATGCCGTTGGGAAATGGTGTCTCCGCTTTGTTATGTACGTACGCATGGAATGATAAGTTTCCCTATTACAAACTTGACGGGTAATCTGCAACGTCGTTTATTACACACTAGTTATTTTTTTATGTGCTTTTCCAGTGCAGAGCTTTAAAACGCAGAACAAAATCGCTCAAAATGGGTAAAGTCAAGAGAAAGCGTGTTGCAAAAGAGCTTAACGCGTTCCCAGGGACAATTTGCCACACGCGTATATAGGTTAATCTGTCTTTATTGTCATTAGTATTGTACTCAGTGTAAGTTATGCATCATTTGTTAATTTCCTCAGCCTCACATGATTATATATTGGAATTAATTGCTTTTATTACAATTGCGCTGTGCAAAGTCATGCTGGTCAGGATGACATTTAGGACTGACTGTCGCCTGTAGGCAGAGGTGAACTTGGGTTTGGATAGCTATTAAAGCCCTTGGAGACCCATATGCCACCTATGGCCAGGGGCCAACAGCCTGGCAGGGTATTCATCAGGCTGGATGTCTTCATGGAACCCTGCTGGAAACTCACGATACCCCAATACATGCATCACACCCTAGTGCGCATCGTGTGCATAGCGTCAGTAAGCAGGCGAGGAGAGTAAGCCCATAATCCGATGATCTGGGACCTTATGGTACTGAGTCCATGCCTTTTCTGTTATTAATTAAGTGTATGGTGGGTCATTCCTTGGAGTCCTCATCTGGCTCAGATAGGAACATCGAATTTTAATGTGGTGGCACATAAGAAGGCGATCTACTCTTTCCGCTGGGTTCCAACATGCCATCATATAGTATGGACAGCTCTGCATAGTGAAGAAAAGTTAAACAATGAGATTGTGAGCAGGCGCTGGAGACCTGCTGTGCTTCAAACAATAATGAAAAAATATCAGCAAGGGAACTTCTTAATGTGCCCTATGGGCACGTCGGAGTTTCTACTGAAAACTCCAGGTGGCCAAGAGTAATACTGGCCCTTTCGGACATCTCTTTCTTCTCTGGGTGGGGGAAGAAGCATTAGGGGCAAACCATGGTCCGATGATGGGATAACATCACCTTTGAGCTCCAACGAAGCTGGAGGAGGAGCGCTCAAGGAGAGTCATTCGATCAGATCCTCATATATGTGCCACTAAAATGATTTCTTCCTACACCACCAGACTTATAGAAAATACATGGTGCCACAACGGCTGGATCTATTTTACAGCCAAAGTACCATTTTTCCAACAAAGAACTTGGAGGTGGAGGGGCTGGCGTCTTGCACATCTCTTTGATCTGCCAACGTTAAATAAGAAGGCATTTTCAGTGGCAAGATAAAATTCATCTTATTTCAAGAAAAAATCATTAGGATCTAAATGCGATCATGGGAAGTAATTTGATAAATGTTCCTATTTATTACAAAAGACATTTTATTTCACAGCAGCAGATGGGCTTCTGGAAGTCATTATCCTCATCTTGTTAAGACTACGGTGTGGAGAAGGGGTTAAATCATGTAACATAACCATATTATACACACAGATTACAGATGGGAATAACAGCTCAGGTGTTTCTACAGAATGGAGATCGAAACATCAAAACTATGTGTTTATGCATCTACAGGAGCCGAACGCGATACGTTTCAGAGACAGACCCGAGACAAGAGGGATCTAACCAGCTGTTATTGGACTACAATTCCCATCATGATTACAAAACCGGAGCAAGAAGACTTCTTACTCTCAGATTCAAGTTAATTGGATACGCCGCACATCCCACACCGTGAATGCGATACAATTCAAGCCCTATAAAGTAACTGAACATGTTTGTTTAATGCAATAGTTCCATAAAGGTCTACTTTACAGGTTGTTGTGTTTATTTTGGAGAACAGCTCGTACTTCTGTACGTGACCTGCTTACATGTGCACTGGATAGGATAAATAAATAATAATAATAATAATAATAATAAATTGCACTGGATAGGATAAATAAATATGAATAATAATAGTAATAATAATAATAATAATAATAATATTAGAAGTGTGGTCTGTATTTGGAGAGAGAATAATTGAACATAATAATAATAATAATAATAATAATAATAATAATAATAATAATAATAATAATAATAATAATAATATTAATAATTATAATAATATTAGAAGTGTGGTCTATATCTGGAGAGAGAATGATTGAACATAATAATAATAATAATAATAATAATAATAATAATAATAATAATAATAATAAATTGCATTGGATAGGATAAATAAATATGAATAATAATAGTAATAATAATAATAATAATAATAATAATATTAGAAGTGTGGTCTGTATTTGGAGAGAGAATGATTGAACATAATAATGATAATAATAATAATAATAATAATAATAATAATAATAATAATAATTGCATTGGATAGGATAAATAAATATGAATAATAATAGTAATAATAATAAAAATAATAATAATAATAATAATAATAATAATAATAATAATAATAATAATAATAATTGAAGTATGATCTGTTTTTGGAGAGAGAGAGAATGTTGGAGCATTAAAGGGTAGAATCAGAAAATGAATAGATGTTATATTATTACAATCAAGTTATAATGTAACATTTTAATCCACGGGAATCCTTATGTAGAAATTCTGGTTGGACGGACACTTTATTAAATGAAATCATTTTCATCGCATGAGTCGAGTCCTAAGTGTCGGCTGGCTTCATGATATTCTTGTTAATGGGAAACCCAAATATAATGCATCGCGGTTTCTGCATGTCCTTCCTGGGAGTTGGAGTCCAAGAGCAATTAGAGAGCTATCATTACCCTGATCTGAGCTTCAATCGTATACCGGTCTAACACAAGCCGGGTGTTACCGCTATACGTGCAAATAATAGCCTCATTTGTGTCACCATCCAGAAAACGCAGTCTATGGGTCAGCGAAGAGCTATAGGGGGTCTAACAGGTTTTTCTCTTTCTTCCCAGGGAGCCTCACATAGAGGTAATTAACTAGTAGGGGGGCTAATAATACTTGCTTGTCTTTTGTCCTCATTAATGCATAAATCCAGTAGGAGGGGTTGCTGGAGGTACTTAGTGGCCACCAAACTCCTAACACATCAATGCAACGTGGCTCCAGGGTCATTATAACCTGGGTGGAGGTTTTATTGGCGTTAGTATGTGATGCTACAGGTGGGACTGGCGGGATAGGCTTCTTTCTCTTTCATTTATTGCATTGTTACAAGTCAAATGGAAAAGGAAACCAAAAGGGCCCTTAACAAGAAGGAGGCCGGGGGTCTGGCTTCCAAACCGGCCAGCGGTAGCTGGAGGAACGTGGCTGAGATCAGACAGACTTAACTTTGTCGCGGATACCGCCGAACTAAGTTCTAATTTAGATTTTTAACGTATCTAAGAAGGAACGGGGGAGCAAAGCCCCGCTAGCTCCAAGTAAGTTTGTCGTATTGGTCATTGTTTTCCGGGACGCATGTAAAGTGATGCCCCCTACAGTATGTGGGGCGAGCATGCGGAAGACTCAATTGCTGAATCTAGAGAGTCATTAGCATTATGTTAATTAAAAATGTGGGGTTTTTTAACAGTTTCTTGGCCCTCATATCTAAAGCAGCATGGATTGGAAATAATAATAATAAAAGTAATTATTATTATTATTATTGGTGATCGAGAGCTTTGGTTCCCAGTGGTCGTGAAGAAGCTTGGGCCAGGGACCTGAAGTATGAGGGTCTCACCCTGCGTCTCTTGCTATCTTTTCCGTTATACCGGTTTATAGCGCCTCGTCCTCTTCCCCAGCCTGATGAATATGGATTATGCACGAAGCATGCGCCTGTAAATTCTGTGGGCTGATTTCTGTCACTTCTCGAGCTCTGAAGTGTGCAGATCAAGAGGTTTTTGTGAGTGTGTTTTGTGCGTCACACAAAGCCCTACTCGGCTCTCTCCGCGCAGGTTTTTGAAAGGGGGGGGGTTGAAGGTTGTCATCTGTAGCTTTTACTTTTTAATATCGTATTTAGGGTGATTTTAATTTACTGAAGCTCCATGAGAAATATTGCCTCTACAGTCCAAATAACGCTTTGATCATAGCTGGGACATTTCCCCACCCTGCCAAAAGAAGTATGAGCTTCAGAATGCATTAGCCCTCGGAACACTAACAGGGAGAGTAACTTCTTCACGGCGGCTGCACCCAGATGCTACAAGTCCAAGGTCATACTTGCCAACTGTCCCGATTTGGCCTGGATGACCAGATCTTTCGAAAACAGTCCCACGATGGACAATTTTACCCCAGTTACTATTTATCCCCAGAAATGTTCTGAACCCCTCTTTGCATCATAATAGAAACATAGAACTTAAGGGTAGATACGAACCATCCAGCCCGTCTAGTCTGCCCATTCATCCCGTTTTGAAGACCCAAACCTTAATCGATCCTTGTTCTCGTCTTCCCTCGCTGTATTAGGCTCTACCACTTCTACTGGGAGGCTTATCTACCGCTCTTACATGACATCTAAGCCTCTGTCCCTCTAGTTTTAGATTATGATGACTTGTTCTTGTCTTGTACTGTAAATAGTTTAATCCTTTTATGTTTCTATCCCATCTCTTCTCTCTCTCTCCTCCAACTATTTCTATTGAATACCTATCTACCATGTTCTATGTCATTATTAACAGTCATAACATTTGGGAACACATCCACGTTCTGTCCCGACACATCAAGACAGATTGTTGGCAGCTATGTTTAACTTCTACGTTTACATCTATAACTGCGACAAATATCCTAGGGCCACCAGACACACGTGTTTAGCATGTGTCCCAAAAACTGATAGCAACAAACCAGACATGGTGAAAATAACCCCCAATTTGCTCTTTAACCCTGTACCCCTAAATACAAAGCAGGATCAATGGTTGCAGAAGCAAACATTTTTTTTAATCAAAGATTAGGCAGCTATGAGTAAAGTGATTTCAAGACATGAATTAAATTATGAGGTCACTAATATAGAACATTCACACTGAACACTGTTTAGAGGACAGAGACTGTTTAAACCCCTCACTCTTTAATAGTCCGGTGGAGCATCGGAAAACTATATTTTGGAATTGCTGTTATCCAAGGAAGCTTAGCGGACCTCTAAGGAGTGAAGACGTAACTAAAAGTGAGAATTCAAAGACATTTTAAGTCTAGGTATAAGGAGTATCCATTCACAACACACAGGATTCTGTCATTCCGAATTCATGTAACCAGAGATGCTGTCGCAGTCTTACACGGGTTTGTAACTGCGAAGCAACACCAGCTAATCTGGCTCCGGCGTGCATCTCCGGCAGCAACCGCATCGAGGCAATAAACATCTCGCTTGATAAAGTAGCTTAATCTCTTTGACACCCCTTCTTACCCCGTTCCACCGCCATGGTCTACCTTTCCCAATATCCTGTCTACCGAGTCTCGGTTCCTGCTACATACAGAGAAAGCAGGGCCCGGCGTTGGGGGCCCGAAGTCAGATGCCATCACGACCATCCGTGGACAATTGCCAGTTGTAGATTTTAAGTCACGGGGATATAGTTTTGGTGATATCGTTTCTCAAGAGGGATGATGCTCAAGGGCGTTTAATGAAAACGTTGGCTAGCAGAACATAACGCAAAATTAATATAAAGAGGGAGATTTTGTTGATCGATTATCTCCCCTGTGCTTTTTTAACTGTACGTGATTTGTGTTAAAATACAGAAAAACTTGCATGTCAAATATGGAAGATGAATAATGCATAATAAGTCGGACACCACTGGTTTTAGCTTCTGGACTGGTGGTCTATCATAAAGCATTTGTTACAATTTATAGAATGGGCCGGTAGCGAAACACGATGATGGACGAGGTTAACAACCCATTCCATTGGCCAATAACTTTGTTTTGAGTAGTAAGAAACAATTGAGGGACACAAAGTAACATACGATGTGATTACAAGATCTTCCTCCCAGAATCGGAAGCATATTCGTCCCTTCGCAAGAACAGTCTAAAAAGGAGAGTGCATATAAAATAATATGGTCAATTATTTAGGGAAAACTAAATATGTCAATTACTTTCAGCATTGCCCCCCCCTACAATTTGGGCTTTATAAGTGTCAAACTATCTCCATGGCCCCCATTAAAGGCTGGTAGAGAGACCAATAGATACATTTTCACTCCGTTACGCAGTCTGGGGTTCCGAGGCTGGAATTCTGTTCCGCAGCTTCTTCTGTCCATGGACTTTTTTTTGAAACCTTCCCAGCCTCTCGAGTGACCCTGCGGTATGAAACAAGGCACTAGGGGTCAGTGTGGGAAGATCCAGAAATTACTTCAATTTTTTTCTATTTTACCATATTCCGCAATCAAGACGCGATGGGATCCTTGACTAGCAAGGTGAAAAATAATTATGCGATTTAAATTAAAATTATTAGGTCTAGGCTAGCGAAAACAGCACGGCAGGAACAGACTGTATTTATTTTGTAACTTTTTTTAAAAAATTAAATTGGAGAATTCGCTAAAGGAAACATAAACGTTACATTGATCTATAGAGCAAAAATACTTTGTTATAAAAACTCTTTCAAATAGATCAATAGATTGCAGCTCTTATGGAGCTTGTTATGATGCTATTCCAGACAAACTTGAGTAATAATTAATGGTAAGAATTCCTTGGTATAATTTAGCGTATATTGTCTTAAATTATGCTATTTAACCTAAAACTAGACCAACTGGTTGAGGTTTGAGTCTTTACATCAGGAAAAATGGGGGAACTGGAGTGGTTCTTACCTGACTCCAAGTTCTTTGTCTCTATATCATCAGTAGATCTTAAAACTAATCCTTCTCATGTCTTATTTTTTATGTGTATGAATGAGAATATTAGCTTAACTGAATATTATGGCTATTGGAGATATATATATAATGTGTTCTCAATTTCATGTTTGACAAGCTGCCGTGTTCCAGATGAGTCAGAACCCACCAAGAACACCAACAGGACCCAGCAGAAGCAGCTGTCAGTGGGCTGGGACTTATGTATGTCCAAGTAAACTGAGGGGATCCATTTGAAAGTGGGCTTTTGGAAAAGTGATAACACCGTGGGTTCTTGTTTGCATGAATCATGGGATGCGCTGAAAACACAGATTTTCATATGTCTTTGGGTTAGTGAGTTGTTGCGTGAGTGTGCTGCAACGATGACGGCGTAGCTAATGAAATCTGGCAAGATTTTTTTTAAAAACTTTTTTACATGTTATTCCAGCAAGTTACAGGCAAAGGAGCAGAAAGTATACACTTTGACAGTACGTGTGTTAGTGTGTAAGAGTGTGTACATATGTGTGCCAGTACATATGGCAGGGGGCAGATGGGGCCACTTTGCCTTACTTGCCCCTACCCCTAGGACAGAAGGTGCCAGTCCTCCCCTGCCTTGGCACAAAGACTGAGGTCCTTGTACAAACACTCTGCCTACCACAATATTAACTTGATTTTTTTTCTTTTCTGAACTTCATTTCTTCTTTCTTCTGTTCGGTGGCTATAAGGTGCACCTGCCAGGATGCTTGAATCCACATTCAGAAGTGGAGCAGAAGGATCATTTATAAAACTTGGAACAAATCTCCTTAATTTGCTCGTGTCACTTTAGGAGCCTGGTATCATATGCTGTAATGGTGCTTCATTTTTTTGAGTATCGAATAAACTGCCATGTGAGAACCAGAAAAAACCAGAGCCGTCTGCGGGATTTGTGTTGGATACATTCTGAATGCCGCCTGTATGAAGACAGCATTGACCAACTCAGCAGAAAATCAATGCTTACAGAATGCTAGAAAAGAGACCGTATGATACATTGTAGCCTGGACTCTTTCATTCTTTTACTACTTAAGAAGACTCTACATTGTTTTAAATGCGACATTGTGCATTGAAACTGTGGAACTCATGCCCCTGTACTTGGATTTGTTTGGAGGCTTCAGGCGTTGTGACCTATTACAGAGCCTTTGATGGAAACCTTCTTCTGGCATAGAAAGGACTGAAGGACTGTTTTGCTCCATGCATGTTCTGCTTCCAATCCAACCAATTAAATACATCTAAGCGGCAGTCCCCAATGTCATCCACCATTTGACGAGGAAAAGGTAGGACCTCAGACAGGGCAAGAGTTGGCTTGTCTAAGCAGGCTTGACACTTTAAGGCCAAGGCCATCAAATAATGTATATGCCCAGTGTGACAGATTGCCGGTCCAGGCCTGGCCCCTTCTAAGCAGATTCGACATCCTTCTTCCTTTTATTTATTTTGTATTTAGCCATGATAATTCCTGAGTTATAATCAAGTTCACTCAGTGTGGCAACTACACTTGTTCATTGCGATTCATAATAAATAAATATTTTAAAGAAATTTGGCAGTTAATTCATAAGAAAGTCCAAAAAAAAAACGAGGAACAGCTCTGAATTTTAATTAGCATTTCGTTGTTTTTTCCACTCTCTCTTGCTCACTCTCTCTCTCTCACACTCACTCCCAACACTTCCATGCCCCCATCTCCTTCTCCGCAGCTTCATTTCTTGTCTTGCCTCTTTTTAGTTGTTCTGTCTTCTTTCCTGATCCTCTTCCCCCCGCCATCCGCTCCGTTTACCTCTGAGCACAGACTCTCCTACGATTGGAGGAATTGGGAGAGGCTCCCCCCTTTCTTAAGAAGGATTTCAAGAGGCCATAATAATGTAGATGGATTCGCAGAGAAAGAGAAGTGTTTCAGCACCTCTCTTTCTAAGTGAATCCATCTGCATTATTCTGACTTCTGCCGCACATCAACTAAAGGGAGGAGCCACGGCATGCCCCACGTGGACAACCTCTTCCCCATTCCTCCAATCAGTGTGCAGGGGCTCCGCCCGTTTGTGGGAGTGCTCCAGGAGCGGGGAGAGGCAGACCGATAAAAAAAGACAGAAGAAGCAAGAAGTGGAGCAGCTGAAAAGGAGATGGGGACATGGAAGGGGTTGGCGGAGAAGGTAGGGAGACATTGACAGAGAGCGAATGAGGGTTAGCGACAAAAAAACTTCCGAATTGAAAAAACCCTCCAAACCGAAAGGGTAGGAAACGAACGGAATTGTCCGAAAATGAATAGACCAAAAACGTAATGAAATATTCGTCTAGATCGTTTTACGTCCATGTGCACCGGTCTAATGGCAACCCAACACAAATCAACAAACAAAGTGATAAATAATTCTCATTAATAAGGAGAATTCTGCGTATAAAATATAAAAGAAACAGAACAGGTTAGCCCCAAAAACAACCAAATCCGTAAAGAGTTTCACAGTAGGTGAGTTAAACTGTTTTAGAGAAAATATGTAAAAAACTAGGCCACATAGGTTCTTTGTTATCTTCTAGTGATTTAATGGCACGGTCATTTTCGGGGACAGATCAGCTTTAAAGAATTGTATAAACTAAATAAACACTGTTACAGAAATGGTGACTATAATTGCGCCTTTTATGAGATCTTCTTATTAATGTTTTTATAAAATATAGCGGCATAATTGTTTACATTAAATGCCAAAAACTAATTATTTACATCAACATTGGTTGAATTATTAGATCGTATAACTGCCCTAATACCGTTTATCCTCTTGTGTTTTCTGCTTTATATTCAGGAAGGTTTGCTGGCTCGCTTATTATCTACTAGCCATAAATTGCTTCCAAGAACAAATAATCGTGCCCTATTAGTTCCCGCTGCAGGACCCAGGTTTAATAACATAAAAAAATAACACATTAGTCCTTTCTATTGTTTCTATTTCTATTGCGACAACCTATCAGAGCCCACTTTAACAGATGACCATTAAGCTTTCCCTGAAAAAATACGGATAAAACATTTGACATCATGAAATAATTATTTTAGGTGGGAAAAAAGAATTTTGGAACGTCCCATTTAATTATAAAAAGTGTTTCTTCGGAATAATAGAAGGGAATAGCACCCGTGAAAGGTTATCCATGGTGTCCATCAAGGTACGTGAGACATGGCACCCATAATAAAGTCAGAGGTGCTTTTCTAGCCACCTCTTTCCAAAGCCCGTTGAGCGGATTTTGATGTAATGAGCAGTCTGAAGGGTCCAGAAGGTTTTTAATCAGGTAAATAATGGGCTTTGCAAAAGATGCATTAACTGTTCTGGACAGAAGTGAGCTCGGTGATAAATCGGAGATGAACGGGAGTAAATCAGACTAAGTCTATTCAGGCTGGAATTACTGTAATATAACCTTCACATTCACACTGTCAGCGCTGTCACGTCAAACTCGGCTATTCCCTGGCAAAGCCCATCACATATACGCTGTCTCTTGGAAATTGCTCAATGCCCCCCTGACCTTAAATGAAACCTATCAATAAAGGGATGCTTTAGCGGTCCAGGCGTGGTGCGGCGGTGTCATGGATTCCCGCGTTACTGCGAATAGAAGCGCCGGTTTATGACTTTCAATGGTTTTATGGATCTGGATTCCCCTGTCGCTGTGCCAGTAACAGCCAGTTTCCCGAAACGCATCCCATTTTGTTTTTTGTTTTTTAAAAAGAGCAATGCATTTAGCTGATATTCCCATATTTGTTTGGCTCAGATTGGCCCGTGAGTGATTTTTCTGGCCCGTAGGTAGGAATTCCCATTTGTCTCAGAGCTTTTAGCGTAACGAAACGTAAAATCCCAGTTTGCCCATTCCTCTCGTTGCGATCGCTCTGGCTTAATGGTTAATGCTTTCCTATTAAAGAGTTAAAAGATGCATTGGGTACTAAAGAATGGCGCAGGCCCATTTTCTAAGCGGGTGTAAAATCCTTCATTTATTTGGCCATAAATAATTCCTGTATCATGATTCTTTGAGGGATGTGTGATTATACCGGTGCCGCTTTACGATTCCATTATGCTTTCCGTAGGTGCCTTTCATGCGCGGTCCTCGGCAGGGCATCGCATTGACTATGAGGCACGGGTCCTGGCGGTGAAAATGTGATCCTCTCTCAATTTCCGCTGCATTTAACTAGGTTTACTGCATTTGGCTCCCATTCTGACATTTACTGCGCGAGGTAATTTTCCCTTGAATTAGTTATGATGGGTTGTAAATGCCCAAAATTATTAAAAAAAACTGCAGCATTTCCCACACAGCAGGGTAACGGGATGATATAAGGGCTGAAAGGTAACTCAGGCCAGATTCAGTACAATGCGTGCGTCTCGTTGGCTCAGTGGGAGGATAGAAAATAGGAAAGAGAAGCCAAAGCTGGCACCGAGAGCGCAACAGAGAGACGTGGGCTGTGATGGAGGGTAAAAAAAAGATGGCTTCGAGAAGATGAAGTAAGATGAAAATGGCCACTCGGAAGGGGGAAGGGATATAGAGCATGACAGGGTATGGGGGGAAACATTAAAAAAAAATGACCGGACAGGCGCTGGAAACGCACGGATGTCATATTTGGTAGATTCGCCATTATGCATGGGTGGCTGAGGAAGGAACTTTAAATCTGCATTGTGTGGAGGTATTGCTAGCTGATGGGTATGAAATTGGGAGAGGATACATCGGGAGGTCAGTATTCGGAATTTAGAATGTCGTGAAGGCGACGGGAGATTCCGTTTCCCACACTCTTCTACTCTCAGTCCCGGCCATTGAGAATACCGCAATCATCACGAAACCATTTGAAGTTTTTAGTATTTATGTAGTAACGGAGAAGTGGGCGTGTCATTATCTTGAAAACAGAAGACTGTGTAGCCAATGAGAGGTAAGCAGAGCAGAGGTGTCATCTCCTATTGGCTGCATTCAGTTCATAATCTAAGGCCTATGCTCCATATCATGAAGGCACAATAGGCAGTTTATGTTTGTCGTGGACGTAAAGCAAAGCCAACCATCAGATGAAAGTTGAGGGTTTTGCTGTTGGAGGCCATATTTGATCGGCTTTTAGTTACTATCTAATTAGATTTTCATTCCTAACCAGGTCCAAATCTACACCTCCTTGTAAGGCCTAGGCACAGAATTTAATGCTGTATTTTATACTCACCAATTAACACAGAACTTAATAACCAAGCCTTGTTTAAACTCTTGTGAATAGAAAACTGCAGAACTTTACATAAATGAGGTGCTGTGCGATATGAAGGGTTAAAACGATAACTTTACCTAAATATACCTAAACAGAAAAAAATATTGTATCATAATTCCTTACATTTTAAGTCAGATGCCCTGGGCCTGTCCCTCTATCACGTAACGGGAGCTCTTGTCCTGTGTATAGCGATTAGATAGAGAGGAGGCATAATATTAGTCAGAGAGGAAAATGTTGGTTCAGAAATTTCGCAGGCAGCCTTTCCCACGACACAGAAAATGCGAAGAACGTCGGCTCGGAGATATTTCACTCATTCTGTCACCCCAGCCCTGTCCATTCCTGTATTCGGATCTCTTCGAAACTCTTCAATATTTACAAATTGCCAAAGTATCCTGAAACATTGAGTTATTTACATCTGACAGTACCCATTATATCGAATTTACCCTGAGAGCGATTAACATTACCTTTCTTCTAGATTAAATTCTTAAATGTGGGCTGCCGATAAAGAAAACTAGTTAAACAATTACTTTAACTATTATTTTATTATAATGATTATTTTAATGTTTAAAAAAATGGAATATTATGTTTAGACCTGCTTGTGCCTTTTTGGACTAAGGTTTTGGATAAATATATAACATCCTCCTTTATTTATCCTTTATTTAAAATCAAATAAATTAAAATCAATTTAGTAGCGGTTAATAGTGTCATCTAAGGGTCCCATCTCAAATTTCTGACCCATTTCATTAACAAAATATATATTTTTTAAGAAAATAAAAATAAACAAATTAGGAAAAAGAGATGTTGGGAGGTGTGGGTTTTTCATTAATGTCTCTCAATACCCCCCTGCATCTTTGCAGTGTTTCACTCATTTAGATATATATATATTTTTTTTTTTTAATATATATTGTGCTATTGTGCATGGCGGCCCAGATTTCCACACAGGCGCATGAAATTTGGCACAGATCAAAAATTCAACTCCATAAAATGAATCTGAATCACATTTTGATGACTCGCTCACTTCAAATATTTTATTGATCTGGAACAATGTTTTTTGGGATGCCATTAAATCTTTATAAGGACCATTCCGCTTAATTTCTCTTTTCTCTTTTTCTTGAGGGTGTTCTTGGCTCATCAGAAGAACCTCCTTTGGAAAAATTGTGCAACCAGAGCCAGACTGGTGTATCCAGAAGCTGAATATTAATAAGTATTAATAACATTAATAAGAACAATATACAAAACTGACAATACGTTGACACACGTTAAGATGTTTCAGTAGAGAAGAAGAGGAGCTTACAATCTATTCTATTAACGTCTAATCTACATTAATTGCTTGGATTAAAGTTGCAAGACCTCAAAGACAATGTTTTCAGTTTCGACCACGAAAGGTCTCAAAGCGGTCAGCCGTTGGAACCATAATGGAGCGTCCCATCCAGGATGAGAAATCCCCAAATATGCTTCCATTGTAAAACAGAACCCCATATAAATTCTTTTTAATTTCCCTTCTGATCCGGGAGGAATTAGACGACTTGATACCCGAGGTGTTGAGTGATTCATTTACGATGACTCAAATATTCTGTTTGTTCGGAACACTCGTTAAGTTCCCCGGAGAAACACAGCTACTGACAGCTACGCAAAAAAAAACAACAACAATTGTTTACTGCTTGTGACATGCAAAATAAATTATTGAAGAAGACGTTATAAGAGAGACAATGAGTGTGCAATGTAGTAGCGCCCAATGGAAATTTGTATTTTTTAACGCCCTCCTCACCTGTCAAATTGTTATTTTATATACTACTTGTTATGTCATGTCTACCCATTGTACAGCGCTACGGAATATGATGGCGCTATATACAACAATACATAATAATAACTTTTTTTTATTAGGATATAAAAATCTACACAGCTTCTATGGCAAGCAACCCTTATAATATTAGACATGTAATTATCTCCTTTTTGAGCATAAAAAAGTAGTTTCCAGCCATTAGGAATGAAATTCTGCTTCTTTTTACTTTTTTTTACGTAGTCCTGTTTGGAGCGTAATTAGCAGTTTTAATTATTTACTGGAACCTTTTTATAAAGCGGTAGTAATGGACATTGTCTCCTTCTTCAATAGCTGGCCGCGTTATTCCGCTTTCACTTATATTATCCGTCAGCTCTTTCTGGAATAGTTAGCAGATAAAGCCTTTTCTGTGGTTCCATTTCCCACATGAATCGGAAAAGTCAGTGGTCTGCAGAACTAATTCCAAGGGAAAAAAAACACCAAAAAGCAACAGAAAAATCACTATATGAGATAATACAATTCTAACATATTTCTGAATTATCTCCTTATATTAGGGACCCCAAAATCACCTTTCTGTTTAGGAAGCGGAAGCACAAACTATGTCGATCTGCTCAAATATTGTAGCAACTCAAAAATGTATATATATTTTTTCCAAAGGATAGGCAAAAATCCTTCTTAACTGAGACAGTAGGTTTCAGGGTTAATCAAAGCTTTATTAGGTGTTTTATAAGACTTGGCTTTTTAAAACCAATACAATGTGTCACTATTGGATACTTGAATGTGTTATATTCCAATTCCAATAATTATTATAGTAAATAAGACAAAGTATACATTTTCTTATATTTTATCTTATCCAAAATGTATCAAAAAGAGAAGATGTTTTGGCCTAAGGATATTCTGGCTAAAGTTATAAATCACAGTGGGGTTGTCTGCAGAGTACCCTCGCTTTCCAAACTATTCCCGTGTTTTATTTACAGCGTGAAGAATAATAATTATGCATTCTGTATTTTTATACATTTTATTTTGTTTTTGTCTGTGGCATTTAACCCCTTAATGGCTAAGCCCGTACATGTACGGGCTCAAAATGCATTGTTTTCAATGGGTTTAGGGACCACCCATTGTCCTTACTTGAATATCTTAAAGGGGAAAATCATTTTCTCCGTGAGCATAAAACCTGTTTTTATTTCACCTTATTCCAATAAACTCCCTTTATCCGCTGACCCGGTGGCGACCATTGTTGTCAGCAGGCCCGGACTGGCCATCGGGCACACCGGGCATTTGCCCGGTGGGCCGGGCCACGGCAGGGCCGCATTGACTTTAGGGGCTGATGGAACTGCAGCTCCAGGCCCCTAACCTACCTACGGCCGCAGTAACGCAGGGCATAAGGGGCACCTGCCCCTTAAGCCCGCCGCAACTGCGACCGGGTCCGCCACTCTAAGGGGCCGGGAAGTCCCCACCAAGGCCGGCCTTACGGGTCTGCGGCCGCACAGGGTTTAAATTAAAACAATGGGGGGGTTTTTTTAACTTTATTTAACATCCTCCATGTTAAATAAAGTTTTTTTTAACTTTATTTAACATGGAGGATGTTAAATAAAGTTGAAAAAAAAAACCCCGATGTTTTAATTTAAACCCTGTGCGGCCACAGACCCCTAAGGCCGGCCCTGGTGGGGGCTTCCCGGCCTCTTAGAGCAGGACGCCACACTCCAGGGGGCGCGACGGGGGGCGGTCCGCACCGGGTGCCGCCAATTTGCGGCACCCGGCACTCCTCCAGAGACGGACAGTAATGTCCGCCGCTGGAGGAGCAGGCTCGCAAGGGAGCGGTATCGGAGGTCTTTAACAGACCTCCGGTTCCCTTGAGTGATTTTAAGCCGGGTTCAACCCGGCTTAAAATCACTCAAGGGAGCCGGAGGTCTGTTAAAGACCTCCGATACCGCTCCCTTGTGATCTGCGCGACAACAGCTGTTGTGCGCCGGGGTTTGCTGTCAGATCCCGGCGCACAACACTGAAGCCGCGCCCACCGACCCGGTGACCCGGAAGAAGACAGAGAAGACAGAAGAACTGAAGAAGAGGAGCGAAGAGGAGGAAAAGGAGCTGTAAGGAGAAAAGAGGAAAGGTAGGAAAACATTCAGTGAGAGTGGATTGGTGTATATATGTGTGGATTGGTGTATATATGTGTGGATTGGTATATATGTGTGGTTTGGTATATATGTGTGGATTAGTATATATGTGTTGATTAGTATATATGTGTGGATTGGTATATATGTGTGGATTGGTGGATATGTGTGGATTAGTGTATATATGTGTGGATTGGTATATATGTGTGGATTGGTATATATGTGTGGATTGGTATATATGTGTGGATTGGTATACGTGTGGATTGGTATACGTGTGGATTGGTATACGTGTGGATTGGTATACGTGTGGATTGGTATACGTGTGGATTGGTATATATGTGTGGATTGGTATAGGTGTGGATTAGTGGATTGGTGTATACGTGTGGATTGGTATATATGTGTGGATTGGTATACGTGTGGATTGGTAAGTGCGTGAGAGTGATGGGTGTTATGCTGTACCATTTCCAATGTCTTTTTCATGATCTAATTATGCTCTAAAAGTACATCATAACTCCCATCACTCTATACTGTTCCATACAGTGGCAGAGCTGGGAGGCAGAGGCCTTGCACCCCCACCACAGGACTCCTGAAAGGTAAGTGAACTTCAAAGAGGGAGAGGGTAGATAGTTAGGAGGGGGTAGTTGTGGCAGGCTTAAGGGGCTCTGCGTTAATGCGGCCATATAGTACCAGTCAGTCCGGTCCTGACTGGACCTATTTTAAGGTGGGGGCCTGGAGCTGCAGCTCCATCAGCCCCTAAGTCAATCCTGCCCTGGCACAGGCGCGGTCGCTGTTGCTGCTTGCTCCGGCAACAAGGTAAGTAGGGTGAGGGAGGGGGGTGCAGTGAGAAGGGGCAGAGGGGGGTTAGATAGTGAGAAAGGGGGAGAGGGGATAGATAGAGGCGGTACATATTGAGAAGTGGGGAAGGGGGTTACATAGTGAAAAGGGGGAACATAGTGAGAAGGGGCAGATAAGATGAAGAGAGGGGCTAGTGTGAATGCGTATGAGAATGAATGAATAAATGTGTGGATGAATTGTGTGAATGCGTATGACAATGAATTCATGTGAGGATGAATTGCTTGAATGATTTGTGAGACTGCATTAATGAATGTGTTAATGATTTG
The DNA here is from genome assembly GCF_027358695.1 of Spea bombifrons. Classification (NCBI taxonomy): domain Eukaryota; kingdom Metazoa; phylum Chordata; class Amphibia; order Anura; family Pelobatidae; genus Spea; species Spea bombifrons. The sequence continues at coordinate 7,167,195 of NC_071092.1, read as the reverse complement.
TGTGAATGATTTAATGCAAAGATGGTACGGGTGGGCTTTAACAATAAATAAATAAATAAATATGGGCTGCTCAGGCTTAAATGCCCGGGCCTATTTTTTGTCCCAGTCCGGGCCTGGTTGTCAGTCATGTGATATATTTGGGTGACTTTCCCTGATCAAACACCACACTGAGCTGATGCTTTATGGCAATGCTAACGAAGTCAGTTTCTCCATAGACTTTCATTAGTCAGAGATAGTGGCTGGGTGATTAAGACTGAACCATTCTATTGTTCTTGTTCACCACAGGCAGTTTGATAAGGTTTCCAGGTGTTTGTTTAGTACAGATATCCAGATCTGGGCTGATACACGGCTGTCTAAAACATTACATGTTTTAACCCTTTAATGACAAATGGGTTTAGGAACCGCCCATTATCCTTACGGGGTTAATAAAGGACAACAGCACGATATTTTTGAAAACATATGTTTAACGTGATACTAGTAATAAAAAGACATGGTGAGAGTTTTCCTTAAGTTGGCTCTGATACCATCCAAGCCTTAGACCAACCGGTAAATTCAGCAAACGCTGTCGAAAGAAGAAAAGTGGGATCTTTTAGTTGGAACGACTAAAAGAACGATTTTCTTATATTTATCTTTTTTTTTTAAATTGAAAATTGTCCGATTGTAAATCATAGGCAAGAGATGGCGAATGATTTTAGCAGAATAGCTTTCCTGACCTCTAGCAGAAGCGTTCTTCAGACTAAATAAGCATCTCCTTTTAATACAATTGTGTTATCTTCTTTTTTTTTGCAGAATTTCCAGCTCCCCCCCCCCACCACAGCCCTTTTAACGCCTACTCTCTGGACAATTAGCATCAAGAATATAGCAGCAAACACAGCATGTTATAAGTGGGTAGCCACACATAACAATCGGGGGGGAAAAAATATATATCCAGACACTACAGTAGCACAGAGCTTCTCATCCACTTCATTTAATGACTTTAGAGAAATGATTTTTAAAAACACATTTTCAAGACGATAATTTGCATCGGCAATTTGAGAGACCACGCCACGTCAATTAGGGGGAATAATGATAATGGCGAAAATATCAGGATGGAATAGCAGAACAAAGCCTTAAGTACATATACGTACTGTTCAGCCAGAGCGGAAATTTATGACGGCAGCTGTGTTGAGAACAATCCACGATCGGTCATTATTGGAGCCTTCTGTGTCCTGTTATTACCACCCTTTCTATTGTGACTCTTATTGTGCTTCTGGGTTCAAGTACACGTTATAATTCAAGATGGCAAAAAAATCTTTTTTGAGTTAGTTGTGAAAATTGTCCAAAACCCGCCCCCCAAAAAAACCCAAAAAACTATTCATACTCATTCATTTCAGTTACTTTCTAAAGATGAAACTATCCAGAAAACCTCGACGCTGGAACAAAAGATGGCGGTGAATACATATTGGGAAGACCTGGACTTGGAACCCACCGGTTCCTCACATTAGTGTTTTAACCCATTCCTGTGAGCGTCCGGTTTACTAGAACCAGAATGTATTATTCCAGATAAATTGAAACGGCAAGCTCTATGTTGTGCGTTTCTATGACGATGGATTGTTGACAAACATGTACAAAGTCATGAATTCCAATTTTTTGGGCAAGTTGCATTTTTTAATTTAAGTTGCCAGACATGAGAACATTGGTGAGGAATATCCCCAAACAAGAAGGAAGGCATTACGACAATGAAATATATAAGAAAATAATAACTTTGGTGGGTCTTCGATTCTAAAATCTTATTCCGGACAAATAAAGCCCAAAAGTGATCTAGCCAGCTCTGAAAGGATCACGCGGAATCTTACAAAAACAGAACAATTCTTCTTCTTGGTCTCCCCAAAAAATCACAAGAACAGTCAGTAGTCAGAGAAATGGCAATGCTGCCTCAGAGTGTTGAATGTTTCGAAATCCAATCCAGTACCAATATTTTGGGTTGTAGTTTTATTATCCGCAGGTGAGGTTGGCTCACAAAGGGTATTATTAAAAATGTAGCTCAGCGGGGAGGTAGTTTTGTATAAGCGAGCATGAGGAGCGTCAGCTTTCTGCCCAAGCAGGACGCCCGGTCAAATCGAAGACTAATCTTATAGCTCAAAACACATTTATCCCTACAGGCTGCGTTGAGAGACCCTACAAGCAGCACAGAAAGCATCCGTGCCACCTAAAGTTGCTTCTCTAGACTGGTGAATATTAGCACTTTTAGAGCACCCCGTCAGGTAATTGCCTTCTGCTCCCCTTTTCTGTGAGAGTATGTTTTTTCTGTATGTTGCAATGGAATCATTATTTTTACTGGTTTGATTAGTTTCATAATCATAAATCACAGGTGAAGCATTTGGAGTTCTTAAATGATTTTTTTTCTGCCGACGCAGGATATATTATACAAAACAGATCAGAGATGCTCACCAAAGCCAGACCGCCGCTTTACAGCCCGTCCTATGGTGAATTCCCACTTGGGGGCATCTCAAGTCCTAGCTTATTGTGACATTACAGACGAGGTCAATGAAGGCCGAAACTGAGGTTGTTGGTTCTCTCAACGTATATTTTTCCTCCATAATGGCACAAGAGAGCTAAAACTCAAGATGCTCCCAAGAGGGAAGGCGCAGTAGGGCAGGCCATGAAGCGGCCGTCTGTTCTTGGTGACCATCTGTGAACTGTTTTGTATGAACTGTTTGCATGCCTGATATAAACCACATCTGTAATATTGGATCCGAACGGTGCTTCTAAAACCCAAGTATACCGGGAATGCTTTGTTGATGCAACGGAATGAATCTTCACTGCATGCCACAAAGCTGCACATTGTTCGGGTATCTCCTGGACTCCATAAGATCTCCGGAGATCTCTCTGTGGTTGTAGGACCTCCAAGCTATTGGACGTAGATCTGGAGACTGACGGTCAAACGCAACAATGAACACAAAAGTATCTCTGCTGCTAATACACATCAGAGAGATGGCTACCGCGGAGCTTAAAAGAGGGCCTTGGACCTGTGGACTTTTAGCAAGACCAAGGAAAATGCTTAACCTATGGCCCAGGTAATATTTATCTTTCTCGTGCAAGCAATGTGTAGGCAGTGGTCCACTTAGAGTTAACATCACAATAGCAAACAGTGCTTTAGAAACTTAAACAAGATTTACCCTAGCGGCATAGAGAAATATAATAGGCAGGTTTAATCCTCTATAATTCTGCTCTTTATCCGACCTGTACTTGTATAGCAGAAAACAAAACAAAAAAAAAACCGGCATTGTAACTGGCGCCAAACAATAAGGCAAGCAAATGAAGCATCCCCTTTGCCCTTTCTTTCCCGGCGTGTCTATTGTGCTGTTATCACCGTGCAAAGCTGTATTCCTAAAGAAAAGGACTCAGCCTCTGCTTATGCAACAAAACATTGCCTATTTCTATTCTAGGTCCAGAGCGATAGGAAGAATTCTAAAAAAAAATAGAAAAAAAACAACAAAAAAAGAAAAAAAAAAAAACAAGCACAATTGGGTCTACAGCTCACTGAGTTCACGAGCCGCAACAAAACATTCCCGTAATATTGTTTAAGACGTCAGGGGGAAAAAATTAATCTCCATAAAATAAATCCCTAACTTGTGTAGATGTAATATATTCTCGCGCTGGAACTGTATGGGAGGATGTTTTGCTTTTTTTTTAAGACAAAGGAAAAAAATTATACTTTTGTGATTTTCTGCTCTACTGGATTCTGTCACTTCATTTACATGTGTAACTTAATTAACATGATTTTTAATTTTTTTTGCTCTAGCATGTAATTTGCACTATAAAATAATGATTTCAAAATAACGAGTCATTCCGATTTCACAAAGTCCCAAACTTTTTTTTTTTTTGTAAAAGTGAAAAATAACAGGAAAAGTTCCGCTGCGGAATTGAGAGATTTGCAGAGCTCTGCTACTGATGTTTGTGACATTTTGTCAATAAGCAAAGAAAGAATTGGGTAGGACAATGAAAGTGGTTACATGATGGGAAGCGGCAGGGAAACCAGAAGGAATGTCAGGGTTGATCTCAGCATGGAGAGATGTAAGGCTCCTCCGGCTTGTCATAATTCTGATCAGGGGTCTAACAAAAAAAGAGATTCCCTCCCTCCATTCGCTCGCACGTACAGACATCAAAGAAAAAAAACATTTGAAATCTTATTTCTTGTGGAGACCGAGGGTGATGTACACCCAGTGTACTTAAAACCAAACTTTAGTTTTTAGTTCAGTACTTTAATGTTGCTATATATAAATCTCTCTCTCTCTCTTTAATGTCTAAATGACTATTGTAGCTGAAAACGGCTGATTTTTAATGGAATATCTTCATAGGCGTACAGAGGCCCTTTATCACTCCCATCACTCCTGTGTTCCAATGGCACTTTATCACTCCCATCACTCTTGTGTTCCAATGGCCCTTTATCACTCCCATCACTCCTGTGTTCCAATGGCACTTTATCACTCCCATCACTCTTGTGTTCCAATGGCCCTTTATCACTCCCATCACTCCTGTGTTCCAATGGCCCTTTATCACTCCCATCACTCCTATGTTCCAATGGCTCTTTATCACTCCCATCACTCCTATGTTCCAATGGCCCTTTATCACTCCCATCACTCCTGTGTTCCAATGGCCCTTTATCACTCCCATCACTCCTATGTTCCAATGGCTCGTTGGACTCAGATCAAAGAGTCTCCGAATTTTAAAGCAACAGTGTATAATTTTGTTATGTTATATTTATTTTTTAAAGAATACACTTAGTTTTGATACATTTTCCATAGGTTTTGTTTATTTGTTCTTGTTGTTAGTAACACACACATATATATATATAGTGGTCACAGATACATCAACCCTTTCAGAGCGCAGCCCGCGAAGAACTTTGATGGTGGTTGGCATGGATACAGTTAAGCGTTATTAAAGGGCCTTCTCTATAAATAACCATGTGTTCATTACCAATTAATTAGGCCATTCTGGTAATGGAAGTATTAATCATGATGGATTTGTTTGGTTTTCATGAGGACGGGACATTTGAATTCGATAAGAACTTCATTACTGTTTAGGAGTTCATTATTCTGCCATTATGGGAATGACTTTCTCCCTCATCATGCCGCACACCGCGGTGACAAAGTCAGTCAGTAAATCATACTTATTTCCTACAAACATTACTGGCGTTTCTGTTTGCCAAATGTTTAGAGGATCCATGCGAAAACCCAAGAGAAAAATCACGTCCAACAGGGCCAAGAGGGTTATGGTTTCCATCAAAACCGAATGGTTGGAACAAGATGAATGGCGCCACGAAATACCTTTCCTCCAGAAAAGTTTGTTGAAGCTTGGAATGCTCTTCCATCAAAGGTGGTCTACATTGGCACAGTCCAAGAAAGCATCCGCCGGACACACCATCAACGGAGGTTATGTTATTGGACTGGTTTCACCATTAACTATAGAAATAGGGTCTTTAAGCTGTATATGTTTTATATGGTGCAGTGGCGGAACTACCGGGGTCGCAGGGGTCGCGACTGCGACCGGGCCCTGGAGTTCTCCCACTCAAGGGGGCCCAAGCAGGCCCGGACTGGCCCACCGGGATGCCGGGAAATTTCCCGGCGGGCCCGCAGATTTGGCCGGCGGAGCGAGATTGGGAGCCGACTCCGGCGCCAGGGGGACAATTGCCCCCCAGGCTGCCCGAAATCTAATCTAAGCGGCCGCTGATGCGGGGTCTGTACTTTTATGCTTGTCCGTGCTATCGTTAATTTTATCAGTTTCCACGTTATTGTAAATTTTGGATTTTGCCTTAATTGTAATAGCTCGTCAGGTCCTCTATAAATAAAATGTAAAAAAATAATAAATCCAAAGTACATGAGATTTTGATGATGTCACACTTAATTTGCAATAAAAAGATAAATTAAATAAAATAGATAATAAATAATAAATTATGATAAAATAATAAATACAAAAAATAATTACATTAAATAAAGAAAAAAAATGTCACGATAGATATCAGGTCGGTTTTGTCTGATCCCTTAAGCCATCGTCTCGTTATTTGTTTTGGAGACTCATTATGGAAAATGATTGCAAATTAAAATATAAGATCAGGGATCAGATGAGGCTCGGATTTTTAAACCGGTTAGGGAGTAAAAGCTCTCGTCGTTGACCAAATTATTCCTATCAGGGTTTAAGCAGCATGTGAATAATTCGGTCTGCAAATTGATTCCATGTTTTTATGATCAGCACACGTAGATTCTACAGCTTTGCGGGGGATAAATAAGAGATATTTACATGAAAAGCAAAGCTACGGTTCTGTTTCCACCGGTTTGCGGGGTCATGCTGTGATTATCTGTATAAAAACACCCGTCCTGTCTTTCGTCCACCATCTGTAATCTGAAGCTGAAAACCTGTGTTTCTGATGCAAATCCCAGCGTCGCTCCCCCGGTGGCACAAACTTGGCTTTTTATTGTTTTTTTTTTTCTTTCTTTTTCTTTAATATATATCTGCGAGGAGATCAATAGAAGACATTATCATGTGAATAAGCCATTTCTAGCGGTTGCTCTGACTTCAATCATTCCGGCGAGATGAAGGCAGGATTAACCCTGACATGGTGGCGGGGCAGTATTGAGTCCTGCTCTCCCGGCACAGCGTGTATCTGAGAGGCATGTATAAATCAGTAGGGGGAAAAGGCTCCTGTCCACACGCCGTCTGGAGATTCCATCTGTAACACTTCACAGTAACATGTCGTGAAAGGAAGCTAATGGGCATTCTACGAGACGCCACGGGTGCCAATTTATCCATAGCAATAAATCTGTATAATGCATATACTGAGTTCCAACCGGACCGGGTACCGCCTGTCTTCTTCCTTTGCGATGGATTGTTTCCCAATTTTATGTCAACTGGTAACTAAGCTTAGAAGTTCGGGGTATTTTGAGAAGACCGTCCCGATGAGTTGTTGTCCCTAACTATTTAAGAAGTGATTGATCTCAGAGATACAACTCAGAGACAGAAACACTCCACGTGTTTTAAAAAGGACCGCAAAGTCTGAGCTAAAGGAGGGACAGTCGTTCTTTGGGTCCTAACTCCCTGATGCACCTCTTCCCTCCCTGATGCCCCTCTTTCCTCCCTGATGCACTTCTTTCCTCCCTTATGCCCCTCTTTCCTCTCTGTTGCCCCTCTTTCCTCCCTGTTGTCCCTCTTTCCTCCCCTGATGCCCCTCTTTTCTTGGAGCTCGGAATGTTTGCTGGGTATGAGGGGATCGCAGGGTTCTACAGCCATAAAAGTCACAATAATGTGTATAGAAACAGCAGACAGTGAGTTAATAAATCGTATAAGTAAGATACACTATCCTAATAAATACTTTACTGCATCAATAGCTATAAGTAGGTTACAAAGTCACATAAAAAGTATTGATAAAGTCCTGTCCATGCCTGAAGCTACACCCTTAAAACAAGAGTCCTTCTTTGACCATTTGAAACACTGAGAGGTGAGAGGCATGATAAAAGAATGACCATCTATAATAGATAGATAGATAGATAGATATAGATAGATAGATAGATAGATAGATAGATAGATAGATAGATAGATGGATAGATAGATAGATAGATAGATAGATGGATGGATAGATAGATAGATAGATAGATAGATAGATAGATAGATAGATAGATAGATAGATGGATAGATAGATAGATGGATCGATAGATAGATGGATGGATAGATAGATAGATAGATTGGTAGATAGATGGATCGATAGATAGATGGATGGATAGATGGATAGATAGATAGATAGATAGATAGATAGATAGATAGATAGATGGATGGATAGATAGATAGATAGATAGATAGATAGATGGATAGATAGATAGATAGATAGATAGATAGATAGATAGATAGATGATAGATAGATAGATCCAATGTAGAAAAAGTTACCAATTAAAATAATTATACTTAGCTGGATGGGGAGAACTTACATGCATCACAAAACCTGACCGTATTTCTAAACTAGCCTTTATGATCAATAATTTACAATAAATGAATAATAAATATTGTTTCCATGTTTATTGTACAGTAACCTTAAAATTAATTACATACCGACGTCAGCTTTAGTTTTTCAAACACAAATCAGACAGATGTGCGCCGCAAAGTGACAAATAATTATAACGTCTGGAAATACCGGATTATTCTTTTTGTAATCACATTATTTTCAACCACTGAACGGTTTGGGGAAATATTAGAGCCAGATGTACGGCGCTTTGTTAACCGGCCGGATTCATGTCGAGGTTTTGGAGGCGACAGGTCCACTTTGCTCAGAGCTCCTATACTTTGCCGTCGCACAGGGCTGGTGTGACATAAATTTATATAATTAAGGGGGGTTTTTTTGTACGTTTCCGACACAGAGCTGCTTCCTCCATGCCCCATTACCACTGGAGAAGTGAGGGCTGAGAGTCTGATGCCGATCTCCTGGGACCCACTTATGAGCTGAAATGTGTGTTTTTTGGCTACGGGCATTTTTCCAAGACTTCCCTCCGGTGGGGACCCAAGTAACGTTCAGCCAGCTCCGAATAAGCCCCTTCCACTGTAACTGCCAGAGGTCCCTTGTTACGCTAATTGCCAGGGACAGGTCTCGTCTGGATCACCCTAGTTATACGAGAACAGGAAGATATTTTTACTACGGCCCTAAACTTTTTTCCCCACCGGATGGAACTGCATAATATTACCATTAATCCACAATGTGTCAAATTCGTCCTGACGTTTCACAAATCCAACGACTAACGGGAATAATGTAACATTCATACAATCGTCATCGTACTTAGGTGATAATGCCCCTAATATTTTACCAATGGTGGCCAACATTTCCTCCCCAAAAAGATTCTTGAATAATAATAAGCAAGCATAAACTTCAGATATAAGCTATTAAGAATAGAGATTTAGGAACGTCACACAATATATTAATTTTCACAAATATTGCAGATTATTTTATTATTTTATTTATTATATAATTATTAAATTTGAAATCAATAAAAACAGTAAATCTAAAAAGTAGCATATTTTTTTTATTAGACTACAACTTACTCGGTGTATCCCAACACCGAACTTTTCAGGGGGAAAAAAAACATTCTATATGCAGAATATATATATATATCTACTTTTTAAAGGTTAACATCTTCTTTGAGATCTGCTATAAAAAGTTATGTGAAAAGTATTCAAAGGAGTATATATAACAAAAAAGGATGACGACGGGGAATAAAATGCGAAAAAAAGAAACTTACTTTTTTTTTATTCTTCTTTATTAGATTATTTAAAAAAGAAAATTATAACACACAAATATCCATAAATTACAACATTTCATCTCATTAGGATTAATGACCATAGAGCATTGTTTTATTGATTTTTAGTAATTTATGTTAGTCACTAAAAATGACTATTGTTTGTTGTCTATGTTAAGTTTGACTCATATATTGATTTGTAACTTACGTTTTTCTTAACTTGCACTAAACATTTATTTCTGGATAATAAACAGCTGTTTCCGTGTACTCTGCAGTTAATCTCTGCCATAGTTTTAGGAAAAGGCTTAGGTTGTCCAGGGGCGACTAAGTGGCCCTGGCGCTTTATGGCAAGCAGCCGCCATTGTAGCCGCTATGCATACCCAGCGTGTTACAGGACCGGATCTGCCGGAGCGGAAGTACCGCTGAGTACAAGACCCTATTGGCCACTGGCCCAGGTGGCATTTGCCTGGGGTGCAGGACGACCAGTAATACAGATCGTATGAAATACAGGGATCCTGAAAACTGAGAAAACCGGCCAATTTTCTTTTTCTACAGTATCGTTGAAAAATGGAATCTTTACCCACATGCTAATGAAGTGGAGAGCCGGGTTTTCCATGCCTTTAAAATGTTCATTCATTGTGCGATTGAACCATTAATTATGACTTTGGAGGGTAGATCATAACTTCATTGTATTTTTTTTAGTCATTGACGACGCTGTATGATATGCGCCGCTCAGCTGCGGTTTGCTTAAAGTTATAGGAGAATGATGATACTTCGTTCTCTGAATGATTTCTTCAACGAGTAAAAGTTTTCCTCTAAGCATTGGCATAATCGCTAGAGTTAAGTCTTATTATCTACATGTATATCTAATAACTCTCGGTGGAAATGGGTTTTATTTGACGGAAGTCACTCTTTTGGTACGGTTTGATTTTTCCCCTGGGAACGTTAATCTGCATCTAATTGCTAATTATTCAGGGAACAAACTTCGCAGGTTTAAAACGAGGTCCTTTGTTTCCTAAATGTATGCCGGAATTCTAATGATCTCTTCGTGCGTTCGGATTTATTTGTACAATATTCTTAACTTTGCCCGGCCGCAAAGATCCGAGGCGTTCGTTCTAATTAAGTGAATAATTTAGGTTAAGATATAAGGATGATGTTATTCATCATACTATCTGACTAATAAGTGGAAAGTTATTTTGTCTTTAAGTTTTAAGAGCATTAGACATTAACCCATTACAATAAAATGGATTAAAGTGCTGCTTACATCGAAATACATTAAAGGTGTTAGTATAAATATGTGTGTTTTCAGGCATGGACTGGATCTGGCGTGCGTCTGCCCCAGCGGCAGATCATGTGCCGTACTGTTCGGTCAGCGACTGGATATGAGCATAAAAACATATCACACCATATCCAGTCGTTGTTTTATATATGTTTTTGCAGTTTAAGCTTCTAGATTTTGAGCTACTTTGAACACTGCCCTCCTCCAATTTTGTTTCTGTAAATCCAAAGTATCGTGTGATGCACCACCGGACCGGTTTATCCATTATACAGCGCCGCAGAATAGGATGGCGCTATGGAAATCAATACATAATAGTGAGCTAATAAACGTGAGCGTTTAAGGCAATTACATCACCAAAGGATAAGACTCGGAAAGTCATATTATTTCTGAACTTTTTAAATTTCAAGAAGAGCACAATAACATTATTAATTTAATATCAATGTAATTAATTATATCAATGCAGTTTGTCGGGGATAAGGACTGTCCATATGGGAAGAACCAATCTTGGATTATACGTAGATGGAGACTCAAGTTTCTTGAGTGTTGACTCATCATAGGCCAAGCTATTAAGTGTCGCCTTTCTTGGCTAAATTAAGTCTCATACATTTGGTCATTGATTTGTCTTAAACTTGGCTAAAAAACAATTGCTACCTTTTATCTAGATTTTGGAAATGGGGTGTCAGATGCCCAAAGGCTAATTGGTACCCATGACCCCCTGCTCAACAGAACAATGGGATGCAAATTACGGGGAGCTCCTGATATTCCCATCAAAGGACTTTGAAAATGTAGTCCCTTCACTGTCCTTCTCTCCATAATAACTGATCAAAAGGTATACACCAGTTATTGTTTTTATGGAAAATGACATCACAAAGCTTCTAGTCTTTAGCTCATGAAATATGAACAAGTGACCTTCTCAAAGTTAGGTGACCAAAGTTTCTTTTAAAGAACACATAAAAAATACATATGTCAGGCATTCAGTGGATCCTACAGAATGAATTTTTCATAAGGGTAGTACATTAAAGGGATTGTAAAGCTTTGGAACACATAAAATAGAGTGTGTGTGTATATATTATGTTGTAATTTTGCAACCGAGGATATAATTGAATTTATGGGGCAGGGTACAGCTCGAATCTGCTGCAGATATATTTCACGATGCCTGTAGAGCATACACTTCCAACTGCTTTTTAATACGCTGATTACGGGGCATGCCAGCCTCTAGTCTGAACTTACTTTTCAGGTGGATGGTGTGCTGCACCGTGGTATTGATTTTAAGCTTAATTTTTTTCCAAGATAAATGTTGTAAAAATGATTTTTACGTTTTCTTATGGAAGGTGGGTAGTTGAGGGGTTCATTGAAGGACTTCAATAAGTTTCACTAACAATGGAGATGTTGGACGTCCTTGAATCTGAGAAATCATAGAGCTCATGAGAAGGTTCAGATGGCCAGATGTTGTTCTAGAGATTGGAATGGGACCATCAGCACTGTGATTGGCAGTGAAAATTGGGGGCATTAATGGTAATGTCAGGAGCAAGTCTATTCTATATCTATGGATAGCTATTCCTGGAGGTAAAAGCTGGGAGGTTGACCCAACTGAAAAAGATCTTAAGAACAAATAACATTTCTGGCTTAGAGAGCTTCAGATGTCCAGCTTTGGTCTCAAAGACATATTCATCAACCCCTTATATCAACATCATTTAAATCTAAGAGTAATGTTACCCGAAGATGGGTCCCACTACATTCTAGAACCCAGCATGCTCATCACATCTTATTCTTGACCCCCCACAAACCAGACATTCATCCATGATGACCATCTTTGTTATTAATGCACACAGTGTCTCGTCATGTAGCTGAAGAAAATGTTGGCTTATTATGAATAATAATAGCAATATGGTAAGTGATTCCATTGCTGTCAATATTCATATTCCAGGTTTTAGCCCAAAGAATTTGAAAAATCTCAAATGTTTGTTGATTTATGCATGTAAACCACAAGCAAAAATGCATTTACTTATCTCAGGGTCCCCCAAAGCCTCTAATTATTAGGTGCCTCTAGGCAAGAACTTACGAAACCTAGCAATGGAGAGATGTAGAGTTGAACATCTAACATCTTCCAGAAGCAGGTCCAGAGTAATATCTCTAGGCAAGAACCCTTCCAGCCTCTGATCTAGTCTAACAGCTTGGAATAAAAAAAGGCAAACTGTCCCAAAAGATATGTGACATTGAAATAATTGATCATTTAGCAGTCTTACAGGTATCTGTATCAAACAAAAGCCAACTTTTAATCTTCTGAAGATTGTGATAATGAGGACAAATAAAGACGCGATAAAAGTTCCATGCTGTAGGTGATCTCGGTTCCTCTGTTATCCTGCTGACCTTGCAAACAATATTAGTCGATATTATTATGCAGGTACGAAAGACTAAAGGCTAAAACAGCTATAGAACGGAATCAAAGCCTGAGATATACGAGAATAGTCCAAAAACACCAGGGACTTCCATGTATCAGCCAACAGGCATTATTTATTGAAAACACCATCGGAATGATATTCTACTTAGAAAGCATTGGAATAAGAAGTAAACAAATTATAATGTATGAAGAAAAGTGGAAGATAATTAAAAAATCACTATAAAATGAATAAAAGCAGGGGTCTGGAAAAGATACATTCCATTAAAATGCTTTAACTTTCATATATAGAAGAACGTGGGTTTCAAATATTTTAGGGTAGATTGACCATACCAATCTTGGACCATTTGAAATGTTGCGAGGTATTATGGATCATACCACCCTTTACATTTGAGAAACGTCAAAAAATGCTATTATTCTTCCTAATGGATCGGCCGAACAGTAAAAATAATGTACAGAGCTAAGAGGAGAGGCTCTTTGGTCGAACTCACAGCAGAATTAATTCTTCAGACCCGCGTAGGCGATAAAGTCCCCGCAATAGATATTTCAGAGAGTGATATGTTGGTCGTCATCCATACACTCATTTAGTAAATTAACTGGCAATGGAAGGAGGGTTTTGTGCCCAAGTCTCGGTTTCTTCATTCTATATCCCCTGGTTTGTAAATAGCAGATTGTGAGATATAATACTCCACACCATCGACCATTGGCATGTCTTTCCGGCGCATGTCAGCCAAAAGGTTACAGTTTGAAAGATTATGTAAAAAAAAACTAGGGAAGAAAGCAGTGAGTGAGCGCTGAGGAGCGTCTATGGAAGGCTGAAGGAAAGCCGTAAGTGAACGCCGTTACAATGCCAGAAAATCCGCGTGACAGATGGCACAAGCATATGTCTTTATCCTGGATATGAGTGACAGCCCAACATGGCTATTTGCTTTCACTAGCTTTATGCAAATGGTGCCAGCCACGTGGCGTGTAACCTGCGCCGTTACAAGATGTAGGAAGCAATCAGCCTGTCTTGTAAGCTTCATCTTGGGCTATTCTCAATTAGTGGGGCATCAGCAGAGCTGACAGATCCCTGCTGTAGCCCGGTCGGCCATCTGCTCAATGAGCTCCGAGCGTTGGCCCAGGATTTGTTCATGTTGGGGTTAAGCAGGCATCATTTGGCTACATCTCTTTCCTTTTCGCTGTTTAACCCTTTCCTGTTAAGGGTTCCGTGTCTTTCCTTGGCAGCAGGAGCTATAATACAGTATGTCATGATGGGCTACAGCAGGTGTACATGGCGAGGTTCTTAAACGCCACTTATGTACTATGGATGGGTAGCTGGACTACAGTAAATGTATATTTATATATAAAAAATATAATATATGTAACATATAATAACAAATATATACATATCTGGTACATATGTAACAACACACCTGTTGCATAATGCAAATTCCATAATTACTATTGACAAATCTCATTAAAATGTAAAAGATTCAGTAATGATTTATGGAAATATATTGGTTAGCAAGTACTATGTCACACCATGTTTTTGGCAAGTCCTACCTAATCCTAGTCAGGGGGTTTAATTATAGGGTAGTTGGCTGGGAAGAGTGCCCTGTTGGGCTCCTTGGTGCGCTGCTACTCCATGGACCAGTTGGGGAGATTAGAGATCTCCCCTGTGATCTACCTAGTCGCACCATGGAAGTCTCTACCTACCCAGCCTCCAGAGTACATTTACACAACGATATGAAGACTTATCCTGGCACTCAGCAGAGATGCCGGTGGCAGCAGAGGAAAGTTACGCCTCCTGCGGCACCACTGATGAAAGTGAAGTTCTTGGAATGTATCTTGACTTATATGGAATCTGTCATAGAGAGTATAATAAAATAAATGTATGCTTTTACATGGAAATCCCAAAATTCCAGATGTTCGTTTAAACGTCAGTATGCAGAGCCGTATCTTAAAGTACTTTATTAAATCCTCGCTGCCTTCAGACCCAAACTCCACCGCGCATACCCAGGACGTCTTCTGCAAGGGCAGGGAAAGACGGCCGATTTCATTCTCTCTACTTTTGCATCGAGACTTACTTAGAACAGGCAGATTTCACTTTGGAATAATGGGATTTAGTAGTTAATGAAGATTTCAGCCTCATCAGCGTCTAAATCCCATTATTGCCCCTGTAGCTCATCCTATTAACGCATTATCCCTATAAAAAGAACACAAAGTAAGCTGCTATGTAAGAAGGACCCTGACAGATCCTGCGCACGTTATAAGATTTGTGAAGATGCTTTGTGGTCGCTACGTGTTATCGAGTCTCGGGCCTCTGTGTTAAGGCGCAGACTACTGAAAAAGGACTTAATTAACCTGAAAAATGTAGCCGTTCTTACAGTAATTACAGTCTTCAGGAGACTATTGACAACCTTTCCAGAATAAAGGCTACAGTGTAAGAAACATCCCTCGTATCGCCTGCCTCAAAATAATAACTTAATAACATCTGTACGTAGATAAAGGAAGGCATGTTCACTAGACATGTCCAAATGGGCCAAAAACAGTACGGAGAATGAATCTTCTTTCCTGCTGTTTGTTTTGGATGAAAATCGGGGGACATTATAAATGTGGGAGGAAAATTGTTTCTCCTACTCCCACATTTACTATCACTCACTCTCTCAGACTCACACTCTCATTTTTGTTCACTCTCTCTCGTGCTCTCTGAATGTCTTCCTGCCTTCTCTGCTGACCACTTCCTCCGCTTCTGTGTCTAACATCTTCTTGTTCTCCTTTCTCCTCTCTTCTCTTTTTCTCTCATCTTTCTTCTCTCTTCTTTCTTCGTCTGGACATAACCTATCTGTGAACGTCCTCCAAAATGGCAGAGCTTCTGTTGACATCCTCTCCCCTGACCCTCCATTCGGTGAGAAGTTGACACGGATACGGAGCTGCGAGTCGTGGAAGTGGTCAGCAGAGAAGTTAGGGAGACGCCATTTAGCCATTCAAACTTTCTTATTGGGGAACATCAAAGAAAATACTGTTTGCATAGTTGCCAACATTCTGATGTAGTCATTAGTCAAAGATGATACATTGTAACGAGCCAACATAGAACATATGTAGTTACATAAGGTTTCTGGAACTAAGAGATCTCTTCAGAAAGACTGAAGAAGGGACCTTGGAGGTCCGAATGCTTTTGTGACACTATATGTTTTTTTAATAAAATGCATCATCTTTGACTCCATCTTCACTTTTTTATTATACAGAACAAGTACAACAATGAAAATGATTTCAGCAGCGCAGATAGCAGCTTCAATGCTCATGCAGTGTTCCTTATTCATCACCCATCCATAAAACGCCGTGTGATTACTGGATCTCTTTAATTATACCATTTTTATTTATGTATAATAGACTAAGGGCATCTTATTTATTCTCTCATGCTATGGCCTCTCACTCCTCTGCCGAGAATCTGATCCATCACTCCACCACACTTTCAGTAAATTGACTAATGTATTTCTCGCACTTTCTTAGAGTGTGCCAGCCTACAGTCTCTCAGCGGGGCTTCCTATGCTAACATTTTACTTACCCTGTCCTAGAAATGTTTTTTTTTTTGTTAAATTACATTTTTTTATTTTTTTTATACAGTAATGATGTAAAAGAGACGTTAGCAGGTATCATAGAATTGTCACGGTAACAGAGTTTTTATTCCTTTTTATTCTCCCTTCCCTTGTTAAATTTCCGCAGCCATTTAAACCCGGCCTTCGGACTCCGGGTCTACTATTCACCTCCGTTCCGGGGAGGCTCTAGCGCCATCTACTGTTCAAAAGCCTGTAAGCGCCATCCGTCACATCACTTTTCAGAATGTTTGATCTGGTTTCCGTGGAAACTGATTCTTTAAAACCTCTTTTAGCACAGGAGAGGCCATCAAACACACATTTGTATTATAGTCTCTCTTTTTTTAATTCTTTCTGTGAATAGACACGCATAGCCTTGAAATGAATGCATGTCTGTACAGCAAAAGGATAATTGTAAAATATTCACCTAGTTTGGCTTTTTGACTGTTTTTTTTTATCATGCAAATTATCATCATTCTTTGGCTGATTAATATTCCTATTTTTTTTTATGTTTACTATAATAGATAAAGAGGGCTCCGCTCTCAATTGCCACCAGGCTCAGCTGTGCCCTGGGGCCGGATACCTTCATCTTGAAAATGCAATCTCTCCTGTAACCTATTTGAAATATCTGCGATTTTTATATTCTCTGTTATCAGATACAGCGTTACTTTCACTAAACCAAACATTCTTCAATCCATAGCTTTTCAATATATATATATATAAAAATATATATTTTTATATATATGACTGGCCATTTGGATCATCGGGCAGACGCTGGTGGGCCGGTGGGGCTGCATACTTCCTTAAGTAGTAAATCAGGCGGATATATGTGGTTACATGCTCCGTTAGTATGAAAACATAACATGCAGCCAGTCTGGCCCTGTTTTAGCAGAACAAACACATATGCACTGCCCTTCCAAATACCTGACCATAAACACACGCACATTCACACCTTCCCCTACATCGTGGCTTACACTTGCCCTTGCAGCCACACACTTGCTGTTAGACATACTTACCCTAACATACAAACAGTTTCAAAACACAAACACTCTCTCTCTCTCCCCTTTCTCATAATTTACCCCAATCTCATTATCTATCCTCCTTTTCTGCCCATCCCTCCCTTTTATATAAATATATACATATATATATTTGGGCAATGTAGTGTGCCTGTTGGGGTATTATTACACCTAAAACATTTTGGGGTTTTATGGCACATTTGTGGGTACACATGTTGGTGAAGGTCTTCACTGTTGGTCTTCAGTGAAGTCGAACCCCGTTTGAAGGCATCTTCACGCACACACTCGCTGTGAATTCTGACTCTTTCACGTTATAAGCCGCCTGATGCATGCCATCCAATCTTCAGTCCTTGAAGTCACAATTCTATCAAAAATGTCATATTTTTTTTCCTCTTCTGAGGTCCAAAACTCTCAAATCTCATTTCTCTTGGATTCTCCGACCTTGACAGCTGCATGAGCTCCTAGCGGCTTCGAACAAAAAGAAAGGAGCGAACAGGAGATGATACAAAGAAACGCAGAAAGAATAAACCTGACAATTAACGCTTCTACCTCCCATTATAGTCCAGAACCCGTTCCTATTTTGCCGCTGATTAACCCTTCACAGTCCAAAGCCAAGCTGAAGTTATTTTGACACCATACAATGTATTATAATTCAGCCTTTGTAAACTCATAAGCCAACAATAAAATTACCGTGTCTTGTACAAATTTTTATCTTACCTCCTCGGCTGTAATATATGTATTATTCACGGGAAACACTTATTAATGCATCCTCGTGTTTCATTTGCAAAGCAATGTATGTTTATAATACACAAACCCTCATCTATCTGGTTTATAATTTTATGCAGATCAGTTCGTATTTCCAGCATCCCGAATAATGTTTGTTAATGTACCAGTCTGGGCTTTTATTTTTTTAATGGAATATGAACATCGGCGTTCCTGCTTTAAAGAGAAGAGGGATGTGGAATTGATCGAAGGCACTCAGGTGTGTGATACAGCGATAAACAGTCTAAAAAGCTAAGAGCTGAATGTAAAGGTAATAACCACCATAGACTTCTATTCAGCATGGCAGTGATGATGACGGTTCATCCAGGTATCATGTCAGATGATTTTGACATATTTTATAACAAAATGGCGCCATGGCCCTAATCATGGGGGTAGAGATATTGCAGCTATATGGGGCCAACCTCTGGAGGGGTACAGGGAATCCCAAAGTCTAGCACTGCTGTACTCCCAATACACCATTAACTTGAACATGAAAGCATCCGATGGACTTGCCATGGGGAGCTGTAATCATGAGGAACCCTGGAGAAAGAGGGGCCTAGAAGAAAATGGGTGGGCCTTTCTAACAAAAAAGGGTGAAGTCCCTGTGAAAGAGGCATATTTAGGTTTAAAAATGGGGATAAAGGGCACCATGAGGAATTCATATGATGGGTCCTGAAGGGATGGGAAATGGACTAAGTTTAAAAAGAGGAGAAATGTAGAACACTGGGATACACTCATACCAACCAACCGTCTGAGCTCCAGGAAAGAAGGAACGAGGTTTGGGGTCACAAAGAAGTACAACCCCTGCTAAACTGGGCTATTTGTGATTGTGAGGTAGGGTAAGTGATTACGATAACTCTCCATTAAGTCCTTCATTGCTTTAGTAGAGAGGATGTATAGGTTTGTAGGTTGAAACTCGAACCGTTGGGGTCTACAATACTCACCGGCTTTGGAATGGGTAGGAACTGTGTCAATGCTCTGTCCTTCTCATTGATTCCAACAACTGAGGCAGTTCCAACAACGACGCTTATGCCAAGGAGACCCAGCAAGTCTGCGGACTAAAGCGGCATTTCTTTACACCTGAATAGGGTATTTTCCTTTTTTGTCTCCAAACAATATCCCCCTGGCCCAATAAACGTATCATTTATGGTTAAATTTATGGGCTTTTAACCTATCGTGCAGAGAATATATCTCCAAATCCAAGCGTTTAATAAGAGTATTCTTCATTTTGAATTTATTGAGGGATATCCTTAATTATTAGAACACTCAGATGACTTCGCCTGGGAGCTCTCCCGTTATATATAGCCCTTCCTCCGCAGGATTTAAAGGTTACAGATAAGTTAGTCAGAACAAGCAGGCAGAGGATCGTTAGTAATTCACTAATTTGGTTACCGCTATTAATGAATATACCAAATGGTATCTGACTCGGAATCCATCTGCTCTGCTGCGGGAGCGACAGAAATCAAAGGGAAAGGGGATGTTACTACCTCTCGGGATGTGATAATATCTCCGGCCCAGACAGCAGCTGAACCCAATAGATGGGACCCCAGAGATCAATGGGATGCACATTATGTCTGTGTCTGCTGGCGGATCCACGCTGGCACTACGCCCAGATTGGCAGAAACTATGGGTGGAACTGGCATTCACAAAGAGAGTCCTGAATGTATCATCTGCTTTACTGCCCCAGTGCATCCTGGGACATGTAGTAGACTCATTATGAAAGACGGACATCAGGTAACCTCCCAGGATACAGATTATTGGAACTGACCATGTAGCACGTGATCGCAGAAGAACATATGCCTGCTCACAGACATGATCGGTGGATATTAATTGCCTGCATACAATTAGGAGCTAGTGATACGCTAACAGGAGAGTGCAGAAATGTACTGTTTGGAAGGTACTGTATCATTCAACGGAGCATCTCTCAACATTTCATATGCCAAAAAGCTAAATGGAATTTGATTGACACAATTTCATTTATAAACCAATTTCCTGCTGTTTCTATACACATTATGGGGGCTTTTCTGGCGATACCCCTATACCCAGCAAACATTTGCAGCTCCTAGTGGAAGAAAGAGGGATTTCGGCCCCAAAGGGTACAGTCGGTACTTCCTGGACAGGGACACTCGGGAGCTATGCAATAGTGAATATTTTAATTAAATGGCAAACTATAGATCTAGCATTTATTAATATTAGCACATCTTTTATAGTTATACTACAGGGGTGGACTAGCCTGGGAAGCAGGGGGGCAATTCCCCTCAGGCTCCAAAAATACCTAAAAATGCTTGTGGAGACTGAACGTGGTGGGGTCACGTAATGCAATGTTAGCATGAGTGCATATGTACAAGTGTGTGCGTTAAATCAAGTGTGTAAGTGTGTGTTAGCATGAATGTAAATGTGTACATGTGTTTTAGTATAAGTAAGTGTGTGTATTAGAGGAAGTGTGTTATAGGATGAGCGTGTTTGTGTTATCATGAGTGCATGTAAGCGGGTACACTTACCGACCCCCCCTCCACTCCCCCAACTCCTGCTTACAAAGGATGCCTGAACCAATCAACAACAATCAGCAACTTAGATGAGAGATAACGCAATGGGGATGATAACCTTACAGACATTTGGAAAAAAGAGGACTATGATGATACATTTCTCCATGGAAAACACATAAGGTCGGTTCTTATTACATTTATATTGTGTATTTCAATCTACAAACAGAGCTACAGGGGTTATTTAAATTACATGGAACTGAACATTTGGGAATTTGGGAAAAGTGACTCATCTGCTTTAAGGTCGCACGAGAAAATATTGATTTTTCACATTGAAACATTTTGAGGTTTAATAGAAGGTTGGGTTCATCAAGCAGGTGTTATACTCTGGCAAGGGCTAAGCCGTGTTATCGCAGTCATGTGATGACGCGTAACGTTACCTTTGATGTAGATTAAAGCCAAATAAAACACTGGAAATATGACATCAGTCAGGAAGGGTTCAACATAACGGCAAAACATTGTTTAGATTTTCTCCTGGGTTAAACATTAGCTATTTCTGGCAAGCAGTGGTTAAGCAAGGGCTAAGAGTTCAGAAGAAAGTCTGAGAAGCTCTTTATTGTTACAGTAAGGTTCATAGCCCCAACTGTCCTGGGTTTGGCAGGACTGAGACAATTTGGCACTCGACTCATGTTGTCTAGGACTCGGGGCTAAAAGTTTCATTACTCATTGGTGTCTGCCACCCCATACCAGCTCGCTCACACACCTTCTTGGTTCTAGAGGTCATACAAGAATAGAGAAATATGAAATCACCTATTTGTAAATATTTTGGAATTGCCAGCAAATATTTAATTTTTGGAGCAGTTTTTGGATAAAGTTCTAGTGGTGGCAATATCTCATGGGCAGCACTAGGTCCAAAACCCTGTGGAGACCAGCGTTGAAGCATTTTGTTGGTGTTTATTCCTTGCAACTTTGTACTTATTTGTTTCTTTTTTTAACACAAACAAGCAGACGCGGCCCACGGGACGCCATATTAGACTCCCGCGGGAAATCTTCATTTTAAAGTTCAGTAAAAATTACTTTCTATTTTCTTCCGGCATTTTATGCTAATTTATATGGTAATTATGCTTCTCTTACCACTATTATCTTTCCAAACTAATTACATTGACATCATTAGCCATAAAAAAATAAGACGAGGAAACAATGACTGGATGAAAGGTCTCTCTGGAGGATTGTGACATCCGAAGTTCTAGACTGCAAAAAAACTAAACTTTTCCCTTTTTTGAATGTGCCAAACTTTTTATATCATACTTTTAAGGAGCAGAAGAGTATCCTTTACAGATTATCATATTAAGCTTTCTGAGAATAGCCCTTTTCTACTGTGATTAAGTCCCAAGTGGATGACATCATAGTTGTTGATTGATGACTCAAGAACCTGAGCCAACAGTTATATTGCCACACACAGTGGGTTCCACAGAGTGACCTTCATCCTTGAATGTTCTTAAATCTGGAACATGACAAGTACTTTGGATGATAAGTAGATAGAAAGAAGTACTTGAGCTGGTTACCAGCCATATTGTGTGTAGGAACCCTTGAGATGTTACTTGTGGACTCCACTCTTTCATAAACCACAAATACACAAGGAACCTCTCTGATTAATTATGTGGTCTATGTGATTGTTCAAGGAGGATCATCAGAACCACCATCCAGAAGTGAGCGGTTCTACAGCAGCAGTCCCATTGTAACATTTTCTTGATGGTCTACTCTTCTCTTGGGTGGGTTTCGTTGGTATAACTAGAAGGCTAAGCAGTCACAATTAAAACCTGGCTGAATTTTTTTTTACTTTTTTTGGTTCAATATCATGACAAAGAGAATAAAACTGTTTGCGGGTTTACGAAGGAGGGAGGGAAAGCTATGAGAGATTGGAGCAAAGCACATTTTTAACAAAAGGAAAGAGAGGAGCGTGGCAGGAATGAATTCAACATTCAACAAAAAAAAATCCTCTTACAAAGCGATATTTGGTGCATTTAATTAACCTTTTTAAACCTAACCAGTAACAATTAAAAGGGAAAAAAAAGAAATTGAATTGTTTTGTCTGTTCCGAGATTAAATTTACAGAGAGACTTAATTCACAGCGGTGTAGAAGTAAAAGGGGAAAAAAAGATTCTAGCAAAAAAAGGTGGCTCACTGATTTTTAATTGGGTATTTGCTGGAAAATATATATAAAAAACAGTCTAATAAAATGCTGGTGACTGAATAGGGTCTCGCTAAACTAAATTATATCAACAGTTAACCCTTATGCATTCAGATGTACAGAAAATAAGTCTTACTATATGTCTAATTATTTTTCTATTTTTTTTCTTCATTATAAACTGCTTTTATCAAGAGTTAGTTATTATTTTACAATTAAAATAATTAATTAAGTTATTAATTAATAACTTAAATTAACTGCATTTTCATAAATGATAGAACATTGAGGTTTTTCATGCCATGTGACCAAGGTCTACGAGAAAGGGGTGGCCAAGCTCTTACATTAAAGAAACCAGCACCATATGGATTGTGAACAAAAAGTAAAATCAAAATTATTTTTTTTAAAAAATATTTTTATACCTAAAGCCTTTTTTTCATAATAATTAAATTATTATTATTTTTTTTTTTTAAATATCTCACTGTAACTGTAAAGCTATCTGGTCGAATTAAGTCTCATTTTTAATATGTGATAAATGTAATTTATTTTTGATATCTGTTCATAAAAGATTCTAAATAAAATATTCTCATGTTAACACATTTTGCGAATTCCCTGCTACCAGCATATAAATAAATATAAACCTGAAAACAGTAGACAAAACACATTTTTCTTTGGTGTGAATCTAAACATCTGTATATTTAACACAGACATTTTATTTATTTTTTTTTTTTTTCTTTACCTAAAGAATTCACTTTTTTTATGTAACAAAACTTAGCTCTTGTTTCTTTTTCTTTGTTCCTGCAGCCATAATGGTAAATTATATTGTTCTATTAAGCTGGAAAGTTTAAACCTTTTAGTCCAAAAACTTTTTAAAGGTCAGACCACTTTAAAAATCAAAAGTGAAAATGGATACATTATTGATTGAGGTTCATAGACATTCTGGAACAAATAGTTATGATCTGACGGAGGAGGGTGGTGAAAGGGGGTTGTAGGAGACCTTTTGGGGGTAGAGCTGCTTTATATGAGTTTTTGCCTAGGGTCAAAAATCAGTACCAACCCCCACCAAACCAGGATACCAGCTTTTCATCCCCTAGCTTACCAAGATACATTTTCTGAATTGAGAATGAATTAAAGGACAATTAACCTCTTTCCACATTAGTGATATGTAGGGGTGGTGTTAGCATGTGTAGTTGGGCAGCTCGCCCCAAGCAGCCTTTAGTGGGTGGGAAGAGGGAGGAAAGAGGGTGGAAGTAGGCAGGGAGTGGGCATGGACAAACACTGGTCCATTGCCCATAGAAAAAAGAAACTGACCTGGAGACCTGAGGAAGAAGAGCTTCACCCGGAGACTCTGCATCAAACACAAGGACTTCTTGGGTAAAGAATGGTCCACCTTGTGCGCATAAAAATGTGACGCTCATATATGGGATAACCTATAGGTATCCGTGCTTTGTAGTTCTTTATTCACCATGTGTTAAAAAAATTTATTTACATTAAAATCCAATAAAAGTGTTTTTTAAACATTATGAACGCAGCAGCTGCCCTGGCAGCACAGTTAGCGTCCAGTTCTCAACTATTACAAAGGCTCCAAGTACCAAGCAGCGTCTGCCAAGGGTGACATATTTAGTATATAAAACAGTAAAATGGGTTTGTGAAAATAATAAATATTTAAATAATAATCTTTAACGAGCTGCATAACATTCCTAAACTGTATTATAGGAATGGGGGGGGTAATGTCTGCTTCCATTGGATGACCTGAAGTGAAACTACATCACTATTTGATATGGCGATCAAAATAGGTGTCATTAATTTCTATGGAACAGCAAATAAAGGTCACTAGATGGTAATTATCTGCTGAATAAATTCCTCTTTGTGATGGGCATATAGATTGAAATGGAGAGCAGATATAAATGAACCCATTACTCATTAACTGTGCCCGCAAGGCGTTCTACGGAAAAGGTTGTGGGCAACGATCTGAAATATATGGGTTAATTTAATGGATTTTAAGACTACTTAAGACATATTTCTATTAAATGCATTGTCCACCATGTTGATCTCGATCGGCTAATTTTTACTTATTTACTGGCTGCTGACATTACTCTTCTTAATTTTTTGAGAATGATGTTCTTTGAGGAGCTAAATGGGGGCTTTTAAAATCCTTCCAAATATTGGGTGACTATAGGTCTTTCTAGAGGCACCTTCTTTCAAGCTATTCATTGAGGAATGCAGACAGGTCTTGTTAGATACAAAAACAGGGGACCTGGTCAATTAACGAGACACATCTGGATATGATCCACCTCAGTAGCTCCGGTGTAATTGCTTCGATGTCTGCCTGAAAGGTTTCTATTCACTGGGAATCTCAGTATGTATTGTGTTGACTGGTATTGTCACAAAGCCTACACTGACCATTCAAGGAAGAAAACAATTAATCTCAAAGATACACCATGGGGTAGGGTCCTTGATGCATTCAAACTTGTTAAGTGCCAAGGATGTGTCAAAGGCATTAAGAACCAAGCTATATTCGACCAGATGTTTCCCTTTCTCTAATGGTCTGATCAGATGGGGCATCCATGTTGCCCAAAACACTTCACTGTTCCTCTCTATTGATGTAGTTCATCATTTTGAAGGAACCTGACACACGTCAACTTAAAGAGAAGATGAAGAGCTGGAAGGAAAGGTGATGTCACAAAATGTCAAGTATATTGGTATATTGGTAACTTCAATATACCAAGGTAACAAGTTCTAGGAGTGAAGAGGACAATACTATAGTCCAATACTATAACGCCCGGTGGTAGATAAACATGTCAAAAAACATTGTTGCTGCTGCAGATCCCATGGACCTGATGGTGCCAACGGATATGAAGATGGACGTGGTTCAGGTTCTCAGTTCTGCGAAACTCATTTGGTGGTGGGTTTCTCTTGATTTGAGCTCCTTCTCCAGTAGATTGCCACTTGTATATAAGTAGATATGTATATATTGGACAGGTTAGTATGTTCTAAGTAGGTCCAGATATGATTTTAGTAAATAACCTCATGATAACCCCAAATGATCACATCTTTCTCTTTGTGGATAGAATTTGCTGGGGGGATGGAATCAGAATAGTGGGGTATTGTTACTGTTTCAGTGTATGACCTTCGCCTGTTCTAATCTCCCAAACTCAACTCCTCATGGAGATCTCCAGCTCACCTATCTCCAAGCTGCTGGAGCGAGATGAATTCCATGTTCATTGAACCATTTCTAATCTGTAGTGCTAGAAGTGAGCTCTGTGTACTTCCCATAAGGCTCATCCGCGCTTTCACCGTCTGGCACAGACTTCACTGCTTGATACACCGTGTTCCTGTTAAGGGCATAGAAAGTCGCTCCCCTAAAGAGCTTGCAATCTAATTGCATGTAATAAGACAAATCATTTCCACTGTAAACTTAGTAAAGTAAAGAGATGCTCTTTTTCCCAATTCTAAGTTTAAGTCTTAGAGGTTTAGGTATGGTAATTATTTCTCCATTGAGGGTGGGAAAAGAGGCCTTACACATTATTGAATATCCCAGTTCTGGATAGACAGTTTTACCTCGGGAACCCAAAATTCTTTGCCCCTTATTTCTAGGAGATATTATTTTATGAACACAAGCCCCGCTTTTATAAATGTGCAACAATATGTGTTTCAACTGCAACAAAATAGTTTTTTTTTATTTGTTTATGCAAATAAATTATGTTGGTCGAAGCTTCTTTACTGAGTTCCATAACTAGATAAGGAAGTCGCATTAAAAAATTTCCATAATGCCCCATAGGGGAGGGTTGGTACTTTCTGTCCCAGGGGGCAGGTACAGCTGAGTGGCCCTTCTGGCCCCTTTCCCCCTCCAATAACTAACTTACACACTCACTCACATTCACTATAACAATAAAACATACGCACTCCATCATACCCCACTTTACCTCTCAGTCGCCAAACATCACACAGTCAGACCGATCCCTTTGGAGAATTTTGGACCGGCAATTGCCCCCCTGCGGGGTGCTAGCCAACCTCTGATGCCCCAGCTCCACAGCAAAGCCAAAGTTTTCCTCTTACGTCATGTGAAATTGGGTATTATGAGGTGCTATGGACGGGACTGGGGTGGAACAAAAATAGTAGCTGGAATTTAACGCCCCCCAGGTTAATAAACTAGAAACTGTTCTCTAAAACTAAAAAGTCACTTTAGGCTTGGCTTAAAAATACTGATATTTTCTGTCGGCCCATGAAGACAGCAGGGATTCCCTTTTGCCAACAACAGATCTTTTAGAAGTAAAATATTAACCATGAATAAAATATCAATGTGATCTTTGTAGAAAAATAACACTTTAGGAGCTGGTGGTGTTACAAAAATCCCCAAGAAAAGAGGAAATTAAAAGTTACTGATGCTTGGGAGAAGCTTTCGTTAGCTGTGCACCGATAAACACCTCTCTCCCTCTCTCTGTTGTTATTTTTCCTATTCATTTCACTATATTTCCTTTTAACAAATTTCACCCGCCGCTGATTCTCATAAATAGGGAAGTATTTTAAAGCTGGGAGGTGGCGAGGGACCCGGTTGCCGTAGCGGATACCTCCGAGTCCTTGAGAAGGAAACAAGTTCTAGGAGTGAAGAGGACAAAGCGTGGAATTAAAGGATGGCTTATAATGGAATGATGTAAATTCCCAGCGGTTTGGGAAGGACAGTCTTTTCTAGTTTGTTTTGGGCCCAAATTATCCGTCCCTTTTTCCTATAGACATTTGATTTTTGAAGGAGCTCAAAATGTTTGCTGGGGATGAGGGTCTCAAAGGGTCTACAGCTCTAAAAGCCAGAATAATGCCACCAGTGGCACCCGCCGTCTCCTCCATCCCTCCATCCCTCCATCCCTCCATCCTTACGCTCAATCCTCATCCCGACGCTCTACCTTTTAATGACACACTGTGCTTGGTGGACATTAAATATGGTGGCCGACACTGCACAGTGTCTAACATAGCACGATTAATCAGTAAAATTAAAGTAAATTGCCCCTGTATTAACCGACTATTACGCAGAACCAACTCAGCTCGTCTCATAGCAGAAGCTCACTGGGGTTGGTCCTCTCTACTGCATCGTGAAGTCAGTGGGTCGAAAGTTCAACACTCCTGTAAACCTGGTTTAGTGAATAATCCCCTATGTATCTTCCTCATATATTCCTATCTCTCTATCCATATATCAACCCCCCCAGCACTAGTCTCATTCCCTCCAGCCCTTTTCCCTCTGATTGTCCATCCTTTGGCCGCTCTGTATTGGCAGAAGTCCCTCCTCGACGTCCTTCTGGGTTTTTCGGTGCCATGATACGTAGTCTCGTCATCCAATTATTTTTACCAGCATGTATCAGGCTGCTTCCTGATTGGATGGCTCAATTGTTCATTTGTATATTTTCATAACTCACCTTGATAAAAAGAGGACATTTTTTAATGGTAGAAAGATCTTATCATTAGATGTAGGCCGCAAATGCCGCCACAATATATAACTTTTATCCCAGATGGGTTTTGAGTTTAATCCTAGAATTTTAAAAATATATATTTTTAATAAATACAGATAAATGTCATTAAAATCATTTTAGCATTTAGTTAATATATGGGTTTTTGCTTTTGTTTGTTTTTTTTTGCAACAGGTCTACTTAAACGTTGAGTTTTACACCCAATAAGTAAAAGTAGGGCAAACCAGGACTAAATTGTTCAAGGATAACTCAGTTTTTTCACCTAATGTGTTACAGACACAATAGGCATCACTTTTTGGCAGATTGCGATTGACAGGAAGATTTTAAATAAAACATTTGTGGAAAGTGGGTTAACTTTATCTTTCTTTTTAATCTTTCTCCGTGTTCTGATTTTGTAACCCTTGTCGTTCCATTTAGAATTCTCACGATTTCCTGTGACATAGATTTTTGGGGATCATTATGAAGACATACAAAGATGCACCAATCACGTGGGGTTTTGAAATGTTGGATAATTATGTATTTTCGACTTTGCTTTTTCTGTACAAAGGCAGCCTGGTTTCTCGGTGTAAAGAGAGCTGTGTAGTTTATGAAATCCAATTCGTAGAGCAGGTCCCCCTGCCAGGCATCCCCAATTATAGCTGCCTCCTGCTATATCATCGAGCTTGTTAGCTGAGCTGGCCAGGGACCGCTATTGAACATTGATCTGTACTGGCTGGATAGGCAGCCTTGAATTTTTCGTTCAGAAGCTAGCGCGGGGCTTGTTTGATGTCTGAGGGATACATTAAAAAAAAAAAGATTGTATGTTCTTCCTCGCCTCTCATCAAACGTGCTTAGATCCTTTAACCCACCAACAAAAGGGAGGCCTAATCATTCCCGGATATGGGTCACGGAAAGTGGGGTGGGTGCCGTGTAACATGGCGGAGAGAGTATTTGTTTATGAATTTTTTTATATATTTTAAATATTAGACCCCCAAGGGTTCTACAGAAGCAACAAACTTCTCATGGCTTTTGACAAAAAAGTACTCATGGGTTCTTGCAGATAGTGACAACCCTTCTGATGGTGTCCGATCGGGCAGATCCTGTATGTTTTGACTATTTTTTTTTTATTTTTTTTTAACATTTATTTCTTTTTTTTAGAATATAATATGTGGATGATGAGAGATAGGCGTCGGGGTAAATGTCATAAGGTGAATAGGAAGAAACTTATTTCCAAAAATGTTCCAGTTACCCTTTGTAACATGTCGAGGTGACTTGTAATGCAATGCCAGGAACCATCAAGGTGGTCTTCAGAAGTCCACATAGACTGCGAAAGAGGGATCTCTGTGTGTCTTGGGAATGTGGCGTGTACGTGTCTTGGGAAACTGGGGACAGGAAAGACAAGTTTTTTTTAACTAGAATGACGGCATTTATATGAAATTCAAGCTTTTATTATATCTGCCTTTTAAAAGAGATCCTCAAAAGTAAAATGTTGGGGAGAAAACCAGTGGTCTACATCATTGGAACACATTACTAGACTATACCACAGAGTTAGCATGATTATGGGTACTCAACGTAAAATCTGATTGTATCTTCCCCCTAACATAGCTAAACTTAATTCTTATTATTATTTATTGTTTTATATAGCGCCATCAAATTCCGTAGCGCTGTACAATGGGTGATCTGCTCTGATAAACAGCAGCGAGAGGATCTTGGGTTTACCTTGCAGTCGAGATGCTTAACATTAGACGCATGGCATGCAGCTCTCCAGCCATTTTACCCGGTCACAGCAGGTCATGACGCATCAAATGAATATGAGAATAAAATGCGTCGGGGGTTTCATGCGGACTGCCCTCTTTAAAATAATTGAATTGATCTCGGAGGCCATTGAGAAAGCAGCCTCGGGGGGTTTGGTCCAGGGAAGTTATTGATTACCAGCCGGAGGTCACCCAGGATGAAGGCTGAGAGTTAGGGGCTCGCATGCTCGGGTGGGATTCAGTAGCTGGCGTAGGTTGGCAGCAGTTGAACAGAAGCCCAAATGACTAATTCTGGCCCAAATCAGAAGTCATCAGCGGCTTCCTCATCCACCGTATCATAAGAACTGCTTATAATGAGCAATTATTATTATTTATTATTGACGGTTTATATAGCGCCATCTCATTCCTCAAATACTGTTATCAAGTTTTAAGATATCAATCAATGGAATGTTCCTACTGACTGAACCATCCCTTTTGTTGCCATGGCGATAACACTGGTTTTATCCAGTGAACACAATTAAAGCTAAAGGGTAGCAATTTCCACCATGTCCTCTTGTCATTCACACACACACACCATTTCCAGGTACGTTTCCTTTTCTGTTTGTCTGTTTTTCTTGTTTTAACTCTTATTTTTAGAAATGTGTTTGATTGACTGTGTGCAGATGAGGACCAAAGAACTAGGAGGTACCATTTTAGCTCATTTTTAAATTATAGAGCACATCGGCAGAGAATTGTCTACAGACGGGCCCTAACTGTCCAGAGGATGATGTCATCCCTGTGAGGTTCACATATCTTAGCAAAATTACAATATGATGTAAGAGGAATTGCTTGAGAGTCTCACTGGGTTAAAACGAGGTGCAGTCCCACTGATTCAGCTCCTTGTTAAGCTATATAGCCATGAAAAATTAGATAGGACTCGTCAAACTTGGGGTACTTTGTTGGGATAAGCAATAAATGACCATATAGTGTGATGGAATCCCCAATATTTATGACTTAGATAGGTGTTTTAGGAATTGTATTTGCTGGGCATGCGCTGAATTCTTGCTCTGTTATGATTTTTTTGGTGTTACGCGATGTAGAAGCCAAGTAAATACCCAATCAGAAAGGTTCCAATAAGCCAAAGGACGGCTGTAAGGACGGCAACCATCAAAAAGCAAGGTTGCCAGACTTTGTTCCTCCTAATTTCAGTGGCTTTTTAGCGAGCATCGTCTCAGCGGATACGACGATAGCGAAGGACCCATGAGTTTCTCTTTTCTCCAAGCTTATATTATATTCGATGAAGCAAAGAAAATCAAACTTTACTGTGTTCTGTGCCAGATCGGTTTTATTATGGGGCACAGTCGCATCTTCCCTACGGCCACTCGTGAGAGCAGCCGCGGGAAATTCTTTGTGAAGTCAAAGCCAAATATTGGTCTCTACAAGTAATTACAATAATCGGTATCTCCTTCTGCTTCATGGCCACATCACGCACTGTTAGGAACCCTACAACCTTTGTTTCACTGTAAGATGGCTTATAGGCTTGCCCCTGATTCTGTATGTGCCTAATAGCTACAGAAAATAATAGTATCGTGTAATAATATAAAATGAGGTCTGACATTTGAACCATTTTTTATTATTCTGTCACCAGTTGTACAGAGCTGTGGAATATGATGCAATGTGCAAGAATATAACTTGAAGAGCTTGTTGGTGGAATGTTGCTCAATTCACAGCAACGTGGACTAAGTGGTCACTGATGATCATTCATAAAACAAATAGTCGCTTGTCATGCCCCATTTCCACCCTTTACATCAACGTGCATTTGTGCTTCAGCAATAATTGCACGTGACCGCGGACACAAAGTCACGTTACTGATTGACCTCATTGGAACCACATAAATTCTCAGCTCAACCAAAGAGAAGCTGCATAGTCTAGAGGAAGGTTCCATAACAATCGCAGAAACCGATGATCGCAGAGCCTTTGGGGAATACTTTTTGGTTTTGGTTGATAAAACTGCTAAAGCTGTCCAGATGTTCGACAACGGGGCAGACTTACATTTGGGGAAAATGTGAATATATTTGACTTTGTGGTTGGAACACAGAAGCCATATTAGACTTGTACATAATATTTACTATCCCCTTTCTGATTATAATCGCTTGCGAACAGGTCCTTCTCCTCCCTGGGTTCCTGGGTGTCTCATCTTGTTTTCTTGTCAATAAACTGTATTCTGTGTTAGACCACTTATGAAGAATATGAAGAATATCATCGTATCTACTCAGGGCTCATGGCGTTCTGGTTACACATTATAGGAAATCCATTGAAAGGGAATCTAGACCATCGCCTAGGGGTCCTCTTTGGGGCCACAATATACATTATAAGACTACAAGGGGCAAAAATAAATACCCCTGCTGAGGACATGTCGGAACGTCAATATGGTGCTAGTTGGAATCGTCTCCTTTTAGCTACAAACTGTTGTTACATGTGGATTAAGGGGGCAAGAGCGCAGAGGGGAAAAGAGCGTGTTTGTCCACCCCAAGAATGATTGAAATACCTTTCAGGAACCAAAATAAGTATTGGAATTTATTTTAAAGCATTCTGTGGTTATTGAATTTGAAATGTATTACTGCGCTAAAAAGCTTGCAATCTATTCTATCCAGGAAGGGAGTTCATCCACTAAAAATGATGTAACAGAGGAAAAAGAATGACACGGATAATGAGGTAAAGGGACGTTGTGAGGCATATCTGCGTTAGCCAGTCCGATATCACCATTAAATGTGAATGATTTTGGCAGTTTCAGAACAGAAGTCCCTCTGGATGCCAAGAACTCCTAAAAAGCTTTGTTTCGGGACAGTGTGAGTGGGCTGTGTGTGGAATTTACGAAGAGAACGAACAAACCAAAATCAATAGCCATCCAGCTGGGCAGCAGTCCCTCTCCTAATGAAGCTCTTCTTTTATTTCCCCTGTGGGTGCTTGTGGCAGACGTCGGGAGGGTAAGATTAATGTCGGAGTTACAGTGCAGGATGTACATGACTCTGCTGTAATTGCCCAACTGTCGCATTCAAAGCCATTCAACTTTTAGGACGGGAATTAACCTTTTCCGCACCTACGTGAAACACTTTATACAAATAAAATTCCCTCTGTACCAGAACGGACGCTGCTGCCTTTAGTTAACTAGAAACACCGATGTCGTGAGACTGCGTGTCAACAAGGTTAGCGTTTACAGATCTCCCAGGGATGTCCCGATTACGGCACTGAAGGCAGCGCCGTTGACTAATGGGAATGGTTTGAACAAGGTCTAAGGCCTAACTTTTATATCGTCCATCCAAACGTGATGGAAGTAAATTATTTTGGGGGTGCTTATGAGGGCATCTTAATAAAGCCGAATGTTAGATTGAGATACAAAGTTTCAGTGCTGTTTGTAATAAAGAAAATGTAATAAACCCCAATATACTGGGATGCAAGAAACGATATACGTGTTAGGCTATAGCTGCTGTTATCGTACTGTGGTTTACGACTGATTGACACCCCGTGTGTCAGCTCATGGGCTCAGTTTAATGACCCGCCCCTTCTGCAAGCCACACCTCTGATTATGCCCGTAAGCCATATTATTTTTCCATCTCTTCCATCCTAAATTGGCTCGGTATAACACTGCAGACATTCTGTGGTTAAATTCTCAATTTGTTGGCCTTTTCTTTATATTGAACAAGAATGGTACAGAATATAAATTAGAGTTGCCTTATGTGAAATAATTATTGTGAATTATTTCAATATTTATTATTATTTAATAATCACCGCAATAAATTTCATTGGCTAAATGGAAGATTCTTTAAATTTCTTAATGGGAACATATCATTTGATTCCTACATACATGTTTTTACATAACCTGTATTCTGATCCCCTTACAGTATAACGTCTGTAGATTCTCAACTCGCCCAGAACAATGACAATAATTTCACCAGAGCAAACACACAGCTTAAGTTTTTTTTATTTTTTGTTTGTTTTTACACTGATGGGTTTTATTGAGTTTTTGCCAATTTTACACTGCGCAATTTTAGAACAACAAACGTATCTCGGTGTAGTTTGATCAAGCAGTTCATAAGTGCAACATTTTATCAAAGGAAGCAGTAATGGGTTTATTACAGTAGCAATAATAAACACAACTCAAAATATCCCAGATAAAATTGGATGAAGGAGTCATAAAATCTGAGTTATCGCTTTATGGACTCATAAACTTCACTGATTTTGGAGTTTCTTAATGGTCAGACATATCAGTTTTCTGAAGCATCCTGAAGGCTAAGCCTTCCAGATATCAGAAGCACAGAAGTGCAGTCTGAGGATCCAACTCATTAACATCTTTCAATGAGTTTAAATTGAAGCCCGCTTCCATGAGCTTTCCTGATGTTCTTGGTAGAACATATAGGAACATTTTAGGAGTAAACTTTCGGTATATAATTGCAGGTAACGCGTAGGTTTCCAGTTGACTAGTTAAGCATGATTAATTAAGGGAACAAAAATATGCATGATTGCCCTTGGCTTGAAGCTGCCACATCCAGAACGAGGACTTCATAGACTCATATAAAGAATGATATTGGCCATTCATTGGTCTTTGAGAATATTAACTCAGCAATCAAACGTTTACATATTTCTTCTTTCATTTCCTGAAAAGAAAATAGGTCTTATGGTTATTTCTATTTCCTCTGGTCCTCGTCCTTGGCCTTGTGGTATTATCCATGATTAAACAGCAGGTTCTAGAAGACACAAGAGAAGACATAAGAGTTATTTTATTTTTTGGAATCATATGACTTGTGCAAACTCAACTCTTGGACATGGTAACATGTCTTATAAAGGCACGGGTAAAACACAAAGTCTTTGGGCAGGTCTTAGGGGCTTCTTGATGCCCACGTGGGCATTTCATGCAAGTGGAAATGTCATCTGCTGCTGATGACATCTAACTACTAGCAGGTATAAACATGTACATTTGAGTACTAAATTCAATGTAATGATGTCATAAGACAAATGTATTCACATCTAAAAATACATAAAGAGGTGATCTGCCCCTTTGTTTGCAGGCATCCCCAGCACACAAATGCTTTCTTAAAAATAAAATGCACGCATTTCACGCTATGAAAGTAATCAATGCGGAGATCATCTCAATAAAGTAAGAAGTATAGAGACGGCATAAAAAACACAAGTTGTACAAACTGCTATTTCCCATGCCAGCGTTTGTAATCTAATCACACTCTTCACCGCACTACATGCAATGTTTTTGAGGTTATATCACCCTTGCAGTTCAAGAGTCATTTTGTGGATCCCCTTGATAAATCAGACACCTGTTCATTCCCGCACTTCTCCCCAGCGGGGCTTATTGGTAGAAGAAAAGCAACCCCATGGGGCAGGAGAGCTGGCGGGTATAGGAACAATATGGCTGCTGCATGGCAGATGAGCTACACGGAGCGGATTAATGTCGGCATCACGTACAGCCATGCGAGTTGCCCTATTCTTTTCTCACATGTGTATCCTGAACACTTTCCGGCCTCTTCTAACAGCAGCTGCTGATATGGGATGTTCTTTCGAGGTACCGTCCATAGGTAGAACATAGGAGCCGTTCTGTGAAGATGGCTGAGCGCGGCTTGGGTCGAGGCCATATTATTACAGCAATAAAGATATGAATCATGGCACGTTTTGCTTTCTCAATCTTAGCTAGATCTCTACGGATGACCTGATCCTGAATGATTATGTGCCGCACGAAAAGGACGCTTTATGGTTTCCAAGCCGATACACAGAGACCGGCTGGGGTGACTCTTCCAGATGTGGAACCAGTAATGGCTGTAATGGGAACAGAGATTTCCTGAAATAACACGCAGATAATAGACCTCCAACATTCCCTGTTAGCGTAGTCACCAAGCACAGATGTGCGATGACAGACGGCCATCATGACGACAACCCAGCTTTACGCACAAGAGACACAACGGCGCATAACGTGGGTTGGGAGACAGTAGTGAAAAGTAATAGGACCGTTAGAAGAAAGAAAAAATTGCATCATATATATAATCAAACAGTAAAACGCTAAAATGTTTCTTATGTCTTCCAACACAAAAAGCTGTTTGATGAACCTTAGCTGACTCCACCATTGGGGGCTAAGAAAACAGCCTTTAGAAATGTTGGTTATGCCATCATTTTAACTCAGGTGTTGTGAGCCAGGTGGGCGATCTTTGCTTTGTGTTAGAGGACGCGCCGACATTCAAAATTGGCAAGCCTATCATCCAAAAATATCCCTGCATTGTGCAAAAGACAAGGAAATAGTGCTAAAAAACACATTACGATAAAAGACATCTGCAGAGCTGAAACAAGACGCACTTAAAAGAGCCCAAATTACCATGGACAGGAGCGACATTGTTGGGCTAATGGCATATCATACACACCTGCCACGGGGGTTTCAATAGCAGAGTTTTGGGTCTACGAGCTATCGGAGCACCCCTGACCCCAAATCACAGCAGGAGAACCTCAAACAGCAAGAGTAAATTCACCCTGTCCATATGTCACAGACATAACAGGCAAACTACTTATTGTTCATCGGCAAGGAAGGAAGGTACAAGAAAGGAACAAGAAAAAAGGGACATGCTTGTTTGAAAAGGACAGAAAAAAAATTGAGGCCGTCACACAAAAGGTTTGCAAGCGTTACCTTTAAGCTTTCATTTTCCCCTAGAAAAACGTCCCCGTGATTGAAATCACTCAATCTGTTTTATCTTTGGATTTTGGAGCTTTTATTCCGTCTTGACAAGATGTCCACACGGAAGGTTTCTCTCTCTTTTTTTTTTTTTTTTTTTAATAAAAGACGAAGCATCTGCAAAAATCAGCACGGGATCGTTATTTGTCCTTAAAATGTTACTTTTTAAAAAAAATATTTTTGTTAAGATTGTTTGGATGTTGCCACAGACGCCGGTTTGCGTCACAAATACAAAATAGATCTGTTTTGCTCTAAAAATTGCAGTAATAACATCCTATTGTATTTGGAAAAAAAAGCTGCTTTGGAGTTTGGCGTCATCGGCTGATGCATCGTTTTTGTCCGGTGTTATTAAGTAACTCAATAGGGGAGGTCAAAATATTCAGTAATTCAAATGAGATCAAGTGATAAAAGCAAAGATGATGATGTCATATGCTGGGAACCGGGCGAACTCGACAACTAAGTTCCTTGGAAGATATAATTGTAAGTCTACAGTGCGGGGTCTGCACTTGGAACACTCGATAGGAAAAGGGTGTGTTGGTGGAAATAATGGGGTCAGCGCAGAAAGTTCTTCCAGACCCCACTTAGTTTCCCTTGTCATTCATACTCTTGTGATTATTAATCATAGGAGATCGGTGACTATGGTGTCTCTGCTTTCATCAGAATTGTATTTGGGGAATGATTTTGTAATAAGCATTCTTTAACCTAGGAGGAAAAATACATGTCTTCACATCACTTTTGTCCAGGGCCGGTCCGACAATGGAGCCGAGTGGGGCAACCGCTACAGGCGGCACTTTTGAAGGCCCAAGCCCTTTTTTTTTGTAAGCCCAGAAGAGAGAGAGGGGCTCCGAGTGGTTTTCGCTTACCAAGTTGTCAGTACCCGCTCGGCACCCTCACTCTCTCCTCTGCGAGCCCTCTAGCTTGTAATGTTGAGCGCCGGAAGATGACGTCAGGGAGACTCACCGCAGTACTGCTGAAAGGTAAGTACGGGGGGGGGAAGGGTAGATAATGGGGGGGCGGCAGGGAGAGGAAGGGTAGATAATGGGGGGGGCGGCATTTTAAACTGCGCCCCAGGCGGCATTTTGTCTTGGGCGAGCCCTGCTTTTGTCTACCTGATGCAGCCAATCGGTAGCAGGAAAGTTCTACTGATATCAGTGTGAGCACATGCACATGGGGGGTCTATTAGACCCTCAGAACTCTTGTGTGAACCAGCACAGTATACTGTGCATGCACACCAGCAAGTCTTGGAGCTGGGAAGTAGAGAAAGAGGGGTGGTTGAGCTAAATTCGTCCACGCTTTCGCAAGGGTGGGAAATTATTCATTTAAAGGGGTCCCTCGGCTATATTATGCATTATTATGCATCGATAGAGGAGGCTAAGAGTATCAAGTCGACGGCTATTCTTATAGCCCTTTAAAAACTCTGAATAGTAAATTTAAGGCTCCAATTTAATCGCAACAAAAAATAGCTCCAACTAAAAAACTTCTTGTTATAAATCCACAGAAGTCTGATCTGATTTTAGTTGCTAAAAAGCCTTGGAACTGCTGCAAGTGGTTCTCCTGGTGACATTTGATAAAGACGTCTTTGTTCTTAAAGACATGAGTTGCGCACGCTTAGTTTCGGCTCTACAGGCCGCGATGTGTCACTCTATGGGTAACGAGATGTTTTTGAAGTAAGAAAACAAAAAATAAGAGCCGGATTCCATTGTCTTGAAGTGTTACGGCACAGTTTTCAGGAGGAGCTGGACTGCTGAGCTTTACAAAGGGCCGGGAAATGATTCAAAGAAAGAACCCATTCCCAGCTATTCTGAGCAGTGATTTAAGTGTTGTTACACTTAATTGCTTGGCCTGGAGCAGAGGAAAAAATGGACTCCGGAGACCCCGTTAATTCTTATTAAAGAGGAAAGCACTAGCGTGGCAGCGGGGGGGATATTATAAACTGTACATACGGAACTCGCAACTTCATGCGCAGTCAAGATGGAAGCCAAGTCTTAAATGTCTCGAATTAAGCCTCTGCCCCTTATATGATTCAACTTTCTAAGAGGTAAAAGGGGTTTCTAATAAATTCTGCTCCTTTATATGAAAGTTGTATGTCTTGAGTGTGCGTGATTCGGTTCATGCGATCTCTGCGGTCCTCACATGCAAATGAACTGCTTCCAAGGTGAATAATGTCACGCAGCTTCATATGACAAACCTATATTGGTTCCGTTATAAATTGGTTCTTTATAGAAGCTGCAGCTCCAGACCTGCAGCCCACTGCCTCCTCGCCAGTGATGTATCCTGGCCTAGACCTATCAGGCTTGGGGACGCCAGTCCCCCCTGCTGCAAGTCCAGGGAGCAGATTGCCCTCTTAGGGTTGAGCATTGGGAAATGTGAAAACGAAATACATCGCTGCCCGTCGGTGTCCACAAAATCAATGGGGGGGGGGGGTTCTGCGCATGCACACAGGGGGGTCCCATCAGACCCCCTGGAAATCTCACATGCGTCAGCTTTGGCTAGCAGTGAGTATATCGGGCACACAGCAAAAAGCAGGAGATATAAAGACACCAATAGTCATTAAAGTGCACATGGTGGCTGGAGCGCCCCTTTAATGTTTTAAATGTACACCTTTTTATGA
The DNA here is from genome assembly GCF_027358695.1 of Spea bombifrons. Taxonomy (NCBI): domain Eukaryota; kingdom Metazoa; phylum Chordata; class Amphibia; order Anura; family Pelobatidae; genus Spea; species Spea bombifrons. The sequence continues at coordinate 7,127,734 of NC_071092.1, read as the reverse complement.
TCGGGCTCCTTTAGCTGTAGTTCAGTTGGGGGGGGAGTCATTTAAAAGCTTTGGCCGTTTGTTCTCAGAGATCTGTGACTGATACTTGGATCATCGCGTAGACAGAATATAAATGCAGGAACGAGACATCCCAAAGGTGACTAACCGAAACGGAGAGGTACGCACGCAGCAAATTCAGCTCGCAAATGAACACACGGCACGCTGGCGGAATGCTTTCTTCAATCGTCTAAACAAATGAGATTTACAGTTTCTGGAGCAACAAAAACAAGCGGGGTGCTCGGTAAATATTAATTCAGCGGCCCGGTGCGATCTGCAGTTTGGGTTATCCGTCGGTGAGATATTCTGCGCGTGATGATGAAGCTCAGCCGCCTTTCTTGTTCCGCAGCGTGACGATTAATTGGCACGTTCTCTATAATAACACGATATTAATGGGTGCAAATCAGAGGCTGCGTGCGATTGGCTGGCCACCAAACCCTGGCTGCAGACCGCATCGATCCTGGAGCTTTGACCCAATAATCGATAGTATAGTTTGGAATGAGTGTGAATCTCCAGTTTGCCACCCGAACAATATCGCACGCAAGCAACCATATAATCAAGCTGCTGCGATGAAACAATGGAATGATATTTGTGTGTAATATGTTTTGGAAGAGTTACTTTTATACTGCAAATATATCATTATATATATATATATATATATATATTATATATTATGTTTATTCCTCCTCGTTAAGGTACTACTCCCACATACCTGGGAACTTCTCAGAGTAGGCTACCCGGAGCTCTCCATCATCTGGGCAATGGCTTGAAGAGCGGATGGGGCTAGCTGGTTGTGTAGGTAGGGCTAGCTGTGTGGGGGGCAGCACTCCTATATGGGCTGGTTGAGTAGGTGGTAAGTAGGAGTGGAGGGGGGCAGGGAGCTAAAAGCCACTCCCCAGAACAGAAAAGAGAAAAGTGACCCGGAGACCCAGGGGAGCAGTGCTTCACCCTAAGACCCCAAGTTAATCCTGGATAGTTCCCAGGTTGATGGTTCTGGCCATCACCAGCCACTACATCCAGCTTTATTATCCTCATCCTTAAACCAAATCTTCATATCTGTTTCAAAGGGGAAAAAATGGACAATATATACCGTATGAAGTTTAAAAATAAATGGATTTAATGATGCTGAACGCTGAGGCAGGCTCTAGTTTGTGGATAGATACAAAGATAGGAAGGCTATCCGAGTAAGATCCACGCGTTTGCTTGCCACTTTGCCTTTATACACGTGTTTGTTCGCCACTTTAGCTTTCAATCGCACTTCGCTGTGTGAAATAAATATCACACGCTGCTAATGTGCCAGCAAAAAAAATCTGCATGCATATAGTCAGTTTCCCCTCTGGTTTTGTTATCTACGCAAGTTTTAAGACTCTTTAATAGTTAGACGCAGATGCGATTGATGAACCTCAATTGAGGGGAAAATTATCTCGTTTCTAGGAACGAGAGCGCTCTGCACTTCACTATTTCTAGAAAACATTGTCTTTTTATGAACAAAAGCTTGGTTAAGACTGATATAGACGCATCTGTTGTGACTTGTATCTGCTGCCCATTGCTCTGCGCTACCGTAATAGATTTGATGGCCCCTCTGAGAGCATTTGTCATAAAACTGACAATTCTGACTTGACTTTGGCACTACGATAACTGTAGATTTATGCCCGGGATTGGAGAATACGCCATCTTTCTGCGGGAGATGGGTACATTTTTCAGCAGGGCATCCTTAATTAAAAGAGGGAAGAAGAAGAAGACGACATCTTTAGATTGATACGTTTAGGGGGGGTACCGTTTCACGCTCAATTTAAGAGCATATAAATCGTTCCTGGAACTTCTATACGCACGCGATGGAAGGAGAAGAAAGAAAAGGAATGTTCTAAAAAAAGATGAAGTGCGTTGAAAAGAAGAAAAAAAAAATGCTTTTAAATTTTTGCCACTGTCAGCCTTGTAGAGTGGAACATCACCGGTTCTATTCTGATCACATAGACGGTGTCAGTAGGAACCATTCAACCGCGAGATGAAGAGAAATGCAGAATTGTATTCTAGTCTTTAAATAAAGGCACTAAAAAGTGCCGACTGTAAAAGAACGAGTGGAGACGCCAGCTTCGAGTGTGGAAAAACAGGGGCACGCAAAGTTTTTGTTGGGAACAGATAACACAAAAAAAAAATCCGCTGGAAAGAAAGCCCACATAAGAAATGTCAAAGTGGTCTTCCTTGACTTAAAAAAAATGTTTCTCTACAACCCATTTTAGAAAGTAAGATGCAAAAAGACAGTGAAAGAAAACTGATTGTAATTACAATTGATGTTATGTTCATTGCCCATAAATCACTGGCATGTTAATTGGTTGAGAATATACATCGTATCTACATGGAACAAAATTGCAACATATTAATTCTGAATAATTCACCTTTTCTCTGACATATTTTAAGATGTTCTCTTTATTTTTTAGATGCTGGAGATCTTTCCAACGGTCATGGAGCTGAGAGACGCCTGGCGCTGAGACAATCGTGAAGGGCCAGCAGTCTGAAGCTTTAGGAACAGGCGTCTGGATTTATGCATAGGTGAGAATTTGAGTATTAGGTAATTCATGATGGCTCTTTGGGGCTGCTGGCTTGATACGCGTGTCCACCGGCTACATTCCTATACTTTTGGAGTGTGCAGCTGTGCTTATCCAGCTGATGGCCTTACACTGATGCACAAGGGTCAGCAGGGCAAACAACAGTGAGAGTAAGTGTGTAACACCATCAGCCACCGGCCTACTGGGCATCACAGGACGGTTTGCCAAAAATGAAAGTGACACTATTTATCCTTAATCCCAACAACGCTAATATATTTTCACAATAGTTCTTCAAATCATTCATTACAGATAAGCCCCGAGATTCACGACCTTCGGTATCTTATTTCTCAAAGTGTTTTCAGACAGACATATTATGTAAAAAGTAATTCTCTTATGTAGACTTTCCATTGAAAAAAGCTGCTTTTATCTAATTTTACATTTTTCGACAATGTTTGTAAAGCCTTTTAAGAAAGAGCTTGCAATCAAACTTTGGATTTTGAATCACGATGATTAAGTCACTTGAAACCTCATTTAAGAAGCGTCAGGGAAAAAAAAAACAAAAAAAAACCCAAGAAAGCCTTCTTCCCAGATAATTAATTAGATAAAGACTGTTAATAGTTTGCAACAGCTGATAGGAGCTCACAGATGGCTAAGCATTTGGCTGAAGCAAACGAAATAAGCTGATTGTTTCAGAGATTCTTAGACAGCGAAATTGGAAAATAGTAATGAGAGGCCGCGGATCCCAGAACACAAGCGAAAAAAAATAAAAAAAATAAAAAACGCCAGGGAAAGAATGCTTATGTTCCCTGCAAATTGGAATGAGAATCCATTGTTCTTTGAATGAGGAAAATATAAACAGCGTGAAAAGAGAGGAGAAATGTGAAATCTATTGCGCGTTCAGAATGGTAACATAATAACAGCGTTTGATACTTGATGGCATGTTACAAGCTAATGCCTATTTGCAAAAATGTGCACAAAATTACACCATCAGATTTTGGAAGAGAGGTACTCAAGTGTTTACCAGATCAGTAATGGTTGTAGATGTGTAAGATTACAGGCCTGGCTGGTTTCCCATAAAAAAACAAAAATATGGCGTCAGCAGCCGTGCTACAGATTGGAAATTAAATGATTTTCATGTTTAACGGCACCTTTACTGTACGCCACGTGGCAAGAAGACCAAACAGCTGGCAGACTTCTACAGAAATGCTGAGAAACACCTAGCAATCAGATGAGCAGTCAAGAGTCACATGGGTTCTGTCCATGGCACTTAAAAAATGGATTTTGAAAAGGTGATAGATAAGTGGAACAGCCTCCAAGCCGAAGTGGTAGAAGCCAATACAGTAAGGGAATTTAAACATGCATGGGAGAGACATATGGCAGAGGGAAGGAGGGACCCAGTGCGAGCTGCAGCGATGATGAGAGAGGGAGAGACATAGTGTGTGTGTTTATGTATGTGTCATTGTATAGTGTTAAGAGTGAGTGTGTGTATATGTATGCAAGTGTATGATACTAAAGTGTGTATGTGTAATAATGCATGATGTGTGCATGTGTGATTGTATGCTGTTAGCATGTGTGTGTTACTCTATGGTGTTAGAGTGCATGAATGTAAGTGGGCGTTAGAGCAAGTTTGGGTGTTAGTATGTGTGTATTAGTATTAGTTATGGGGGGGACACTGAAGAAATACTACACAAAGGACCTTGCAGTGCTGTGATCTCTGAGTTCCTGTTCTCCATATTGCCCTTTATGAAGCCCCCCAAAGACTAAAGGTTAAACAAGGATGTTAAAGTACGACCCTTGTAAACAGCACAGCACGGGGCCCTTCATCAAGCAGCTCATACGTCGTCTCCTTGGTCTAGTAATTCTGTGCGATACGCCATTAAGATATTATTCCGGGTGAGATTTATGCAAGCGAGTGACATTGTGTCAACAAAGCCTGGATGTGACCGAATAAAATAACAACAGTTTACTAGAGCGTCAGACGCGTGAGCACCGCTGGGAGCGCGCCTCGTCGCATCCGAGCAAGAAAAAAATAATCAACAGATAAACAAATCCTGCACAAGCAACAACTGTTTTCAGATCTTTTAGCACAGTAAATTGACACTTTTAAACAATCGCTTGCTCACAGTTTATACAAACATTTCCTACAGCTATTCTTAGCAATCGAATAATTCGACTAAATGAATGTTTACAATCCAGATGTGGCTTTATAATAATAAGAACGAACAAAGAAAAACATCCCAAATATCGCTTGGATTGCTAATGCTTGGGATACCAGGGGTTTTGTTAGGGGTCTGCCTGTGAAACATCTAAGACCTGATTTGACCCCAGAGGGCACCATCCAGGGTCATACTGGAGATGATGAGGCAGCCCCGAAACTTCATCGATATATGACAGGCCACATGGACAAACTTATCCAGCTGTCATTTGCCCGGGGTGCCAAATGGCCAGTCCAGGCCTGGTGCAATCCATACCTGGGAACTCTCTAGGTCTGACCTGGAGTCTCCTGGTGAAGACCCGCTGCCCAGGGCCCTGGGTCAGTTTCTATTTTCTCTGGACGGCGTGTTTAGCCATGTTCACTCCCCACCAACTAAAGTTTTGGGGGGTAGCCCGTCCTTATAAGTGGCTAAGCCATGCCTCATTGAGAAGCTACTCCCCGAAAGTTGGAGAGCCCCAAACAGCCTGGGAAGCTCCCCAGTATGGCGGCACTCCATGCTCTTACTGAGCTTTTCCTGCTCCCTCACTTACTATAAACTAGTCCCTCATTTATAGTTCTGATATCGCCAGTACACATGACGAATATTCCATTCCTGTAAGTAATTATAATATAACAAAACCCTCAAAAGTGACATATCCTCCATCCAACAAAAAAAAAGCAGAGGTCAGGCCCCCATACTTTCTAATGATCATCTGCTTGACCAACATCTTCTGGATCCAGAATCAAACTATGTTGCTCGATTCTCTCATTAGATAAATGTATCCATAGTAACCGGATAGCAATTCTCCCATATAGCAAAATATAAATATATATATATATAAAAAGGACCATGATTCATTTTTATGTTAGGTATTTTTATCTTTGTCATTTTATTTGGTCTGCGATGTAAGCAGAAGCATTTTAGGGATTGTGATAAGAGGTAAGTTATCGAGGCTCCATAAACAAAACAGGACGCATGGAGGAAATCGCTACTGCGTGAACGGTCTCGTCTCTCATCGTGTGATAGCGAGATTAAAAATGAAAGTTATTTCCGAAACCTGACCCCTAGATGGTCGCAGCTACCCTGCGAGGACTGCCGCAAAACTCATTTCGGAGAACGAGGTGAAAGAAGAACAACAGAGAACGGTCTGTGATGGAAAAACCCAGGGAGCGTGGCTAAGGAAGAACTTCTAATCATGACGGGATTTCCAGCGGTAAATGAAACTCTCCCGAGGTGTTCAAACAAAATGAAAAAATAAGCAGGTACACTCACAGCGTGAGCGGCTGCTCCGAACGAGCTACAAGGTTTCACATAATAATCATCATTTTACTTTTTCTTTTTTTAAAAGCTCATGATCTAAGCAGTGATTTCCAGACAGACAAAGACGAAACATAACTATTCCAAGGCCTGCAATTCATCGGCGAGTGAGGACCAAATGACATTACCAAGGTCACCGGCGAAGGAAGGAGCTCAGGGCTTCGGTGTGAAAATCCACATAAAATAAAAATCAGGACACAGATGCTCTGGTTACTTATAAAGAGGAATTATTGAGTAGAAGTCATAGGTATACCTGGGACCTCTCACAGTTCGGCCCCTGTGTCCAACTCAGGGTCTAAGGCTAAAGGGCAGAGACCTAAGACTCAGGGCTTTTGCTACCGGTTCTGGGGAAGTGGCTTCTGGTGGAGGTGGGGCTAAGTGTACATGAGGCAGAGATAGCTGTAAGTGGGCGGGGAGTAGCAGGGGAACTGGGTGTGGCCAAACACCCCCCCCCCAGCCTGGAGAAAGAGACTCAGGGAAGCAGGATTTCCGCTGGAGACTCCGAGTGAAACTCCCAGATTTTCAAAGTATGCCGGTTCCACAAAACCATTAGCAGCCATGCACCACGATGTCAGAACATATCCTCCCATGCACCACGATGTCAGAACATATCCTCCCATGCACTACGATGTCAGAACATATTCTCCCATGCACCACGATGTCAGAACATATCCTCCCATGCACTACGATGTCAGAACATATCCTCCCATGCACCACGATGTCAGAACATATCCTCCCATGCACCACGATGTCAGAACATATCCTCCCATGCACCACGATGTCAGAACATATCCTCCCATGCACCACGATGTCAGAACATATCCTCCCATGCACCACGATGTCAGAACATATCCTCAGTCCCCCCCCTTAGCTAGCCCTGCATTAAAATAGCAAATATATTAATATATTTGTAAAGATTATTGTATCTATCATATACTAAACTGGCCAGTATGATGCTACCGGCACTCTTATCACCCCCTTTATTAACTCCTCTAAGAAGTGATTGAGTCATGCACCAGTTACAAAACATACACCATGATAACCCAATCAAGAATCCATCAGGTGCATGCTGGGAAATTATTGTTAAATGCAAAGTGTGCAGAACAAATTGAAAAATGGGAGTTAATGCAGGTACTACGGGTAAATCTATTCACAAAACACCCTAAAACAATCTTTTTTTCTGTTCATACAGTTTTCATACTTATGATGTCATGACTAGTAATGATTTATCGTTTTGTATTCTTTAATATAGTTATTTAATGCCCTGGCACGTTGGAATGTACACATTAGCATTGAAAGGGTTGAAGTACAATAGTTGCCTTCTGCGCTTTACTGTTTCTGGTGGCACACACAGCGCACGCTCACTCTGATTCGTTGTTTGTAAAAGAATAATGACCGTGGCTGAAGGTTACATGTTTCAGAAAATATGTCCATTTTTATGGAGTCGAGCATTGAGCGATTTTAACGTGTACTGTGTTTCCGTCAACGGATCGGCACTCGGAGCCACCGTGTAGAGGAACAGAAGAGCGGGGCAAAATGAACAAATGCCTGAGAACAATAGGAAAGCAACCCCAGAGTCTGTCATCTGTTCTCATCCATGTTGTAATACCTAAAATAATATTTTCACCCGTCACGGATCAATGATTTGAGTTATTCTTACACCCCTCTGGCTCTTAATACATACTGCATGCCCTCACCTCAAAACATCTGTTACAGGTTCACAGTAAATTAAGCAGGAGCTCCACCGCTATTGAGATGTTGTTTGCATTTCTATTAGCGACTCTCTCATTGCCAGAAGTACGAGGGTTAAAGCCGTCATTTGTGGGATGCAAAGAGTGCATGAAGACGTCAAACAGAGTGCAGGCTGCTATGAACATTCCTGGGAACTCTCTGGGGTTTTGCCCCAATCTCAGGGTTAGGGGCAGATTCTCAGGGTCACACAGCTGACTCCTTCCTATTCTACACTGCTGTGATCATATCTAGTGATCTCCATTGGTGTTTTTGCACCCAATTTTTTATGGAAGATATCCCTGCTTGAATGCAGGTGACTCTTTAAATAATGGCAAGTCAAGGTGTCTTAACACTTTAAGATTCCCAGGGTCAGCTCTTTTAGACTCATGGTCTCAGGGTAATTGGGTTAATTATCTGCTTTTAAACGTTTTTTTTAATGTCTGATGCATCTAACAATCAGGTGCATCTTACTGTCCTAAAAAATTAGAATGAAGAACTAGAATTCCTATGACGATGGTGGTAGATAAGTGGAACAGCCTCCTAGCAGGAGTGGTAGAAGCAAATACAGTGAGGGTATTTAAACATGCATGGTATAAGCATATGGCTCGTGAATCTAAGACGAGTCCAATAACTTTTAATTGCGTTAAGTTTGGTCCGAATGGCCAAGTTATAAGTTTCTGTGATGCTGGCTTAGAGTCATGGGGGTTGTAGTTAAAAAGGCACAGCTATAGGGATGCGTATTGCTCGGTCCCGATATGGTTTAACAAGTCCCATCAGAAGGTTTGGACAGCAGCTCTGCTTGTTATAGCTCGGGGCATCCAATTCCCAGCACGGAGATTTAACTCTCAGCAATTTTCACTCTCAATTTTTTTAAAACCAGGCAAAAGGCCTCCCATATCCCAGAGCAAATGAAGTAATATTTGACACGGCGAGTCCTCGGCGCCGGCTCGTAAAACTGGTTAAGATGCGGGTCAGCAGTTATGGGTAAGCACTTTGAATCTTCTGTTTCCAAAAACAAATAGGGCACTTGGAAAAGCGGCTACATGTCGACAGGCTGAGCGCCGCCGCATAGCGCAGGGCCGTCTTTGTACTCGTTACAGAACGGCTCTCCGCTGTGCGGAAACACGAACACAATCTTAAGTAGTGATTCTTTAGCCCGGAGATCAGTAAACACATCACTTTATTATCTAGAACAAATATTTGCTGTGGACCAATCACACGGCGGCATTGACCCGTTATCCTTCAATGCGGAAAGGCTTGTCTCGTGAATGAAATGCCTGTCTGAAGCTCTTTACGCTGTCTGATAAACTGAAACAGCCGCCTAAATAAACTCATGTTTAGTCAAGTAGACAGATATCTGTCCGATGCGATAAAGACAAATAACATGTTATTTGGGCAAAACGAGAATTCCAGCCAAACAAGCGACCAGAGTAAAGAGAAGGAATAGGCTTCCCAGGTAAGAAACGATTAAGGTTGGGTCCCCATCTTTGCACCGGTAATCTTAATTAAAGCAGGGTTTACTGTGAGTATACGAGGGCTGACACCGCTAGCCTAGGGGCCACGAGAGGGCCCTAGAGGGTACGGCTCCCTGCCGAAAATCCAGAGAACTTCATTGACAGATAGATTGTGTATGGTTTATTTTCCTTTCTCTTGTGGTTCTATCAGTTCTATCAAAAGCTGTCTAGATCCCCAGTGTGAGTAAACAGGACAGAGGTTTCCGCTAAGCCGAGCGTCAAAAACAAGACTGTATTTTAGTACACAGTTTAAGATTAAGAGTGGAGAAAGGGCAGGAGGGAGCGAGACTCCGGGGGAAGATGAGATTCTATGTGTTTGGTCAAGATGATGCTCTTACTGAGCTGGCAGACAGCAATGTGGCCTGATAGTGGTGCTGGCCAGATGGGGAGAGGTAATGAGAAGTGACAGGAGGGCCCTGGGCACAGAGCATGAAGGACATCTACTGCGGTGTTTTACTTAATGGGAAGCAGAGAGACGCGGGATGCCATGATAAACTCTTTCCAGCATGGCCAGTGACTCCTGGAAGGGGGCTCGGGGTTGGAGGAAACTGTAACTCTGTAACAAACACGACAATGCAGCAAGTTCCGAGCAGCACCAGATGACATTCTACCTGTCAAATATTCAAGGGGCAGAAGAAACTCTGGAATTCGTCTGCAAAAATGTTTAAAGAGCAGATTTTACACAAAGACTGCTACATAGCAGAAGTTTATGGCGGTGGCCTTCCATACCCAGAGACTTCAGAGAGAGTCAATCAGAGCTTTATAGTGAAAACTCTGAGACTAATCTGACTTTATTACGAAGTGGTAGAGACTAATACAGTGAGGGGATTTAAACAGGCATATGGCATCTGAACCTAAGACGAGACCAACGACTGAACAAGGAAAAACAGGCAGACTGGACGGGCCAAATGGGTCTGATCTGCTGGCAGAATTCTATGTTTCTATGATGATACCACCTGAGGCGACCACTCCAAGTGCCCCGGCCATCCTGACCGTTGGGGTTAGTAAGATATTCTTACTTAAAACACTTGCACGTCATGTGTCTTGAGCCAAGAGCTTGCCCCAGATCATTAGCAACTTTTTACAACTTCCACAGTAGATAAATTCCCAACTGCCCCCAAGCAACGGGACGTCACATACAAAACGTAGCCGAGCCGGTCGATATTATGCCTTTTTCTATGACAAGCCCACGTTAGTACAGTATATCAGCTTAACGATTATGGAGTGATTGGATCCGGTTGATACAACCTTTATACCGGCGGCTTCCTTATTGTCTAATCAAACAGCTGTTGACATTTCCACCAATCAGCACCTGGGACCGTAACACGGGAGGTTTGATAGGCACAACCTGTTTAAATCCCCCTTGGGTTTTGAATGTTGCCATTAAATTGACTGAAGAAAGATAAAAAACAAAAAAGAAGAATATGTTTTATGTTTATTCCTGACAGCCCTAAACTTTGCATAGAGGTGCGCGGCTAAACCGTTGAGAGCCGACGGGCTGGAATCCAAGGGTTTGATTCATTAACAGGTATAGAAATACTTAATGACAACATAAAGGGTTTTCATTTAGAAGCTGAGAGTTGTGGCCCCCGTTGCACAATACTTTACCTTGGTGCCAGAAAAAGGAAGAGGCATCAATTTTAATTAATAAAATATATTTCCTCAAAATTGTGCAACTAGTATCAATCTGAAATAAGTGATTCAAGGGGCAGTTTGATGTCACCCGACGCTCTCTCTAAGGAAGAATGCATATGCTCCATAGTATGATGTTTCCTGTCATTGATTGGCTGCCTGAAGTAGCCAATCAGTAACAGGAAAGGCCTCAAATTGAAATTACACCATGTTGCCATCTACCCTACCTCTAACAAGGCCACCTGAACACCAATGTACCAGACCAATGAACAAGGAAGGTGTACTATGCCCTATTACGTAAGATATTATCGGAGAAAATCATTAGAAACTCTTCTTTTCTCGTACGTCCCTTCTAAACGCGTGAACCTGGGAATTTTTCCAAAGAAGAAGAAACAAGCGGCAGAGGACATTACTGAATTACCGCCTAAAGGACTTTCCTCTCGAAGCGGGCCGCTGATGCTGATCAAACAGCCACTTTATGGAATCTTGAAAAGTTTGTGCAGGGAGGCAGAAGACCATCTTGCTGATTTACACAATTGTACTAATGAGGCGCAATTCTTCGCGGCCCCACTTGATAAAGGCTCCTTCGAGGGCTTGAAACGTTTGTCAATAAACCACTTGATTGCAGCGATGCTGGAGAGCTGTCATTACTTAGGCCATTTGATTCTTTGCAGCCCAATGTGCGAAAATGTAAATATAATTTGGACGATGTCAGACGGAAATGTTATGAATTGAAGGCTACTGATATTTAAGCTGGATACGAGGTTTCTAATAGCAATTCGTTTCAAGACAGCGTACCGATCATTCCTTAACCATGCGTTACAGAATATGTATTCATTTTTTCTCCGGTATTCTGCAAGTAATTACCGTAACATGAAAAATATAAAAGGTGTCATACCCAAAATATAACTGTGCAAATTCAAATTAATAAAGGTGCTGTTCCATCGTGCACCTCTCCCCCATCTCCTGGAGCAGTGGATGGGGAGAGCGGTAGATGGGGCCTATTTTATTACCCTCCACTGCACATGGGGTTAGGGACCGAGTTATTCTTCCATTATGGCAGTATTAGAAGTATATTTTTTATATTTTTTAAGGGTTTAATATTATTTCATAGAAGAGTTCATTGTTTCAGTCACCCACAAGCTGAAGCCTCGACTCCCAACATGTACCCCATATTTCCTTAAAGTATTAAGATCATTTGACAGGAATTGTTTTCCCATGATCCTCCAATAATTACAAGCTAGGAGTCCAACTATTAACCTAAGTAGGACGTTATTAGCAAACTATGGAAAGGCATAATTACAATATTGCATAGCGTAAGAATTACTCTTTAACTCCAATCTCTCCCTCTTATTCTCTTCTAATTAAAAATGCTTCCTTTTTGAACTAATCGATCCCCTTAACAGACTTTAGACTGAATAGCCACCATAGTTGTATTCTGTATTTCTATATTATCTGGAGGGACCTCCTGACTAATTAATATCCACAAGGAAAAGGACTTTGTTAGCTTATACAGGACTTCATTAGCATTGCCATAAAGAGTCAGCTCAGTGTGGTGCAGCAGGGAAAGTCACCTGAAATATCACACAATTGACGCCAATGTCTGCCTTCGGATAAAGGAAGTTTGAAACAATGTGGAACAAAATCTAGTTCTTTTCAGCACTGCACCGTATTAATGTATAAATACCCTAAAAAAAACGAACCGATTTTTCATTATATTAAACTAAATAAACCACTCATGCTGCTCAGAGGTTAAAATCCCTTAGAAAAACAGCAGGGATTTGCACCTTCAGCTATGATATTAATTTTTTTCTTTTCGGGCTTTTGGAAAAGAAAAAGGGAAAAAAAAAATTTCCTTTTCTGTGTGCGCGTGGGTGTTAAATATTCATTTTTCTCTAAATGCATTAAATAATAATAATTAATAGCTTCCCTGCAAAGATGTGGGAATATGTTATTGTCATTTCTTGTAATAATGTTTATTATTTAATATAACGTTTAATCTACCTCTTCTCTATGGTGGAAGAGCTATAATACTAGCAGAATGTTATTTAGAGGTCATTGTTACGTGCCCCCTTTAGAAACACTGTAGGACACGGAGTGAAAGACATGTCCTGAAGTTAACTGGTCAGAGGACATTGTTACTAGCCATGTACTTATCGCTAACAGAAACGGGAAAAAAATTATTTAATCGTATTCTAAAAATGGCCAAAACCAGCACTTTACAGTTCGAAAAAACCCATTGTGGCCAGTAAAGTGTGGTTTGATGTTTATGTCAACGCTCATGAGATGTTTTGGGAAGTAAATAGAGTAAAAAAAAGTCCTAGTACGTTGTGACATCACTGAGTGGGTATTCAACGTTATCCCATGTGTTCTCTGGAGGAGTTACCATGATATGTTTCATCCCATGTAAAAGAAAAATATATACGACAAAGACAGCTAGGCTACCAAGGCCTCACTCCATTTTGCTCTAAAACACTACCATCTTAACAATAGACATCTTGATCACATTGGTCATAATAATTATCTGGACAGTCCCAAGGGCTTATCGCATCTTAGGTTATCCATGTCACCGGTGCACCTCGCATGCACTTGTTTCTGATATAGGAGGGAACCTCATGGCAGTGATCCCTACAGGCTCAGCAGGTTAAAAGGTCACCAGGTATGGAAGGACCGGCCATGAATAAGAAAGCTTAGAGAGAACCCTTCTAAAATAAGGCGTCATCAAAGCCAATGAAAACCTACCTAAGTATCTGTTCCCCATCGTACAACCTGGGCCAGAACAGTAATATCAATTCTACTTTTCCTTTTTGTGTTTTTACAAGAAATTTTGCCAAAAACTCTACATAACGAGGGGTTTGATCGATAGCCAAGATGGCAATTTAATTAAAGAGGAATGTACTCTTTGAACTTGAAAATAGGAATGATAATAGTGACAGCAGTTTGTTAAAAACACCAAACAGGTAGGTTCCTTTATGAAAAGACATCAGAGAAGCTCTTCGTCTCGCTGGATATAAAAGCCTCAGATTCGCATTGTACACGGCAGTTTATATTGTCATTTTTGTCATGATTCCCACATGAAACTAAAAATATTCGGTGTTGTAAATATCACTCCTCCTGCTTCCAGGCAGCCCGCTCTGGCGTGGTGCAAACGCTTTCCTAAATTCCCTCTAGTGCTTCTTTGCAGACGCTAGGTGAGACAAAGCGTTCGTTGGATTGGCATGCCAAGTTTTTTTTCCCCCCGGTTTCCCTTCAACTCTCGTGTGTCAAAGAGACAATGGCCAAGAGACATTACCTTCCGACAGCTTTTCAGAGCTCGGTGTGAGATGAGCTGGCACTTACAGTCCAGTCTCTAATGTATAGGTGTCCTCTGTTGAGAAGGGAGAAGAAAAAAAAATAAAATAAAAAAAAATATATCTATATGTAATAAAAGGCATTTGCTATAGTCAGGGCCTGCCAAGCTAATTGGCAGTCTCAGCAGAGGGACCGTTAGAGAGCAGAATAAGGCGAGAGACTGCATTACCCTTTGTGACTGGGGCTGGCGGCTCCCCTGAATGCTGTTGTTTAGCAGGTAAGTGGAACGCTTGAGTCTTCAGCGCCGGCTGGCAGGTAGGACACAAAAGCCGTGATTATAGGAAACCAGACACCTAGGAATTGCAGGAAACAAACACTCACAGAGACCTGTCTTTAATAATAACAAGATCCCGATTTGCATGGCGTCTTTCAGTTTCCAAAGAGACCCCTTTCTCCCCCCCCCCAATCAAACTATTTATTCAGTGATTCCGTGTCCAGAATGGCGGAGACGCGGACAATATTTCCTTTATTGTTTGGAACGTCCACGGAAGTAGGAAAAAAATTATAACCTGAAAGAAATTACAGCTCGCAAATTACATGGTGTTCAGGCGGGGAATGAACCCACCCCATTCTTTGTGGATTATCGCATTGTTTTTCTTTGTTCGGATTGCCGGATTAATTTCATAAAAATGCTTTCATTCTGTTAATCTCATAAAAATGTAGTTTATTTTACTACGCAACGCAACGACAGAAGATAAGTCAGTAATTTATTCGCCTACCGAGGATCTTTCATTTCGCTCAACTTTAGGTCTTTCCAAAAAGTTCTAGCAATAGAGTTTGCTAGCTCAGCGGGAAGACAGTTCCTTGTATCTACTGGAATTTCTGTAAATGAGCTCTCGAGTTGCTAATCAGCAGAATACCCAGCAGATTCTGCACCTCACCAAAAGTTTATTGTTACAAATTATGATTTATTACTAATCCCTGCATACGGATAAACAGGACATGCTATGTGTTTTCTATGCCACATCTCTCGCTTGCTTATCCCTGTCTAGGATGGACGCTCCCACTTTGGGTCCCAAATTCCCCGTGTCCCTTTTTCCCCTTCTGATGCCCCTCTTTTCTAGGAGCTCAGAATGTTTGTCGGGTATTGCATCACACATAATTACATAGATTGCAATGTAAGAAAAAAAGAGATAAAATCATTGCTATTTAATTAATTGATATCATTGTGATATTCTTTCTTCTAATTTATTAAGCGCCATACAATTTAAACGAGGGGTAGTTAAGTATTTAACACAAATACAATTACAAATACAACAGGTGTTGAGGACTCTGTAAATGCCGAGCTCTTCCATGGTCCCATGCTTCTTGCCACTGATTGGCTGCCTGAAGCAGCCAATCCGTCGTAGGAAAGCACTCATTTAAATCACTCGGAGTGCTTTCTGCATGGAGGCTTTGCGGAGCCGGTGCTGAAGCTGACTGGTGGTGAGTATATCGGGTGCAAGGAAATAATTTGGCCGGACATATCTCCTGCATGGAAAATAGCTGGGGGTGGGGTAAGAGGGGCAAATGCGTATGGGGGGGATTCAGCAGAACCCCCACCATACATTTACAAAAGCTACGCAATGGAAATTTAAATGGACCTCTCAGCTACGACATGCATTAAAGTCCATATGATGTCTACAGTGTCCATTTAATGCGGGCACGGATCATGGCAGGAGTACACGGAAATACCACCAACAACTGATTCCATCAACGCGTGTAAAGTTTTCTCCTTTCTTTTACTCTGTTGCTCTTCTGATGGTAATTTTCTTTTAAACATCAACCCAATCATATTATTACAATCCCTGAACAATTCAAGTCACATTATTATCTTGTCTAGCAACTCATTTTTTTTCCCCCAGACACATCCTTAAAAGCCTCCGCCTTCTCAAATTTGATCTCCGGCATGTAAATCTAAAGCTCAAACCCACAAATTAAAATAAATTTAAAGCACACACCGCTGGTAGCAACGTTGCGATGAGCCTGGCTGAGTTATGAGTTGCTTCTCACAATATTCACACTGGCAGACATATTAAAGATGCCCCATAAAAATATTTTACACGCGTGCTCCTCTGAAGCTACAGCGAGACAAGGACGTGATTGGATTGAAAGATGTGTGGATGGGGTAATTTAGGACTGTTGTGATTGAGTAAAGCTTGCGGGGATGGAGCCGTAACCCTTTGAAGAACAGCAGATGCCCTGACCGGGTTTCCGCGCGGACCACCGAGGGTCCCTCTCGTACGGAGAGGGCCAACAATGTACAATTTATTAGACCACCGGAGCCACTTTGTAAAATACGAGGGCAGCAGGTGTCTCTCCGGAATCCTGCTGCATTCCTTGTCGGAGGCGTCTCTCAGAGAGATTTGTCGACTGCTCCTGCAAATGCCGGTCTTGCTTAACGAACACGGCATCTGTTATATATTAGAACGCCCCCTGGTGCTTTCTAAGAAGATTAATTGCATTCAACTCATTGTAGAAAGAACCGAGACATAAGGTAAGGAGATCCAGGTAATTCGGAGCGCTGTTAATAATGCCAGATCATCTTTGAGAGGTAGCCTGCAGTGTTTATAGGATTGCGTTCCTCCTGTGATGATGCGAAGCTGAATCACAATTGTTATGATAATAATTACTGTTTTGTTTAATGGATTTCCTCCCCGGTGACATCAATGCGTGATAGGCTGCCGTAGAGACGGGTGAACTTTCTCTACAGCCCACCCCATGAATACGTCTTCATATCCCTGGCATATGTACTGAAATATGGAATTGGAACATTGATGATGTCATTTTAATTAAGGAAAGGGTCAGGTATGGTTGGAGAACCAATCAAGGGATGGTGTACAGACGTGAGGCGAGGGTTAAATGGAAGCAAAGCCATAATGAGTAAAGATAAATTATGTTTAAATTTTGCTGATAAGGGCTGGTATAACAAATATTTATTCTTTATGTGACGGTGCATACTGCTGTGTAAATTAACATATATTCTTTGGCATAATATTAATTGACTTAATAAGAATTTTGTAACCGAATTAAAAAAAAAAAAATGTTATAAATTAGAACTATAAAATGACATTAAATCTGAACTTATAAAAGCTATTATTTAACACAAAGCAGAACTCGTGCTAAACGCTGTATTTTCTACACACACTGTGGAAAATACCTATAATTTTCACATGCATTTGTGACCAACGCAGTTTTAGGCGAAAAGCTTATTTTCATCCTGTTCAACTCGGATATAACCAATCATTTCCTGAGTGAGGGTGCTATATAATCATAAAGTCCAACTGAATTAAGAAAAAGACAAAACATTTTTCAAATAAAAAAATTTTTTCAATACGGTTTTTCCATTGGAGGAAAAAAGACACTTCTCAAGTATTTATATTCCAAAATGAAGTACTTGCTATTTTTAATAATCAAGGGTTAAAAAACTAGGAATTCAAGAAAATTGTGAACTGCCATACATAAAGGGGAGGCTGGCACCTTCAGGCTCGAGGAGTACGCACTTGACCCACACTAAAACACTAACAATTACTTAAACACACATACACTCACTCTAAAACTCACTCACCTCTACATACCTTGCTGGTAGCCTAAGCCAGACCCGTTTAATTTACCTTTCTTAACCAAGACTATCGCAGCTGACCTACGATGTAGATTTTATTGCGGCCTCTGCCATCAATCATCAGGTAAAAGCTCAACGAAGCTTCGCCTTTGTTGGTTATTTTGTTCCAGAACCGGGAGTCCTTCTGGGAGAACCCTGACAGGTAACCTATTTTAGATACCTTTAGGCAATGAAATACAAAGCAAAGAAACGAATGGGGTTTTTCTTCTGAATGTGCTTTCCCTTAGCAGCTGGCAACTCGTTTTAAGAACCTACTTCCAACTTTTGAATATTGTGTATGAGGGAGTAAGAGAAGACGTGGCTCTCGCTACACATTGGAAGAGCTGGTGTCTCTGGCAGTCATTTAGCTTGAGTAACCCCTGTGATCATAGAGATTCACTCTGCATGACAGAAGTAGACCATCTTTGGTGGAGCGTGTCATGTGAAGCCCCCATTGCCAGCGGTTGGGCCCTCTACAAGCGTCCGAAGGATCACACAGCAGCCCCAACAGACGACATCTCTGCCACTTCATTCAGGATACCCGTCACTGACGTAGGTGGGGTAACTTTGGTGGTGTGGAGGTAATTGCTCTTTGTTTTGTCAGCAGCGCTGAGTCACAGCGGTATGATAAGACCAAGAAGAGGAGGCGGAAGACAATCACAAAACTGACCCCTTTTTGAGCTTAACTGCCAATTCATTGTCAACCTTTCCCCATTCCTCCAATCAGGGAGGCTTGTACCCCCCCCCACCCCGTGGGACTGTAACTTTAAAGGTACAGACACCTGTCGTCAAAATTTATGAATGAGAAAAATAAAGTCCATATAAGTGACTGCCGTAATAGTCCCTGGATAATTGCGTTATTGCAAAGCTTGTGATAGCTGTTAATGGAGAAGCCATTACATAAAGAAGGATATTATATATTGATTATAGTTTGCCTTCAAGCCATGATGTCATATTTTACTATGAGAAATCCGTTTTTAATACCGGAACACTTCAATTCCGCCACCCACCTGTAACCTGGATATAAAAACAGACTGCTAGCTTATCAGCTTCACCAAGTACTGTACAATTTCAACATTTCTGCGTCGGATCCCCGGAGCTGAACACGGATCTGAGATTAACCTTGGGATATTTACATTTTTATGTGCTGTTAAAATGATTATAAAACCTACCACGGCCTGCGGGATGTATAAAACGCTACCATGTTGCGATTTTATATTTTTTTCTTCAACTTCAACTTTATATTAATCTGCAGAAAGTGGGGATTTGATGACAGTCATTTCAAGTTTCCAAAAAAAACAAAAAACAGGCAATATCGTAGCACCTAAACCAGGTAGACTCTCTAAAACTAAATTGCATCGTTTAGCTTCGAGGCTTCCGCTAATTATGCAAATACCAATAATATTTTAAAACCAAAGAAATGACAAGGTGGACTCTTTTTTTTTTTTTTTTTTTTTTTTTAGAGTTGTAACAATCGCGAGGAATTCTGAATAAAAGACCCAATAAATAAACAATAAAAAGGAAACATTTTAGCACGCTATTTGCTATGTTTCGGCGTTGGATTTTTATACTGATTTTGATAAATCACCGTAATTAGTATGATTATAAAGCGCTGCCTCTGTACGTTTTTAACGCGGTACACACTAGAAGATCGGCAAGCGTTCTTGTGTTTTTCCGCCGCTGCCGCGCTTAAATAAAAGAGCCATGCATCTTCCATGCAATTTGTCTCGGGTAATCCCATTGCGGGTATGGCAGAGAGTAATAAAGATATATGGGTCAAGGGAAGATATAGTGTTGAGAGCCGCACAATAACATTAAGAGGCAGAAAGTAAACCTCTCTAATTGACTTTGGCAAGGTTCACGAAGCACAAATGAGATCAGTCGTACCGACGAGAATAACCTATTCAGATAGAGCGCGCCATCCATGCTTAACGTCACAGAGACGGCACGCAACGCATCGCAGTCCACGAAGGGTTATGGGGCAAGAATCCAAGGAGGGCGAGAGGGACAGATCCATCACCAGATATCTCCAGAGGGAACCAGTAGCAGAAAAACCCACCCCGGTCATATATCTTATTAAAAGGTATGGGGTAGTTACGTAATCCCCTTGGAACCTCTGATGATTCTTAAACACGAGGACCAGGCAGATTGAGAGAAAATATCTATGAGAAAGAATAATATCCAGCGAATATGGAAAGAATAACGGTAATCTGGTATTCTTGCCAATTCTTGCTTTTGCTTTAAATTCTTCCATTGCGCTATAATTTTACATTTCACAGCATTATTTGTGGAATTGCTGTAAAAAAAACATTTCTTTCAAATTCAGCAAAGCTGCTGTGAGTTAGTACTTTGTTATCCATATGACAGGCGGGTGCGCTATGAGAGGTCAAAAATGTCTGACCCCCGTCGTAAGCGTACAAAGCGTATGCTTTTATAACATTTACAGTATAAAGAGGTGCGCAGAATACCTGGCAGAATGGGTGTCATGGAAACGTGCCGTTATAGCCCGTTAGGACTATATGGTGTTAAAAATTCCATGGTTACAATTATATGATGTCAGTCTCCAAGGACGTTTGAGCAGAACTCTTTAGTTACCAATAATCTCTGTTTTGGCCAAAGATTTTTAGCATTTCTTTACTCCGTATCATCTCTAAAGGGCCAATAGACCCGTTTAATGGTCAAATCTCACTCAGAACTGTCTCTTTCGCTCTATCTACAAGTGTCAAACACATGCTAGTCGTAGACCGGTAGTAGCTGTGCTTGGTGGTGATGTCTACCGAGGATAGCGACCCTTGAGCCCTGCCCTGCTTTACAGCAGATAGCTTGTAAGTTTTACCCATTTGGGTCAAACACACAAACTTCTGACTGGTTCACGTCGGATGGCGTACGTGCGAGAGCCGAGGGTGAAATGATCTGCCAACTCTCCAAGGCACAGTCTTGACGTTCTGACGCGAGGCTCTGCGTGCACCGGCAGCCCCGTACAATAAAACATATTATTGCTATCGCACACATTTGGGGAGCGGATTAGACGGGAATGCTCCCAAAGTGTGCTGGAGATGTTCTCCGTAAACGGATGTTACAGGCGTCATGATTAAAAGACATGCGGTGACCTTCTCGGTAAACAACAACTTGAAGGGGGAAAAAAAGCAAAGTGAATTCCCACGGGGGCTGGCGAGCAGCGCAGGCTCTAACAGAAGCTGACAATTTTCTCATCTCATTTTGTCTGAGCTTCTATAGGGAGCGTCGCTGGCAGCTGGTCTCACGCAAGACTTTAATCAGGAATACGGCTTCTCTGGACATGCTAATGGAAATGAAAGATTCTCTGTTTCAGGCTTCAGGCTCAATAAAAAAACAGGTTTTTAGTGCGTGTCAACAAGACCCATTCGAGACAGGTAACCCTTCGCTGCCGGGAAGGACTGCAAGCTTAAGACCTTATGATGTCAGAGGAGGAACCAACAATACTATAAGAATTACAACCGATTATAATGTAATAATCGGTACATCCACTTAATTCCTGGGTAACAGCAAGGGCCGGACTGGCCATCTGGCACGCTGGTCAGAAGCCCGGAGACACTTTGGCCGACAGTGCCCCATACTCGCTTACACTTACATCATTTGGCAGCCTTAAAGTACCAAGGCTGGATTGTCCAGTGGTAAGAATTACCCAGACACAGAGGGTTTTAGAAGCGCTAATGTCTTGCTAAAAAAGCTTTTAAAAAAAATGAGAATAATGTAATGGTGGCTCTGTGTCTGATTGGCTATTTGGTGTCAACCAATCAGGATAATTGTATAAATTGACATCACGGTCACTGACCAAAAATGGCACAGACGAGAAAAATTGAATGGTGGCTCTGTGTCTGATTGGCTACTTGGTGTCAACCAATCAGGATAAGGGTATGAATTGATGTCCTGGTCACTGACCAAAAATTGCACGGATGAGAATAATGTAATAGGCGTTCTGTGTCTGCAATGAAATGCTGACATTCTGCAGCAATAACAGTAAAAATGACCCGGGTACACGAGAAATACAGACATATTTGAAACAATTTAAATATGATCTTTCACAGGCGTCTATAAGCTTAATTAGCTCTTTAATGGATTTCAGCATTACGGTGGTAATTAATGATTCTGTGTTGTATGTATAACGGCTCGCATTATAATTCAAAGTCATAGTCTACACGTTTAATAACGACACGCGAGTGGCGATGTGTAAGAATGTAACACGTGAGTGATTAGCAATGCCCAGCTCTAACCTAACGGTCCGGTAACAAGACTCCTGCGCCTGCGTTCTGTGCTCTGGAACTCAACGGGTGAACAAGGATGTCACTTCTGTCCACTCCTAATGTTAATATTTCATAAAAATCACTCTTTACTGATGGAAAATCTGTCCCTCTACAAAATAAAAGCGATACTTCAGATTTAATTAGAATAACAAAAAGAAGGGTCACAACTGCAACGGAAACAGAATATATGTTATGTGTTTGCTGGATAGGGGTAAAAAGGTGTATATATATATATATATATATATATATATATATATATATATATACATATACACACACACACATATCCTAACCAATCACTTTTACTGAATCATTTTTTTTTTCCTTTAAGGAAAATGTTGGCATTTGAAGGTTTATGGTATATCACAGATATGTGCCACCCATACATGGCGGTGGCCCCCGTGACAATTACCTTTTGTGCTTCCCTCACACAGTTCCGATACTCCTTCGCCAGATCGCTGCAGTTGAGCAGCTCCTGCTGGTTTTCCTTGTAACATTTCAGGATGCCGGTCTGGATATCCATACACACCGGATCATAACTCCTCTTCCTAAATATAAAGATACAATACACAAATGAATGACACTTACACCAATATGGACTAACAAAATACATAATCAACAGCAAGCCATGAAAAATATATCCTATTCCTCTGTGAGTGTAAGCTCCCTGGCCAAGAACACAGGCGATGTTCCTTTTAAGGGGCAGAACATCTTTATAAAACAAAATATTTTGTTAAAGGTGAGATATACGTGTCCCAGCTCAACTTACAAATATCACTCTTTAATACATGAAACATCAAATATACCTTTCTTTCAAAAGCTTTCTGGGTAACCACGAAGCCCATACATGCCTGCATTAATCTAACTATACGCAACAGAACGATACAGTTCAGGTAATTTGTGATGTAATAAATGAAACGATTTTTCAATCAGATGTCCAAACTGTCCCAAAAGACAAAACAAAACTTTTGTAAAGCTTTTTACATTTAAATACTTATATATGGTGTTAAAGTAAGGGTTTTGTAGATAGTATCCTAAGCCCTTTACACTTCTATTAAATATGATTTATAGCCAAAAATCTTGAACTGTCTGCATACAAATTGTTAAATCGGAATGTATAATGTTGATAATTATTAGCCAGTTTATTACACGCCGGTGTTCCCCTGGGTATAATATTCAGGGTCTACCATAAGAAAAATGGCCGCCCCCATATGGGCCACATGTTCTTGACACCAACAGAAAATCCAGTACAGGCCATGAAAACAGAAAATGCATTTTTCAAACCTAATTAACCTCATCATGTATTTCATCATGTATGTATTGTAATTTTCTGTTGTCTGTTTGAATGCGTTTCGCTTTAACGTTACCTCGGATTGTCAGAGACGGAATCACACTGTAAATAAATCACGAGGCTCCTGCAGCTCTCTCTGCTGCAATACAGAAATACTCCGGGTTGCTCTTTTCACTCGTTCATCAATTTATCCACCAGGAATCTATGATAAGTGGGAATCTGTCACCTTTCCCAAACCTAACATTTCTACGCACTAAATAAACCCATATAACTGGGTTAACAGATAGACGTAAGAAACATTCTTGTATTAAAACCCACTTTATGGGAAAAGTGTTTAACTTCCTGTCCCCAGGATCTGCGGGAATATTTCTCCCCATTACGTTATCTTTCTGCTAATGTTAAGTTGCTGATTGTTGCTGATTGGTTCAGGCAGTCTTTGTATGGGAGGGATAAGGAGAAGGAAGATCATTTCAGAAGAGGAAACGGATTAGATAACGTTGGCCTCCAATTTAGGCTTCCAAGAGGTAAATAAGTCCCATATTTTCTACTAAATATCTCCTAAACCAGGGGCGTCCAACCTGCGGCCCTCCAGCTGCTGCAGGACTACATCTCCCATCCTCCTCAGCCAGCCCCTTAGCTGAAAGAGCATTATGGGAGATGTAGTCCTGCAGCAGCTGGAGGGCCGCAGGTTGGAAGCCCCTGTCCTAAACAACTACATAAATTGCCAAGCTTTAGGTTTTTTTCACCAATAAATTTAGTTATGCTAAAAAAAGCTGTGGCCCTTCCCTTCAAATGGCCATTTTTTTTTAAGAACAGAAAGATCATCGTAGAATAAAACAACAGAATCTCCAACGGTTTGTCATCTCCAGACTGGCACAGATGCCGACTATATTGTAGAACGATCTATTATGAGCTCGTCTGGCTGTAAGATGGTTACGCACCATGCAGAAAAGGTTAAAATGGAGCTCTTTGCCACCTGGTATCCAGAAATCCAGGGGAAATTCTATGGTAGAGAGCGCTGTAACCCGTCGCTGTCTCTGGCAATCACAGACATCGTGACATGCAAGAGGAGCAACGTCTGGGAGTGTATCCTCTTATAAATGAAATCTCATCAACAGATCCTTCCCGTAATATTACTGTCTGCATCAATCAGGTAATTTCGCCGTGGTGTGGAATGCTGCCTGTGATATGTTCTCCTTAGGAAGCGTGTCTGCGGCCGGGCGAATACGCGAGGAGGCAAGCTTTTTATTAGCGGAAGCAGAAAGCATGCTTGCAGTGAATTAGTCATTCATCTTAGTCACAGACAATCTTGGGATTCCTAAAAGATCTGTTATTAACTCATAAGCGGCTGTTGAGAAGGGGCCGGCAAGATCCTCAGCCAACAATACAAATCATCTAATGAGCTAAAGCCAGATGGACAACGCGCATGTTGTGTATATGGAAAGTCCGCCAGGAAAACAAGGATATATTGCAAAATATATGAGAAATAATTTTTCTGCAGATCTCAAGACCAGGAACAACGAAAGACTCTCTGAATTCTTTTCCACCGAGTTTGTTGTTTTTTCCAAAATCCTTAGATTTATATCTATTTTTCCTGTTGGTCTTATGTTGTTTTTTGACACTAAATAATGGTAAAAATAAACATTTTTTATACATAACGATTTACGATCTTTGCCCCGATTGGTTATTTATTTTATTTAGTAGTCCAATATTTTTATTTGTGAAATTATATCCTTGGAGTTATTGTTATTTTTTGGACAATAACGCTCCAAAGAATTCTATATCTGGGTCCTCACCCAGAAAACCTGATTGTTCCATTATAGCGCAAATATGTCAGCGACTCCTGCCTCTTTAAAAAAAAAAAAAAAAAAAAAAAAAAGTGTCATAGATTTTGCTACGTTTAGAATTAAAAGTGCTTTCCAACTACTTTGCTGAATTTACCACTTTTTATTGAATGCAGAATTCGAAACATAATTCCAAGAACTGTTGAATGTTAATCTTTTCTTAGAAGAACTAAGTAAACTTTCGCGCGCTTGTAATGGATTCTGGGTGCACTTAATCGTCATGTGACGCAAAAGCTTAGAAACTAAGAAAGCTTCTGTGATGTTGTCATGTGACGAAATAATTTAAAGGACATGATAAAATCAATTAAATAATGATCAGCTAAAAATCCAGGGAATAAAACTAACGTTTTGTCTTGTTTTGTTGAAGAGAACCTTTAATGCAAATGTGTGCAAGTGAAAAGTTGAACATTTACTAAAATAACGTTCCATAATGCAGTAATCAAAGGAACCGTATGTGGTAGATTTACCAGGAAACACGCAATCAATGCAGAGGTAATATATATAATTTTGGAAAGTCTCTATGTATAAACTTTGCTATTTTGCACCAAAGTTTTCTGTCTGTAGGATTATTCTTGTGAATCCAGATGTTGCGATTGATGCTCCT
The DNA here is from genome assembly GCF_027358695.1 of Spea bombifrons. Lineage (NCBI taxonomy): Eukaryota > Metazoa > Chordata > Amphibia > Anura > Pelobatidae > Spea > Spea bombifrons. The sequence goes on along the minus strand of NC_071092.1, from coordinate 7,101,810 downwards.
ATTTTGGAACAAAACCCTCATCGGTAGATAAAAGTGCCACCCCACTCACGTTATGATGTCATTGCGTGGAAGTCTATGCCCCCTGAGGCTTAAGTACCACCGATGCACCTAATAAATCGCATGCATGTCATGCTACAGTCTAAAAAAGAATATTCTGAGAAATAGCTATTTTTTTCTGTAGAAAAACGTGATCATCTGTATTGCTGGAGGAAAAAATATTTCTATTACCAACCCTGCGAGAAACTGTTTCAAAACAATAAGGAGGACACAGAACCCTGTTACAACATGGCAAGGTTCTTGATACACAAATATGGAAATGGAAAGAATATCAGATTGAGACTTTTTTTCCGGCAAGTGTCAAACTTGAGCCCCTCGATACATTTGCCTCTAATTTCCTGCGGCTGCTATTTTCATTAGTGGATCGGTACAAGTGGTTCACAAGAGTCCTTGACTTTTATGATTCCGCCGAAGAGGATTCATAAAAAATTATAAACAGTATTTCTCAACCTTTTTCACAATCAAACAGTAAAAAGAAAGCAAATCTTAAAACATTAAAAAATAATGGAAGAAGTGGTGGGTTTTTTGTGCACCACAAATAGCCAACTGCGTCAAAGGAACCGTATGTGGCAGCTTGCATATTATTATGTACTGGTGATAAGCGTTCAGGGATCATGTCTCATTGGGCATTTACAGTTATGTCAACCCTAAGAAATGATTGTATTATTAAGGTCTTTAATCCTCGGAATATCTGAAATATTGTCAGTGTAGTTTCCATTACCAAAGTCATACAGTCAACTTTTTCAAAGATGGCCTCATAAAAGGTAACTACTTTGACGACGGACTCGTGATCATTTGATTTCAGTGTGACACTTGTGACACTTTGCTTGCGTATGACTTCTCTCTATGGACGAGCCCAGTTTTTTTATTGCGGTCAAATTTAGCAGTGAGTTACAGGAGGTTTGACAACTTGGCTCATGTAAGGTGAGGGGTCGGCCACAGAAGCAGTTACTCGCTTTGTGCCCGATTTCTGGCCAAAGGAACCTCTCTGGAAGCTAACATGGGTTTGATTAGCCCGTCTCAGTGCTCACGCAGCTTGTCCATATCACTTGGTGACCTCATAGACAAAAGTGATCCAGTACATACATATAAACCCCTATAGCACTATTTATTGGACTTGTAGCCACTATGTGGACTTTCACTCACCAGACTCAAGCATTCTTGTGTGGAACACAGAACATACACAATGTCTTTGGATGCAGCTCCATCATGTTTAACACCGTTAAACATGATGGAATGCGTTCTGTAGAATCTTGGATGAACTCATGTGAATGGCCCACCTTGTTTCACAAAGCAAGGTGTTGGAACACTTACATTCTGACTTAAAAGCTGGCCACGTTATCTTAAATCTACAAAGAAAAGAAAGCTTAGGAGTTTGCAAGCAGTTTGCAGAAGCTCTTCTAGAGCGGACGCTTCGAGTGAATACTGATCTGCTGGAAAGGCAGCCCGTGTCTGACCTCGAAGAAGCTTTCATACAACAGGAGGTGCTTTGTATCCTCGACAGAATACATTTATAATAATGATAATAATAATATTTCTTCCAGGGCGCCTTGGTTATTTTACTGTGTTAAAAATTAATTACCATTTCAGGATTTCTTTCACCGATCATTTCAAAGGTCATATTTTTTTTTGCCTTTATTAATTTAGTTCCATCGTTCTCAGTAATGTATTGCTGGAAGTACATACTCCACCTTGTGATGCATGGACCTTAACGTGACTTCATTTCAGCACACGTGGCAAATGCCTAGGGGATCCGACGGACCGGTAGCTTTGATGTTCTCATGCGCATTAGAAACGCCCGGATAGTTTTCTTTTTCGGTCCATCCTGGCATGTAACAAACGTGAGAATTTATGGACGCTTCTTTATAATAAGCGTCTAATTTCCATCAGGACCCCTATGGATAGGAAGGAAAGCAAACTTCACGCGTTCTTAGAGCCGACATGCTATGTATGTCCCATGGGTGGAAATATCCGTATTTTGCTAACAGAAGACCTCATTGTAACGCATATATTTCAGAGGACCGGCAGAGACACCTAGTTTTACTATAAGACATTTTTGCTGCATTATGTGCATTATTTTAAATAAAAGCATTGGGGATTTTTTTTATTCTCAGTGCTTTCTCACTTAAACTGTTTTTTTTTTTTATTATTTAAAATGCAGAAATGGTTTTCATTCATATATCCCAGCTTTTGTTTCCATCTCTTGGAGAAATTAACTACATTTTTATCTATCAGCGTATCATCTACTCTGCTGGATCTAAGTTTTGTGGTATAAACTAAGCAGCATTAGAAACATGATTCCTAGTACTATCGAAAGACCTTCCCAGAAATATTTTCAAATTTTGGGTCTTTTATAATTGAATTGGAATTTTGGACCTTCCAACATGCATACAAGCAATACATCCATCGGAGAGCGACAGCTTCCAAAGCAGCCCTACAGACGTAACTTCTCCAGCTCAGTGAGGTGGGAGATGGATCCTACAGAAGGGGCGAGTAGGTTTAGAAATCAAATGCCAACCAATCCTTTATTTTGTCTAAATTCCTGCAAAATGGTTATTAGAATCATGGCCATCCTCCGGAGAACCTTGCCGTGTCTGTAGATGTCACATCCCATAAAGGGCAGGAGCTGCGTAAATACATGGTTGGCTGGGGGGATGTGGAGTGTGTGTTGTGTTCTCAAGTGCTTTTAGAGCAATCAGTACATAAATTCAAAGAGCAGAACCTCATACGGCCCCCAGACTCTTGTCGTTGGTGAGATACAATTTTGTCTGAATGTGGAAGCAGGTCTTTCATCTCATTAATCTTATTGCTGATTCTGGACAGTCCCCCGGGGAAGATGGAATCTCGGAGAGTTTCTTCCTCTCAACCTGATTGTGTCACTTTGTACCAGCGTCTGGGGGGGGCTGGGGGAAAACAGATGGTGTTCTGGTGAAAGTGGACAAATATATTATAGGTAGATCTGATTGCGTCTCGGTGGACTCGGTAGCCAATAATGCTAATCTCCGCTAATTGGAAGGCACAGAGCTACGGTAAGTTATTCAACAAATTGGGGTGTCTGCTCTTCTACAGAGTATGCAAGCTCATTGTTAGCGGTAAATCGTTTAACCATTTGAGCACCACAAACTCGAGTACTACATTACCCACCCGATTAGCAGAGAAAGTATTTATGGAGAAATTTGACTTTTCCAAGTCAAAATTAGACACCAGAGAAAGAATATAACATTATTAAAGGGTAGATACTTGGTATCTTTTTTAATTTATTCTGTATACAAAAGGGTGACAAAAGATTTAATGAGATTGAAGGCAATTTGCTAATTGTGTTTTACATTCATAAAGAATCGCGAAATGTGAATAATAATCAACCTGCGTGTTGTGGAGTGGCTGCCTCTAAACCTAATTAAGATCTTTATTTTTCCAGTAGGATAAAATACACAAACTCAGAAAGATGAAGCGGCACTCTCAACGCACGCCACACACGCAATAATTAAGAAAACAACCGATTCCGAGCCCCTCTAAAATATTTATTCTGAGAAAGAATTGAGAACGGGGATTATTAGAATAATCAAGACAAGGTGGTAACTACCTTATATTTAACACCAACTGTCCCTGGTTAGCAGTCCAAATTCTTGTGGGAATCAGACAAAAAGGAGGTTTTCAAGAATAATGTTATTGCTGCATATTAGCCAGTTCTCCCTCTGTATATCTACTAGACAAACACAGTGACTCCTTATCATAATGCCTGTGGTAAGCAATAGAATGGCTCAGTCTCATTAACCCAGTCAGACACTCTTTTTAAGGAAAGTCTATGGAGGAATGGACTTAATTAGCATTGCCATAAACAGTCAGCTCAGTGTGGTGTTTGATCATGGAACTTCATCCAAAATATCATGGCTGACAACAATGTAAGCCTCCAGGTCATTCTTCAAGTCAGAAGGAGAAAGATAAATATGATTAGAGTTCTATATAAAGCGACATATCATTAGTTTTCAGCAATTAGACGTCAGTCTGCTAATCAGCATTAGTACTGATCTCTTCAAGAAAGACCACAAACATCCAAAATGCTCATAATTATTTCGGCAGAACTGGTACCGGAAACAAAAAATGTGCTATCTGGAGTATTGTTCCTACAACAATGTTACAAAGACCAAAAGCAACATTATCAGAGTAGCGTAAGAGGAACGCAGTTCTGTCTGAACCCATCCATGTATATAGACTGGGCACCTGGCAAACACCCCACCGGCCGATGGCAGATGGAGCCGGCCTCTTACCTTTTCTGCCACTCAACAGGTAGATCCGGTGAAGCCCCAGGCTGGATACAAGCAGATCCATGTTGGTCTTATATTAAAGGGCCCATTTTTTCTTCCCCAGTCAGGCCCTGCATCCAAGAATATTTCCACGACTACAAGAACATAGCTGCTGTGTTTTCTAATCATCGCCAAAATACGTCGAATTTTTTTTTTTTTAGTACTCTAAGCTCCAAGTTGATTAAAAAGCTTTTAGAATTTACTAAAAATTCTCCGGAGCCGTATTCTTTCATTTTTAGGTAATTTTCCAACGCAGTGAAAAAACACAATTCCTGAAATCCAACTAATTCTGATGTCATTAGGAAAACGTAAGCAAATTAATGAACACAATTGTTCTCTCCTTCCCGGCAACACATACATCTTCTCCATTTAAGAACAGGTACATCTGTTCCTAATACTTGTTCCACTCATTACTTTCGAGTCAGATGACATTCGGTTTCCTTAATGACGAACCTCTATCATTTTGACTATACTGCAATTCCACCTTATAGAAACCAACAAGGAATAAGTCTGAACATTACGACTGCATAAAGTTGACTAAATCAGAGAAAAAGCCAGCTAAGCTCCCATTAGCATGAAAAGCACTATGGATTGGAGTACTTTATTTTCTGAATTTCTCCTAAAGAAGGGCCATTTGGATCAGAGGTATAATAAAGAGCTTATAAGAGCTACAATCTCAGGGATGGGCAATGAGGGCTTTAAGTTCGGTAAAATACTGAAATCACACATGCTCGTTCAGGCTATGAAATCGAGTAAGTTAATGAAACCTCTATTAACACAAGAAGTTCTCTGCATTTAATCATTCAGTCGAGGCAACAGGGACTTGGTGTGCAAGGCCGGCTATTCCGACAGGCAAATGGGGAGAATTGTCCGCAGTACGGTGGATACAGCGCAAGGCTGGGTTGACATAATAGCTCAGCAACACAAGTGTCCTCCTTGTGTCACAAAAAGAAGAGATTGACAGGGTACTGGCTTGTTGTAGACCAAAGAAACCCAACATGAGGCTTGTCCAAGACCAGGGAATGACCCGCAATTTCGCAAATATTGTTTTCTAGAAAAGCAAATGGCAGTGTACCCTAGGGGCAGTTCCTTGCCTTCTTCAAGGTCAATAACACAAACATAATGAAAACATAATAATTATGGGAAACCAATCCCTGTGTCCTAGCTCTTACATGGTGTAACCTAACCACACAAGTGATAGCACAGAATCATTCTGGTTTGGGTGCCCAATGAATTCTGGGTAATTTATGGCAGTTATATCCAAAAATTGAGTCTGGTGCAACTTTCAAAAAGTGGAATGTAACTGTGGATTACTCTAGGGTTGCCCTTCCTGGGTACACCATTCAGTGTTAAGTCCACCATTACATACTTTTGCTCCAGGTGTCTAAAGGGGATGGAGCCTAAGGTAGGCGGAGTTATGGATGACAAAACTGCTTTAGGCTCCACCCCTTCTGCCCAGGCTCCACCCCTTCTGCCCAGGTTGTGTGTCTCAGGCATACACAGTTTATGGTAATGCTGCCTGTGTACAGTGTAATGCATTCTGCACAGGCAGTATTATTATGCCGGGAGAGACCTGAATATCACGGGACAGGACCCCAAAAAACAGGACTGCCCCGGCATATTTGGGACTGTTGGCAAGCATGCTATTATATGAACATTTCTGTTCTATGCAAACCTAAGACAGAAGGCTGTTATCGTAACACTAATCGGAGCATCCTCCCATGTGATTATTGGCCTAAAAAAATTAATGGAGCATCTAAAGGCAGAGATTTGCAAGTCATTTGTACACAATTCACAGAGCAAGAAAAGCCGACCAAAATGTCAACACTTACAAAACAGCCAAAAGCCATAATTCCGTTCACCCGCAAAAAGATTCAAATCTGCTTAACATTCAGTTCTTGTCCAGGGTGTCTGTATAACACGGATATAACGGATACAACATAGAAAAGGTTTCAGGAGATTGTTCTTAAGTAATCAAGTCCAAGAAACTGCAGTAAAAACCCTGGTAAGGGTTTACTTTTTAGGATTCTGTTTTTTAGGAGGCGACATTTACACTTTGGACAAAATGGACCATATTTTAAAAAAAAACAAAGAAAAGAGTAAGGCGGGGTGCCTGGGTAGCAAGCCGGACCCAATATCTCTAGAAACAAATCGCACCTCCATAGTAGTCTATTGTGGTCTAATCTACACAGATAACCACTCCAGGGTGAAGGACACGGGCAGTTAATGGCCTGCTTGCATTGAGAAACACTCCAACCTTGCCAGGAGCTACAAATTACCAATCAGGTCATGGAAGTTCATTAGAAATAAGTGATTTCTCAGGTGTTTAACCCCTTAAGGGCCAGGCTGTTTTTAATTTTTTTGTACCCTTAGTGACCAAGGCTGTTTTAGCATTTTTGCAGTGCTTGTGTTTAGCTCTCCTCCAGTGAACCCGCACAAGTTACATATTGTTGAGGTTTGTTTTTTCTTTCCATAAGAAGAAGGGCTTTCTTCAGATTTTTTTTGATCATCCATTTTCCCATAAAAAAATATTATATAATAAAATATTGTGAAAAATTTTAAAAAAGCTAATGAAAAAACACTACTAAATAGATGCTACTATATGTCCCGAGTTTAGAAATACCCAAGGGCATTATAGGGTAATAAGTACAAGTAGCGTTTTGCCATTTCAAAATCATTTTTGTCCCCATCCTGTCCCCATGCCCTATTTGGGACACCTTTGTAGCCAGCAATACGAGCATTTGAAATGCCCTGGGGTGTCACCTTTTCTGCCCCCCATGTCCTATTCAGGACATCGTTGAAGCCAGCTAATTCAACTTGCACCATCAAACATCATTTATGTTTGAAAACAAGACACCACAGGGTATTTCAAATAGTGGTAATTTAACTCTTCCTACGCACTCATTTTACCACCAGCCTTTGTCAGTTTGTGGTAGTAATTTTTGGTGTGTTTTTTTTTACACACATTGTACTTCAGTACAATGGGAGGTGTGCTTGTTTTCTTTTCATTTTGACATATGCTCAGTCTTCGCCCATGTCCTATTTGGGACATTTTGGAACCGGGCCAGTTTAATTTACCCCATTTAATTTACCATTAATGTTTTTTAAACTAGATACCCAATGGGTATTTTAAGTGCTACATCATTGGCCGTTAAGGGATTAAAAGCCTTTAGTCTTGTATGAGAAAAGTTACAACATTAGGTCATGATCTAAAAGCATAAGGCTATGCTGAAAAAAAGACCAGGGACCAATGGGCAGAGTAGACAGGGTGAATGTGTCTTATCTGCCATTAAATTCTACATTTTATGTAAAAGCTTAAAAAAAAGGATTAGTGAGTAAGCTCTTCGGCCAAAAGCTTTGGCTCTGCATTCTTGGTGCACTTTGTACACCAATTAAATCAGAAATAAATAAAACTATAAAATCAGTATAACAATAATAAAATAGTCTCTCTAAAGAAGGTTCAGCCATCCATTCATAATGAGATGAGAGTATGGAAAAAAAACATAATTTAGCTCTGAATAATATTATCTCTTAACAACTTCTTAATCCTCTCTCTGTAGCTCTACCTTTTAAAAGCGATACTGAAACACGCATACTAAAATGTGCGAGAGCGCATGGTGCAGGTGGTCAACAAAAAGAGCAGAGCACTTTAAGGATAATGCCGGAAAGTCGGCAGTAAGCTGCAGCCTCTGTGCTGATATTATTTTACTGAGTCAGCAACAGTAATAACGTTTAATCCGTAGCAAACTAATCTAAATGTAACACTCAAAGGGAGACAAAAAGGGATGCAGAACATTTGCCCGGTGCCTTTCGGGAGCCCTGCTTTATCCTCAGAGCCAGAGCATTAATAGATCTCGAAATAAAACGGCATTTTACCCCGGTGGCGGTGGGGGATTAAATAAGCGCCCTTTGTAAAGCAAGTCATGGATCTCTGAGCACTAAGAATGGGGGGCTCAGTCTGCTTATTGTCGGGGTGCTGTGTGCTCTGTAGGACCCTAAGCTAAACCACCGATGGGAACCCCAACTCCTTAAAATAAAGCCAAAAATACGTATTATGATGAATAATAGGATATTACATTACTAATAATAAGGGTGGTACTGTGAAAAGACGCTTTATAGATTTGGCAGTGGTGGGTGTGATGCAGGCCAGGCTGTCTGAGAGTGATGAGAGTAGCAGGCCAATAGAATTGCGGTGCCTTGTGCTATGCAGGCATATAAATACAAGTCTAATCCTTTGGTATCAGCCGTCAAGCGTAACATTTAGGCTGTGACCTTTTGTTCTAGGAAATTGCTTGCCTTTCTAAATTGATGTTGGTTTTGTTGTATGTTCTTGCCTGTTTTTTTCTTTTTTTTTGGCTTATAATATTAAGCACAACTCAACAGCGCAAATGAAAATATAATTTTAATGTAGCCTTTAAAATTAACCTAATTTTTACTGCCTGGCAGTTAAACAATAGTGCATTACTAGTCTCTCGAAGCTCTCGGTAATGTGTTGCTGGTAAAAAGCTGCTTTGAAATGTCAAATTACTGAATGCAGGCTGCCTGGGTAGCGCAGGGTAAAGTAACAGAGCATTTTATTATCTCCCAACTGCCATTAACAGGGAAAATGGATTAAGAAAGCATATGGATCCAAGGACAGGTGGAGCGCTTGGTCGAAGGTGTTGCTTTTATTGGAGTAACACAAATGATGTAGAATCATGTAAGCTTTTGGAACGTAAGAGGTCTCTTCTTCATCTGGAGAAGAGACCACTGAGGTCCGGAAAGCATGTATAAATTGATATCTTTTGTCTATCTCGGCCCAATAGAAGGTGTCATCTTCATCGAATGACTCCATGGCTGCCGCTGAAGAGAATGGCTAGATGCCTCTTGCTCTTTTGTAGGAGAAAAAACATAAAGCCTTTTTTTTTTAAAGTCAAATATATTATCCCGAAATTGTGTTTTTATTGTTAAACGTTACTTTAGGGGTTAATCTTGTTTTTGGCCATCACAATGACAGTCAGAAAAGCTGCCATCGGGAAACCTAGCAACGAAAAATCTCCTATGATCTACCCGATAGGAAATCTGGACTTCGTAACTAGGATTCTGCACATAACTTCTTCTTTCAGCTGACTTTCAAGGACCTCTCGTCTTCCGCCGTGGGAGAGGATGGGATACGATGCCACCTGCTGATGAACCGAGCATCATTAGCTGCTGATCTGCACCCCGATGCTTTACTCCACGGAAGGGCTGCTGCAACTTTGTTACCTGGCAACCTCCTCTCCCAAGGCTTTCCAGAGACAACGTCTTACCTGAGTGCGCACGGAGTTAATCTCCCACAAGCACTTGCATGTCAAGAGGCTTGTGTGTTCAGCTATGTCTTTACAAAGGGTTAACGTTCTGAGTAAAGGCACATCAAAGCATATACACAGACGGCATTGTAATTCGAGAGTGTGCACCCTCGCCCGAGAGTCTGAGGTTCCTGCCCCAGATCCAGGAGTCTCGGAGTAAATGGGCAGTAACTTCACATTCTACTCTGATTTAATGCTATCTCAGCATCTCAACTGGTGCTTTTCTCGTTGCTATATCACAACATATATTAAAGTCCCTACCCTTCTACGACATCTACTGGAAAGCTGTTCTACTGACCCAAACTATTTTCCTATGACACTCCAATTTTAGTCCATGGCCTGTTCCTCCAACATTTGATGACCTTTCAAACATAATTGCCTCCTATACCACGTGACATCCCATTTTTCCGTATTTACATGTTTCTGCCATGTCCCCTCTCTCCGTCACCCAACCCTAACACAGTGCAGACCACAAATGGTTCTCAAATGGGAACAAAATGAGATATATACTTTATTTATGTCAAAAGCAGTTGTACAAAAAGACAGAAATTTATCCCCAGTGTTTTACGGAATAAAGAGAAAAACATTTAATTTGATAAAATAACTTGCATATAATTGTTAGCCATCTGAGTGTGTCTGCGCTCTTCTCCATAGGTATTATTTTGATGGTTACGGCTTGGGAAGACCACAAGGGACTAATTAGACTTTCAACGCACTTTATTATTTACCCGCCGCAGAGATGTGACAAGTCTTTAAAGCAGCAATAAAGCCGTATCAAAGATGAGTGAGCTGCGAGGTTTAAATAGAGGTTTTTGTCCCTCTAATTAAAGCAAGTTTAACATTTCTTAAATCTTGGAGGCGTCCCCTTTGGGACGACGACTTGGGGAAAAAACAAATCAAGCTAAATTTCTAGATTTTATAAACTTTTATTTTAAATAAGATTAAATAAGATGATAAAAGTGGACATGTCACCTTGAAAATAAGTTTGCATTCATTATTAGATGCTCTAAATTGTTTAAATTGTGTTCTCTTGCAAACTCGCCAGCATGCACCTTTTCTCTTTTTTCTGATTGGCTGCTTGTAGAGTTAAAAAAAAATAACTTTATCATGAACAAAATGTCTGTGCGATATGAATAAGGGAACAGTCCCCATATTATTAGTCTGCATGCACGGGACAATATGCGCACTGATACATGACTTTGTTACATTGTTATGTATTGTATGTATTGTTACATGTTATTGTTACATTTCTATATTGTAATAACCAAGCTTTGTTTGATGTAGGATGAATATCATTTTTTGGTGTATATATATATGCCTTGAATTGTGTTAAAATATAGAATCTACAGAATAAAGCGCATGGGGGTGAATTATATTGTGTCAGAAGCTCAGATTGTTGTTGAAGTGATGGAAAGTTGTTATACATAAAATCTGGCAGAATTCGTTGGTTAGCGACAAGTGGGGCAACCTGTTAAACCTAAAAGTTAAACATTTGAACCGGGTGGTATTGTAGCAACATAAATTATATACTTCAAAAATTAAAGACATTTCTTACTTGACTCGGAACTCTGCATTTGTGGCCGCCGTGTGGAACTGTTCTGCCGTCAGTTTGTAAATGTCTAAATTCTGAAACAGACAAGAAATATATGTTTTTAACTTCTGCCTCTCTCCTGACGAACTGCACTGAACATTTTGCTTTCACAAGTTGCTCTCACGTAAAGAGAAAACGCCATAAACGCCAAATGTACCAGAATAAGAAGGATGGTCCTTATGGTCCTTTTTTTATCTGCTGTCCACAGTGCAAGATGACAAAGTGGAATTCGATGCCCCAAGCAGTTAGCTACGGCGTATGGCCTAACATATGCACGTCATTATATTTTAGTTCAAAGTTATTGTTGAATAACTACAGCTTATTCATCATAGCCTTATTATTTTAATGATTGGGGCGCAGATAAGGCATTCCTAGCTATGTGCCAATTCCTGTCTATGTTCCACCCAGATTCTAGCCTGCACAAAAACCATTATCTTCATTATTTATCTACCACAACAGGTGTTTTGGCTTGGTTTGGTGATTGCCAGCTTGTCTGTTGGGCATAAGTGTAGGTGCCTTCTAAAGCTTTAAATGTCCAGGACGCTCGACCGGTTGAAGCTATTTGTAAACTAAAAGAAAAAAACATGCTGGGTTTAAAAATCTACTTATCAGCAATTATCATTCAGGGCAATGACCCTGAATACAAACGTTCTCAGATACATGACTGATGTGCCTGCGCCGTGCAGACATGTACACACTTAGTAACTGATTATTTCAAAGCCTCCAGGACAGCAATTATATGCAGATGTATGGACACATACTGTATAGGATAAGACGGGATGAGTTATTTAGTCCTTCACTTATACGATGGCTTCCCATAGGTGAAAGGATTTTATTAAAGGGCCAATGGCTCTGTCACCACCAGAGACCTTCTTCAAGTGGTGCCTGAATGATGCCTATTTAATAAGATCTTTTCGGCTTTGTAATTTCATTCTGCCATCGCAAGACTCAATACTTGTGTACCATCTCCTGCAGTGATACAGATGCTTCTGTATTATTACTCTTTGATCTGGAATCTATCTGGAATGAGATATTTACCAGTGATTATCATGCCTCAACATTAAAGGCATAAATACAAAGGAATAAAGAGTATCTATACAGGCATTTCATTCCAGAGTCCTTTATCCTTTGAAGAAATTGAAGACCTATCGGCAATATGAAAAGTCTAGTTGAACGTTTCAGCTCCATGGCATGTATTAGGAAGGGTCAAACCCCGCTCCAAAGATGCATAGCTAGATCAAGCAGATGACTTTAAAGGGGGCAGTAAAACCCATTTAATTCTTCTTTGGTGCGAAGGGTTAAATGCGCACCACTGAGTGTTAAAGCCTGGAAGATTTTGCTGCGGTGAACGCACTCAGTGAGTACAGGGAAGGTCGCTCAGCGTGCAGAAAGGATGATATGTGGGCTGCCTGGGAGGATTCCAACCGGTAACCTTATAACCACACCGTGGTGCATGCCATATTGCCACCCCGCTGCTACACCGCCTCAGGGGCCCGCTACTCCGCTACACGTTAAGCCGCTTCTTTGGCTCTATAAATAGAAGGAGCAGGTGATGGCCAAGTCGTGTTCTCCCTGGTTGCGCGTTCCCCGCGGTGACGATGACAGAGTGACAGCTGACAGTGTGCTCAGGGACGGCAGAGGAAGCCGGCTGTCACAATGTAATCGCGTATTGCTGGAGCTTCTCGTTTCCCTGCCTGCGAGTTCTATGACTAGACGTTACAGTGTAACTTGACGCATGAGCCAAAAGAAAAATGCCTGTAGGATGACGTTCTGGAATACGTCCCATGTCCCGGAGTAGATCTATTCTGGGCTTAAACCTCGGACCGAGATTGATGCTCAGCTTTTAGCAAAATCTTACGCCACCTGCAAGTCTATAAATCTATGTATATTGTACATGTAGATGCAGACTAATGCCCTATAACATATAACTTTTTTACATTTAAAATGACCAGGCAGGCCCCCCTGGTTTTGAGACATGGTCCGCAGTGTGCCTAGGGGACAGGGTTTACTTTTAGGTGACTTAGTGACCTATTGATAGTTGTAAGAGTAACGCATTTGAGGAATAATGTATTAAACTGAAACAATTCCATTTATAAACACATTTTCTCCTGTTTCTTTGCATATTATCAGGGCAGTAGAACGCCGAGAGAATCTCATACCCAGCAAACATTCTAAGATCATGAGCTGGGCTCAGGATGGGAAACTGAATTAGTTATATGTGTTTCCCCATCATCTACCACTGGGCAGGTTTAATACACAAACTTTAACGACTTTAAACGTTCCATATGTGAGATTACCTCTGTTGGAGTCTGTCTGACTTTAGGCATGAAATACTCATTGAGTACTAATCATATGGCTGTGCTGGAAAATGAAGCATTTATAGAAATAGGGAACGGAGGGATATTTTTCCAGGGCACAAATTATTTGGTAAACAAGTATAATTCCAGAGCTGAAATAACATAAAGTTTAAAAGCCAAACAGGAACCAGATGGATGGTTTTAGGAGCCAGAAAGAGATCAATACCAGCCAGTACCGAAAGGCGGGTAAAGTTATAGAAGCTGTGGCTACCTGGCTCCTGGGGACTTCTCCTAGTCCTATGAAGCACAAAATGTAAAAAAAAAAAAACAACACAAAAATAACCTTTTTATTGATTAAAATTATAGCTACGAGGTTTGAAAATGCCAAAGTCAACAGAGTGAAATCCTATTTAATAGAATATTTCACGCTAGGTTTTTCTTTTAGTCGGTGGTGGCTGAAAACATTACCCAAGTGACCCGGGTAAATATATACGCATCGGATCTAAGTAATTATTGTTATCTCTTGCCAGCTCGACACTTGAAAAAAAAAAAAATCAATGATTTCACATGGTGCTCTTAAAATAATTTTGTTATTGGCCACGTTGCCAAAAATCCTTCGCAGTCGTAGGACATTAACAGTACGGAAAGTCATAATTTCCTTTGTCTTTTTTTATCACTCGACGATGGCTTGTTGACTGAAATTGTTGCGTGCTTCATTTTAATGAAATAAAGTGGCATTCCGCACCAAATTACGAGTGCCTCTGCTATTAACTTCCTATGCATCAAATCATTCCTGCGGTGCAAGCAGAATTAATTCCATTAAAGGGACAGCAAAGGGGTTGAACAACAGCCACCATACACGTAACTATGTAGAATAAATTAGCGGAAGGCATTTTAAACTAAAAATGCACACTTTCAAAATATGTAAAAAAAACATTAACTTCTTGTTTAACTAGATACTTTTTTTTCTGAAATAACATAAAATGTTCTATTTATAGTCACTCAGGCGTAGTAAATATCTTTTATATTGTATTATATATATATATATATATATATATATATATATATATATATATATACTGAAAATACTGTTTTTCTGTAATCATTCATTTTTTTGAAAAAAAAAAATCAATATTCCAAATAAAACCTAAATAGCTGGGATTCTTGTTTTTTCAAAATGTATATTTTTAAAAGCATGTGGGGCTTTGGCTCGTCGACTCCGACTTCTTGGATAAAAAAATAAATAAGTAAATAATAACAAAATGATAAATTATTTCAGCAATATGGCTGCTTTGGATTTTAGATGTCCAACAATCTTTGTATTCCCATGACACGTCACAAGAATATTTATAATTGTATAATAATTAACAATTATGCATAAATATAGAATTTTCCAGTATCCTAACCCTACAAAGTGATTGTGGAATGAGTAGGGGAAACCGGCTGTAGGTTGTTGATTTTAGTAATGAACATTTTCAGAGTTGCTTTTGTTTTCAGTACATTTTACTTTTGTCGTTTAGTAACTCAGGACTTACAAGGTCGCTAAAATGTGGGTAATGTTTCATGAAGGATATTCCAACTTATAACTCTTAAGTACTGTATATAAAGGGACTTTTGCTCCAAAATACATTTCTGTTGTAATTGATTTTGAATCTGGGCACATTTATTTATTTAGAAAGTGTTTTACCAGGAAGAATATGTTGAGATTTCTCTTGTTTTCAAGTATGTCCTGGGGAGCCAAGTCCCAGTAGACAGTAGTCCAAATAAACAATAGAAAACAAACAAACAATAATAGGCATGAACTGAATAAATAGGAACTAGTAGTCTAATAACAGGTACATTCTGTTTTTAGATGTTGGGAGACGCTCATTTTGGGGGGATTTTGGGCTATTTGATGATTTGATGGAATCTGTGAGGCTATTCCACATATGAGGAGCTCTGAAGGAGAGTGCCCCTCGACCTGCGTCCTTTTTGAAATTAGGGATGAGTAGTAAAGGGGCTGATGTTGGATCTGAGCTTGTATGACGTGCGGGGAGTAAGAGTGAGTGAGCGTGAGTGAGCGGGGAGCCTTCTAGCACTAAGCAAGCGCGGCGGATGGTGCGCCTGGAGGCAGGCAACAACCAGTTTAGCTCTTGTAACATTTTGCAGCGATGCGTGTTATATTCGCACAGCGCATTGTACAGCGCGTCAAGTTTACAGAGATGGGTCTGAGGTTCAGAGTCGCAAACCACGTCCCCATAGTTTAAGACCGGCATTAACATTCGCTGCACAACATGTTTTCTTTAGATAGTGATCCATGCTAGATTTGTTCCGGTATAGAGAGCCAGTCCTACGATCTCTTGTCAATATGAAGACCAAAAGGCAAGCTGGGATCTAGGAACATACCGAAATGCTTTTTCTGAATTTCATTGTTCAGTAAATAAAATCACATTCCTTTCATGAAATGAGTGGAATTGCTGGGTTTTGCATATAAATATACAAAAAAAAGATGAGTGTGATGTTCCAGCATGTTAGGCGTCGAGGTCTGCACTGTGATATCTAATTGCGATAAACAGAATTAGGGTGATAGGGGCACATTTGTCTAGTGCCAGCTTGTGCCAGTTTGGAAATTGAAACCAGTATAATCAAGCAGATCTCTTAAAAAGTATGACATTTCAGATATGACTCTACCTTTGGCTGAAATATACAATATCTATCAAGAAAAAGATAGAAGAATACTCATTTGTTAACCCCTACTGGACTCCAGAACAAATCCTTTATTTTAGAAACACTTTCCAACACGTCTTTCTATCGGGCGTCTGCTGTGGGCGTCCAAGCTACAGAAGCAAAAGTAGGGACCCCAGGATTCCATAATTTGCATATAGAACCATCAGTGTTTAATTCTCCGGTTTATTTGCTCACAGGTGCGGCGTTTAAAACTGAACATTTACTGAATAACCGTATACCGGCGTTTCATTTAACCCCTTGACGACAGCTGATTAGTAAATTATTAATTAACGGCTTTTAATCATTCCAATGACAGACATAATGAAACCTCTGCCCTAGAATTCTCCTCATCAGAAGTTTTAAAGAAAATGATAACATTTCAAAATATAAATGTGGTAACATGTAAAAATAATATCAGGGGGGTGTAAGGCATATCAGGGGGCAGAGTGGCATATAGGGGGGTATAAGGCATATCTGGGGGCAGAGTGGCATATAGGGGGGTATAAGGCATATGTGGGGGCAGAGTGGCATATAGGGGGTTAAAGGCATATCTGGGGGGCAGAGTGGCATATAGGGGGGCATAAGGCATAACTGGGGGGGCAGGTTGGCAAATAAAAATGGGAAATGCCATTGTGATAGAGATAAACGGGGTTAATGACTCGGTAATGTAAATTTTACATTTTTTAATCGGATGTTTGTGAAATATCATTAAATCTTTTTATTGTTAGATATTCTAAAGTATTTCACAAATTACAACAAACATTTAATTCACTCTGAAATGCAGAAAGGTGCTGTCACAATCACAGCTGCTGTGGCAGCTTCAGGAAGGCAAAGAGGGAGATGATCCCCCTTCACCTTACTATAACCCCTAAGTCCTGCAACAAAGTTGCAAGGCTCAGCCAATAAGGACAGGGGACGCTGACAAGCCATTAGGCCTAGGCCAGCAGTCATGTCCCCCTTCCTTACCGGTCCAGGGGGGCCCTTTCCAGTCTTTATTAAAAACGCTCATTAAACATTCACAGCGCTGGCAGAAAAAGTAAGCGAGCCCTTGGATTCTGGGACTGCTCAATAACCTAAAAAAGCTGAATTTCTGACCATTAAAAGTACTGAAGCCGAAGCAAAAACTCATTTACACGTCCGTGCAGTTACATGACCCTAAACATATAAGCCTCTGTCTTCTAAGCAGCTAAAAAGCTCTCATATTTGGCCTTTACTTTGTTTTGTGCCTCCTTCCGTATCATAGCAACCGTTAGCTTCGCCTGGGCATGCACCGTGATGTCACCGAGGCAGGCATGCTCTATGATGTCACAGAGGCAGGCAGCTGTAAACAGGAGGAGCGCACAGCCACTCACCACTACTGCTAGCGACACTTTACCAAGCAGCACTAGAGAGAGGAGAATTCACTTGCAAGAGGAAAACAATTGACTTGCGAGAGGAGATCCGAGTCGGAGATTGTTCAGAGCTAATCAGCTTGTTAGCGCCCCCTAGCGGGGGGGCACTGAGTAGCGTCTCCCTGACTTTTATTCTATATTTACAGTAGTAGGGAAAGGTAAGCGCCCCCTAATTTCTACCTGGCAATGCCCTTTATAGCGAGGGGAAGACCTGCGATGAGCGGCTTTACTCCTCCTGTGATGATGCCGGATAAATAGGGCCGTTCTTCCATTATTTAGCGGTACGATCCCTGTTAGAGGTCACCTGAGTCTCATTTTTATTTACTGTTAAATGAAGCCCCCTCGTCCGGTGTGGGCACCTGTATGGAGTTAGATTGAGTGTCTGTGTTCTTTAGGACAATTTTTCGAAGCATTTTTTTCACCAGATTTGTCTCTTTTCAGGTCCACCATGTATTCCGCTATTTTCAAGGTTTGCGTGCTTTTGGTTAGCGCCATTGTCAACCGCCCATTGCTTCTGCCAAGTGACAATGACACCGTGACCGACGAGGCCCTCGTCCAGAGACTCCGAGAGTACGAGGAGAACCTCAAACTTCAGGAACAACAACTGGAGGAGCAAATGAACTGCATGGAGGCTGCGCATGAGAAACGTAAACTCTGGGCAGCGACGCTTCTGCTTTCCTTGCTGTTGGTAGAAATCCTGGCGATAGAAATCATCTTCAGCCGTCCAGGAGACCAAGACGATGAGCGCCAGACAGACAGCATTTTGGAAGAGCTGCTCAAAAACCCCGACGCAGCAGCATTTTATGACTTCCGTGTCCCTCCGGCCGGCTACGAGGCTGCCGGGAACGGGGATTTAGCAGAAGATTCAGCGGATGAGGAAGAACAGGAGGAATATTTGGATGCTGAGGAACCTGAACTCCCTACTCAGTGACTTTACTTTGCACGTTCCTTCTGAGATCATGCGGACTGAACATAGTTCACAGCAGAAAGTTCGTTAAGATAGTTCGTTAAGATAGTCCGTTAAGATAGTTTGATAAGATAGTTTGATAAGATAGTTTGATAAGATAGTTTGATAAGATCGCATTAAAAGAGTCTTAAACTCATTTCGCATTTTACTTCATTCTTTATAATATAGATTTTTATTTTATTGATGACAAAGAACCGCGGTTCCTGCATTCGATGCGTTTTTCTATTGGGTGTCCGGATTTAAACTTGGTGTCCAAGGAAAACGGGGGCATAAACTTTGCTCACAGGTGCGGCGTTTAAAACGGAACATTTACTGAATAACCGTATACCGGCGTTTGATTTAACCCCTTGACGACAACTGATTATTAAATTATTAATGGCTTTTAATCATTCCAATGACAGACATAATGAAACCTCTGCCCTAGAATTCTCCTCATCAGAAGTTTCAAAGAAAATGTTTTAACATGTGGACCAGCACCGATACCCTACAAAGAGATGGGCTTTTTATCTGCAGAAGCTCCTCCATGGGGGTCTCTTTGGTCCCGCTCTAGAAAACTCTAGATGTATCCGCAATGTGTGGTTTGCATAGATTTAAAGCCGCTATTAAGAAGCAGCCACCCCCAAAAAAGATAATGGTTGTTTTAGAAACAGGTCTAATTTACTTCTGAATATAACCGTTTCTCACAGACCTCTTGAACTGTTAATTAAATTTGCCATTAAAAATTAAATGATCTGAATAAGTAGGTGTGAGGCTTCTCATCTCAGGGATCTCCATAAATCAAATCGTGTTTTTTTTTCTGTTGCTACCCTAGCAATTTTCATCTTTCATACGGTCTGATTTCTCCAAGGGACTGCGTCTCCGAGATCAAAAAAAAAAAAAAAAAAAGAAAGGAAGAGGGGGAAAAAAAAGCACAAGGAGGGGCGAGAGGAATATATTTAATTTCCCTCGATTTGATTTTCCCCATAGAGTCTACGGAACCGTTCGCTATCACAGCAGGAGGGGGTATATCGTATCAACTGCGAGAAAGCTGTGTTTATACAAGATTTTAACCACCTTAAAAAGAAAAGCTTTTATTTTTTTGGACACAAAGCTGCGTGTGGTTCAAACAACATTACTGCCTTACTCCGCTTATATACGCCGTACGATCAGCCTATTTCCAGCAAGATGGATTTCTTTCTAGATAAAGCAGTATAGCCCCGACGTCCTAGATAATAAAATGTGTATCTTTTCCATAGCCGGGTCCGGTTGAAGGTGGATACGATACTATGTGACACCTATGCCTTTATAAACGTTTCTCCCCCTGATAATAATATATTTGTCCGGTGGTAGGGGTCGGATTGTTGGGATGTTCAATGAAACCCCTTTGGAAGGTAAACCTGTATTTATGAGGAGTGGACAAGTATAAAAGACCAATAGGAAGGTTTACACAGACTAATATCTGCAATCAAATGGCGATACAGGATCCACCTGCTAGGAGTGGGATTTTAATTTTGATATGATTTATCTGGTCTGACATCACACACGTGTGGGGGAGAGTACTGCTATACCACACTCCACATATCTTTCTGTATTACTAATAAAAGTGAGACAGAGTGAAGAGATAAGAAGAAAGGGGCCTACGAGGAACCTTAAATATAAAAAGATAAGGTATTTCATGGCGTTGACCCTGTGTGTCGCTATAAATGGAGCAGAGGATGATGTTGGTTGTTGCAATCATCAGAAGGAGCTGCTTCAACATCACAGCTCAGTTAACAAAACCTGGCAAATATGGCATTTTAGGTCCTCATCCTTTGCCACCAATTATAGAATGTAAATCAAGTAGACCCAGTCTGGAAGGCCGCCATTACATATGGGACAGCTGGGATTGAGGCTGCGACTAAAGTCGGTGCAGCGTTTGGAGGAGCTTAATGCAGTAACCTTGCTCTGGGTGTCTTCTGCATAAACGTTGGACCGTTGGAGGTTCCTATCACATATAAAGAGTTTCAGTGAACCCAGGGAGGCTGCGCTGTACAGCCAGGGGTAGTGGTGGCCAATACCTGCCACATGTAGCTGTTTTGAAGACTGGTATAAGGGTCAAACACACCTCAATTACTCAGAAATTACTCAGAAATAACACAAATGTTATAGAGACAACTGGCCATATAAATAAAAAAGGTGTTTGGGGTAACAATTAAATATAGGGATATTAGTGGAACACTTCACTAGAGGCCAAGGTACAAGAACTGGTCTTTAAAGGAGGCCTCGACAAAGATAACCTGAACTATGGTCAAGTCAGTATTGTAAGCTTGCAGGTACATTCAGAAACTACCTATAATTGTGTCTGATTTTTTACTATGCATAATGGCTCTAGTTTTAGGATAGAGTAGTTATCCTATTCAGGTCAATATGAGTGTTCCCAGTACGGTTGGCTTTTAGGGGAAAAAAAATGATTAACGGAAGATAAGAAAAACGTTTGAACCAGCAAGCCGTGTTAGGAATGGGCACACGCTTGGATTCCTGTCTAGGGTCAAGTGTGGAAAGAAAGCAATATTAACCTTGTGTATCCACTGATGTAAACACCACTTATGGAGGCATTTCCAGCTGAACGCAATGGAATCCATCAGCACATGGTCTCATGGGGGCTTTACAGAGAGAGAGAGAGAATGGTGCCATGTTGGCTTTAAAAAACAAATATGCAAACTGGTATATGAAATATGGTCCTGGTCATGAAACTTCCATAGCAATTCTGGAACCCCTATGCATTTTGGAGCAGAGAAACATTCAAAGGGTTAACAGGAATCCAGCAGAGCTGTATTATTGTCAGCCCGGGATGATTCGGTATATACTGCACTACCTGCTCCCTTGGGCTCTAAATGAAAAAAGGAAGCCCACGCAGACTGCAATTCGCTCTCTGCCACTAATTAGGGTGCTTATACTCCTCATTTTGATGTGGTGAACACTTTATGGGTAAGCTGTAAAAAAAAAAGAAGCCATAAAGGAGACGGGTAGAAAGGGGGAGTAAATTCAAGGAATGTATTTTACTCTGAGGACACAATTTGAAATAAAATAAAACAGGAAAGAAAGGGATAAAGAGGAGGACACTTAGTTGTTATTTGCATTGGAGCTGCAAGTAATTTGATGTAATGTACGGTATATCAGACAAGCCGGCACTTAGATGGGCATATACAGAGCGGAGAACCATCTGACATCTGCTACATTTTATTTATCCTAATAGAAATGTTTCTTGAGTTCATTACATTACCAATCATTCTCTGCTAATGCTTTAAAAGCAAATGTGCCTCAGTGTTCCCACTTCTGAACTTTATGGGCTTCAGCGAATATTCGTTAATGGCAGAATTAGTCGGAGGGCACTCGAAGCTGCCTTTTGGCTCTTTCGCCTTTCGAGTCGGTGCTAAGTGCAGCCCGTTGTGGGTTGTTGTGTAAATATACTGTCCGTACGCACACAAAATAAAAGCCGGGTGGCCCATTAGGAGATGGATCTTAACCTTCAGAATCTAACAAGAGGAATGGGGAGAAAGGCTTGTTTAAGACATTGGCATATAACAAAAACTGGGGTAAAAAAAAGAGCAACTCTACCTAATGGGCCTTAAAACGTAACACCCTCAAAACGACCTTCTCCTTATCCCAAGACATTGCTCCTGGTATCACAAATAGGCAATTCTAGTGTCATTTAAATCAGATTTCATTATAAAGGCAGCACTAGAAAGGCCAAGTCCTGTCAAGGTATAGATCAAAAAGCAGCAGTTTAGTTTCCCCTCTACTGACATTGTGGGTTCAAAAGATGAACCTGGTCAGTACCAAAAGATGACTATAATGATCCTATGTTAGACACAAAGCTGGTTAAAAGCATCTACTCTGCTGAATTTTATTATCTTCTAACTAAATGTTGAATGTACTATATTCATAATTATTCAGGGAATGATTAATTTTCATATGGCAGGAAAGCAGGCTCTGATAGGTTGCTGCTATAAAAACTAAAACAAATTCTACAAAAAAACAGATCTTAAAAGAGTAATTAAATCTTCACTAATAGTACTAACATATCTGCTACGGTTAATTTGTCGAATATACATGATATCATCATTAATGATGTTCCCTCTAAGTAGAACAGCATCTTAAATGCCGTGCAGCTTCTGGTTACAACATCCCCAGAATGTGACCCATTGCATATAACCAAACATCGGCATACAGTTCTATCCCACTTTTTGTATAAGGGTAAATGGTATGCTGAAGCGTCACAGAGGATGAGGTCCACTTCATGCCCTCGAGACTTAAAAATGGTCTCCCTGGATTAAACTATTAAATTGGGAGAATAAATGTTGTATTATAATATACATATTCACGTATACACTTAAAAGTAGGGGTCTTAACGAGGCTTAAGAACTTTCCACGAGTACAAATAATTCCGGGAAGGGTCTCAGAAGCATGGCGCGCATTTTCAATTAAGCGTTCTAGATGACCGGGAGGTGATTCTCTGTGTGAATCTCTTCTTCCAGGATAATGATATCTCTACAGGAGGGGAACAAACGTGAATCCTAATTCATGCCTCCTCCCGAGACAGGAGAGGAAATTATCATATCATTGTATCCCAAGGACAGCGCGGCGGAATGATTACCGCTCACATCCCTCAGAACTATTATCGGAGTCCACAATCAGAGATAATTCCGGGCGCCCCGAATACCGAGCGACTCCACCAATTAACCGACAAAATTTTTTTTACCCAATCATTTTGAGCATTCCGTGTATTCCATAATTCATACATATACTTTCAAAAGGGATGGGAACGGAAGAGATTCCTCCATTTACATGGCAGTTTATCGCAATAATAGTAGGCACCAGTAGGTTACCTGTCACTCTCGGCAAACCACACGAAGAAATATGGACGCGGCCAAAAAACGACTGCAAGCTCGGGATGATAAGCAGGACACATTGCGCGCCAGACGGATCTGGCTGTCCAAAATATAATTGTGTTTCTGGAGCTGTGACATAAGCCGACGGAAATCCACATTCCAGACACATACATAGAAACCATTTCTACTACGCTTTCAGAGATAAAGAAACACTGTCCATGCTGGGGTCTGTGCTGTGTTTGAAAGGAATTAAAGAAAAGAAAAAGTTCTCTTCTTGGCTTCGTGTTCTACACTTTCTTACCTTCACAGTCATTAATCACAGCCAAATCCCTTTTCTGGCAATTGGCAGTTCTGAATAAATTTATAAAGATTTTTCGAGGGACATCAACAATGCAGCAACCGTTCCGTAGCCCGTGTCTGGACAGATGTAGCCAATACTTCTTCGGGAATAAAACTAAGAGTTTCAGTTTATATAATCAACATTTATTTGTCTTTCAAAAGAACCCTCTTTGTAACCTGCATTTGTCGTCCCCTGATGCCCCTCTTTTCTAGGAGCTTGGAATATTTGTTGGGTATGAGGGGATCTACAGCCCTAAAAACCGCAATGATGTGTATTGAAACAACAGAAAAATGTGTAAACTAAGCAGGGTCCTTCTTCAAATTTTCACGTTATGTACTACTTGTTATGTCCTGTAACAAGTCTTAGTACAGCCCCACTCCTTAGCCAACCATTTAAAAAAAAAAAAAAAACATTTTAAGAAGACGTAACTTGCCATGGTGTGCCATCTAAAATGGCCTGACAATTCTGCCAAGTGTTATAGGCCAATGGAAGAATGAATCCCACGATATAAGGAAAGCTAATATATGTTGATTCGGTTATTAATTAGGTCATTATAGTTATCCTGCATAGTTCCAAATTCTGTTTACAGAGAAACGTAGACTATTATGGCAGATACAAACCATTTGGCCCATCTAGTCAGCCCAAATTACTGATGTAAGGACTCAACCCTTAATCCGCTTATCTACCACCTTTAATAAAGTAAAACAGGTAACCAAGCTAATTTTACCAAACGCACACAAACCCGCGGCCAGCCAGTGGAAGAGCCTGAATAAAACCTGGAAGATGTTAACCATGAAATGGCTTGAGGTCATGCTTTTGAATTATGTCACCCATTTCAAGAAGAAAGAGAACACTAATGAAGTATCACAAACGACCCCCAGAATCAGACCCACACCTACTGCAATTAGGTGATGATTTAGTGGTCACTCAACATCATTCCATCGCTTTAGGTATTGTATTAGTTTTTGGACATCAATTATTTTAAGTTTTCTCACTATACAATTTCTTCAAGGGGGTCAAACAAACACATGTTTCAATTTAAAGACCAAGCAACTGGCTTCTAACAGGACGGTTATTAGCGACAAAAGAAAGTACGAGTCAGCCTCATTAATTAGTAATAACCCTATCTGAAAGCTTTCTACTATAAGCGCTTCTGAGCAAGAAGTGTACTATTCATCTATACACTGCCACAAAGCCACTGACTTTAAATGAAAGGGACAAAACACACACACACACACACACACACACATTATATATATATATATATATATATATATATACACACACATATATATACACACACATATATATACACATATATATATATACACATATATATATATACACATATATATATATACACATTATATATATATACACATTATATATATATACACATTATATATATATATACACTATATATATATATACACATTATATATATATATATATATATATATATATATATATATATATATATATACACACTCCATATATATATATATATATATATTTATTTATTTATTTATTATTATATTATTATATACAGGAGACAAAATACAAAAAGGATTTGGTGAAGCTTTATGGCCGTGACTATAGAAACAGAAAATGTCAAGGTCTGTGTACATTCCGCAAATGAAAGTGAAATTATATAAAAGCTGCGGCTAATAAAAAGCGAATGAGTGTTCTGTGTGTCTAGCTTTCATTTATGGGAATAAAAATCCACAAAAACATTGCTTTATGTATGTTTTTCTTTTGGCAGATTTAAGCTTTATTGGTCGTATTATGAGAAGGTCTTTCTGAAATGTTCATCTCCTCTTGTTATCGAATGGACACTTTTCAGGGTTTTGCTACCAAGCAAACACACATTTCTCCCCTGTTTGTGACAAACTGTTTTTAAAAAGGATCTTATGGTTAAAGAGAGTTGTTCTTGTCCTCCCTATAAACATTGTTTATTTATTTTTTTACCTTAAAATGCTTTGAGACCCCAAGGATCATCTTTCACGTAATTAGCAAAAAATAACAATAAATAGGAACTATGTAGGTGGCTTCCCTGGGTCTCTAGGTCAGTTTCCCCTTCCTACGGGCAGGGTAGTAGGGTTTGGCCACACCCACTCCCCTCCCATTCCCCGCCCAATGAAGGCTGTCTGGAGCTAGCCCCACCCCTTCAAAGGGAGAGCTCTCGGTGCCCACATCATGGCTCCATACAGTTGTTGAAAATAAATAACCTCTCCTATTCCATGCCCTTTTGGAGACCACCTTGAGAAATCTTGTTTGAGAATAACTGTTTTAGGCAATCGTAAAACATGTCGACAGTGTCGGTTTGAGCGCCCCGCTCCCAACAGGCTACCGTTTCTATTAACAAATATTTGCAAAAATGAATGTATGAGGTGAGGATGGATCATGCATATTTAGTTTGTTCTAATTAAACAGCAGGACCTCTTTCATCAAGAGCTCTTGGTGTCCCTTTAATTTATGTATTTTTGAATTTGGAAAACATATTGTTCCTCTGTTGAGATAAACAAGTTAAGACATGCTCTGTGCTGATGTCAAATTGTAGATATGTGTATACGCACAATATTTTTGTGCGTTTTGAACATGAACATATATTAACCCTTTTAATGCAGTTGAGCAAATGTCACATTGTAAATGTGTGTGTTATTTTGGCACTGAAATTGTTAAATTCAAATAAATAAAAAGGAAAAAATTAGTAGTGAAGACTCTCTCCCTTCATTTTGGGCTGAATTTACAGATGAAACCAAAGAGGCTGTCAATAGCGTTTCAATGGCGGCAAGTTGAAATTTTACATATCATAGCGACTCATTGTGTTGCATTATTATTATTATTATTATTATTATTATTATTATATATTGATTTTATATAGCACCATCTGTACAATGTGTAAATGCAATTCTTCTTGCCACATTTTGTTACTTTCCTTATGTTAACAGTTTTGGTATCCAGATATTATTTACCTTCTTTTCAATGCTGGCCAACTGCTCCTTATGGAAACTATCTAAGCGTTTGAGCTCTGCCTCCTTGCGCTCCAGTTCTTTGGCCTACGGAAGCAAAGACATGGCAGTTTTAGGATGCCCAAGCCTGTTCCTTGGCAATACAATAAATACAACAAAGAGGAAGAACCACAAAAAAAAGACTTTAATCAACTGAGGGAAAAAAATAACATGACCGTATTTACATTTTTATAACATTGCAGCGGCTTCAGATATTTTCATTGAAAAACTGCTTACTATGGAACTAATTATGCAGGAGACATTTATTTTAAAAAAAACATAAGATTTAAAAAAATAATAATAATATATAAAATGAAAAGTAATAGAAAATCACGTTCTATAAAAAAGTTGAAACATCTTATGAGAAGCATCTATGGAAGATGTCAGATACAAGCTGGGAGATACGTTCTATGCACGAGAGACAGGTGATATAAGTAGAACTCACTGAAATTCAATGGTTAACGGAGTTTATTATATTTTTTATTCTTTTTTAAAAAGTCTAACAACATCTATGTTGTTGATTATTTTGACTTGAATACCAACATGAGAGTCCCCAAGGGCTAGGTAGCTGGAAATTTGCTGGGCTTTAATTTCTGATGTAGCCTTGCGAGACATATGTTTATATGGCTGTTAGAACCAGGCAGAATTAGAGAAGCGTGTTTAATTTAGAGTATATAATTGGAATAGAAGGAAGCATTCATCTCAAACACAGAGCTCCTGGACAACGTCAAACGTATACCTTATGGCAAAGGCCTTCGTAAGTGGGTTGCACTATTAAGGGCTGTGGATGCGTTGGGGTGAAAAGGGATGTCGGCAAAATATGATGTAGTAGCATGGACAGGACTTTGCCCAAGGGGCAAATAGCTGTCTCTAGAAGGCTGCCAGGGGTCTTTAGGAAGAAATAATATATATGAAGGCTGGCTGCTTCCTTGCTCTTCCCAGGAGCATCCCAAGATGGGCAAGGAGGGACACTTCACAAAGTTTAGGCTGAGCGTATCTGGCAATAAAAATGGCCTCGTCTGGCTTACCGTATTTTAAATGTCAGCTTCATCTGACACTCAATGAGCCTGACAGAGTCTCCGGCAGAAATACTGCAGGCGAGGAACGCTTGAATAGAGAGGGACCCAACTAAAGATCACTTCAGCTCGAAGATGCCAATTCAAATTCAGGTCAGGACGGGGGTGACGAACATCATTCTGAAAATGATTTGTTTGGCTGGATGAAATGGTGGAATTTTTTTTCGGTTTTTTTTTGTTTTTTTTTACATATGGCAGACAGCAGCTCTTTGTTTGTCCCTTTTCTATCTTACAGGAAATTAACATCTGGAAGAGTTTCAGAATCTTAAGAATGGTTCTTTTTGAAAGAGCCACGCTTCTGGCAAATGTTGCCTATGTCTAAAACTTACATAGTACTAAGCAATGTCAAAGAGTCCAAGTTGGAGGAGAAAAAAAAACTTTAAAATTATAATAGGAACACAGGTAGTCAGCGCATAGCTTCATCCCATTCGGGATGTTTTCAGTAGAAAGTTGTGATTATTTTATTATTCACTTTAATCTATGGTTTTCAGGAGTTTTTCAAAAGTTACAAAGATCTAGAGATCAAATAAAGCATAATGCAACGAAACCCGTAGATATAGGACCGCTTCTGGGTTTTTCGGTTTTTTTTAACAGAGACTTAAAGGTATTCCCCAGTCCATGTTGGATCTGAAGGGCTTTGCATCTCTAAACAACGGTTGATATTTCCTGAACAGTTTGAGGTTTCCCAATGGGGAATTTGCCATAAGGATGAAGTACTTGATTGCCAAGAACCTAAATAGTGATCGTAACAGGTTTTTTAAATCTGTCAAAGGGCATTCTGGCACTTTTTGTATGCACACCTTCCATGTGAATGAATGTTTGAACTTATCATTCACGCTAGCAGCGACACTGTATGTGAATGAATGGATACACCATCAGAGGAATCCCTCTGCCAGGTAGGGACATACGTGACTTCTTAACATATATTAGAGCTATCACTTGGACCCTCATGGTCTAGGCTTAATGTTCCTACAGATATGACTAACAAAAACACAAAACCATCTGTTAAAAGGGCTGTGCTTACTAAGAAGTCCTCCATATTACACAACATTACGCTAAAGATAATAGCTATTCTCTTCAAATCCATGTATTCTAAACACTTCAGTCACATCACGGCTATATGAATAATAGCTTGCTAATTTGTGTACAATTTGCAGCTAAGGGATTCCTGCATTAAAGATGCACTCGCAGCGAAAGGGTTTCTTCCAAGAAGGGGGAGATCTTGCTTCTAATTACAGCCAGCATGTGCGCATCTGCATATGGTTTCCAGGATGGCAGGCCTGGATTTGGGGAGTGTAAATATTTCTCAGTGCTAATGATTTATAATAGGCACTCGGGGCTTTCTTTTTTTGTCTTAGGTTCAGTCTAATTTCTGTGTGTGTTTTTACTTCTGCCAGCAAAAGACGCTCGGAAACAATGCGCGGAATTATTTGCATTTCCCTTAAACAAACAGCAATGGCGTCGGTAACGAGCACCGCGTCAGCCTCTTATTAAATGAAATGTTATGTCCACATGCGTGCAGAAGAGGGAAAAAAAAAAAAAGATACAAAGATACAAGAAAACATACGATTAAAAAGTCAACTTTCAAACTGTGCTAACAAGGAATCTCTGCTGATTTGGGTTGAGCCGCTTGCTCGTACATCCCGGTGACAGCGAGAGTCAGACTTTAACCTCTCTGACTGCGAGAAAGCTTGATTAGAAGCAAAGCAAAAAAAAAATGTTTCAGCTTTTAATGAACATTATATATGCAAAAACTCATTAGGGAGAAGACCTGTGATCTGCGGACTGCACATTCTAACCAATGCGAAGGTTATTCCCGGTAATCGCTGTCTGAAAGGTGTAAGAGGGTGTAGTAATTGGCGTCTGCAATTAACACCCTTTCATTTTAGAAGGTTACTCTCTTTTTTTTCCATATTTTTTCTCAAACACTTAGCTGATTTATCCAGCGGTTCTCTATATGGTCAGACCTGCTTCTAATGACGCAATCCCTTTTTTTTTTTTTTCTTCTTTTTAGTTCAAGACACAGAGCGGCTAATAAACTGTTTTTTTTTGTGCAGGTCTAATAGGATGGGCTGGTTTGTTGCCCTTTTACAAAGGTTCACAGGCATTCAATGTGCGTAGGTGTTTGTTGGAGGCGCTGGGTGGTGGGTTTTCCAAGGCTTGCGTGTTGAGGGGTTGTGGTGGGTCCAAAACATTTGTCGATGTACCTTGTTTAAAATATCTGTTGGTGTTCTCCTCTGTCGTGTTGAGTGCTTGCGTTGTTTAATATCACATATCCGCCTGGGGAGCGTGCGGATAGCGAGACCTGCAAGCCCTGGATGCTACTGGGAATTGCTTACAACTCAGCTATTGTGACCACTGGACCCCTAATAAAACGCAAGAAATCTTTATCAAATCCCCCAATGAAGGCAAAAACTGCATGTATTCTGCTTTGTAGAACTAGATACATTAGGGTCATCTCCAAGGACTCTGGATCTTGAGGTGCTTCTTCTGTTGGCTGCAAAGTATGTTGTTGATAAGTATCTAAAATCATCTTTTTGTTTGTTTTTTTGTTTTTTTTTTGTAGATAGAAACATAAAAAAAGAGAAAGAAATTAAAGAGACTACAGTTCCCACCAAGAGTCCCAACACAGTGACAACATGACAAGGAAAATAAGCAACATGAGCCAAGCAGCGCTTACCCATTCATCCATATCCGCAGGCTTTGCAAAAAAGAAAAAAGGGGGAGAAAAAGAGAAAGGGGGAGGGGGAGAGACACAAAAAAGAGGATGTCAGTGATTTATTGAGTCGGAGTCCATGCCGGCACACAGCTCCGCATGCACCAGATGTACAGAACATTTATGGAATGGAGAAGATTAGAACAGGGAGTGATGGCTGTGCAGGTCGGGCGCAGATATCTCTATAGATTTTACAAAGACTCCCAGAGAGTCGCAATGGGCCATCAAACAGCAAGTTTGGGGTTAAAAATCTGTAGCTGGGGTCCTGCAAATGTAATTTTGTTTTCCTGCTTTCCTTTCTTTCAAATATTTTTTTTTATTCAGTTTATTTCTAAATAGGTTAAAAGGTAAATAAAGAATGAGAAAGTAACATGAATGGCGAAAATAACTTACAGAAGGAACAGGACTGTGTTAAACCTTCACCGGTGTCTAGTCAGAATACCATTAATGGATCCCTTTGTTCATTAATTGGTTGAAAAGGCTTAGCATTATTTTTTTATAATAATGAGCACCTGACCTAACGAATTTAGGGAAAATGATGTATCAGACGGGACAAAGCGGTGTCCAGCCCTTCTTTCCGATTCATGCGTGGAACCATCAAGCAGAAGCCAGGTCTTTCGCGTGAGATTAGCCGTCCACTTGCTCCACATCCTAAGCTGTCCTAAATTGCCATTTGAGGCATAAACAACCAGAGTATAAAAATAATTCAGTCGCTTGAACAAAATATCAAACAGCCATAAGATGGAAGAATTCAGAGAGGTGGCAATGTTCTTGAATCTAATGTTTTCTTTTACTAAAAGGACTGCTTCAGGGTCAGGTAGCTCACCGGGAAAATACACATTTCTCTATATATTGTAAAACATAACACTTCTACATTAAAAATGCATCCGTTCATATAAGAATAGCTATTTTGGGGGGTGGGGTGGTGTGTAATTAGAAATAGAAACCTACTTTATAGTAAGTTCTAATAAAAAGCCACACTGTTTATGGACGGTTGATGGTTAAATTTCCCAACATCAACAATCCTTCGTCCATCACATCAATAGCAGCCCCCAGTTAAAAAGACGTATTAACACTAAAACACAACGTAACGCATGGTTCTACGTTATAAAAAAAAAATATTTTAATTAATATTTTTCCCCCTTAAAGCTGAAAATGGCACATAAATGACGTTTGAATGGGGAAGTCCTACCAGTTTCCGATTATTTCTTTTAGTTCTATTCCTAATTGCTTGTATGCCTGACAGACGCAGAGTACTATCACACTTACTTAATCCTTTGCGCTTTAAGTCCCTCATTGCCTGTGCCGGTTGGATGTCACTGCTGATTTTTTATTTTGGACGTTGTAAACTCATATGCCTCACCTGTAGTAAAGTAACTCACCAATACAGCTTAATTAAGTAGTGGATTCCATGACTTTACTGCCCTTACTGTATAAGTAAAATATTGAGTGTTTTGCAAATGCCTGCCTTCACCAGCATTTGTGGATTAGTCGGTGACTAAGCAATGTGCTTACGCAGGTAAATCCCTAAAAAAAAAACTATTTTGCAATGTCTCGTTCCTTGGGGACCAGGGTAATCCTTCAAAGATAAATATATCTTGTTCTTCGGCATTTTTAGGAAGAGTGATGTAAAATCATTATTAAGGAGTGGCAAAGCAGTGACATCACTGGTGATAGGTCAGAGGGGTGGCAGTTTGCCCTGTTGGGTGGAAGGGCTCCCCACTGCATCTCTGCTTAATCGGCCAGTTAGGGAGATCAGATACCTCCCTAACCAGTCAAGGTACAATATGGAGGTCTGTGTCCATGTGGAACACCCTAATTAGTTTCTTGATCTAGTACCACGCATCCTTCTGAGGAGTAGAGCTTAGAAAATACATCATATCCTGGTGCTTAACAGATAGGATGGCGGTAGCTCATGGTAGACGATGGGAAGCTGCCTTTGGCCAAGCCTAGAGCAGCCCCCAACCTAAATACATCACCGAGTGCTATAACAAGATGGGGTACACTGTAGACAAGCTTCTGAGCCACAAGGGGGACCAGGAACTCTACATAACTAATACTAAGTGGTCTAAAGAGGGCCTGGGAAGATCTGGGTCTCCTTCAGTACCGATTTCTTTTTTATATTGCTTTCTGCCATTCATATTTCATGGTGCTGGGTTGTGGTATCATCAGCTGGTGCCCTGATTCTCAATGTGTTTCCGGATAGGGAGCAGGACAAGAGAGATAAAAAAATAATACAAACAAGAAAAAATGTAAAAATAAAAAGAGAAAAAAAAAGGTGTTTACTACCATGTAACCTTAAAGTCTAATTGTTGCTGTGGTCTGCAGAAAGCCTGTTTATGATGAAGAGAGCTGTTTACAGTCCCACTTGCATAAAACATGGTTTTAGAGAAAAAAAAGTAACAGAAAAAGATGTAGAGGCACCAATAATGAGTTTAACCACCCGGGGTCGTAAATGATGCTCGAGCAGACAGATTATATTGACAAAAGCACAACATTTTTCCTTCCATATTGACAAAAGCAAACTGTAACCAGAAGGCTTCTTCTCCCCTTCAGATATCCATAAAATATCTGGACATCCAAACTACTACTTTCGAGGTGTTGTAAAAAGATGCATGGCAGCATCCCGAGCAGTTTCCCCCTAGAAAAGCTAAAATAACTAAAAAAAATTAAACCATTTTCCTAAATACAGCAGGTTTTTTATTTTTTTACAATAGCTCTTAAGCCCGTGGCAAAAGAAAAAAATATATGATTGGCTGAGAAATAAATTGTAAAGCTATGCTTAATGGGTTTGGTGCATGAAACCTGTACAATGGCCCTTTAGATCTGAAATCTTGGCATAAAATAGAATCTTGAATGAAACCAGAAAGTAGAGAAAAGTTTTTATCTGACTCAGGGACTCATGAGGTGTACAAATGTCCTGAGATGCCACCGTGGCGACATATCGTGAAGCGGCTCAGCTCTCATAGCTGCCTTATTCATTAAACATTTGATTCCAAGATAGGGTCCTGCATACAAGCCTCCAGCCAGCGCCCAACTCCCGAGACGAAGGCTGTGACTGTACGACCGCGTGGAAGATAATGTATCCGGAGAGGCAATCCAACGCTTGGCCAAGGCAGACCGGTTAATTAATCAATCTTTAAGTTCCAGGCATAATCTGTCAGCCTGAATTAGACAAGTAGAGAAGGTGTGCTTGGAAAGAAATGTATCTCTCCACATTTCCTAATTAAATAAATGATATCCAGCGTGAAAATGCGGAAATACTCAGGCATGTTTAAGTCAACGGCGCGAGCAGCTAGGTGCAAGCCTCGTAAATCTTCACACCTGTACGCTCCGCTGACTCGATCTGCCACGTCTTCATCTACCTCATCGTTCATCCTGACTGCGAAGGGGTCACTCATTGAACTCCTTCCCTTCCACACCTTTCTTGCATTAGCATATCTGTTGCTTTCGTGGTCATCAAAATTCATAAAGTTTTGCACGTTTCCACTCCATTGAGACAATCTGCGTTGACAGAAGTGCCCCCCCCCGCTCGTCTACCCCCCCCCTATGCCGCCTCTCTCTTTCTCCCTCGCTAATTTTCTGCAAAAGTCTGCGAAGCGCAAAATTGCAGACATTTTAAATTAAAGACAGAAAAAGGGAGAGAACCTTATCAAACAAGCATTAGCATCATCCGAAAGTCTTTAAATGAAACCAGGCAAAGCAATATTACAGATCCCAAGAAAAATGAGAGTGTCCAACATTCAAACTTTCGGGGGAGACTTCTGACTGTCACCAGAAACTAAACAGACATAGCGGTTGGAGGCAAAGTGGGTCTAATAACAAACTTAAAGGGTCTGCAGTAAGTTCTATCATTAGATGATTAGGTGAACTTCTGCTACCTCAGTTCCTAGCAAGTTCTCCTAAAATCAGTGTTTCTTCTGTGAGCGGCACATCATGCAAGACAAGATTTACTTGGATTTGACCACTCGAGATAAGCCCACACTAAGATTTGGGGGTCGTTGGGATCAACAAGGACTCAACTTAGGACATCTCTATGGTTGGAGAATGGTGAGCTCATCTCTATGGTTGGAGAATGGTGAGCTCATCTCTATGGTTGGAGAATGGTGAGCTCATCTCTATGATTGGAGAATGGTGAGCTCATCTCTATGGCTGGAGAATGGTGAGCTCATCTCTATGATTGGAGAATGGTGAGCTCATCTCTATGATTG
Source organism: Spea bombifrons (assembly GCF_027358695.1). Taxonomy (NCBI): domain Eukaryota; kingdom Metazoa; phylum Chordata; class Amphibia; order Anura; family Pelobatidae; genus Spea; species Spea bombifrons. The sequence goes on along the minus strand of NC_071092.1, from coordinate 7,066,966 downwards.
GAGAATGGGGAGCTCATCTCTATGGTTGGAGAATGGTGAGCTCATCTCTATGGTTGGAGAATGGTGAGCTCGTCTCTATGGTTGGAGAATGGTGAGCTCATCTCTATGGTTGGAGAATGGTGAGCTCATCTCTATGATTGGAGAATGGTGAGCTCATCTCTATGATTGGAGAATGGGGAGCTCATCTCTATGGTTGGAGAATGGTGAGCTCATCTCTATGGTTGGAGAATGGTGAGCTCATCTCTATGATTGGAGAATGGGGAGCTCACTGAACACTCCTATTGGTTTCTACACGAAAAAAGTTTTGAATTTAGTTTGGCGGGATTTCCTAAACAAAGGCTGCCTGAACCAATCAACAATCAGCATTTCTATAACAGGAAAAAATGACTTAATGGGGAAAAGTCATCCAGATCTCATTAACAGGTCTGCTTGCTTTGTCCACACATAAGGTTTGCTCTTAAAACATATGAATTGCTTATTTTAACATACAGGTCATCATGTAGTTTTATTTTTTTAGAACTGCAAAACGTAGGATTTGTGGAAGATCTCCAATTTCTGTTTTAAAGAAGAAATCTGATGACCCTGACCTCGGCAGGAGTGGGTTTTCTTGAAGGCCAAATCCACCTCCTCAGCAAAGGGCAGGTTAATTGCATTGTGGATGTATTCATAGTTTGGCACAGAAGAAACACGAAATGGGCAAATCCAACTGAAAGGGAGACTCGTGATTAATTGGCCTTTTTAAATTGTAATTATGTCATTCGACAAAACCCATGAACATTAATTTACAATTTGCCGAGTGAATAATTGAATAATTACCAGTTCCGTTGAGCGCAGTCCACACTCAGCGCGTTAAAAAAATAATAATAACAGAAAATGTTAAAATTAACAATTATAATGTGAAAAAAAGAAAAATTTATTTTTTATCCGCTTCATTTGTTACCCGTTATCCTCAGAGCAGGGGGTGCTTTATTACTGTTACATATTCGCATTTATGTTTAAAAGCATCCATATTATATGACCCGTCTGGTTCGTGTAGTTGATTTTTTTTTTATTAAGTTCTCTACGAAAGTTTAAAGTTAAAGTATTTTTATTGATGTCTATCAGTAAAGAGATAGCATTGAGAAGGCTAGACTTTATCTTCTACCTTATACTTCTGATACACCCTAGAATCATTTTAGACCCTAATTAAGCCATGTCGGGGGGGTTAAGATTTAAAGTTGTCAAGAAATGGGTGGCAGGGAATGCGGGGAACACAGTTTGTATTACTCAACCTCATGCAGACATTGAGCGTATTCAAAAGCCGGCTCTGAATCTGACTGGTGGTAAATATATCGTATATCAGGATGGGGGCTGATGCAGAAATATCCCAGGCATTTGCAATGGGGACACCCCCAAAATGTAAAGCGACCTCAGCCATCATACACATTACAGTGTGGTTACAATATGATTGTTGGACTGTCCCTTTAAATCCAAGCATGGGCTTTCGGACTGACAATGGGAATACTGGTAAACCAATTGGTTACTGGATACTGCGGTCTACATATTAGTAGCAGGGCCATTGCTTGCCGCTATAAAGAATATATTCATATCATTCAGCAAATAGCCACTTAATACACCAAAAATTTCACAAATCTAAACACTGCTAGAGTATAATTTCCCTTTACAGCGGACGTGCGGAGCTGCAGACCATTCAGACTCCATTAAACCGGCATTTTTCTGCTTTCCTTCTGCCGAATAAACTAAAAACATATGCAAGCATTTTTGTTTTTACGAGTTCATAGTGACGGCATCCCTAAAAAAATCTAAACCAGAAATCAGGAATACCGAAATTCTTATTTATTTTGGGCAATTTGCGCGTCACTAAAAATCTGAAACCGAATATATGAGGTTAACGCGGAATCCTGGCCAGCGCGTCCCGACTCCAAATAAACTCTTTTGGCTTGACGGTGTAACGCTACAATGACGATCTTTTTATACTCTTCATTTTCAATGGAATTATTTATTTTTCCTGGTTACTCTGTTTACTTAGTGAGAGGCAGCGAACAAGGTCGCCGATAAAAGCGAACGGTGCTTAACGGGGATTCAAGGATAAGGCGGCAGCTTGTGTTCTGTCCTTGCAGCCTAACTTGATGGTTCCCATTTAAACATGCAGCGGAATATTCAACGCCGTTTGCATTCGGTCGGTGATCACAGATAAGCGACCTATTCGAGCGTCGGATTTTCATAATGCTTAGCAAGCCAAAAATCAGCCCCGTCTTCTGTATTTTGTTGGGCTTATTTATGCAGGCGTCTCATCAAGAGCCGTGCGTCAGCTGATGAATGAACACTTTTCATCGAGCAATATAATGCAGCAAAGCGAGGGAATGATCTACGTCAAGTGTTAAGATGGTTAATGCAAGCGGTTATAATGTAAAATTAGAGGGATGGAGGCTTAGATGATATATACTGAACTTTTACTTTACCCATAGAGCAGCCTCCCAGCAGAAGCGGTAAAGACTAAGACAGTAGGGGGATTTAAACATGCATGGGATAGGCATACGGCTCCTGAATCTCAGACGAGACCAACGACTGGTTAAGGTTTGCGTCTTTACAGCTCGAATGGTTCTTTCTTAGCTGCCAGCAAGTTTTATGCTTCTATGTTAGGTGACTTTTAGTAGCCGGAAGGACTGGCCAGCCGTCCGAGGGGTTACCAGCAAAATCTCAAGTTCCCACTGAACCCACCCCCGGTACTTTTTAGACTGTAAGCTCCACAAGGTAGAAGCCCCCTGCCCGAATGCACACATTTCTACCATGCCGCCTTTATTCTGCTATCATTGAACAAAAATCAGTTTGTGTTATATAAAAGTAGACGTATTTACACATATTTGTATATTATCATAAATGTTATGGTTTTGTTTAGAACGTTTATCAATATTATTATTCCGTATGTTTCTTAATGTATCTTAATGCTGAATAAAAGCGGATAAGATTGCTTAGGTAATAGCTGAGTGATGATTGCAATATGTCCTACAATCTATAGTACAGCAAGTGTACAAAAACAATCATAAAATAAGTGTTAACATGAGGATAAAAGCATGTATTTTCATTCCCTGGGGGTCTCGGGGGTTTTTACACCAGTCTTAGAGTAAATGAGCAGATTCTCAGCCTTATCTAATTAAGTGGAATCACAGCCCAAATCTTTGATGCCCCCTTTGGTGCTTCTGCTTCCAAAATTAATTATTTCAATTAAATTCCCTTCAAAAGAAGATTCTAAATACGTTGGCATCGGTAGAGGTAGCAGCGGAAACCCACTGACCGCAGAGACGGCGTTAACGGGGGGAAGGCACCAAGATCACAGATCACATATCATCATAAAATAAAGGATCACATTAACAGAAAAGATCTGTAATGATACCAAACGTCACAATATCTCACGACACAGTAATAAAATATCACCAGTACTGCCGTCTCATTCCCAGAACGGAGATGGCAGCCGAAGTGCCGAGTATCCGGCTAGAGACGGCACTCAGAGTGAATGCGATTAAGTGACACATTAGTGGGCTAATCATTGAGAATGTATTAAGGATCCTTCTGGGAGTTTGCGAGTGTGTTTTACACTTTCTCTCCTGGGGACGGTCCACGGCTGACGGCAGCCTCTGCTTTCCCAGCGTAATCTCGCAGGAGACGCAGGCCGTGCGCTGTAAGGTCTCACTCGGGACCCGGACGATCGTCCCATAGACAGCCCCCTGAAGAGAAAACTGAGATGGATAGGTGGGGGCAAAGTGTACGATTAAAGGGAAACACACTCCAAAAATAAAAAAGGTGCTACAGATGTCCCAAGCCCTTTTACTGTCTCCACCACAGCCCTTTCTACAGGTGCCTTCCTGGCAACGCCGTATGGACGCCTCACACAGGGTTCTTATGGTCTAAGAAGATTACTGCTAAATTCTGAATGTTGGATGTCTTTCAAATGCTAATTACTGGATCCCAGACTGAAACACAATTTGTGAATGCCTTCTCAGACTCCTTGTAGCTCTCTCGCTGCCAACTACAACTCCCATCATCAAACGCCAATAGAGTGATGGAGCCGCATTCTACCAAAGCAGACAGACCAAACTGTCCAGCCCTGGTCTATATATTATGAATGAATAAATAAAATGATCCAAGTTTACTGGGTTTGTGTGGTCTGAGAACTGTTGATTTGCGTGACTGATTGGCACCGTATGTACTGCTTGGGCATAATATGGCTCCCACGGTAAGAGTGGTGCAGCGTGCTCAAGGACACAATTAGAAGCACCCACGGAGAGTGGCGACAGACAACTTAACAGTCAATTCCCTGTAACCACCTAAAAGATAAAGTAGGAATTAATCAAGATAATTCACCACTTTTAAGCCGTTTGTAGCATTAATAACTATAGTTTTTCCAGTTATAGCTCTATGCAGAATACACTTTACCTATAAATATAATTATTTTACTTTATTAACATAGACTGGATGCCATTAAATTCTATGTTTCTATTACTGTGCGTGACGCTGAAACCTAACCCAACTGTGAATACTTTACGTTCTGGATTCCAGAGGAGTATCCCCAAATCTCAGAATCTCCTCTTACTCCCAGGTGGACCAGTCGGCATCTCAAGATGACAGGTCCATCTGTACTCTCAAGGCTTAGTGAAAGACCCCTACGGACCTGAGGGCTGACATAATGATGTTAATGCTGTATACATTACCTGAACGTGCCCCAATTATGGGAGAAATCCGGTCACCCTACAATGTTCTCATGTCTATAAATGATGTTAACAAATCATAAGATAAAAAACCAATGTCTATTAAAGGGTAGGGGAAATGGTCCTCCCCTATACAGAGTGAGATATTGGATGCAGAATACATACATGCATGTGAAGTGTGCAATCCTCTCCTCCTACATACTACTGAGTGTATATAGCAGTACCTGGATTAACATGACAGCGTACAGTAACTCCTCACAATAAAACGATACCTGCAAATATATACTCTGTGGACCTCACTAACAGCCAAATGGTTAAGTGCCTCGTGGAACAAGGCAGCTGTTTGAAGCCTTTGAAGTCAGGCGTGTAAATAGCAGAAGCCGGAGTCAACACATTTCTGGGTCTCTCTCATTCATTATGATAGTGGAAACGAAGCCAGGGCTTGGGGGTCCCACCTGTGTCCTTAGACTGCCATCTAGTGGTGAGACGGAGGAAGTGAAAACAATGCAATGGAATGTTGGCTATCAATGTAGGAGACGCCAACAGGTCAGACATTTACATCCGAGTCCATTACGGTCCTAACGCTTGCTGGAATGTATTATAATTTCTAGATTGTGAGTTCCTTTGAGCAGAGCTCTCCTTACCTTGTATCTGTAGCACTGAATTGGTATGTCATGCACTACTTGTTATGTCCTGTTTACTCATTGTGCAGCTCTGCGGAACATGATGGTGCTATATATTTCAATAAATAAGAATAACAATAGGGTTACTCGTTTAACTCCTCGTTTTGTACATAACCGCTATATGTATGCAGAAGGTAGAATCATCTGGACGTTTATACAGAATAAACCACATTTGGCACCTGCCTTGTTCATGGTATGATGTGTGTGGGCGGGGCTATAACGGAGCCCTACCCTTTCTCACCATACTCCACCCATATGGTGTTTATTATCATTATTGCTATTATTTATTGATTTATATAGCGCCATCACATTCTGCAGCGCTGTACAATGGGTAAACAGGACATAACAGCACATAACACTTACAGAAACAGAAGGTAAGGAGGGCCCTGCTCAAACAGATTACAATGTTTAATACACACAGAGGGTTCTTACTTCTTGTCTTATTACTCATGAACTAAGCTAGTATTATTTCCACATTGGAATAATACAGTTACGTAGTTCTGTCTTAACCTTTGTCTGCTGAGCCAGACCAACACAAACAGTGAATTGGCATAAAACTATGAGATTAACATTACGTGGAGGAATCGCTACAGGTTTATTTCCAGGACTGTAGAATGGGAGCCATTAATCTATTATATGTGAGCGTACATAGACTGCCATTCTCCTCCATTAAACAAACAAACCCCCCGGAAAGCGCGGCTAAGACCATATCCTAAGCATATGCCATCTATTGATTGGGTGAGGAGATTAACCCTCGGTGTACAGTGATGCCATAAAATTAGCTATAAAATTAAACTGTCAATTATACCAGATTATTGCTAGTACACTGTGGGCAATAGAAGAAGGTTAAAGGTCAACTCCTGCAATCGATTCTGACTCTTTGCATGGTGCTTATTGACCAAACCCAGTATGAGGTTCTCTTTCTGCATCATATAATACAGAGTAAGATTTTTTTGTCTACTGGAATACAAGTAAAACCAGGGAGGGGGGCGAAGTGGTCCCCACCGTCTCTGAGTTACTAGGTTGCTAAGAGACGCGGTTCCCAAGAGCTTGCCACTTTAAGAGAATGTGAGCTGATGAACAAGATGCAAAATCAAAGGGCACATTTTATTCGGAGGGGGAGGATTAAATGTATTGCGAGGGAAAGGCGGTCTATGGTGGTCATTTGTCAAATGTGATGCCTGTTCCTAGCTGATACAATCTGTGACACGTCGTGGCTGCATGGAAAAATGTAACAAAGATAAACCGCCGGAATCAGGGGGTGGGCTGTAGGTGGCTGCCCCTTACTCAGCGTTACCAGAAGAAAGAAAAATCACAATAATAGTCAATCTGTCAGAATACGGTGTACAAAAAAAGACCATACTTCAAAAACTGGACCCGGGAGAGGTGGCCACAAAAGGTATTTCAACTGATCAAAGAGGGACACTTACTTTAAAGGATGTGGCTAAGGGTAAACCTTATTGAGATATGTGACTTGTGATAGTGAATACGCCATTTGAAATATCCTCATTTTATTGTGCTTTTTAGGGCTGTAGAACCCTGTGATACCCTCATACCCAGCAAACATTCCGAGCTCCTAGAAAAGAGGACATAAGGGGAGGAAACAGGAACATATAGATTTGAGACTCAAAGAGGGACACATGGGGGGCATGACCTATTTTCTAAGGTTACATACATCAAGACAGCCCAGGTCATCATATCAAAATATCTTTCTTATGCTGAGGAGGACATACCAAGACATTTTTGACAATGCTCTGCTTCCAACTAGTTTGGAGAAGACCATTTGTGCCCCAGCGCACAAAGCAAGCTCCATAAAGACACAGTTGGATGAGTTTGGGGTGGAAGAACTTGCCTGGCCGCACAGAGCCCTGACCTCAACCCCATCGAACACCTTTCAGATGAACTGGAACGGAGATTGTGAGCCGGGCGTCTCGTCCAACATCAGTGCCTGACCTCACAAATGCTCTACTGGCCACAAATTCCCACAGAAACTCTCCAAACTCTTGTGGAAATCCTTCAGAGAAGAGTGGAAGCTGTTAGAGCTGCAAAGTGGGGACCAACTACATATTAATGTCTATGTATTTAGAAGTCATCAAAGTCCCTGTTGGTGTAATGGTCAGGTGTCCCAATACTTTTGTCCATACAGCGTATCTATACATATATAAAATGTTTGCTCCCGTATTCTGGTTGATATCTATGCATCATCCTCTATCTCGACTTTTGGCCTTTAGTCATCATAAAGAAAATGTATCACACTTGCCGTTATATAAATGGCACCTTTATTGCATGCCAACCTTGAACACACAATATATTGTGAATATTACATAGAAAGCATATATCTGCAGTATCCGATTTGGACAATATGATAACAATGCCTATGGGCAACCCCGATGTACACCCTCCTTCAGATAATTTATTCTTTTAAAACATTTGACTTATCAGAAGGGAAAGCAAAGCGCTGCACGGCGGTGACTTCCCTGGCAGGGAAGTGGTTAACGGCAGCTGTAAGATTGGAAATTCCAATTAACAATGACCTCTTTCATATTTAATCACTTCTATGCGGGGAGAAACCTCTGCTTAGAGATAGGCGTTTTATTTTCTTCCTCTCTGTAGGATTATACCATACCTGAGTTAAAGTGACTTTAATTAGAATTTATGCGGGCGAACGCGGAATCAGGTGCCAGGCTGGCGTGATAACCCGTCAGAAATAATTCACAAGCTGATAATATTTATATACGTATTGACGTATTAGCATTCAATCAGGGCCGCCTTCCGCCTCCTCCGCTTCTGCCTATGTCTAGAGACTCTGATTATGCAAATGGCGCCCCTCGTTAGGTTGGCCTTACGACGAGGCTTTAAAAGACGGCGGCTCTTACTACATTCTTCAGAGAGTCTGGGCTTCCTTGCGCTGTATTTGTGCGTAAAAACACGTTGTAATTTGCGTGTCGGCACGTATAGACCCAGCGATGGCCCGTTAGCGGCCGTTATCACGGCTCGGCATGCTTTGGGTGCTTTGGCATCTTCCATTCCCGTCTGGTCACATGACAAAAACCGCCTCGCTTTAAGGATTTATTAATAGGAAGCGAGATAAATAAAACACATGAATTCATGAACCAGGATCAACGTAAAAAGACAATAACTGTTTGGCTTGGCTTATGTGGTACAAATAAAAAGTTTTGTCTACAGTTTTATTTCCAGCATCATTAATTTAACCAATCGCAGTAAATTCCTTTTTTAAAAGGGCCATTTCGGTCATTTTATTTTTTATGATCGGGGGACGCAACGTAAACTCGGGGTGCGCTCACAGTTAAAGGGACACTGCAGCTATGCACTGGAATGTAAATCTTAAGCTGCTTTTGCCAATGGGGGGTCTCCATAATCCCCGCACATGCATTTGCCCCTTCCCCTGGCCCCCCGAACAATCTCCCTGTATGCAATATACTTATTGTAAGCCAGCTGTTCGGACCCCGCACGCACGGGCATCCATCGCTCCCATTGATGATTTCAAGCAGCCAATCAGTGGCAAGAAATATCAGACCACCGAGGAGGAGGGCAGCTGCAGCAACAGGGCTGCGGCTTCTTGTTCGGGTAAGCCTTTTTTCTTCTACTTTTTGAAGAATGCATATTGAAGCACCGACAGGGTAGTTTAACACGCGTTCTTTAATGGGAGTCTTCAGTGACATTAAACTGTCCTTTTAATGCAATTAAGTAGCAAACAACGTATAACAAAACTACTTCAGATGACAGTGAAGCTGTACGAGTCTTTTATATCTCACTCCTCTCACCACGAATAAACCGGCGCTGCTGATTTAACGTCATATATGTAAAAAGCCACAATAAGTAGTATGCCGTGTGAGAGATCTAGGTATTGAAGCAAATACCCTTTAAACAAACAGACTAAAAGATTTCCTCCGAACAAGCCGAGCCCGAACGTGAACAGACTGATTAAAATTCCGCTCACGCCGCCAACGTATGTATTTCTATTAATGTCCAACGTGTGTCGGCCTTCAGATAAGGGCTCCTACATCGTGTCCGAGTAGTCATCTAGAGAATGGAGCTCTGTGTAAGCTATTGGCCGATACTTAAATCCCGGGAAAAGTCATGCGGCTATCTCCCGAGCACACGTGCCGGTGGCCTCAGATAAGGCTTCGGAGGAGGGAGGGGGAACGGGACAGAAATTAACGATGTGAAGATTCGGAAAGGTGGAGGCGAGAGGAGCACAAATCAATGTCATGCCCAAGTGCCCTTACACCAAACGAACGCACGCCGCGTGTCGGCCGGGGAGATCCGCCGCACGAACGTGTTATAGACAAAGTCTTGGCTAATCTTCATATTAATCCACGTCATCTCGAGCGTTTCTGCTGAATCCCCATTAGCCGGGGGGGGGCAGTCACTTTATAAATAGGTCTGAATAGTGCAAAAATATCACTTAGCACTGATTAGGGGTTTAAATTAGCCGAGATGTTATGAATTCTTACAATACTTTATTTTGCCAATGAGGCCGTTCAGCTTCCCAATGTTCCTAACGCGCCACTTTCATTGTCCATCGCATGTATTTGGCTTTTAAAGGTACCGTTCCACTTAGACAACACTTTAATTGCATTCTCTTACACGTCGAGCAAATAAACATTAACTGATCTGTCGATTTAATGACAAAATCATAAACAACACTGCTGCCTACTTTACATTTTTTTGTATTTTCCCTGAGATTGAAAGGATTTCCTCTACAATTTCCGAGTGCCTAAAATTCTTACCTTTTACCCCTTTCTCCTCTCTGGGAGCAAGGGGTTTTTTTTCCGAGTTATAAAAAATCAATTGTACACTGGCTGTAATTAATGTGTTAAAAATGATTGGGCGCGCATATAGACGTATACATTCAAGTTTTCTTCGGTTTTCCACTTTAATCAAGCAAACAGAGCTAAACTGGCATGTACGTTTCAGCAGGGAAGTATGATTCACTAAATTGCCACGGTTACCGTCAAACAGTTAATAGTTTGGAACTTTGACGTGAATTTAGTTAATTATTTGGAATTTTGATGTGCATTTATTAGCTGCTAAAATCAACTGCGCCAAGTATTAATCAATGGCGTGATTAGGCTGAGTGTACTAGAACTATTGAGTTGTTTTTTTACATTAACAGGGTCATGGAGGGAAGTTGCAGCGACGTGCAAGCGCATATTCTGAACTCGTAGAGCACAGGGGCATCCGGCGAGGCAGCAGGGACGTAGGGAGTGGCGTTAAACAAAAGTCATAACATTAACATAGAATGTCAGCAGGCGATAGCTGTAGCAACCTCCTGCGCTGCGCTCCTGATCACTGGATACTCTTACGTGCATGTGAAGCATTAACAGCTATAGAGGAGCAGACAAAGCAAGGTGGAGGAGGCTATAGGTGGATATATGACGCATCTGTAGGTATACAGGGGAAGACCACGTCCCATTTCCTATCCACTGCCTAAAATGTACATTACCAGGACTATTCATTTTTGTATTGCCTACTTCTGGCAAGTGTTCTGCTGTTAGTAAATACACCCCTTTGCTTATTGGACCTTGTAACTATTATTACAGCAGGGACTAGGCGAGCACTCGTGATACACGGCGGCGCAGGTCAGCCGTACCCCAGCTAACTGACCTATGGAGCTCTATCCCCATTAAAGAGGAACTCCAACCACCTGGAACCACGGATCAAAGAATGGCTGTTTTATAAAATGAGTCTTTACATCAGGAAAAATGGGAAGTCTAGAGGGGCCAAAATGGTCTTATCTGCCGTCAAATTCTGCGTTTCCTTTCTCAGCGGCCTTCCCTATCCATTATTTAAAACTAAGTGACATCATTCCCATAGATATTTTGCTGTCTTTCAGAAACACACAATCTGCTATACTCCTTGTAATCAATCCTAGCAATCAGATCACTGGTTAATCCCTGAAGTTTGACTTATTCATTAAAAAAAATATGCAGCATTTTCATACATTTAAAAAAAAAACACTAAAAAAAACCAAACCGTAAATCTGACAAACCGTTTATCCGTTTGGGATTAAACTCTAAAAGATAACTGCCCGGTGCTGGTCTACAATCCTATTAGCTCCTCCACAAATCCCGCACAAGGCTTCATCTGAAAGAATTAATTTCATTGTTCTATTAGGTAGATACATTTCATGATAAAATCTATCTTCAAAAGGAAAAGTACTGCTGGCGCAGTCAGCTGGAAACACATTACTAAGCCTAGTTTCAAAGAACCTAATCCTCTTTCTGCGCGTCTTAGAACCTCTCTGTTTACAGCTGCTCATTTATTTATTTAATCGCGCCGCACTTCAAAACTTTGGTTATCTTCTTCCTATACAAAAGCTAGGTGATCCGGCATGCGCTACAGACCTTTGTCAGGAGGGCAGGAACACAAGCCGTAGCCGAGCTGGAGAGCGGAGCCGGCCAAAGAGCTTCCTACTCTTCCGCAACTAGGTCCTCATGGACAACTAGAAGGATACTCCCCTTAGAACCGCATATCCAAAGGGTTAATCGGCTGATCTTATGCAAAGCTTGGTAAAATGGGGGGGGCAGGTTGGCTGGGGACCAATCTACCCTCCTCTACACTACTTTGCAAAGTCTGAGAGTCGATACTGCAGTAGACAATGGTTTGCCTCCTACGGCTTGATCAGGATGTTCCGTTTCTTAGTATTGCCTAAAATGTAAATTCAGACCTCACTATTACGTTACATTTTATTCATAAAGCGTCACCAGTTTCCATAACTCCGTTACACAAACGTATGTTAAGACATACTGGTACAGAAGAGGACCCTGCTTTTACAAGCTTGCAGTCTATTAGGAGGCTGCTGCGGAATGAGACAGAAGGTGATGGACTGCTTGGGTGAGCGTTCTAGGCCTGGAGATCTCGAACAGATAAGTTTTTTCAGAATGCAAGTTGTGGGATTGAGGAGAGCAGAACGTAAGCTTCTCTGAACAGGTGGGTTTTCACTGACCATATATATATAAAAAGGGTAAGGAGCTTGAGGGAATAGGTACGGTGCAGGTAAAATCACGGCTACACCAGTAGGAAGAAGTGGTAATGTCCAAGAGAAACACAAGGGGAACGTCCAGAACCTGTCTTGGAAATGTTGAGCTTCAGGCAGTGGAAAGCAATATTAGAGAGCCAGTTAGTGGGGTAACTTACAAGACAGGGCAGTAAATGTGTGATTAGCATGTCATCAGCATCAAATTATTATCCCTATAATTCTGTCTTGCCCGTTACCTTAAAAATCAGATGACACCCATGACAAAACCCTAATAAAGTGGACTTTAGATACTTGTATTTAGGATAACGGAAATGTTAAGCCATCATGTGAGTTCTAAATGCGCCACAATGTAGCACCCCATCCTCGCCTAGAGAGGACCTCTTTGGAGCTCCAGATGCCACTCGGCTTAGAAGTACGATAAGCCACGCTTATATTTTTAACCAATCAATATCTTTGCCAATAAATATAGATATCGTTCTACATAATGTGGCCATTTTGGACTCTACCATGTTGGAGTTTGGTAGACAAGGACTATATGGTCTAAAACATATGAGGGGCAATAAAGCTACCACCAAAAACAGCACATGTCCAACTGACTAATAATAACAATCCTTTAAATCTAAAACTAGTTATTGGCATTCAAAGTGAATCAAGTGAATGCAAAAGACAGAAGGGACGTCTAAAAGAAAACTTGTAATATGCAACAGGCTCCATGCTATTACCACCCCAAATAATATATGCATGGAAGTAAAATACCCCCTCGAATACGCCGCTTCCACTGTAACATGAATAACGCAGACAGAAAGGGTGTAAATTCTAACGTCTCACGGATGAAGACGTGTTCCGAGTCACGCGACACTGTATAATTTCAGCCAGACAAGTGGGGACGTGATAATTACGCAGGAAGATTAAAAAGAAAACAGTAAGATTGTTTCGGGACACAAAGTTTATTCTTTTCATAGGTGAGAAGGTGTGAAAGTTCCCTAACAGGCAGGGCGAGGAGAACAACCTTGGATTTTGAGTTGTGCGCCCCGTGTCCTTCATTGCAGTTCGTTCGTGATAACTTCTGTCAGGTGAAATGAATAAATAATAGTAATTGCAGCTTAAAACCCCACGTGCAGCCCTTTTAAATGCGGCCGAGCTGTGTGTTTCTCTCCGAGAGCCTGTCTGACTGCAGACAGCAACGCCGGTGTCTACGAGGCATCGTGGGATGTATTTATAAAGCCGCTAACAATATATTTGTCAAAATGTACTTTCTTCGTGAAAGGAACAGGACAAGCTGTTCTGAAATGCTTATTATTGAAATGTTTAATAAACTAAAAAAAAAAAAAAAAAGATAATACGATGACTGAAACAACATGGATAATGAATGAACTGCATTAAGACTGAAAATATACACAAGCCCTTTAAAACATTTTTTGCATATATGCATGTAACGCTATGGTCCACATAGATAGAAGAAGCATAGTAAATAAGTTACTTGCAGATCAACGGACCTCTCCATATCACCTTCATTTCAATCATCTCATCCAAGCAGTCCTCTCCTACTGCCTCGCTCCCCCCCAACCATCAAATAGATTGTAAGCTTGCAGGAGCAGAGCCCTCTTCTCACTCCGCACCAGCGTGTGTTAACGTGTGTTATGCCATTTTCATTTATTTCCACTACTCCCTATTGTAACAGCGCTACGGAATCTGCTGGCGCTATATAAATGAAATGCAGCGTAATACCGAATGCCTTACGTACAAGCGACTGTTCAAAAGTAGGGAATCACTTACAAAATGTTCTGTGTTTTTGAAAGAAAAGCACATTTTGTCCATTAAAATAACATGAAATGGATCAGAAACCCAGCGCAGACGGGGTTAATGTTGTAAATGACTATTGTAGCTGGAAACGGATGATTTTTAATGGAATCTCTTCATAGGTGCACTGAAGCTCTTTATCACTCCCATCACTCCTGTGTTCCAATGGCCCTTTATCACTCCCATCACACCTGTGTTCCAATGGCCCTTTATCACTCCCATCACACCTGTGTTCCAATGGCCCTTTATCACTCCCATCACACCTGTGTTCCAATGGCCCTTTATCACTCCCATCACACCTGTGTTCCAATGGCCCTTTATCACTCCCATCACTCCTGTGTTCCAATGGCCCTTTATCACTCCCATCACTCCTGTGTTCCAATGGCACGTTGTGTTCGCTGATCCAAGTTTTAGTTTAAAAGGCTAATTGAGCGTTAGAAACCCTTTTGCAATTATATTACACCCAGAAATGTCCTTGTTTTCCCACGAAAACAGTTGAGTGACCCCAAACTTTTGAATGGTAGTGTATAGTCAGTGCAGAAATAGCTCAACGCATTTTTTGTATTCGGAACCTCTGTATGTTTGATAGATGGACTGACCAATTTTGTCTTTGGTGCTGAAAAAACAACAAAATTAACATCGCTTTCTTTTAAGAGGCTTGTGTGCCGGGAAACACATAAAAATATATCATAGTATCCAGTGTTTTTTTACACGCCAGTACTTTCACTCAATATAACGTTTATTTGTTATGAAGCTTTATCGTCGTTTTAATGATTTGTAACCGCATTGGCCTCCAGGCCTTGAAAATGATTAGCATGCTAAATCCATTCTTGGTCCTGTTGGAAATGAGCTCCCTCAATCACGGCTCCTAGCTTTGGATTTATTATGAAGGTAAACACTCCAGATTAAGGACAAACTTAATTACTGTGTGATACGGTGTACAAATAATTCCCTTCTTAACCTTGGAATAGGATTGAAACCTAGACTTGCAAGTACAACAGTAGATAAGAAGCTATCGCATCCATTCCTCGATTCTCCCTCTTGGAATAAAACCTTGGTCCTGTTTAGCGGTTGTCAAACCGGCACTTGCGTTTTTTTGTTTGTTTTTTAATCGTTTTAGAGTCCAAAAATAACTCGCCACGCACTTTTATTGCATGCGCTGTAGCGCTCCCTTTGAAATCACTACTTGAAAGTTGAGCGAAAACCCGTTAAGAAAATTGTTTCTTTAAAGATACTGCACAAAAAGCAGCCAAAAAAATCAATCAAGAAACACCCATTATACCCACTGCCGTTCAAAAGTTTGGGGTCACTCAGATATTTCTTTGTTTTGGAAAGAAAAGCAGATTTTGCCCATTAAAATAACATGAAACGGATCAGAAATCCAGCACAAACGGGGTTATAATATATATATATATATATATATATACACATATATACATATATACACATATATACATATATACACATATATACATATATACACATATATACATATACACACACACGGAAAGTGCACAGGCCCCCTAAGAACCCATGAGCAGATAGTGTAGTTCTGTAAAAGAGAGAATTCATAATCTGAAATTGCTAAAAATACCAATTACAAAGCCAAATCACACATGAAGATGTTCATTGTATTAAATTTGTGAAAGGTCCTACTTATGTTATCACTATATTTGCAACAAAATAACATTTTCAACATTGTTTATCCTACTGAAACATACATAAAGTGTCTCTCTCTTTAGCACCCAAATTCCAACTCTCCTCCCCTGATGCCCCTCTTCTCTAGGAGCTCAGAACGTTTGCTGGGTATCACAGTATAGAAACAACAGAATATGTTTCTTAAATTAAATTCTGTGTATTAAATACATTCTTCCACTATTAAATGCCTTAATGGATCATATTAATGGCCATCATTAGATGACCAAGTTGAGTAACAGTCTCATGAAGGTCCTGACTCCTAGCCATCCCTGTAGAAGCACTCCATAGAACAAAAGTGTCATTCTTAGACCGTTTCAGATGTCTGGAGGTAAGTAGTTCCCACTTTCCACCAATACACCGGCCACAGCACACAAACCCAAAGGCAAGAGTACTAACCACACAGAATATCCATAAAAAGGATATTTTAAGCAGCAGACGAGGCTTAATAGATTGTCATAATGTAAGCCCCACTCAAGAGTTTATTAATTGTAATTTTTTTTTTCACTTATTTCAGGAAAAAAGGCTTTTTTTAAAAAACTGGCAGCACTTGCTGTGTAGTATTGGAGAACTTTGGAGAACTTACCAAATGCTCAGCTCTCCGACGCTCCTGGTCTGTGTATGATTTTTCTCGCAGGATAGAAGAAGTCACCCTTTCACGCGCCGCCTCTCTCTCCCTCTTGGCGAGACGCACTAATTCTTCCTGGATCATAGCTTGCTCCGTCTCATACCTAAAGGATAACGAAACCAGACACTGATACCTTGTTGATGATCAACGTGAACAGGCATGGTGTGAAAACCAAAAGAACTGTTCTCAAACACTTTCAGGACATGCTAGTGCCTCTCCTCGTCTCGTAGTGAATTTGGATTTGGAGAGTTTTCTTTTTTTTGTATAACACACTAAGAAATTGTAAAAACTCCCATTTATGATGCAGAACTATCTGGGTTTTAACATTCTTTTCACATGCTTCAATAAGACAATAATGTATAAACATAGTCATCCTTTACAAGGTCCTCTTTAACCACCATACTGTTCCATTTCTATGCTCCCACAAGGATTGGGCCAGAGCCCATAGAAACTATTGGACTGTTTCTGCTTTTGGGGTCTGTTTAAGGCAAAAACAAAAGACACTAAAGTTTTACTTCAAAAGGGACAATTAAGTACCATGTACCCCTCAATGGCCGTCCACACATATAGATCAGCGAATTGTTCACCCAGACAATCCCCCGAGCAGTTAAAGCGCCAGGACATCTCCAAAAGGGGAAATAAAATTCTGCCTTAATCCTGAATCAATAATCTTTCTGTGTTTTTATGTTAGTTTGTGAAACTTTGTAACGTCAGTTTTAGTAAAAGGACACCTAGAAGTTTTTTAAAGGTGTGTTAGATTTCATAAAATCTCTAAGGGAACTGAACACTGCTCTGGCAATAAAGAAAACTTTTCTCTGCTCAACAAGAAATCCTGTTCCAATGTCAACGGGTGACCTCGTGTTCTCTGTATAAAGAAGGCTCGGTCTTTTAACCTTCAGTTACTGAACGAGACTCACCTCCTGTACAGGTCATCGTCCGTGTCGGCAGGCTGACGTCTGTCCGCTCCAGGAGGGGTCTTGGCATCACCTGCAACAAAAGAAAATATAAATTATGTTTTAACTCAAGAAAAATATAGTTAATATCCTAAAAATTGTACACTACAAACCCTCAGTTTTGGCTTTGTCTTCTGGGTGGCGGGTGGCTGGTCCTTCCCTGGGAGGTGGAGAAGTGCCAGTGCTACGTGATGAGTTTTGGTCTTTCGATGGAACAGAAGAGTCTTTCATCCGACTGACAATACTATCAGAGAGCTGCAAACATCAGACACAATAAAACACTCTATTAACATATATCACACATTCACACTATATACTTGAGCAATCATTGTAGCTAAAAATATTAAAAAGGTGTTGCGTAGTCCCAAGTAACACTGCAAATCATTCACTATGATTCATCATATAACAACTTTAGAGTAATAAAATTACTTAATGTTGAATATTTTTGGATAAATTATCTTGAAATTAAGGATTGATACATAAATGGTAGATGTGAATGTCATCTCTGTATCATTTTTTGCACTGGTGGCTGATTTCTTAGTTTGGAATATATTCATGTAGTTGACATTAAAGCAAAAAACTGAAGAAATTATTCATTTTAGAAAAAGGAAAGTATGTGTAGTTGCGATCTGTTACCACCAGGTGGAGCCACTGAAAAATGTCATTTTTATGTAAATAATACATTTTCAATTTTTACAAATTAAAAAGCATTTGCTAAAATATGGAATAATACAGATTCCTTTAAGGCAACTGTTTGCTCTGCCAACACTAAAACTACTTAGTATGAGCTGAAATCTTATGTAAGAGTTGTTAATCACTTTATTAAAATGTGTTATTAATAATTATCTGTTTGAAAATGAAGCTATTAGCAGATATTATGCACAGGGGGAAAAAAAATACACCACAAGAGAAAACCATAGGCAATTAAAAACTTTGAAACTTGCAGGATCCACACAACTTGCACAAACGGACACGCACTGTGGATGGAACATTCTTGGAACAAAAACGGTTTTACGAAAAGAACTAACGAGGTTTTGTGGGTTTAGTGAATACGCCAGCTTAACGTCAGGACGCTGATCAATATTAGACTTCAATGCTTAATCGTATACATTAGGACTGAGTGATGTATAGGTGCTTACCCAACCCTACTTTAGATTGCAGAAAGGCCTGGCCATTTAAAGGACACTCAAGGCCACAAACATGGGGGGGGGGTCTGGCTGTATGGGAACCAGACTCTGAAGGAGTATTGGCATTGCCTAGCATGGCACCCGTGTAGAGTGGGCATTTATAAACACTGGTGACTTGGGCGCTTGGGGTGTTTTTCTTGTTTTTTTTTTTTTATAAAGTTGATACTAGCCCTGATTCTTTGGGGCATAGAAGATGGGTTTGGAGGGCACTTTGGGGATTAATATAATAGGCCATGACGAGGTTGCCACCACAGTCCTGAGTTGACTCTGTCCCTGGAAATGTCTGATGCTGCAAGTCACGAAGGAACACAGGTGGGCTTTTTTCCCCCCTTTTTTCTTAAACACAGAGGGCAATTTGGGGATTAACCCCTTAAGGACAATGGGTTGTCCTTAAACCCATTAAAAACAATGCATTGTGAGCCCGTATGGGCTTTGTCATGAAGGGGTTAAGTTAATGGGCCGTTACAAGGTTGGTGCTACGGCCCTAGATTGATACCAGCCCTGAGCGCATCAACCCACAAATTAAACGTTTAAATTGTCTGCCCCATACAGGCCCAGGGCTGGTAAATTCAGCTGGTGCTTTTACCTGTACGTCGCATCTGATATCCCTATATATTATTTTTACATTAAGATGAGCAAGGCTTTCCGCTATACATAAAATAAGAACTATAAGGTTTCCACAACTGGCAAATCTATACAGTAGCCACGCCGTACCCCCTCGCCAGTTCCAGGGCTGCACCTGGATAAAACAACTTATCAGTACAGATACCACGACTTAAAGCAAAAACATACTACCGCACAGCATGTATGTGTAAAGGCTGGAGCGGCTTTCTTCTATGCGTCCGTTGGGGTGAATTCTACATGAAGAATTAGGGGGAGACATTTCTTTGTGTGTATGATGAGAATAGAGGGGGGGCAATCTTTATTTGCACTGACTGGGGGGGATAATTATCCTTTATAAATGATATTTATACAAATACATGCAGTGGGCTGAGGGAACCTGACTGTTCCATGCATGAAATAAATGAAAGCTCCCCAACTGTATGCATTCAGGGCTAAGGGGCCACCTCATGCATTAAATGTATTTATCCGTGTCCCCCACTACCCAATAAAGGCGCCAGGCCTTGCGCATGCACAGCTCTGCCAGCTGTTTGGCCATACGTGGTATAATGTATGTCTTTGTATGCACTGGGGATGGACCCCCTCCTTGGGCACAAAGTTGGGGCGTCCTCTCACCCTGACTCCTCGCAGCACCCGCACCCTGTCCTCCTCATCCAGCCCGAAGGACACCTTCCTCCCGGTGCTCTCGCTGCCCCCCATTATCACCAGGGTAACCTCAGCCAGGAAGATGCCCCCTTCACTGACAGAAAACGGGCACGCGCAGCACCGGACAGTTGCGATTGGTGGAAGGGAAGCCCCAGCAGCCTATTACCGGGCTATTTTCTTTGTCTACCAATCAGAACCGGCAGGCGGACCGCTTGGCGTATCGGGAGTTGTAGTCCTGCGGCAGATTGAAGGGCGCGGGTTGCTGAGAGATGTCAGTTTAGGGCGTGGGTAGCCGTGGGCTGTCCGTGCAGCCCAATAAAGCTCTGGCCTTGTGAGATTATTTCCTTCTCTCTGTCAGTGAGTTCATTTTATTGGAAATAATGTGTATGTGTCTTAGCGCGAGTCTGTAAATAGGTGTAATGTTTTGGGGGGCTACTTGACTTTACTTGACTGAGTGCAATGGATGTTACTGTTCTGCTGGATAGTAAGACCTGGTATTATTTAGATCTTGTGGTTTATTGCCCAAATAGTGTAGGATAAATTGAAAAAAATTGCATCATACAAAATGTGGGCAACAGGGTACAAAACAGAATTGCTATTAGCAACATTAAACTACTGCACAAATATAGACAAAAAGTAATTTGTGACAACGGTCCTTTAATTATGTATTTGGCTCATTGACTAAGGTATGTGGAGACAGGACTTTACAAGGACTACAGAACCTCTGCCATAAAGCAATCGGCGCAGCGAGGTTTGTGGGCAGGGGGTGGCGCCTGTATATCACATGATCACCCGCAATGGAGTTCTCCAGGTCACTATAACTTTAATTTAACAATAATATCTACAAATCACACAGAGAGACACTTTTGTTTCCCCTCTGGGACGTCCCCTCTAAATAAGCCATTGATTAAAAAATATAGTTTACGCGCAGAAATAAATCATAATGCAAGACGATGCTATGCGGCTGCCTTGGGGTAAAACTTTAGTTTATAGACGTTATAAGAAAAATAAATAATCCAAATGATTTTGTTACAGTAAAGCTGGCAGTGCTTTATGATTAGAACGTTGAAACGGATCCTTCATTGCTCAGATTCGCATTATTTAAAAATCAATAACAAATTCCCAGCCGGCTCGTTATATATTTATTTTAAGAGCTTTTCATCTTTCTCGCATTTTATCTAGCGGCAGCTTCAATATTTATCCTGTATAACCTCTACATTCTTTAAAAGGCACAGTGCACCGGTTATAGAAACATAGAATTTGGTGGCATATTAGACCTATTCGGCCCCGATCTAGTCACCCGTTTTTCCTGCCGTGAGGCTGTTCCAGTTATCTACCACCTCCTCAGTAAAGTAAAACTTCCTTACATTAACATATAAAACCCTTTCAACAGCATTTTTAAGGGGTGCGGCTGAGGAAAAGGGGTGTTGCTTAATTGTAGCCCCACCCACTTCCACATTATCCTTTTAGACAATGCCCCGCCCATTTAAAACACTTCTGTCCTTCAAACAGTGTAATCATTCTGCACGTATTTCATTTTAAATAATGGGACTTTTGGGTTTTTCCATGGAAGCCAAGCTCTGTGTCAAAATAGGTAAGAGAACCAGAATAACAATTTCCCCACCCGAAATCTTACCAAGAATACAAATGACATTTGATTGTTCAAAGCAGTCTTTATTTTCTCTTCCAACCATAAAAATATAATATTTACATTTCATATAGAGATCTCTATATACACTTCTCTCCTCTGTATACCGGCAGCTCATTGATTTCGCCCCAACGAACTGCATCTGGTTTTAAATAAACCAAGAATTTATGCAAAAAAAACTGAAATGCAACACAAAGGCAACAATTTTTTTTTTTTTCAATGACCTGAATGATAGAGTCATCCACCTGTTGTCAAGCAAGGAGGTCTTTAAAATCTACCCATTTTCTGGCGCTTAAAACTAGTTGTTTATTTTTTGGCCTCTGCCTTATTCTTTTGACTTTTGCGCTTTAGTGGGTGCCATGCTGCTCAAACATTCAAGGGGTTAATCCATTCCCACTGTGGGCTGCAATCCAATTATCTGAACATATTATTTACTTTGTTACCTAATAAACTTTGCAGTCCCATGTAGTAACATTTAATTTACCCGTCTCTAGCGTTTTTTTTTTTTTGTTTTTGTTTTTGCAGCCAGACTTAAAAATAGGGGAGAAATCTGGAAAGAGGTTTTTTAAAAAAAAAATATATAATATTAAAAAGTATATTTAAAAATTATTTCTTAAAAAAAAAAAAAGCAAAGCAAAATAGTTTATTTTAATTATTATAATAGGTATTGCTTTTAATTATTGTAACGCTAGCGGTAGGTGGCAGGCCTGCTTTTAAGAACAAACTTTGGAAAGCCTCGCACTATTATCGGAGAAGAAACTTTATTAATTAAGTGCTTGGTTTACCTACACAGAAATGGCACGCACATTCTATTAGACGGCGGAGAAACACACATATAAGTGAATAGAATCTCCAAAAATGTCTAGAATGCAATGTGATATTCTGTTTACAAATACTATGTAAAGGTCGACAGATACAAAGTAACCTAACTAGTTTAGTCCATGATGGCTTCCTTGTTATAAACACTTCTTATGTGTTTTGCCCCAAAAATAACTCAATGATGTAATATTAGCAGTTTTTGTGCATCTTGGGTCTTACAAACCCATACAAACTGCTGTTTGGCTAACTTATTTACTAAAGGGAGAGTTGTCAGTAGAGTTGTGGTTGTAACTCACTGACTTCACTATTCATTATAAAAAAAGGGTCAACACTGGCGGGTTTCCCCAGCAAGAAGGGCTGAGCTGGCCCTGTATAATGCATTATTTAATGGGTGGAGAAATCTCACTGATTTAACTATATATTATAAAGGACCAGCCACGCTCTGCATGCGGTAGAAGCTCACTGGGGTTGACCTATGCCAGTTTAACCTATACACCGCACAACGCGCAGAACAAGCAAAGCACTACAGAGGATGCATCGGAGCACGGCAACCACTGCAAAACTACGCAAAGATCTCCAAAATATCCAGCGAGATCTTACTAAAAGTAAAATTAAAACTAACAGAGAAGCTCAATTTCAGAAGAAACTTAAAAGTAAAAAAAGAAAAAAGAAATAATCCAAGTTTTCTTCCTCCACCCAACAGGATGATACTATGTGGTCAAAAAATAAAGCGACCGGCCGCATGGTAAGGAATGCAGTTAAGAGAACGATTGTGCAAACCTCGCTTCATCATACAAGCAAGGTTTACTTAATCGTCTTCTTAAGAGTCAAAATATTTAAGCAAATATTTTAAGCCAATAAGCCTCTTTTTCTTGCATAAGTTCTCTTTTCAGTAATGTCCAGGACTGATAGGAAATTCAGTGCGTTTTCGTGTATATTTTTAAACAATGGAAAATAACAATGTCGCCATATTCTATGCTTCTTATAGAATGGGCAGCCTTTCTATCCAATGGGCTCAGTAGTAACACCTCCAAGGGAAGCACAAACACGGTCAATGACGTAGGAAAATACGGATTTTAACACATCCAGCCGATACGAAGCCAGGCTGGCGCATTTCTGAGCACCAGGAAACGTCATTTTGTTAATACTAGAGAAACGCGTTTTATACTATAGGTTACAAGTGGATAAACGCTTACAAGGCCTGTGCTAGAAACTGAATTTTTTTGTACGGCGGAAACTCTTTGGCCACACAAATACATGTTAACACTGCAAACAGAGAGTCATCCGGGATAAAGAAACAGGTGGCCTGGTTCTCTTCTGTAGCTCAGGTCTAACTACCGTAAAGATCCCACCAGACGTTTTAGGTGTTTGTTCATGTCGGAGGGTTTTCGCACAGCAGATGACCGCGGGTAACTTAATATATACCGAAGAATTCCTTGGTTCCTTGGATTGGTCGTGATTCCGGATTGACTACAGCAGTAGGTACCTCGACCCATTCGAGTTCCAGGTGGTGAGCATAGCTACCCACAGCCTTCATCTTCCCTCGTTGTGAAAGACTTAAAGGTCCAGCAAAGATTTTCCTATCTGGCAGCATGAAGCAAAGCAAACATCCAGTGATACTGACTCTGTCACAACAGAGACGGCAGGGCAATAATAATAGCAGCACCGGGTCTGATTTCAGTGAATAAAAAGTCTACTCGGTTTCTTATTGAGCTGCTTTGGAAGAGCAGAATTTAGGAAAAATAAAGGTCTTGCCCAACACGTCTTTACTAGATTGAGACACCCCTGGGCTCTTTCCTCCACTAAGTTTTTGGAAAAAAAATGTCTGAACGCAGAGTCTCTTCGTAAGACTCCGTCGGCTGCTCACGCTTAGGAATTTATGGCTTTCCAGCGATCACTGTCAATGCTGTTGACGCTCCCAACAATATGTGGCATTGAGGCTATATCATCGAGGTAAGCCGTGGTGTCTATCTGCGTGTTGGAGTAGAATCCTGTGTCTATCCCATCTTTCTTCACTACGGCATAGGGGTGCGGGAGATGGACGTCGGTCTCATCGGGCTCGTCCACTTGGGATTTGTAGGAGAAAAGAATCTTTGGTTCAGATCTGCAATAAAAGGTAAAGTGTCAATAAAGTAGTATTTAGCAAGGAAGATTGTGTACGCCGACGCTCCTATATTCATATTTTCAGTTATCAATGTCAACAGAGGAAGGCGTGTAGAGTCAAAGTACAGATCTTTTATAGCAACTATCAGTCTAAAATAAAACATGATTCATAAAAAAAAGGAGATGGAAGATTGCTACTTTTAACATAAATTAGTTTTAGGAGACAGACCCGGCAGCCCGTACCTTTTAAGTAGAATAGCCCCTGGATTTTTGGTTACTCACCCAAAGAAGCTTTTCAGGAACGCTGCGTACATGAGTGGCGCAAACAAGCTGAAGTAAAGGAAGGTGGTAATGTCTACTAAGCTGTAAGAGAGGAAAAATTATTTTTACAAGAAATGTACATTATTAGGAACATCTGGATGCCACATACTGAATATGAAGAGGCTTATAAGAGGGCCTTAAGGGCTGTCCCTAATCAAGAAACTTTTATATATTATATACTTTTATATATTATATATTGCTTGGCATACATAAGGTTTCATAAAGACCATTTATTCAGGCTTCTTGAATTAACATCAAGAAAGAGAACTATATGGGGAGGAATAATCATTCAGATGCTGAGAAAGGGAAGTTACGAAAAGCTGCAAACATGATTATATAGGTTTATTTAGCATTCATAAAATGTATAAGGATTTGGGGAAAACGATGCAGGACAACGAGGCGTCTGAACATCGACAGAAGGATGAATACTAACCACAAGCCGTTAATGATATCCGCGCACAGCAGGGCGCTGCCAATGCCCTGCACCAGGTTGAGGAGAGACAGAATTATGGCATACACGTAGAAACTCTTCCGGGCTGCAAAGAAAGTCACATCTTACTCAAGAGACAGGAAAATATAAACGGTAAAAAAGCACTACTCAACAGAAAAATCCCTGGTTTTGTTTAAAAAAAAGTATAGCGGAATGAGAATTTAAACAATAATATTATCAGAAAATTAAAAACAGTATACATGCGTCAGAAGGTATTTAGTCTGTTTACTAATAAATAACATTCAAAAATATCAGACAAGGCTAAGTAAGCCCAGCAGCTTTATTTGAAATTGCCTGGTGTTTGTATTTAATAACGTCACAAATTTAGAACCGGCAATGCTGCTGGAAAAATAAAATAATAAAAAAATAATAACGTTAACTTACACGGGAGGGAGATGCGATCTTTGAGTGGCGTTTTTGGTAGTATAGAGACAAGGGTATACACCTGCAGTAAGTATTGGGAGTTAATGTTAAACACATGGAATCAACAATAGACACAGGGACAGTTAACAGAGAAACACAGAATTTGGGTACAATATTTGGCCGCTGTAAAACCCCACATAGGCGTAGCCGTGATGCATACATCCAGTGGCGTGCTAAAGCGGATGCCGTGAGCTCACAGCACACAGAAGCGTCCGGCGGGGTCACGTAACCACAAGGTAGCTTCATAGAAGAGAGGGCTCAGGGAAGGGAGAGCTACAGTGATTATAGGAGAGGTGTGAGTGTGTGTGGGGCAGGGCATAGTGTTAGCGGTGTGAGTGTATGCTGTTAGTATACGCGTGCACGTTTCTGTACGGTGTTTGAGTGTGTGTTAGTTTATGGTATTAGAATGAGTGTGTGTTAGTTTATGGTGTTATCTGCAGTTGTTATTGTGCTTGAGAATTTATGGTAATTCTATGGTTATTGGTAGAAGGGAGAGTGTGTATAAGTAATTCTACAATGTTAGAGCGTGTTTGCGTGTTAGCACATATATGTGTTTAAGTCCTGGAAGGGAAACCAAAGAAATATAGCACCCACGTGTGACTAACCCCAACCTCAGCCATGAACACGACTTTTTTTTTTTTTTTTTTTTTTTTGTCTAACCGATGATATATGTGATATAGCTTCCTTCTTAGTTAACTTATTGTATAGGGAGTATTATCCACCCCTAGTCAATGAAAGAAACGGCTAATGTTCTGTTGCATGTTAACTGCTGAAGAGACAATCTCATCTAAATATTTTTTGGTATCAGTTTAAAACATCTGAAGAAGCACAGCTATAAAATGAGATCTAACCTGTACACAGCGGGAAGTTATGTCAATGTATCGTACATGGTTTGGGGCGATCACTTGTGCATTAACAGTTTCAGCACTTACGGTGCAGTTACAGTAATCCAAATCCCAGGTAGTTTAACAATCTCACACTGTAAATAGTCGTCAGACCCGTCTTGATATTCTGTGACTATACCAGGTCTCCTTACCAGGAAGAAAAAACATGAGCTTGCAAGCCAAAAATGCCTCCCTCCGTGTCCATAAATGTTGAAATCCTCAGCTGAGAGGTGAGAGTCCGGGTACAAGATTTCCAGGGTTCCCTGAAAGGAAAAACATCAGAGAAGAGCGCCAGACATAAACAAGCGGCAATCAGAAGGAAGTCCCTCAATAAGATGGGTTTTGACCCATTCATCAAGGCCTTGGGGACCTCACTGTGTTTAAAGGGACTTTAATCAAAATGCAATCTGGCTCCACAAGCCAACGAGACACGACTTTATATACATATAACTATGCATTACACCAGCTGGACCCTCCTATCCTGGGGACGGCATTTTTACAATGTGATTCAGTTGGTGAGACAAAATGTTTCAGCTTCATGGCCTAGTCAATAGACCCAATTAAACAAAATTATAACGCATTTAACAGTAAATTAGTGAATTAAAAAAAGCCCCCATCTTACCTGTGTCACGGAATACGCAAGGGATAAAACCGCAGTAATAGCCAAAACCCTCTTAACGCTCGATTTACTTTCAAGGTGGCCTGGAGTGAACAGAAAAATTTTAAAGAGGGTGTCAGTAACATAACATGACAATGGTGTCGAGATACATTATTTTAATTTTTCTATAAATAACATTCTATAAACTATATTATTTTGTAACAACATTTATATATATATATATATATATATATATATATATATATATATATAAAAAAGTTACTCTGCCACACACACAAGGCTGTTGTATAGGGATATATTTGTACAAATGATGATGATACTTACAAAAAGCGAGACCCAAAATGATGACACTCAGCTCGATGGTGAGGAGGAAAAACCTGGTGATTTCCCACAGAACCTTCAAGATCCAAAGGAGAAAAAAGTTTAATGGATGAAAACAAGCGAAGGGAAGCCAAAATCTACAATAACTAAGGAGGCGTCTCTGTAAATCCCAGTAGTGCACAGCGCTACAGAATATGATGGAGCTATATAAATCAATAAATAATAGTAATAAATAAGCAGAGATTTGGTCCCGCAGAATGAAATAATGTATCATGGAGACCAATAATTATGCGTCATTATCAGAGTCTCCAATAAGCCCGTAAAGCATCCAGATGTTTTGTTACTCTCAGAAACCGAACGATCATGTTTGGTTCCTCGAAAGGAACCATGTAATGTGGATAATTTCCATGTTGAGGATTAGACTTTGATAAACAAATCGCATCTAACCCAACAACAGAAAAGAGGTTCTGGAAGAACGGGGTTTGGCAACTCACCTTATCAGTGACAGTAGCCACACTTGAAGAACTGACGGTCATTGATACTATAGCCCGAGTAATGCCGACCAGAGCCACCACAAACACCTAGAAGAAAAGAACAAAAAAGTATATCGTCCGCCTGATTCAAGGATGCACCTGGGAGTAAAAAGGTTTTTTTTACAGGATTTTTTTTTTTTAAAGTTCAATTGGACTCACTCACCAAAATGTAGAAAGTGGTGAAGATGGGGCTTGACGTGACGCGGATTTTTGCTCTAGCTGAGGGCAGTTTCCAAATCAGAAACACAAAGAAAAGAACATTCGGGATCAGAAGCATGAGGTCCCAGTATCTGACCCTGCGCAGGAACCAGGAATATACTGAGATTAGGAGTTAAAAGCATCACCAGAGGAATTATCACCCACAGTTAGTAGACATGGCCCAAGTTTAGCTTCACCCCAGTCCTTAAAGGCAGCAGACACAGAAGATTTTCAATAGCGTAGAGGCTGCTCAATGATAGTAATAACAAAAAATGGAGAAGTAACCTAGTTGAGCGGAATAATCATCTATACCTCGTGAACATGAAGTTCAGATGACTGCTCCTCCACTTATAAAGGTGTGGGGCTAACAGACATACATCACTTCTTTGAACACGAGAGATCCGCTTCAGTGATAATTGTTTAGGGATATCCCAAAGGAGGGACAGGGATCGATGAACATACCTAGACGTTCCAATGTCTTCATACAGGATGACCAGGCATACATGTGGAACGGTGATGTTAGTGGTGTTATATTCTGGGAATACTGTGGGATTCATCGAAGTGATAAAGGGTTGGGTAGAAGGGTTGGGAGTCGTGTTGAATTGCGAGATGGTCGGCGTCTCTGCAGACATCCTGCATGTGATCCGAGCAGGACGGAGATAAGTAAAGAAGGGCACGGTCTTCTCTTCCTCGTCAGGAAACAGGAAACAAATCCTACTTTTAACACCAGAAGAGAAGCGTAAACAGGTCACTCGCAGATAAGATTCCCTTTAACTGTTTCACTGGAGCAGCTGTCCATCTCCAATCAAAATACAGCGAGCTGTTGAAAATAATTGATAAATAGTCCCTAGCCATAAAACAAGAGGTCATAATCTAAAATTAGAAATTTAGAGGTAATGGAAGGAAGTTTTACTTTACGGGGTGGGTGGTAGATAAACAGAACAGTTTCCCAGCAGATGTGGTAGAGGTTAATACTGTGAGGGAGTCAATAATAGACCGAAATTCTTCTTTTTTTTTTTTTTTTAACGGAAAACTGAAATCCTGCATACAACACTGAAAGTGACAGAATATAACACGTACAGACAGCGAGAAGAATGAGAGACTAAGAAAAGACAAAAAAATGAAAGTTAAATATTTGTCTTCGTTCAACTCACCGCTCTTTTGATATGTTTGAGTTGGCCCCCAGTCAAATACCTTACTGGGAAAAAAAAGAAAAAAAAACAGGAATGTCAAGAGAAATCGCAAATAGTTTCATTTTTGGCATTTACTAAAATGAACATAAAACATTCAGGCAGAAGACAGCAGGAGCAGCTCAGATATATATAGTATCTGGCATAGTGATGTGAATAGCAAACCTGGCAACACGCACAGAGAAGCCATAACTAATAATAATAATATAATAATAATAATGATGATGATGATGATGTTGCTAATAATAGTAATAATAATAATAATAATAGCCTCTGCATTACGGAACACATCTTATAGTTATTCTGACCTCACCTATTGAGGCGCGGTGAATATGGGGAATACGAGGACATGGCTCTGGAAAGTTACCCAAATGCCGAATGTTCTGCACATGTTATTAATAAAGAAGAATATCATCGATAATGTTGGAAAACCTCTAAACAATCCAATGAATGGAAGTGTCATGTGACAGCGGGGGGGGGGTTGGCCAGGCTCACAGGTAAACAGTGCGGACTGTTGTAGAGTTAAGAGAGACGTTGAGGGTGACAGGAGGGGGGGGGACAATAAATTGGGAGGGGGCACATAGGGGCACGAGGGTGAATGAGGGGCAGAGGTGAGGGACAAGTGACCCAAGGGCAAGAGAGATAAGTTTCTGCTTCCTACTTGTTACTGTCTCGCTCCTAGTCCTACCTCTCCTCCTTTCAATAAACAAATAGCAGCCGTTTAAGGTTATTTATTTATCCAGCACCCAGATCTAGGCCCTACGTCCCGCATTCAATAAACCCCACTTGAATTTGAGCATCTTCCCCTACACCCCCGTACCTCCGTCCCCGGGCTTCTCCAGCGGTGCACCCCAACTATTCCGTTTCCCTTTAGTCTAAAGATCAAATGTGGATCGATCGCTCGACTGTCAGCTGAGAATCCTGCGGAGCGCCGAATGTCGGATGGAGATAAACACTTCCGGATTCCTCACTCAGTCTACTACAGTACAGAGAAAAGCACGGGTCACGTGATCAGGAACTGCATGAAGCGCAGTTGAACGGGTCCCTCTGTCCTAAATCGCAATATATATATATATAATATATATTAACTAAACGACTCAGAGTCCCCTTATAAAAGCTTTTGTAATTTTTAGAAAGAGATATTCCAGCGCAAAAAGCAGTAAACATGGTGATTGCCGCACATTTTGCCCAGAATTGCTCTTTGTAACTATGGCCGATTATGTAAGAAGCAATTTATGAAACGCTGGTTTATATAAGCTGTTCTTACGATCATTAATAGTTGGGCACTTTCTGCGCATGATGTCACCCACAGCTGGAGTGTCAGATTTTCACTTATTTAAAGATGCGTCCCTGAGTTCCACATGATGAGCTACAGCTTCCGTGACACAAAAAGCTGATGAGGAATGATTTGAATGATGTATGTCCTGATGAAAGTCTGAAAATAAAAGACTGAAACGTTGACTTGTAAAACTTCTTGAGATTTATTTGAAATCAAGTCCCATGAGTGCCGGCAGCTATTCTTGGAACGTATATATATATATATATATATATATATATATATATATATATAAATAAATAAAACGTGACAGCTCTCACCCCGTGGAGAACCGTAATGAACAGGAATTTGTGTTAACGGAACGGGTTATGTGATCCAGCACTTTTGTTTGGTTTTATATATATATATATATATCTATATTGTTGGAAAACCCATTTTATTATTTTATCTGAAAACATGATCTAAATATTGGCGGGTACTTTAAAAGCAGGAGGTTTCATTAGAACCGTGAGATGTTCACATTGGTAGCCTTCAGTATGTGAAATATTTGCTCCAATAAAAATATGCAACCAAACTAGAAATTTTGATTTTTTTACTTTTACTGTAAATTAGTTAAAAAGAGGTGTCAGCAAAATGGGTGAAGGTGCCCGTGCCGTTAAAAGGTCACAGAGGAACAACGTGTGCCTAATCTTCTTCTGAGGCCACTCTCCGCAAAATAATACGTAGCCCCTTCCTTTTAGGGTCTTCAGGAACGCGGCTCCACGGCAGCAATTTCAGTGAATATCCAACCAAGCCAAAAAAAGTATGCTACGCATGAAAAAAGTGCAAGGTGGGGGCAAACAATAAAGTGCCTCTATGACCCAGCCGTATCTGCCCACCAATCCATTTGCCTGGAGGGAATCTCTCCCTGGAGTTCGCTCATACTTAGGATTTCCACCTTTTCTGCCCCAACTAATGGCCAAATTTTTACTGATTACTGCCTACAAAGTGAAATAGCGACTCGGTGGGATCCCTGCTTATGCCAGGTACCAAGAATGTCAATGAGTTCTAAGACGAGAGGCTTACAATCGGTTCCGTGTCACGGAGAGCTCTAGGGCTAGAGTACCAAAAAAGATTTACAGCATCATCTTTAGCCTGGAGTCAGCAAACCAGCATCCATGAGCATCAGCTGGCAGGGTCAAGTAAGCACTTCTGCCCCGCCCAATGAAATATGGGGCAATTGTGAGAGAAGTGGTCTGACACGTGTGCCTACTTTTGCACGACAGTCTTCCACATTCGCACACACAGCACCAGACGGAGAGCTGGAATTTCAAGGTTGCCAATAGGCAAGGAAAACCAAAACCAGTCGGCAGGATGCAGACGGGACCCGATGGGCATCATTTCAGTTTCCGCGCAGGGTGACTCTGTAACAAATGTCATTTACTGTTATTGTTTTATATAACGCCATCATATTCCGCAGCGCTGTACATAAATTAAATGTATTGCTGGGGATTTGGGATTGTGACGGACAAAGCAACCCAAG
Source organism: Spea bombifrons (assembly GCF_027358695.1). Lineage (NCBI taxonomy): Eukaryota > Metazoa > Chordata > Amphibia > Anura > Pelobatidae > Spea > Spea bombifrons. The sequence continues at coordinate 7,034,695 of NC_071092.1, read as the reverse complement.
ACAGGCAAGCGGCACAGCGGGTTAGTACAGTGGCCACCATAGATGGCATCAGCTGCTGCTGAACCTCTTGGAAGCCCTAGCTGCCGGGCACCCTGCATGAATGAAATGCATTTAAATAGCGCTGCATAGGCCCAGACATTACAAGCGACAATGACCTCATTATCATATTCTTAATGCATATTCATAACCTAAACACACCCTCCAGCCCCGGCTGTCTCCGTTGCGTTGCACTAAAGCCCCGCCTAGTAGGTTGATACATATTAATAAGGAAGGGGGCGGCTGTCTCTTGACTGGACAGCTTTTCGCGCGATTATTGGGGGTCACGTGAGGGTTTCGCGCCAAACTCGCTTAGAGTGTAGACGTAGAGCGGATACTCGGAGAGCTACAGCATGGCGGTGAGTGTATCTATAGGACAGTACTGGGTGTCACAAAAAGTGCATAGTGCGGTTTATTAGTCCATACAGGGAACTACTCCTCAGCACCAGCGGAGCAGGCTCTCAATTGCATTGCAATAAATCTCCCTGCTGCGCTCGCCATGCCTTATGGGTGAGGGTAATGTGGTATTTAGTTGTACCTCGGCCTGGTCCGCAGTTTAAAGCGAAATCCCACGAATACAACATAGATCTACAGAGGAGAATAACTAAGCGTTTAAAGTGGAATTAAATCGAGTTATTATTGTCTGTCAACGTTTTAGCTCAATAAGTATAATAGCTGTTCTGGGTATGCTCTAAATGTGGAGCAGTCACCATGGTAACTGCTGGAATAATTTTCCTGTCTGATGCCCTGGTTGTCATTGATAACCTCATCAAGCTTACTGCTTTTCTGTGGGCATCTGTTATTTTTTATTCCTTTTTTTTATATATATACAGTCCAGTGGGTACTAGGGGCCCCCAAACAGAGCTGTGGCACAATCCCTAAAGATCCTTCTGTTTTGGACCCAACTAATGGATACAGAGCCCTTATTTACTGTACTCCCCGGGGAGCTGTCAGAATCCTGAGTATGGGTAACTTATTTGCTCCATACATCAGTTTCCGTTATTGGGACAGGAGTATGATTCAGCTTAACAATGATGTAGAAATGGCGGGGCGATGACATCATTACCAGTTCCACGTGTTTGTAAAGATTGTTTTTGTGATATATGCTTTTTTTTATTTTTATTTTTTTTTTCTTTCTTCAGGATTCATCAGAATCGTTCAGCATCGCAACGAGCCCCAGGACCGGGTCAAGGCGAGGGGATGCCCTGACATCCAGCCCTGGTCGGGATCTCCCGCCTTTTGAAGATGAGTCCGAAGGACTCCTGGGTGATGAGGGTCTCCCGGTGGATGAGGAGGAGGATGGAGAGGAACTGATTGGGGATGGCATGGAAAGGTATTTAAAAAAACAAGAGGTTTATTAGACAAGAGCTAGGACTGGCCTTACTGATGTTTTTTTTTTTTGTTTATTTAAGGGATTACCGTCCGATCTCTGAACTGGATGTTTATGAGGCCGAGGGGTTGGATGATGAAGACGCGGAGGAATTAACAGCCAGTCAGAGGGACGCCGCGGAGCAAGCCATGAAAATACGAGACCGGGAGTCAGGGCATGACCTGGGACGCATGCGCAGGGGGCTGCTCTATGGTACGTCTAGTGCTCTATAGGTGGAGGTTACTGATGTATGTTGATCTTGCGCACGTTTGTTTTTTTTGTTTTTCCCTCTTTTGTCAGCCTTTGTAAACTTTTTATTATTTAACAGATAGCGACGATGAAGAGGAAGATCGTCCAGCTCGGAAGCGCAGAATGGCTGAGCGTGCTGCTGAAGGCGCTCCCGATGAAGACGAGGAGATGATAGAAAGCATCGAGAATCTGGAAGACATGAAAGGTTACACTGTGAGAGAGTGGGTGTCCATGGCAGCGACCCGCCTGGAGATTTACCATCGATTCAAGAACTTCCTGAGGACTCACGTTGACGAACATGGGCACAACGTCTTCAAGGAGAAGATCAGTGACATGTGTAAAGGTACGCTTTCCCCTCAAAACCTGGCTGGTGTGTGGCGGTCACCGACGCACCCGGCTGCCAAATGTAAAGATTTAAAGTATGACGCGCTTTTAAGGGAGTCTCTAATATGTTTCCAGAGAACAAGGAGAGCTTGGTGGTGAATTACGAGGATCTGGCTGCCCGTGAGCACGTCTTGGCATATTTCTTGCCAGAAGCTCCAGCAGAAATGCTCAAGATATTCGACGAGGCGGCCAAGGAAGTTGTGCTGGTCATGTACCCCAAGTATGACCGCATCGCTAAAGAGATCCACGTCCGTATATCCCACCTTCCGTTGGTCGAGGAGCTGAGGTCTTTGAGGTGAGCTCCAAAGGCTTGTAATGCAGGACATAGTGTTCTGTATCTGGGGTCTGATTCCCCCCTGAAGTTGTACATTGTTCCTGTGCTATAAAAGCATTAAGCAACTGAAATTCTTTCTCTACTGATGCCGTTTATTTTTCGTGCCCACCTCAGACAGCTACATCTGAACCAGCTAATCCGAACCAGCGGGGTGGTGACCTGTTGTACTGGCGTCTTGCCGCAGCTCAGCATGGTGAAATACAACTGTAGCAAGTGCAACTCCATCATGGGACCCTTCTTCCAATCGCAGAACCAAGAAGTGAAGCCAGGCTCGTGCCCCGAGTGTCAGTCTCTGGGGCCCTTTGAAATAAACATGGAGGAGGTACGTGGCCCTCAATGCAATTGTGTGTAGCTGGAGCGAATGTTTTCATGGTGAACGATTTACTCGTGCAAAGTATCCAGTGCGAGTTTGGGACTGTTTAACAGGCCAAATAGAATGTAATACACTCTTTTTATATGTTCTGCGACAGACTGTGTACCAAAACTACCAGCGAATAACCATCCAGGAGAGCCCTGGAAAAGTGGCAGCAGGAAGGTTGCCACGCTCCAAGGATGCCATCCTGCTTGCGGATCTGGTGGACAGCTGCAAACCCGGAGATGACATAGTAAGTCAAATCTTAAGCTTTATGGGCAAATGATGACTTAGGCCAATGCGGACAGGCATCATTTTTGTTCTTTCTCCCTAGGAACTTACTGGTATCTACCACAACAATTATGACGGATCTCTAAACACTTCCAGCGGTTTCCCGGTGTTTGCCACGGTCATCATGGCCAATCACATCACCAAGAGAGATGACAAGGTGGCCGTGGGAGAGCTCACAGACGAGGACCTCAAAGCTATAATTGCGCTGTCCAAAGACGAACGGATTGGTGAAAGGGTGAGTTATAAGAACGTTGCGCGCATGTGAACTCCTGTCCGATTTGAGAGCTGTCCGTGTTTTGTAGCATGACTGAAACTGCTTTTTCTGCAGATCTTTGCAAGTATGTCTCCATCCATCTATGGGCATGAAGACATCAAGAGAGCGTTGGCACTTGCTCTGTTCGGAGGGGAAGCAAAGAACCCAGGTAGGTGGTTTGTATGGTTTTCATTGGCCAAGCACAGATTTATTGTTTCTTAAGCCTAAGCCGTATTTTTTTTGAACAATCGCTTTAACAAATAAAACCCACAACATTAGAATAAGTGTACCGATATCCCAGGCTGAAAAATAATTTGTGGGTTCTTGCATTTTCTCGGTATGCTGATTAGTGTGACTGATCGTTATTAAATTCTTGTTATTTACATCTTTCTCAACCAGGTGGCAAACACAAGGTCAGAGGGGACATCAATGTGTTGCTGTGCGGTGACCCGGGTACAGCAAAGTCCCAGTTTCTTAAGTACATTGAGAAAGTTGCCAGCCGAGCCGTGTTCACCACCGGGCAGGGAGCTTCCGCTGTGGGTCTGACTGCCTATGTGCAGCGCCATCCGGTCACGAAGGAGTGGACGTTGGAAGCTGGAGCTCTCGTTTTGGCAGACAGAGGAGTGTGCCTGATTGATGAATTTGACAAGGTAGGTGCCAAAATATCCCGGCCTGCTAGTCTAAGCATACACCTAAAAATTTTGAGGTTAAACTTCATTCTCTTTGATTTTGCTCTTATAGATGAATGACCAGGACAGAACCAGTATCCACGAAGCCATGGAACAGCAGAGTATTTCCATCTCCAAAGCCGGCATTGTCACCTCCCTGCAGGCTCGATGCACCGTCATAGCGGCTTCCAACCCTATTGGTACGTCAACGCCGTGGGGGATCAGGTGGTCTTTAGAGACCCAACAGCGCTGATGCTGCTCTCAAAGGGATTACAGTGTCAAAAAGCACACGGCAGAGATTGTTGTGGTTCATTGCAATACTGGTTACAGGGTCCTGTGCTTTTAAAACCGGTTCGATTCAGAGTTTCCAGTTTGTGTAATAGGGAAGCCAGAAAATGGACATTGTGTATCCACACTAGAGAAAGAAAAGCAAGAGACAGGATAACTTTTGTCTATTTGTTAAACCAAGAGCTTGTAGGTATTTTAATCCGGCTGTTAAAATGGGGACCATTTGATAACTTTTGCCCCATGGACTAGTAAAAGTAAATACCACAAAAAACAGTTTATTAAAGCAACGGACTGTTCAGTATTTTTCTCTGGTTTGCAGGCGGCCGCTATGATCCTTCATTAACCTTTTCGGAGAATGTGGATTTGACAGAACCCATTGTGTCTCGGTTTGACATCTTATGTGTCGTGAGGGACACGGTGGATCCTGTTCAGGTACTTGATTTTACTTCTGTTTATTTAAACCTGCCCCCAACGCTGTGTTTCAGTGAAATATCTCTACTTATGGGTTATGAGTTAAGGTGTAATGCTGGGTCTGTCTTGGCTCTTAGGATGAAATGCTTGCAAGGTTTGTGGTGGGAAGCCACATAAAGCATCACCCGAACAATAAAGATAGTGGAGATACAGAGGAGTTGGTGTTGCCCAATACGTTTGGAGTTGAACCGTTACCCCAGGAGGTACTAAGGAAGTACGTCATGTATGCCAAGGAGAAGGTTCACCCTAAACTGAACCAAATGGATCAAGATAAAGTGGCAAGGATGTATAGTGATCTGAGGAAGGAATCTATGGTAAGTAGGTTACTTTGTTGGTCATCCCTTGCTGATGGGCTTGTGCCATAAACATGTGGCTATAATCTGTAGGTGAATTTAATCTTTGAAAAAATAACCATTCTTTAATGCTATTGTAGTTTGGCTGTTGAATGCATTCTACTCAACCACTAGATGGCGCAGTCTTACACCTGCCTTCGTTTTTGTTGTAATGGCCTCTCCTGAGTCTAGGGAGTAATTTTAATATATTTTGGATTTTTGCCCTTACAGAAGTCTCTAGCCACCATTGACATTCAAACCGTTAAACGCATATAACTACTTAGATGTCTGAAGTTCAGGTACGCTTCTCGTGCGCATGAATTCATCCTGCGCTGACCTGCCTCCCTTGGTCTCTCTCTTCTTACACATAGGCAACCGGAAGTATCCCAATCACGGTGCGACACATTGAGTCCGTGATCCGCATGGCGGAGTCTCATGCACGCATGCACCTGCGAGATTACGTGGTGGAAGATGACGTGAACATGGCGATCAGGGTCATGCTCGAGAGCTTCATCGATACTCAGAAATTCAGTGTCATGAGGAGCATGAGAAAGGTGAGGCGGCTTTGTCTGTAGCTTTTCCATAGGATGGTTTCCTCTATATATGTGGCTGGCTTTAAGTCTGAAAAAAGGGATATCGTATGGAAAAAGTAACCATTTACGCTCTTTTAACTGCAAACTATATTCAGCTTTTGCTACTGGGAGGCAAGTCTTTATTAGTCTGCTTTTTCAGTCTTTATTTGTTTTTTTTTTCTCAATTCCTATTTGTTTTTAAACAGACGTTTGCACGTTACCTGGCGTTCCGAAGGGACAACAATGAATTGCTGCTGTTTATTCTAAAGCAACTGGTGGCAGAACAGGTCACTTACCAGAGAAACCGATACGGTGCCCAACAAGACACCGTAGAAGTATCTGAGAAAGATCTGGTAGAAAAGGTAAGGCTGCTGCTCCTTTTTGTGATGTTTGAGCTCTCTGTATCGCCTTCGGTCTCCCAGCTCGAAATAACTTTAGTCTAAGAATCCTTGTTAATCCTAAAAAAAAAGTTTCCTTGAAAGAAGTAATGTTTTAATGGGTTAACATTTGCACCCTTGGCAGTTCTTTAAATTTAATAAGCTCCATAAATAAAACCGCTGCACTCAGCAGATTAATTTGTCTGGGTCTGTCCTGCCAGGGAGTTCACGTAGATCTTGTTTGGCATCACCACGCAAATCAATCAGAGTTGTGTTGCCAATTCGGGCTTCTGTTGTATGAGAATTCATACAACAAGAGTTCCTTTCTGCCAATGCATGTCTACATCTAGCTTATCAAAAAAGCGTCAACTGTCCTGTTGCCCCTTTTAACCCCTTCATGACAGCCTGCACATGTACAGGCTCACAATGCGTTGTCCTTAAGGGGTTTTGATTTTTTCTTAAGCTCATTGCAACGTTTTTTTTTATAGTTTTTATGTAATTTTATTAAAATGAGATTTTTTTTTTTATAATTTTTAGGCTCGTCAGATTAACATCCACAACCTCTCAGCGTTTTACGACAGCGAGTTGTTTAAGATGAACAGGTTCTCGCACGACGTGAAGAAAAAGCTGATCGTTCAGCAGTTTTGAGACTGGACTTCTTGTTGTAATTCTGGCGTCTTCAGCGTCCCCACCGACGACCTTTCCGCTTACATTAGACTGTTTCAGAGTCTATCGCAGGAGCTGCGCTTACTGTCTGATATGGACCCCCGGAAGGGCTTGTTGGGACAATTGTGTTGGTTTGAGGAGGGTCCCCGTATGTAAATACTGGTTGGAAACCAAAACGTATCTAATGGATAATTCCCCAGACGTTGCCCCCCCCCCTCCCCAAATTGTTATACTTGTGGCAATTTAAAAACTTTTCCATGGAATATATTCCTGAGCCTGACGCCTTTCTTCTAGTATTAGTGCCAGCGGTCTGTCGAGGATGTTTTGCAGGAACCTCATTATTTTTGTATAGTGAATAATGTAATTTGTAATTGTTTTTCTAATGAAATATAAGCAGTTTTCTTGTCGCCATGTTGCGTGATTATTTCCGATGTCCTATAGGTGGGTGAAATTACCTTTTCATACGGATGTGCGAAAGGGCCGTGTTTCCCTTGATAATGTTATGGGACTTTAGAAAGAAGTACGGATATATTAGACTTTTGTTTCACCCATTCAAACAAATGCATCTCTCCGCTGATGTGGAGTGCGGTATCTACGACGACCAAGCACTGAGTGCTATGTCCGAGACGTTGCTATGGTAACTTGGTTGCCTTTTAAGAGAATCTTTTCTTTGTGGTCTTGCAAGGAATCGGCTTGAGTTCTCGTATACATCGCGCAGTTTCTTGTAGGGTGAGTGCTTGCTATGGTTTTGCATAGATTTAAAAACAAATCGTATTTAAAAAGTAACAAAGTCTTCCAATAATCCCGTAGCCTTCCGTCTTCAAGGATGTCCATCTTAGTACCGCTTCACATTGAGCTTGGGTCATTCCCATTTTAAAAATATTTAAATTGGGCTTTAAACTTTTTTTTTTTTTTTTTTTTTTTTATTTGCTTCATTAATAAAATTGCAACTATCTTCCATAGTTTTGCTAATTAAAGTTTCTGGAATGCCAAGAAAGAGCAAAATAATTTATGGATTAGAGCACCGATTAAGAGTCCTCATATAACGATACCCTTTGCTGCTTTCATTAATCTTAGTATTTTTCCAACTTTTTTTAGTGTGATTAAGCAAAAACAAATCTTATGCAGACAATAAATGGACTCTAATCAATATAGACATTAAATCTGGATTCTGTGCCCTTCGCCAGAAGCGGCTCGATCCGCGGCCGTTGTTTACGCGGATGTCTGTAGGCTAATTTTATACAGCAAGAAAATAGCAGATGGGTAATTAGAGGGGAAACTACACCGATCTACTCAATCAGGTCACCGTAATGTGCTGTCTGGCTGAGGAAAAGCCCTGCTGCTTGGTATAAATGTAATAACGACATAGTCACAGAAAAGAATTAGTGTATGAAAGGTCTATATTGTAATAGGTTAAGGAACAGAGCTGGATGGGTTTTTAGCACTGTAACTCTTAATTGTTGAGGCGTTAAGGTGTTAGTGCCCATCTCAGCCACCGTCTGTGCTTTGATACCTAATAAAAATTAAGGGATTCTCCCACAGGCTCTTTGGCAGCTAACAGGTTAATTGCTGGTTCTATAAATGATAATACTTGTAATGTCTTCCAATACACGGCCAAGTTCAATAAAAGTAGGATGTTGACTTCATTAAGGAAAGTGCCCTGATCCGGCAGTCAGGGTGGTAAATGGTTTATGACTTGTTCTCTAATCCTGATGTACAAGGCGATTTGCCGGAGGGGCAGGCTCTAGGACCGTGAGGGAGCCGTGGAGATATGCGGGCAGACACTGCACCAGCCCTGCAGGCAGGAGGGGAGCGTCTCGAGCGGATAGGGGTGATGGGCAAGGGGGCAACTCGAGCTTGCAGGGGTGACTAAAAGGCACCAATTCCAGGCTGGGCTTGTGAGGAGGGGATGCAACAGGGTGTGAGATTAAATAGCTGGGGTGTGATTACAGGGAAATACACCACCTTTATACCCCAGGTCTACCAACCTCACCCTGTATAACTGCCCCTGAATGCCATCATCTGCATAGAGCAGCATCCAGAAACCACTGGATTTATACCCTGGAGCGTAACCCCCAATCCTTACGCCTGGAATTCCAAAAACAGGATCACAGCACTGTATTTGGGATCATTACGCAGCAGCTACCCATCAGAGACACCCCCCCCCACACACACATTACACAGCAGAGACCCCCACACACATTACACCACAGTTAACCAGCAGAGACCCCACACACACACACACACACACACACATTACACAGCAGAGACCCCCACTTCATATAACTTGGAGCTGTGTATTTGCCAGATGCTCGCATGCATGTGAAGTATAACATTTAAAGGGACAGCCCTTTACAGCCAGGCAGCCGGACTCCACCTACAGTTGTGATTCTCCTGGAGACTGCTGAGCCCACGCTGGCCCAGAGCTTCACGGAGAGACTTTGGAGAGCATCTAAGAGACACCAAGACGAGATCTGGCATTTTGTGCCCATCCCTGGGAAGCAGAGATGCCCTCTGTCCAGAAGGTGTGCCAGCACTGACGTCAATATGCTTCTGCCAAGGCATCTATTTTTGGGTAAGCTCAGCACCCCATCATTTGTTGCATTACCTAAATTTACTCTTTGCCGCAGCGAAACGCTCTTCGTTTTATGCATGTAAGATTAAAAAAAAACGATGCAGTGATCTGAGAACCTGCGACTCTCTTTAAAATAAGAAATTACAATTTGCACGCCTGTCTCATTTACAGCCCCGGAAAAAAAGATGAGAAATGTGTAAACCCAGAAAATGTAAAATGTTTCATTGAAGACAGGGTATTTTTTTTCCGATTGTTTGCAATTATTAAGCACCGGATCCGATGACACCGACTTCATTTGCAGAAGTTGCATTTTTTCCCCTTATATTCCATAAGCCTACATTATATGGCAAGCTCTTTTCTGCCGGGGTGGCCGTCCCTACGGTAGGAAACCAGCGGGTATTTAATGCCCCGGACGGCAGCCGCTGTTGGTTCAGGACCTGCTGGTTTTGTTGATTTTGTCTGAGGTTGTGTTTTGTGTAATGAGATTAAAATCCTCGGTGGCTGTTAGAGATTCATCGTCCTAAACAGGCCCTGGAGGATCACGCAAATTAATTCATGTGTGTGTGCGTGACACTTACACGCTGTCTCCCATTAGGCGGTGCAGCGTGGCGTCTGCAACCGAGAAGAACTGGGAAGACTCTCTCCCCATCCACGGAAATAAACATACGGCCACGCTTAATGAACCTAAATATTTATGCCGCGGCGCACATGTCTTAACATAGAATTAAAATATAAGTGTGAATTTAAATATAGATATCATACCCAGTGAACATTCCGAGCTCCTAAAAAAGAGAGACATTAGGGGAGGAAAAAAGGGACGGAGGGATTTGGGTACCAAAGAGGGACTGTCTCTCAAATACAATTACAAATAATAAAGAAAAGTCTTTGGATGTAATGGTTTATAAATACAATATTACCAGTTTCCAATAAGGATTAAACTAGTGATCACAATGCCAAATGTAATTTATGTGATAATCATATTTTTATGGATACTATCCTGGTTCTTTGTAGGGTTCCTCTGTTTCCTTTCTGTTGATGCCGAGGAACCCCATTCTGAAGGATTTTCGTCCACCTCGCTGCTGGACTTTCCCTTATCCCAGCTGAGGGGGTTGGATTCTGCTGACCATGAAGGCGAGGGGTACCAGGAGCCGGATCCCATGCAGGAGTTTCTCCACTCACATCAAGGTTCGGGCTTCTCCAGTCAGGAGACAGAAGAGACCTCAATATTGCAGTCTGCTCAGTTTTTTGAGGATGATGAGGAAGGACACCTGAATAGAAGCAGTGAAGGCCACGCGGAGGTCCAGACAGGTCAGTGGAGTGCCATCAACAGGTGATAATGACAAAAGGACAGGTTGAGCATGAAGACCTCTCCAAACTAAAAGTGAGGATTTACATAGTAACTTCAACAGGAGAATTCTATCTCTTTGGAGATATGTCCCTCCTAAGTAAACCTAGACCAGCGAAAATGTTAAAACCTACAGTATAAAAATAATTTCCTGAATTTCATAAAACTGTTACGTGGCAGTTGGGAGAGATTTGTGGATCTTCTATTCAACAACACCTAGAGAGCCTTCTTCAGAGGGAAAGCTCTCCTGTACCACCACTTTGATTGAGCTCTTACGTCAATCATCTACCACCTCTGAGGTTAGGTACTGTCAATGCCATAAAAAAGTGAAAATAAGGCTTTTCATAATATTAAAGAATGGCTCTTACATGGACAAATTTATTGAGAGTATAACATGGACTCCAAATCTACCCAAGTGCCACTTTAATTGATCTAAAATCCATTACTTTTTTTTATCTGTTGCAGATAACCCAACTCATGCCACCAGCTACGAAACCATCCAGGAAGAAACTAGAAACAGAAGCAGTCACACTAATGAAAATCCAGACGCTCCTACGTCTTTGTGGCCTATAGACTCAGGAGAGGTACCGAGGCAAGTGTCCCCTGATACCAGGACCATAGCAGAGAAGGGAACTATGCAGCCAACAACTCTGAAGGATGAGATATCGCCAACTCCAGAACACGAGTGGACAATATCCACGCTCATATCTGCTGCTCCCATACAGCCAACGACCAAATCATCTAGGAAGTCCAAGAAACATTCAGCGTCCAGGAACCACCACGTCAACCGCGAAGTCTTGCCCCAGCCAGAACATCATGTGGTTTCCCAAGGTGCGAATCCTCATGTAGGGCACAGGGCTGAGGGTGATGGAAGCATGGTACCCCAAGATGAAGAAGAAGAAAAGATGAATCCTCCGATGCAGTCCACACTACAGGACAAGGGCAACGCACAAAGAGATGTTCCTACGGTGGTACCATTGGGCTCAGAGCAGGTAACTGCTTCAAAGGCATTTTTTTTATCTTCTACAGCTACGTCTGGATAAAATGGGTCCAAGAGAAAATGGAGGGGGAGACAGGGAGGAAAGGCAGACAAGCCCGTGTCCTCTCATTCTGCTTCTCCTCCAGATTAAAGGGCGAGTGATCTTTCCATTTCTAAAAGTCACGTCACTTGTTTCTTCTCAGGTGATTTGCAACGACTGGATTAATCTGGCTGGAAAAAATTACGTTATTCTGAACATGTTGGATGACATTGATTGTGTAAGTAACGATGCTTCTTAGGGCTACAATTCATCGTTGCCCTTAGTTACACACAACTCCCATTTTTAACATGCGCAAAGCCCGTTTCGCTTTGAACCTGGCTTTGTGCATGACCAGTAACTGAACTGGCAAAGAGTCAAGGTTCGGCTGACCAGACCAGCCTGGGGTAGTTGGCAGCTATGGCTGAAGTGCTTTTAGTGGCGGTACACAGCCCTGCCTGTGCAAAATACGCCCTTCAATCTACAGGGCCTGCCCGAGAGTTACTGGTCACCATGGAAACAGGCGGCTGTCTCTATTAACCATCTCCAGGGTCTCTACATCGCCATGGAAACAGCAGACATGATTAGATGTCCATAGAGGGAGGGAGACGTATTAAACTGCTCGGTGACCTTTTCTTTTGTGAATTGACCCTCTCCTTTCTGGGCCTAAATAGTGAAAATCATGATTTTTTTTTTTAAATGAGGGGTTCTGGTTAACCCTTTCCCGAGACAGAGGTTATCTTTTGAATTTCGGGGGTTTGCCGATGGAACTGCATGTAGAACCAGATTCTTAGTTGATTATAAGCCAACATTTCCAAAAAAAAACAACAAACCAGAATGATAATTATATTTACGAGATGTCCTAAACTTGTATTTTTTTTTAAATATATTTAACAGGAACAGTTTAGGTGGCAGAACGGGCAGCAGCTGCTGTCACTTCTGGAAAAAGCTCTGTCTTGGAAGGCAGAGACCCCCCAAAAAGACTGGGTGATATCCCTGAGCAAGCCCAACGAGAATGACAATCATCTGCTAATGACCATCACAGAGGAGCAACGTGAGTCCCCTGTACATACACAACACAATGTGCCACAAGCGACACTACCACGGGCAAAAGACCAACAAAGTTACCTAATAACACAACGCATGCGCTGAGCATCGCCCTGCCTGTCCGGTGAAAACCCACCAAAGCAAAGCCACAAACGGGGCACATAAAGGAGCCACTCGTGGTCCTGAGGAAGTCCTTTAGACAACATGGTGGTCATATTCCACCATATTTCCATAGTGGCTTAAAATCTTATAATTGGGGTACAACTGCCCCCTGCCACCCTCACAGATGGGCCGTCACCCATAATCCCCCATGGTTCTTATATCCTAAACCTAAAGCGCCAGACATTGTGCAGATTCATGGGAGCACGTGTAGCACACGTTGGTGAAGATTTAATGACCATCCAAATGTTTGATGGGGATTTCATTACCGAAAGGCAAAACCGACTCATTAAAATGAGAAGCAGTTGCATGCGTTTAAACTTTTCCTCCGAGACCCCATAAAAATGAGTTATAAAGTACAGGAGCCATAAAAGTCTAGAGTAACGGGGTAGAACTTTGCTCCGCAAGGCTTGTAAACACACAGGGAGTTAGGATAGTATGGTAACGCTCACACGATGTTAATTGGTCAATTATGTTTTAATTAGAGGAATCATAAAATTCTCTCTCTGGTGTGTGTGTCAGCGCTTCCATATTTTGGAATTCTCGGCGTAGCTCGAATTTTGTATCACTGAATGTGAATTAACGGAATTCCTGCAAATTCAATTTGTCTTCTCTCCCGAATTCTAGGTGTAGTCCCTATTAAAGACGTCTTCACTGCCTTGGAGGACATAGAAAGGAGTCTCACAGAGGTGAGGACTGTTCTCATCCATTGGCGATATAAAGCTATACAATAATACGGAAAAGGTCTCAGCCTTTATGGAAGGTAGTCAGAAAGTGGATTAGAAAATTGGTTCTTGAAATGCGGTCTTCTTCTCTGTAGATCGGCATTCAAAGTTATTCCACCACAGTCGTCTGTGAACCAGACCCGGACCTCCCCCGGAGTGATTACGGCAAACTCTTCATCGTTTTGGTCATCATTGGATCCATATGTGTGATGATCATAATAGCTGGAAACATCTATATCTGCTGGCAGAGGCGCTTGCCCAAACTCAAGAACATGGTGAGTCCATTAATTATTCCCCTCTAGAACCCAAACAAATGGTTAGTAATTGAAAAATAATTCCTAATCATGTAAAGTCTTACCTCGTTTGTTTGAATAAAGGTGTTTTCTTTGTCTGTTTCTTGGATCGTCTACGTAACCACTTCTCCCATAAGAAAGAGTGAGCATTGTGGTGATGTTGAGCGACCTGTTGGCTACTCGTAGTATAAGTAGGAATTTTGTAGGAATGACAGCAGATTGGGTTATTTCACTAACCTCCTGCCTTTTTTTTGTGCTTCCGGAAGAAGGAGCTGCACTTTGTTGAAAATGGTTGCCACGATAACCCAACGCTGGATGTCGCGATGGACGCCCAGTCGGAGATGCAAGAAAAGAAGCCAAGCGTGAATGGTGGCACGTCTCACCGGGTCGATGGCTGGCAGACCCTCATCAACAGTAGCGGCAAGGAAGAGGCTGAAGTGATTGAGGAAGATACCCACCTGTAGAGACCGAGCCAGCGGCTCACCAGAGTTTGTAGATCGCATTCGGCACCTTAAATTCATAGATTTTCAGTTTGCGAGCACCACATGCTGCTTTGTTAATATACCCACCAGAATGAATGCCAAGAACATTCTACGCCAGCGGATTAACTAATACATTTCCAAAAAGTTTGCAAAAAGTGCCCCTTCCCATACTGCCCTTAGTTATGTGCCCTATAGCCGTTCCCAAGAAGCGCAGGGTTAGAAACCCTAACTCGTAGTCCATTCTTTAGCAGAAGACAACATATTGGGCTGCATTACTTATCCGTGTCATTCCCTCTTCCTCGTCTGAGACACCACGTCCGCCTACCTAATGCCTACTCCTAGACTTATGGAGTGGTTTCATAGAGGAGGAGGATTGTGTCTTTGGTATTTCTGCCTATCGGCGAATACATTCCATGTTGTCTTTCCAAGCGACCAGTAATTAATTCATTGGATGTAACACAAATGTTGTTTTTTATGGCACTTAATTAGTCCAAAGATCAGCTGGGTATTTTTCCAAAGCATTTGGGGGCTGTTCTGATCCCCAGGGTCATGAAAGTATTAGATTGCTCTGGAGATCTGTAATGTGACATTAAGAACATGAGATCACACGTGGAGCAATCACAATGGACGTTGTGGTAATGAACTGCATTCGGCACTTTTATTATTTATTTTTCATTGATTTGTATGGCACCATCATAGTCCGTAGTGCTGTACAGTGGGCAAACAGGACATAATAAGTAGTGCATCACAAAATATTTTGGATTTACAGAAACAGAAGGTGAGGAGCGCTCAAAGGAGTTTACAATCCAGAATTAGATATAATGTTTCTTTGATGTAACTTGAGTCTAAGATCTAAAAGCTTAGAGAATGTCCAGAAACATTTCACCAAAACCTCTTCATTCCAAACCCAAAGAATCCCCTCGGAGCCCAATTTTATTTTATTGCTTAACTCGCCTTTCCTCAAATTCCAAATCCGGAATTCTTTTAATACTCACTTGTAATTAATTGTCAGTTCCCGACGATGCCTCTTTTTGGAAAGTAAATTTATATTAACAGGGCCGAACTGGCGGTGACGGGCATCCCGGGGGGTGGATGATCGCGTAAGTGAGGCTGACGGTGGGATATGCACAGGGCGTACGAACGCCTGAAAATCTCCAGGTTTCGCCTGGAGACTCCGGGTGAATCTCTGGATCATGGGGGTGGCGTTTAGGCATGGCCCAATCCTGCCCATTTCCCCTCCCACCCCTTACAATTCTAATGTGTTTGAGGCTAGCAACGCCCACACCGTCATCGGCACTAGCCAGTCCCATCAGTCGGCCCCGCCCAGTGATGTCAGTGGACCGCCCACTGGCGTCAGCAGACCTGACTTGTTGACATCGACGGACTTGCCCACCCGCACGTAGCTTGCGGCCTGGCATATCCAGCCTCTGGGGGGGGATTCCTGTCAATGTGCTATTTTAGGAGTGCAAAAAAGTTAAGTAAATGTAAAGGAATGATCTAGAACCCAAATATTTAAAGCATGCGCTGCATA
The DNA here is from genome assembly GCF_027358695.1 of Spea bombifrons. NCBI lineage: Eukaryota > Metazoa > Chordata > Amphibia > Anura > Pelobatidae > Spea > Spea bombifrons. Next base: position 7,018,880 of record NC_071092.1, on the reverse strand, counting down.
TCAATCAACCTTCAGCACTGAACATGAACAGAGCACCTTAATTATCCCTCCGTAGGCGTCATGTAACACCACCGTGGTTGCACTTTCTTATATAAAGCAGGTACGGGGGTCTTAGAGGATAAGATTAAAGAGCAAGGGATCTTATCACCATAGCAACCAATAGAATGTTCCTGCTTGTTGGGCTTCTCCATTGGTTGCTATGGTGATAAGATCACTTTTAGAACTTTGCACTAGAATCGTTATGAACTTTGATAGTTAAAGATTGAAACGATATTGAACTCTATAGTAAAAACAGGTTGGGGAGGACATTGGCAAAAGAGCTTGCACTCTATCAGTATTGCTGTCGGAGATATACTCGTGCATTTTCGGTTTGTATTGAGCAGAGTATGTTTTACGTATCGTCGGTAGTATATTTATATTTCAGTAAAACGTGTTCCGATATCTGGTTCTTCATATTATAGTTGCCGCCCACCTGACGCTGTTATAATTTTCATCGTTGCTGAACATTAAACGTTTAGATGACGCTGGACGCCTGTTGGGTTTTTATTCAATTATTTATTATTATTACATCTTGTATATGTAGGACTGATTTAGTTCATCGGCATACCTGGGTACAGGTAGCAGGTGGGTGTACTGCCATCGGTGGGCGGTCCCATCAGGCAGAAACATTTAATGTGATAGGAAGGAAGTGGGCGTGTCTAAATGCTCCTCCCACAACCGGTAGATTTTGCACGTCATCTGGAGCACAATATTCCATTTATAAAACACCTTTATTACTATTTCTAAACAGATTATTGGGGCTTTTAGGGCTGTAGAACCCTGTGATCACATCAGTTCAAAGAGGGACATTTGTGCATTAGAGGGTGTGGTTAGGGGTGTGACCAAGGGTGGGACTTCACTATAACTTTAATGTGACTTTACAAGCCATTGATTTCTAATTCTTCCGTTAAATAAGTAATAAGAAGAACAATTTATCTCGGTTACAGAACATGATTTATAAACTATTTCCTGCTGTTTCTATACATGTTATTTGGGGCCTTTAGGGCCTCGAACTCTGCGATCCCCTCGTACATTCCGAGCTCCTAGAAAAGAGGGCATTATTGGAGGAAACAGGGACATATGGGTTTAGGGAGGGACTGGCCCTCCTTAAGAAGGACTTATGGAAGGTATGAGAGTAAAATTACTGGAAAGAACAAGTTTTCGCCTATGTAACGGTGGAATGCATTTTGTGGGCGGGGTTATGTTTTGGTGGGCGAGGTCTTCTACATTGCCAAAACATGGGCGGTATTATTACTATTGGAGGAAGAGGCCGTGCTCTCGTGGGCGGGGTTAATATTTGGGGGCGGGGTTATAGTTGCTTGTGTCAGTGCGGCTCTCAGCTGTAGTCCAAGTCCGCTCTGAGTGTGTTCCCGTCGGGCCCAGCAATCCCCTCCCTCCGCTGAGCTCTACCGGTGCTTCCGCTTGCTGCGCCCCGTACCCACCGGGTCAATGAGCCGCTCTGTTCGCCCAGCGCCGTGCCCGGGCCAATGGACACCAACGATCTGTTCAGCAGCTGCAGGAAGGGAGACATCTTCAGAGTGCGGTGAGGGGCCTGGGGGCAATAAGTGGGCCGGTGGCCACCCGGCCTGGGAGCGGGCACTCGCACCTACCCGGCCTGGGGACTCTTCCCAGCACACCTACACTGCGAGTGAGAGGAGGCATTCACAGTATCAGGGGGCAGCCATTTACCCGGCCTGGGAAGCGGTGGGCACTCGCTTGGGCGGGTTTCATACACTCCCCCTGCTTAGCAATGGGCACTTATGGGGCACATTACACGTATCCCGCCCGGCAGGCTTAACGACTGCATCCCAGTTCCTGCTGCCTGTAACCCCCTCCCAGTTGTGAAATGAATACAATAACACCGTGTAACAGGGGTAGTGTGTGGGGCAGGCAGGCAGGCAGGCAGGGGATAGTGAGTGGCAGGCAGGCATAGTGAGTGGCAGGCAGGCAGGTGATAGTGAGTGGCAGGCAGGCAGGCAGGGATAGTGTGTACCGTGTTATAGTACTTGCTGCTCTTATATTTGTAATTTCAAATCCAGAAGGGGGTTTGGCAGTAAGTGTGTAACGCGCCAGCAGGGGGCAGAGCGGCAGCATGTTATACAACCCCCCCACAACAACCCCCCCTGTCAAATCCTGCTAATGTTTACAAACTGACATTACACAAGGTGTGTGTGTGTATGTATGTATGTGTGTATGTATGTATGTTTGTGTGTGTGTGTATGTGTGTGTGTGTGTGTGTGTGTGTGTGTGTGTGTGTGTGTGTATGTGTGTATTTGTTCGCCACTTCACCAGTTAAAAAAAATGCTTCAAACATAATTACAATACTATGGTTTACATCATAACACTAATTGTGTGCTAGAAATGTGTAGATAATATAAATAAGATGTATAAATATATGATATGTAAATATGTGTAGATGATATGATATAAGTGGTAAATGCGCAGTGTTGTTATTGGCTGGTCACAGTTCCGCCTCTTTATGGGATTTGATGGTCGGTCGGATCAGACTGCGCATCACTTTAGAAACTATCGGAATAGTGAAAGAGATTATTATCTTTTATTTATATCACGACAACAATTATACGCTCACAGGGTCTGACAGACTGAGACGACCCGATGCTTTATGTAACCCCGGGCCGGCTCGCAAGAGCTTACAATCTAGAGAATATAGTAGTGCTCTGGAATGTCAAAATCAGTAAATTATTATTCTTTCAGAAAATGAACCATTTATTAGCTGTTACGCGGTTCTGCTCCGTCTGAATTTATCCTTTTGCGTAATTCTAAGACACCAAAATCATTGCCATTTTCTTTCTCGTTTTGAGGGAATTGTCTGTTTCTCAGCATTTCTGTGTTTTTGTTACTATATTCCTTTAACGACCTGTTTGCCTGGATCTGCTTGGAGGGCCGCCAGCCCGATATCTGGTGACACGAGATACTCTGCGCTCGGCTGCGTTGAGAACATTTTCTCGCCTTTGGACGGCCGCCCGTGTCGCGGGGAGAGGTGTCCGCGATCCCCGTTCATTTCGATTCTTTTCCCCCCGCAGACACCTTGTGGAGCAGAGAGACGTGGAACTGAATGTCCGAGACAAGTGGGACAGTACTCCATTGTAAGTTACGCCAGGAGGAAGGGATGTCATGTAAGGAAGTTTTGTTACTGATTGGGTAGTAGCTAAGTGGAACAGCCTCCCAGCAGAAGTGGTAGAGGGTAATACAGCGTGGGGATGTAAACATGCATGGGATTGGCATATGGCTCCTGAGCAGGAGAAACGTGCGGATTAGGTAAATGTTAAACATAAATATTATATTGTTATATATATTATATATTAAAAAACATAAACATCTCATGGGGAAAAAAATAACATTTTGACAATTTTTTTCCTTCCTCATCTTAAATATGAAGTCAGATCTCGCGTGTTGTTGGCGATGACTCCTCAGAATCCGGAACGTCTCTATAATTATTCTAATTGAGATAACGTGGTGTCTCTTATCGTAATATTTGCGGTCTCGTTGTTTTAGAGCGCGCTGTTGGCGTCACATCTCATGCCCTCTCTCTCTTTTCTTCTGAAAGATACTACGCCTGTCTTTGTGGACATGAAGAACTCGTGCGTTATCTTTTAGCCAACGGTAAGATAAACGTAATAAAACAAATTCCAAGTGAATCGTATCAAAGGCTCTCTGTGCTAAACTGACCAATCGTAGCGTAGCGGCGCTCTCTACGGGTCTACAAACCGTAATTTATTAAAAACCCCGTAATCTGCGGGTTCCAGCTCTGTACGTTTATGATACGGCATTGATCGTTCTGGGAATGTAGTAACCTAGCTTTACCCACCGGTAAAAGCTATAAACGATAGAAGAAACATTACTGTTCTAGAGCTTCTTGATCCGAGGAGAAGTCTTCATTGGCTTTTGGAGTCAAGGAGGGATCTGACAAAATTTGAAAAATAGGGGGTTTTTAAAAAAAATGTTTTGCCTTCTTTTGGTTTAAAAGCAGGTAGGATGGGTAGAAGGGTAGAGCTTGATGGACTTAGGTCTTTTTTCAACCAGAATGGCTTTTTATGTTATCGCTTAATCCATCGTCTTTGGGTTTCTACTGGCTGTACTTGCGGGGGATGCGATCCTATTAGAGGGCGAGGAACGCTTGGTGGCTAAAACCAACGGCGTCCCCGTCAGGACGTTACTCCGTCGAGCTGATCCTTTGTACCATACGGTACGTCTCTGATCTCAACGAGTTCCTCTCCTTCTCTGTCTCAGGCGCAAAGTGTGAAGTGAACACTTTTGACGGCGAGCGCTGTCTGTACGGAGCCTTGAGTGACGCCATCCGCCGGCTGCTGAAAGAATACAAGCAGATAACGGCCAAGTGCATGCAGAGGGATTATTACGATGACTTCCTCCAGAGGTATTTCCTTGATAAGGGGGACGCGGACGGGGGGGGGGCGCTTGGAACGGAGCGGTAATGTCTGGATTCCGGGCGGAATGTTTGATATACCGTGTTATTCCTCCTCGCGTTGCAGACTCTTGGAACAGGGCTCGTACAGCGATACGGTATTCCTCGTGCACGGCGAGTCGTTCTGCGCCCACCGATGCATTCTCAGCGCGCGCAGCCCATACTTCGCCGAAATGTTCGAGACCAAGTGGAAGGGCAAGAAAGTTATTGCGTTGAAGCACCCGCTGGTAAGGCTGGGGGATCGGATAGATATCGCGTCGGCAGTGGTTAGCACATCAGCGCAATATTAACATTCTATATTATCGGTTTATTAATATAGCGCCTTCATATTCCGTAGCGCTGTATTATGGGATCACAGGGGGTTGTGCATAGCGGGCTCGTGAGACACATTGGAAGGAATTTGTTACCCAAATGGCATTTATTCTCTTGGTGTAAATTATTATCCTGTAACTTTGTGTCGTAGAAATATACCCAACGTGTAGATAAGTCCGGTTTGTGAAGCGCGAGTGGTAATTGCCCCGCTGTTTAATAAACGACCTGCTTGTGTTTTTGTTTCCAGATTAACCCAGCTGCCTTCGCCTCTATTCTGCAGTATCTATACACAGGTGAGGGAAAAGCTCCCAACAAGTATCATGAAGCATGTCACGCGTTTAACCTTAGCTCGGAAGTTATGCACGGATTAGGCAGCGATAAATTCTGGATTAGGTCTGGGGTGGCAGGTCCAGGGGCGGGGGGGGGGCAGCAGGGATCCTCCGGCTACTCGATGGTCCAGTTAAATGGGAGATCCCTGATCTCGCTGTGCGCCATGGGTTCCTTTCGCGCTGCTCCTCCTTTACAGGTGGCATGCTGGGATATCACATCATATCCTGATGCCTTTAAGTAAGGTCAGTGGTGCGGAGGGGGGTGGTAGGTGGCCACTGGACCGAAGGTAAATACATCACTGTAGAAAAGGACTATAGCATAGATACAGTAATTGTTAGTGCTTGTTGGTTTGGCTACAATGTATCGATGTTGGCCAGTATTAACATGTCTCTGGTGAGGAGCAGTTTGCCCTTCTGGGCAGGAACCTCAATACTGTGAAGTATAACGTGACTAGTCCATTGAAAACATCTACCCCCTCCTTCTTTTAGAACTTTTATATTGTGATAAATAAACATGTATATTAGAATGTTGACGTTTTTGCTGTAACGTAAGTTATTCTCTCGCTTTATCTCCTGTGGGCGATGTTTACTTGTCTTTCTTCCTCTGGCAGGCCGGATGGACATTGATGTGGAGCATGTCGAAGACTGCAAGAGGTTGGCCAAGCAGTGCCGCCTGCAGGACCTCATTGAGGAGCTGGAGGAGAAGTGTAAGAAGGTTTATGAGTTTGGTACGTGTTTCACGGCTGCACCCGCTTCTTCTACTTTAGGAAAACCTCCGCATGGTGATTAGAGTGTGACGTGCTGGAGATATAAATGATCAGGTCTTTAGACGTGTGGCATTCGGATAAGTTCGGGGGGGGAGTCTGGGAATGTTGGTGTAAGTTAAATGGTAGATCATAATAAAATTGGCTGAATTTTAGGCATATTTTATGGGAAGGTCTGTGAAGATTTTCCGCAAGGTGCCGTAGTTGATTAAATGGCGTATTTTTGTACAAACTACAGTATCGTCCAAACCGGGGACATGCGTAAAGGTCCTGACCGTGGAACCGGCCGGAAACTGTCGTCTGCAGGAGGATTTGGCGATTCTCGCGGATTGTGCCTTGCCGTCTGAACTTCGGGTAAGGTGACCTCCCCTCAGCACTGGCCAGGGGAGGGCTGACACTTTCTTGTGTGGGGAGGTTAAGCCAAGTGGCCCCATTGGCCCCCCCACCCTCCAGGGTAACTCACATATGCACTGGCGCAAGTATTTACACACTCACGCTTACACACACTTATACACTCACGCTAGCACACAGTTGCCCCTCTGCCCCCTGGCACTGGCTGTGTTTGGGAGATGGACCAACAATCCCATCTGTCTAGTTTGGTGTTTTAAACGTTGCTGGTTGTTCCGTTTAATTAAATTCAGAGATTAAACAAGAAATAAATAAATCAGGGGCTCCTGTACTACCTGGCTGACAACCCCCCTCTAGCTTGAGTCCAGCCTGCCTGAGCTATTAAAGGTTTGAAATACCCCGGCTGCCCCCTGGGTCACGGCTACTAAATATAACTTTAATGCTTGGGAGTAAGGAACAGAATGTTTGTTTCCCTCCGCTGGCAAACTTCGCTTTAGAAATGGCCAATGGGACGTAATTATAGAAACGCGGAGGAAGAAAGCCGTGGGTTTCCATCTCTCAGTGGGGTTTATTCACTAAGGCGAGAGTTGGCATTTGAGTTTCCAATAGTGAATTCAGGGAGCTGAAATCAAAATTCAGACTTATGTCCTTGATACAGTGCCTTGCAGTGTGGTTACTGCAGTGCATCGGGATAACATGTTTCCTTTCTACTCTTTAATCTCTTCCGTCTGATTTATTCTTCGGCAGGTTGGGTTCGGGGAGCTCCCCTTCGACAGTACAGACAATTTCAGCAGTTATCCCGATGTGTGCTTCCAGATTGAAGACTACAATTTTCTGTGTCACAAAGTAAGTCCGGGCATGTGCCGACTTTGTATGATGCGGTTTCTGTGAACATACATACGACCGCGTTCTTCATAAAGATGCATAAGGGAGCCATAGAGCAAGGTCTGGGTGTATTGGTATCCATACGGTGCCAACAGACCCACATGGAGCTGAGGTTAGGAGGCTCCCCAAGTTTCCTGATTGTCTCTCCATTGAGCGAGGGAGTTGTGACCTTAAGGACACTCTCGCTACTTTGTTATGAAATAGTTAATTTATTGCTGAAAGTGGATTTCACTAAACCATTGCAGACACGGCCGGAGATTCATCCTGTCCTCTGTATCTTTCATCTTTCCATTTTTTCCTTCAGTCTTTTTTCTGCGGCCGGAGCGATTACTTCAAAGCCCTGCTGGAGGATCATTTCAGCGAGAGCCAAGAGCTGCAGGCGCAGCCCAGCATCCCGGCCATCAAGCTTCACAACATCACAGAGGAGACGTTTCTGCGAGTTTTGTACTATATATACAGCGATGACACCGAGGTGAGACGCTCCTTCTTTCACTGCGTGGAAAAAAGAACTTTTAAACCTCCCCTCCTTTGGGTCTCTGCCCCTCCTTTGGGTCTCTGTTGAAGACTGAGATCTATAACCTGTAGTGGGATCAGAGGATCCTTCCGGTGATTCTGTACACTTTGATTCTGCAACACAGGTGATGTATCCGTGATCTTCAAGCAGAACGGTCCAAGATAGAATCTGTTTATTGGCTGTGATTACGGAGGACTTACACATGGTGTTAAAGGTGCTTTCCTACCAACTCTGATCAGTATAGTAATTACATTCAACATTAGAAACCTCAGTCCTAGTGCTGATGACTATTTTTTTTATCATATAAAATTCTGTCTCATTCATAATGTTTTGCTGGGAACACCTTATTGTCATGTGACGCAAAATAGCCACTGATAGGTTGATAACAGGTTGTATTGGTTCTTTTCTTTCTTTTTTTTTTGATTCATCAGAGAAGAAAAAATAAAATGACAGATCTGCTAAGGTTTATTTGTTCAACATACATGAGGGTAGTTAAGTGGAACAGCACCTTTAACACGAAGTGTATCTGGGCTGCTAAATTGCTGGGTGTGTTATTGGCAGCCGCCACCAGGTGGCACCAGGGCTCTAGTTAGATATATATTTCTGTACATAGATCATGCGTGTTAAAGTCACGCGGTGGCACTCTATATGTACACACAGCCTGTTTAACCCCTTCATGAACTGGCAATTGCTCTGCATATTTATGGGGAGGCCTACCCTCTGCTGATCTCTGCCTGTTCCCTTCCCTTTTCTTCTTCCATGAAGTATTGTGATCGTGCTCGTTGATACCTTGCAGATACTGGGCTGTGTGGCAGCTTTTGTCATTATCACCCGGTGACAGCGCTCCCTAAACCACGAGCCGATACAATGTAACGGACGGGATCCTTCTTTAGGGCCCTCTGTAAATATGTTTAGTTTCCCTTTGACATGTATCGTCTCGTTTAGAAATATTCGCTCGGTCCGTGATTGTCCTCTTCGTTGTGTCTTCTGATCTCCTTCCTTTATAAACGTGTTTCTGTTCCCGCAGCTGTCGCCTGAGAACGCGTACGAGGTGCTGTGCGTGGCCGACATGTACCTGCTGCCTGGGTTAAAGCGCCTGTGCGGGAAGACGCTGGCGCAGATGTTAGATGAAGACAGTGTTATCGGCATCTGGAAGGTGGCAAAGCTCTTCCAGCTGACGCGGCTGGAGGATCAGAGCACGGAGTACATGGCGCGCGTGATCGAGAAGGTATGTTATGACTTGGCCAGAGATCATCAGGGCTCCCTAAACTCTGCATGGAACGTATGGCGGCAGCAGCAACTTGTATTTAGGTTGTTGAGGACTTTTCCGGTTTGTTTTTGTAACTGTTGATTGAACGTTGGCTCAACTCGATGATCAATAATGAAGCCGTAGCGGCTCTTTAATTATTATATTTATGGGGTTTCCAACTCTCTTCGTCCGCAGCTCGTTGATAACGAAGAGTTTGCTGCTGCGGTGCGGGAGGATGCGGCGGCCGTAGAAATGCGTCAGGAGACGGACTCCATACCTCTGATCGATGACATCCGTTTCCACATCACAAGCAACGTGCAGACCTACAGCGCTATAGAGGAGGCTAACCAGAGACTCGATGCCTTAGAGAGGCTGCTGGCCAATTTGGGGCTAGATTGCTAAACCCGATGTGCTCCGATACACTGGGGAATAGGGGGTTTTACATGGTCGTTGGGTATTTAACAGCAACACACACGCTAACAACAAAATGAATTGTCCCCCTGAGCCTCCAAGCTCTTCGCGGTTGGGTCCTGGAGCCGTATCTAATGAATACGTCTGCTTCTCGCATCTAACAGTGAGCTTTAGCGAGCGCGTAGACGCTAGAGATCGGCATGCCGAGATGTGACTATAACTCCTATCACAACAACCCACCCTACTATTGTCTTTGGATGATAGGACCTGCCATTCACCACATGGAATACCTCGTTTAAAAAGAAAATGTTTACTGAAGGACATGCTTTGGAAGTTAATGCTCGCCATGTTCGGTTCTCTAGAGGTCTCGCTAGAGGTTATTCACTAAAGCGGGAGTTTGCACGATGCGTTACAAAGAGCTGGCCCTGCATAATACTTAGTGCAAGAAATTCAATGATTTAACTATACATTGTACGGGGCCAGGCTCTTCAGCTGGGGTTTGCCCTTCATCATGTAAAGGCTGAGACTGTGGCTATCACGCTCCCTCTCTAGTGGATGAACCTCTTTATGAATAAATAAAAACATTGAAGGCCCAGGAAATGTTTGGCTCTCATATTTAAATTCTGCTTCAATTTTATTTCCCACAGGGGCGTGAAAGTTTCTATTATCACAGCACGTTCACTCGGGAATAAACACGCACTTTCTAGTGTCGAGTTGTTTTCTTTATGGATTTCAGTGAGTGCTCGTCGGATATATGATTCTAAGTAGAACTTTGATAGACTGCGTGGCATACAAAGGACGGGACTGGGCAAGCGGCCCCTGGGCCACAAGCTGACAGCACTGCACAACTTGGCGGCATGCTACGCAAGCATCAAAACTTGGCACGCAGCCGCGCTTCTGTCATTAGGCTGCTGCTGCTGGCAACTGTACTAGAAACCCACCTTAAATGTATATAACGAGAGCGGCCCTTTTATCTTTCTGTTACTAGGTTTTTTATTCCTCCCCATTAAGTAATTTCTCTCCTGTTGAGTAAGGGTCCCTTTTTGGTGATACCCCCTGTGAGGACGATGGTGTCAGAAGGGAGAAAGTGAGGGATATTTATTGTAAAGATTATCCCAGGGATAATGATTTCCTGAGAGGTTTGGGGTAAATCACAGAGATGCATTAAGGTTGGATGCCCCAACCTGCCCCCAAAGTCCACGTCAGGGGCTGTTATCCCCCCCCCTGCTGAACATTGGGATATGATGTCATAACCCAGTGCTCCACCTAGCGGCGCCAAGTAAAGCTACTATAGGTGCTGTGCCTATCTAGTATAGTAATAATTTAAAAGGTTGTTATAGGCTTATACTTATATACAGTATATATTATATATTTAATTATATATATATTAAATATAATTATATACTTCATATATATATATATATATATATATACAGTATATATAAATATATAGTACAGTATATTATATACTTCATGTGTATACAGTATATATATATATATATTAAATATAATTATATACTTCATATACAGTATATATTTATATATATAATTATATACTTCATATATATATACAGTATATATAAATATATAGTATAGTATATTATATACTTCATGTGTATACAGTATATATATTCAATTATATATATATTAAATATAATTATATACTTCATATATATATATATATATACAGTATATATTATATATTTATATATATAATATAATTATATACTTCATATATATACAGTATATATATGTATATATAGTACAGTATATTATATACATATATATATATATATACTATATCATATACTTCATATGTATACAGCATATATATAGTATATGTATATAATTAAATATTTATATATTATATATTACTTGTATAACATGTAAATAAAGATATTTTGCCGTGGGATCCCCTTAAAGTGACATCATCCCAATGATTTCTTAAAACATTCCTCTACACGGTGTGATCCTCATCCTTTTATCTTATTAATCCCTTAAGGACGAGCGTGTTTCATCTCCCAGCCCCCCCCCCCATACCTTCATTTAACCACTTGCATGGAATGTGATTGCGGACTGGGAATAACCGGAAAAATGTTTCCGACAGTCTCAGATGACCCTTAATTTCAATATCATCATTAAAATAATTCCAGAAATTCAATGTTTTCGAAGCAAAAGGCAGCAAAAAAATAAATAAATGTGTACAAATCTTTCATCGCCTCTGCCGGCTTCTCCTTTGCTACCGGTCTGCCGGCTAATTAACGAGCAGAGAGGAGACGGCTATTTTTAAAGAGATTGCTTGGGTTCCCTGCGGTTCTTCTGTACAGAAATGAAGCCGAATTCGCCGTTTGACATCCCTGGGATTGAAAACATCATTTTTTTTCTCCTACATTTCATTCCTCTGCATTAATGTAATACCCAAATGAAAATGTGACGCTATTGACATCTTAATTTTATATTTCAAATATCGGCGATGGATGGGAACGAAGGAAACAAAGAAATAAGGATACTTATAGCATAAGAAATTATTCCTCCCCATTATATATGTCCCTCAACATTAACCTTTGCCGATACGTGTGACTATATACAATTAACGGTATGTTTGGGCAATGTAGGAAGCCACCCTCTACCCAAGGGTAGAAATGATGGGCTTTGTAGACTGGGCCACCCATTAGCCCCTTTCAAAAAGAGTTCCTACGCAACTGCCGAGTCGGCGGAATTGGGAATCTGACCCTAGGCGTTCCTGATGGAGAGAAGTAGGGCCTTTAATGTGAAATCTGGGGCTTCTGGAGTTGGACACAAGGGGCGAAGCTGGGACAGAGGCGGTGGGGGTAGTTACGAGCAGACAGGGTGAGGGATAGGAGATGAGGGCACTAGATACCCCCCATCAGGAGGGAGCAATAAATTGTGCAACTTAAAGGGTCAAATCGGAGGAGTTTGCGGGTGTGTTGGCATCAAACGCGATACTCGATCCAGTAGCTCCATGAAATGGCAAGAGATGGGGACGGGTAAAAAACCAAGAAGCCATTTTTTTTAACACTTTAAAGCTCAAAGGGGTACGACATTTACCCCTTGGACTACTTACTAATAAAATAATCTGAATTAAACCCAATCCCTGCCTGCATCAGCCTTCATAATCTTCATCCCAGATGATTTACCCATTTCATGCTGCAATACATGGTGGTTTCATAGCATTGCTCGTCCACCTCGCAGCCGAATGGTTAAACATTGTTCGATCCCCTGAAAATCTGTGTCTTTAATCCGCCCCGTCGGCGGCTCCTTTCTTTGCTCTGCCGATTTGGTTTCGAAGCTTTGGGGGTACTTTGATCTTACGTTAAAAAGGTCTGCAGGGAATGAGCATAGGCAACGTTAAAATAGGACACGCTGCCTCTTATACATGCGTGGCACGGAGGAAGGTGCAGCCTTTCTTTTTCTCCGCAGGCATCGTTTGGCTTTATTTGCTGCTGAATGGCGTACAGGTGCCGGCAGAATTGTGCGCAGCATGTCTCTAACCCTTGGCAGCCTGAGAAGCCCGTAACGCTCCACTTAAACTCATTAGTGTTCTTTTTGTACGCTTTTCTGTGGCTGGCTGCTATCTCTTTTTCTGCCCAAATTAAAGATTATGAATCCGTGGCACCTGGCCATTTATCAGAGTCTTCAAAAAATAAATAAATGCAAAATGCCAATGCTGCTGGATACATAGCTTGACCTAGGTGCTAGAAACCCTAGGGGCACTCACAGGATTGTAGGCTTGCAAACAGGGACGAATGTACCGGTTCGTTTTAGTCTGTCAATTCTAGTTTTGTCAGGGTTTAGTTAGCGGGAGAGAGGGAGAGTGTGTGTATGGTGTTAGAGTGAGTGAATGTGTGTTGGTAAATGGTGTTAGAGTGGGTGAATGTGTGTTGATGAATGGTGTTAGAGTGGGTGAATGTGTGTTGATGAATGGTGTTAGAGTGAGTGAATGTGTGTTGGTGAATGGTGTTAGAGTGAGTGAATGTGTGTTGGTGAATGGTGTTAGAGTGAGTGAATGTGTGTTGGTGTATGGTGTTAGAGTAGGTGAATGTGTTGGTGAATGGCGTTAGCGTGAGTAAATGTGTGTTGGTGTATGGTGTTAGAGTGAGTGAATGTGTGTTGGTGTTAGCGTGAGTAAATGTGTGTTGGTGTTAGCGTGAGTAAATGTGTGTTGGTGTATGGTGTTAGAGTAGGTGAATGTGCGTTGGTGAATGGCGTTAGAGTGAGTAAATGTGTGTTGGTGTATGGTGTTAGAGTGAGTGAATGTGTGTTGGTGTTAGCGTGAGTAAATGTGTGTTGGTGTATGGTGTTAGAGTGAGTGAATGTGTGTTGGTGTTAGCGTGAGTAAATGTGTGTTGGTGTTAGCGTGAGTAAATGTGTGTTGGTGTATGGTGTTAGAGTGAGTGAACGTGTGTTGGTGTTAGAGTGAGTGAACGTGTGTTGGCTATACAAACAGCTAATTTCAAACAATATATCTTTGACCCTGGAATATAAATTGTAAAAGTGAGAGAAAAAAAACATATTTTCAAACTGCAGGATAAAAAAATTCATCCTAAAATGAGTTCTAAATAAAAGGCCTGCTGCTTTTTTATGCAACAGAATCATAGAAATAATTGCAAACTGGCAATCTGAGAGTAAATGTTCTTTTTTTTTTAATGGGAGAACAGACCGGTGAGCACAGCATGACCGGTCGCTCCGATTAGCACAGCAAGACTCCTCTTATGACAATGCGGTAACCCCCCCATCTAGCTCTCGGTACAGAGCCAAACGCAGCAGCGCATGCATTCGTTTGCCAATTACGACTGCCTGGGTGAGCGCAGGACTCAATGCAAGTCTTACAGCTGCAGAATCTGTACTGGGGGTGGGGGTGGGAGAGGAGGGAGCGTATGGGGGGTCATAGCTTGTGTTATTACACATTGAAAAGCGGAATACGCATAAAAAGCTGAGACAGCCGCAGCTCAGAAATGGAAGGCTGATTAGCGGTAAACAGCGAGGCAGATGATGCGCACACACACAACAAAAAAACAAACATAAAAATGGTTTCTGAATTTTAAAACAGTATGTCGTTATGAATCATGATTTTTCCTACTACCGAAGACGGGAGATGTTTAAACTCTCCATAATGTCTAAAGGGTTTGATCACCTAACCCAATGATATAGAGGGCACAATTTAGGATGTTGGATACGTCTCTTACTTAGGTAAAAGTGCTCGATGAATTCTCCGACCAGGTTCTTGACCAAGTTCCCCAGAGCCGAGTCAACATTGGGTTGGTGGACCTCAGTTGGCCAATAATTCAGGGTTCAGCTACTCATTGGTTTACCAGCTGTGTTTTCCATTGTCCTTGGTGCGGCCCAAAGCCTTGACAACCCTTCGTTGATTTCCAATTTTAGCCACTTGTGCCGTACGTTGCAGAGGAGAAATCTCCACCATCGCAAGGACAGACTGGAACCCACTGCGCAAGGGATGGATGCTTTGGCCTCCGTGGGTCTCGTCAGCAAAGTACCGTTAATATCCCTCTAGAGACAGTGAGCTAGGAGGTCCACATGCAAGCCAGGAGGACATTTCTCTGGCTGTCTCTGAATTACCACCATGTGGACCAACTCTGGACTTTAAAGTCCTAAGCCTATGACCTAAACATGCTACCTTATGATTTTGTAATGGAGACTGGGAATAGCCCTGTAGAATCAAACGTACAAAACATTAAAATAACTTCCATAACATTATAAAAAAGAAAGCGGATGATCATTTTCTAATCCCATTTGCCTCTCGGCAAAAATAACAGGTCTACGTCAATAGAGCAGATCATGAGATGCAAGATCATTAATGAATCCAGCTTAGGGCTAATGTTAGACGTTTGTTTTCTTAAACCGTGTCTCACACACAGAACCGTTTCAGTCTTTGTTCTAGTTTTATATTCTGGATCCACATTGTGCCAATCCTATGCGTGTTTAAATCCCCTCACTGTATTAACCTCTGCCACTTCTGCTGGGAGGCTGTTCCACTTATCTCCCACCTCTCAGCAAAATAAAACTTCCTTACTTTGCATCTAATCCCCTGACCCTCTAATTTTAGATTATGACCTGTTGCCCTAACATTTCTTCTCTTTTGAAATAAACTTCAATTTTTCCCTGTTTTCACCCCAACCCACCCCCCCCCCGAAAATTGTCATTCGCCCTACAAAGAGCAGAACGGGTATCATTCTTGGAAAAAAAAAACCTTTTTATTGTTAGCGACAGGGTTTACATACCTTTGGCAATCGTACATTTTTGCCTCTAGAAGGATACATTACAGAGCTGCGTGATACAATATAACAGAAACGACATTCTAAGGATTATTCAATAAACACGGCGCTGGAGAGATAAAAAATACAAAAATCAGGGGAAATAGAAAAGGTTAAGTTTTACGGTTTTAATATTTGCTCCTTTTAACACAAGGTGCACAATTATTTACCCACATTACTAGAATGCGTCACCGCACGGACAATCCAACCATGCTTTATTCCTTATTTTACTCGGGATTTCTATGGTAAAATCCAGATATTATATTACCAATCAAGACACGTATCAGTTTAGTCATAAACACTAAAATTGTGAGCCTTATGATGTCACTTGCTGAAAAATTCATTGTAAAAATGGGGTAGATTTGCTAAAAAAATTATTTATAAAATTGTACAATGGAGCCGAAAAGAGTTTGGGTTAAAATTAGGGGAGAACTGTCAAAAATGGGTAAAAAAAAAAAAAAAAAGTATATTGAGAGTGAGTGGAGTCATTGTTAACCAGTTCCATGTCCCTCTTATGGATTTTCTAGATTTTGGTAAATATTGGGTGTAGAATATGAGAATAATAATGTAACCACTAAAGGAAATGCCGCCATATTGCATTCGAAACAAAGGGAAGTATCCAAAAGTAACGGGACGTCTTGGTTCGAGCGCCACTGGAAGAACGTCCTGATCAAGCAGAGATTTACGTGATTACGGAAACTCTAAATCCAAGAGTCAACGGACTCATTATTATTATTATTACCTTTATTTATATGGCGCCAACAATTTCCGTAGCGCTTCTCACAGTCCGTCCATTCAAACGAAACTAGGACAGACCAAGACGACCGGAGACATCATGTAACGAGGGCCTGGCTTGCAAGCTTACAATTTTAAACGGAGTTTTGGGCAGAATTTGTCACATACTGCTAATTTGGCCACAGCGCGGGGTATCTATCAGCTCCGCGGACAATAACCACACAGCGCGGTGCTAAGGATCATTTCACCCATAAAGTATCCAGGTTCCCCGAGAGATATGGATGTTTCCCATCGTAAAGACACCACGCAGGCGTAGAAGTTGATTATAAAACTCACTTTTATTGTCAGATGGAGTTTGTATTAATAAAAATCCATAGTTGTAGTTAGTAGAATTTGATACAAAGTGTCAGGCGGAGGATTTTCACCGGAAAACATGGCGGGTCGTCAAAGAAAGAAACGCGCGGCATTATTGCCACTGATGGGGGGGGGTGGGCGGAAAACAAACAATATATATAAAGAGAACGTGCGTATGCAAAGCCTCATCAGCCCCAGAGTTCTTCTCGTGTCTTCGCTGACGCATTCGACACATTAATGGGATGTTCGGGATTATGGATGCCGGCGCAGCTGTGTTGTCGTGTTTTCATGCTGCGGAAAGCACGCGATCCATACAAATGAACACAACCGAGCGGCAAAGGGGGTCCGACGACGCCTCGGCGCCTGGTTAGCCAATGCCGGTATCTTTGGAGCGGGAATGACCCGTTATGGTTTTGTAGGTTGGGGTCATTATCTACTAAACTGTCCGGACATCAAAGATGGGTGCTATTGATTCCAATCTCTTCCCCAAAGGGTGCTACAGAATCAGGCATTTGGTACCAAATCAGGGGCCGCACAATATTAACTTAAGGTGGTCTCGCTCGGGACATACGGTTCTAAAACGCCGACGACAGCCAAAGTTCTCTTACTTTGTTAGTTTTACTAAACCATAGCTTAGTCATGTGGTTATTCCTATAAAAGTCAGAATAAAAATATACTAACTTAGTCTTTTAGCTGAAACCCTAGGATCTTGAGTTAAGAATTAATCATATTTGCATGATTTGCCTCAATATATTTATCCCTTTAAACTGATACGGGATAGGTAGAAAATTGCAGAATATATGTAACAGCGCATTATTATATTTTATTTTAGGGTGATTTACGCGATATACATGCTGTAGTGTGAAAAGTTTTCCTATCCCTATCTGCAAAAGGTAGAAATGCCTTAAAGTAACCCATTAAGCATTAGAGTGTCATAAATGACTCCTTTTTAGGACAGAAAATAATGAATTGTGTAAAAAATATATTTGTCCTCTACTCCAAGGGTTAATCGCATATCTCTCTCGTCTTCCTACTACTTCCTACTTTTCACTTTTTCCTTTTCTACAAAAAAAAAAAAAACCAGAACGTCAGCAATTCCTCCGGGATGCCGACGAGCAACCACTTTCTATCCGAGCGGAAACCTCCGAGGTCACATCTAACGGCCCCGATCCCACGTACCTGCCACGTGGCCACATTTACTAAAACAATATTAGTAAAGAGAGCGGCTCATACAGCGTTGAGATAGACATAAAGCTACCCAGAACCTAAGACGAGGCCGAGGGCCGATTACAGGTTCGAGTCTTTACATCCGGAAAGGAACGCGCAGACAAGGGGGGGGGGGGGGGGAATGGTTCTTATCAGCCGTCAAATTCTATGTTTCTATACAGCCCTGTATGGAAGAAAGTGCCTGCGATACCGGATTATTAACGCGCGCCTGCTCCAGATCTCTCGTTTCTCCCCGATTCCAGATACACGATGGGCTCTACTGACTAAGCGTTGAGTTGTGGGTCACCTCGACATTCGCAGAGCTCAAGGTCAGTCTAGTTACGACTGGTGAAGAAACACTTTGGAAATCAGGGACCAGACCTGTTTGGCAGACGCCTCGACCTTTCTGTGCCAAAAAAGCTACATTTGGCAGATGATGAGCGAAAAGAGATCAATAAAGGAGCTACAAAATATTACAAAGTATTGGGGTGGGGGGGCACATCAAAAACGGCTCTTATTCTCAAGAATATATATATTTTTTTTTGACATAATATTCTCTTCCCTCCTGATTTATTTATGAACCGGATTGGCGATATAACCGCTCGGAAGGTTTGACGGGTTAATAGAATTTTTTTACTGTGAAAGCTACATATACCGAGTTGAAGGGATGATGGAGAGAGCATAAGTCGACACAATTAACTTTGTTCCCTCTAACTTCAACGGCCCAGCAATGAAATAAAACATTTGAGGGCCGATCTGTCACAGAAAACACATTTTCAGGTTACATTAGAGCTCTCAGAAGAACCCAGCACAATGAATTATTCATAACGAGACCTCTTAAATGTTTCATCGCTAGGCTGCATAGCTAAAGAGGGATCCCTGCCAGAGAATCCGAGCGGAATGCATTTTTCATAAAGCACCTGAATTATCTTACTGATGCCAATGAAGCGTCCAGAGGGATGCAGGGAGAACGGAACAAGAACCTCGGTGTAACCGTCCAAAACGAGATCAAATCGCTCATTTCATTTGTCATTTTCTCTTCCTGCTCCTCGCTCTTCCGATCTCACGCCGAAATATCATTCTAGAGTCACGCTGGCATATGGCCGTCTGGCTGTTAATGTACTGAAGCTTGCATTCATCCTAACAGGTTAACCTCCCGCTGAGCAAACACAGCTTCGAAGACGAACTCATAAAAAAAAAAATACGTCCAAGGTCTCCAAGAGGTCCTCTTCTAACGTTGGCGTTGGGTAGGGATCGGTTTAGTGAAGAGACTCTGTATTGAGGTTCTTATGGAATGCTGATTATGGGACAAATGATCACGGGGAATGTTTTCTATTAAGTATCACTAACAGTTACTCGCCTTTCTGAATACAGTAAGAACGTGACACGTCCTTGAGATCTGGAGCGGATCTGGTACAGGTGGACTCACCTGAGATGCAATAAGATTTTATACACTTAAAACATAATTGAGAGCAGTGGTGATCTTTTGAACAAGAGAGGCACCAGGACACTTGGCTGCCACCCATGTACCCCCCAGGCGTTTGTTCCCAGTCTGCTCTATAAGCCATCAAAGTCACTGATCCCCCCTGCATGCCAAGGTCAAGAACGGTGCCCTTGGATAGACAGATCCGTCCTTCAAATATTACCCCTGTCCCCAAAACGAAGGCATTTCTTGACCTTGGCTGGGCATGAGCCTTTGGCGACAGTTTTCTATACACCCACGTGAAAGAGAGGGGTCTTTCTGTCCGGTCTACATCTCCCACCTCTCTATCAACTCAAATGACACAAGAGATCACCGCTCCCAATCTCTTGTGTCAATTTTACCTGGCCCTCTATCCGAGTCACTCTGAATGTCCTCTGTGTCACTTTCCTATCACGCAAATAGTAACCATTATTCTAATATTCATTGTAAACCCACCCAAAACCTTGATTAGATGCTACAGTTACCATATGGTGTCATCATTCATTCCCCTAACCAAACATTCTTGCACCTTTAAATCTCATTCACATGTTCTACGAAACTGGACCAAAAAGGATTTAGAACACTGGGATCGCGTTGTCTTCACGCCCTCAACTGTTTATAGCTGTTGAGGTTTAATGAAAGGATCAAAATTAACACATTGTATACCGAGCTACAAATTGAAGCAAAAAACAGTCATTAAACCGACAGTAATCACGGCGGGCGACGTCTGCGTTGACCTTTTCTTTGTCGACGCGGAAACCAAAGTTTTGCCATGGCTTGCTCTACGCATCACAGCGTTCATAAACTTAAAACACACCGGAGATTACCAGATTAAAGGCCACAAATTTCATTATTTCTGAATAAAGGTGTGAAATATTTAAAAAAACAAACAAACAAAAAACACCATTCCTGAATCACCATTCAAGCAGTAAATATATTAACATATTAAACAGTATTATTTATATACTATGTAATAAAATCTATTAAAATAGAAGAACGGGGAATATTTACATGGATTCCGTCTAGTGATTTGTTTGTAAAATCCTTTTTGCACCTTTTCTCAAACGATGAAAAGTTTTTCAAATACGTCACAAACTCAGACTGCTTTTTGTGCCTTTTTTTTTTGTATTGCTTTGTTTTTCCTTGATTTCGATCTAAAAATACACGCTTTTTTTTTTTTTCCTGGGTCCGATCAGCTCAGATTGTTTGGCGATGCTTCTGGGACCAGGGTCTGATTCATAAAATTATTGCTGAGAATTGTAATGCCCAATTTCACCTGACTTTACGAGGTTTCCAGTTCTGAGGTTTCATTTTTTTTTGTTGTTGTTGTTGTTGTTGTGCTTCCTCCTCGGTTGGGTTTGGGA
The DNA here is from genome assembly GCF_027358695.1 of Spea bombifrons. Taxonomy (NCBI): domain Eukaryota; kingdom Metazoa; phylum Chordata; class Amphibia; order Anura; family Pelobatidae; genus Spea; species Spea bombifrons. Next base: position 6,998,171 of record NC_071092.1, on the reverse strand, counting down.
TTTCCTCCCGTTGCATTGTGTTGCGCGACTCCTTGTGCTTTCTCAAAATGCGGAGAAGTGAATTGGTCTTCAGCGGAGTTTAAGTTTCATTGCGTTTTGAGGTTCTTCCGGGTAGAGGCTTACCTCAGCGGGGATCGGTCATGGTGTTGGCTCCACCAAAAGAAGGTGGTAGATCTGAAAGAAAGAGGCAGAACTGAGATGGAAGCCAACCAGGGTAAGCGGCCCAGGTGAGTGGATGATGACCTTGGTACAGGTATAAAATGGCAACTTTCTAGGTGCTCCCAGTTTCCGGTGGGTTTGGGGCCGACGCTGATTCTGGTCTTTCTATCCTTTGAAGAAGCCAGTTTTCGATTTCTTGGAACACAGAGCTGGTCACCTCTGGCAACTCTTTGTGCAGAGCATGGAATCCGGTGTCATAGACCTGTACAAGAAGCACATACACGATAAACTGCTGTCTCCTCAGAATATCTGTCCGTAAAAAGCTTTCATATTAAAATACATATAATGGCTGAAGTGGAACCAACTTCCCAAATCCTACATTTCATCATCCCGGTAGAAAATGGCTAACAATATATATTATATATTCCTCACAGCCCACGGTTAAAAGCTTCCCCTGTATGTGGCGGGGATCTAAGCCCCTCTGACCTCAATGGAAAATGGAGCCCCTCAAGGACTCAAGGGGTTAAAATGTATTGGAAGCCAACATTGGTGACATCACATATACACAATATTCCGCATATAAAGTCATACTGCGCTAACAGCTGTGTAAAGAAAATCATTTTGATAAATATGTCTATGTAGTCATACGTGATGATGTCATATCGCGGTGCTCCATTTCTTAAAGGAGTGCAGCGCCTTTTATTGTATTTAAGATGCCAACAGAGGATTAACTTAATCCGAGTAACAACGTACAGAACAATGGGAACAGAACTGTTACTATGTGAAGAGGGAAGTTCATGTTAGGAGAATTTTGGGACCCCCCACCCCTGTTGTCACCGGTTCTTTGCTCTCCCTGTCCCCTCCTGTCTTTACAGGGCTTATGTCAGTCTGGAGGGGCAATCATTGGGGGTCTCCTTCTGCTTCCTTATAGCTACTGAAGCATCAGCGCTGAAGCTTCTACATTTGTAACAAAACTCTGGCTTCCCATAGAGCGCCTATGACATCATGTCAGTTACTGAAGTCCACCTAGGAAAGATGGCGCTGATGGCCCTGCTAAACTTTATGTAAGTTCTCTGCTCTTCTGCATCAAACCAAAACATTATAACTTTGGCGTTTTTGGTTATGTTTGGTTTTGCGGGTGAGATAATACGATTCTGGTTACCTTAAGCGTCTTGTCTTCACTGGGGACCGTGTCCATCATCAGGTGGGATCCTCTGATGTCACAGAGTTTGTCTGCCGTGCCGTGGAATAACAGTAATGGGAGCTTGAAATTAGGGAGCGCTCTCTCCACCCGGGACGTGGCGTTCAGCAACTGCACTCCAAAGGAAACCTTCATTCCGCCATGATAAACCAGAGGATCCGTCACATAGGACTCAACCTACGGCAAACGGCCCACGTTATTATTACCACCGCTCTTTATAACAGCAAAGGGCTTCGGGGGGTAAATCATTTCATTAAGAAACTAAATTATCTGTAATACGCGCCGTAGCTGAAAATGTTAAAAACGCTTCGAAGACGTAACGCGGCGTGAAATCATATAAACGGCTGAGATCGATCTACCGCCCGTGTAACCGGTGGTGTCGCGTATAAAGATTTGGAATAAACAGAGATGGGCGAATAATGTAACATTCCGCTACCATGTTCCATCAGCTGCCGCAAGCGGCTACGAGTCTGTGAAATCTTTTTTTTGGAAGGAAGAATTCAGGGGTTAATAAGCTCTGGTAAAAAAAGTTTATTTTTATGGGATTTGGGTTTATATGAACAGCCATGTGAATTCTCCCATGGAAAGGTTAACCTTTAACTTGTGGTTGAATTGAGAAGTGCAGCACTCTGGGAAATTGTCCGACCCTTTGACCTTGGGAAGCCATATTTCCTCCGAGGCCTTTTGTCTCCAGGAAGACTCAAGCATCTCTTTAATTTAAGGGGTCAACCGAGCAGCGGGTGTTTTTTTTTTCCTATACAAAACTGGAGCTTTGTCAGCTTAGTTTACAGAAGGAACCGTGACCCGAGGAGGCATTTACCATGTGACTTCATATCATATAGTCCGCGTATTAGTTATTGATTTATATAGCGCCTTCGTATTCAGCAGTGCTGTACAAAGATTATACATGATGAAAATAAAAACTAAATTCAAATCCAAAGACTTGAGGCAAAGTCCACGAGCCAACCCGTAAACAAGACTACATAATGGACACTCTCGAATGTCTGTCACGCAGGCCAAATTACTTAATTATTCCGATTACCAGGGCAAAATGTAAATTATATTTCATATCATAATAACTCATATTATATTTATAGTCCATAAGATAATAAGTGGACAAGACTGGCCAAGTGCCCTTAGGATTGGCAAACTGTGCCGCCATCTTTTTCCCACCATCTCCAGTCCCATTCTTACCGGACAACTAAATCAAACATTTATTCTCGCTGTGTAGAGGCAAAATAAGTCTTTGTAAAGCCCTAAATGTACTAGACGTTTATCATTTTAAGGAAAAAAAAACCTTCCTTCTCGTTATTTCCTACAAAATCCCTCGCTGCGCTTACCTCTTTCTTATTCCGAGATACAAAATTCGGGTCGATACAGCCCAGGGAAAAGTTGGGGAGAACATGGTTCAATATTTTTGCTGCAAAAACCTGCCAAGAGGAAAAAAATTATATAAAAATGCAGAATTGTTTAAATAAACAGAACACAAAACATGTCTTTTCTATCTCTTGAGCAGAGTTGGTAAGCCAGACTTTGAAAGGAACTGACAGAGGCTGTAGGAGCCCAGAAAACAGACTAATCTGGGAAAGTCAATCTGCACAGACCATCTATTTTTATTGAAAGGGACATAATTTAGTAAACATGAAGACAACACTGAATACATTTGTTTACACGTGTAAAGTTTAAGGGCTGTGGAACCCTGTGATACCCGGGAAACATTCTGAGCTCCTAGAAAAGAAGGACAAAACGCTTACCTTGAATGATGTTGCCGACTCAGGGTTGGGTAAGACTAATGGAGATATTAAGATGACACCTGAGAAGTCAGCAGGTCTTTCGCTGGCCATGAGGATGGATATGGCGCCTCCCTGAGAAGCAGAAGACAAGAGAACTTCCTAATATCCGTAATCCTACAGTCAGAGAAGAACGCCATGGCTTCCTTAACACCCCAGTCTTTTCTACTGCCGTGCTGGCATTTTTCTAAATAACCAGCATCAGAATAGTCACTGATAGAGTTGACACATTTTCGTGGGTTAAAATATAGCTTTTATTGGATAACATTCCCCCAAAGTAACATTTTGCCCCAATCTGCCCCTTGAAATGCCATCTTGGTGGTAATCACAGCACTTTAGAGAAGGTCTTCGTTTTTTCTTAGCCTGCCCATAAGAACCCACCAGCATCTTCACATTTGGAGTATCAGAAGGTTTACATTGTGCCGCTTACCATGGAGTGTCCGATGATAAACATGGGAAGGTCGGGGTGCTCTTTCTTCATGAGGTCCACATGCTGTAAGCCATCCCTGACATAGACGTTGAAGTCGGACACAATCATCCTCTCCCCCTCGCTCTGACCATGACCAACTGCGTAGAGAAGAAATAGAATAGAATATACTTAAAGTAGATGTAAACCCTTAAAGTATACAATGTAGCGAGTGAAAATAAGAATCCAATAGCACCTAACAGTTTTTTTTTTAAAATAACGCAAAGATACGTAAAATTGCTATTTTTTTTTTACATAGATGTGCTGAACGATGCAGAGTCATCTCTGCCCATAAACCGTTCACAGCAGATAGCGGGTTATATTCAAATGTCGTTACCGTTCCACTTTTGTGATAAAAGTTTTGACAACTTATCTTCGGCAAATATTCAGTGGAAAATCTTACACCTGCAGCTTCTCTAACGAGCTACAATTAGCTCTTGTTAATTAATACATGACGGGCGCTTTGAAGTTAACATTTTGCTTTTTTACAGTTCAGAACACCAAACGAACCAATATAGTTGTGTATACAGGTTAAAAGTAATGTATATATAATAATATATATATTAGCATACAGTATACACAGGGGCAGAGACCTTAAATTTGGGTTTGTAAGGCTGGGGAGGAGAAAGACGGGAAAATAATTAGATAATGCTGGTCCTGCCACAGGCTGCCACTGATCTCAGCTTCCATGCGGTTAACGATTGAATGAAATAGCTCCAAAACACTGAATATGATTAACATACAAAAAGCACACACTTTAGGTTTTTTTGTTGAACGGAGAATATGTTTAGTTATTCGGAAAGCTCTAATAAGTATCCCTTTAACTGCGGTGTGTGGCATTCACACGCTTTTCATTCATTCATTGGCACGTAGATGAATTAAGAGGGAAAAAAAAGCATTTCAAATCCTGACCGCGTCACCTCAATAATATGCCTGAAAATTATCTTTATATCCTGGTTTACCAGAATCTAAAGGAAATGGGGGGGCTCAAATTATTTATATGGGATATATTCATATAAAAACGGTATTCAATAAAAAAAAAGTTGGAAGTTGGCAAAAGATTTATACTTATGTGTATAGTTGCCAACTGTCTAGATTCAGATTATAACCCTGGCAAAGCATGACTCCAAACTACACAATATCCACATATTCCTAGCCCGTCCGGGAGAGAATGAGGATAATTTAGGCTACTTTCATAATTCTGCTTTAAATATCAGGACAGCTCATTATGAGGACCGTTGTTGGAGTTCTGGCCAGTGGTCTCGGGCTCTAAGCCTGATGTCATTCGGAGGGTCTCTCTACCGTAGAACGGCACGCAGTGGGGAAGAGATAAAGCTCCGAATAAATAGTTATTGTGCTGTCTAAATGGGCCGGTTACATGACAGATCTCTGATCTCCCCAAAAGATGATCTGCACCCCCCCCCCGGGGCATACATCGTAGGATCTTCTGGACCCTCTCCCAGGACCACGGCGGAATCACCCGCCGGCCCCATGCCTTTACTATTGAATCATGATAGGACTTCCTCATTGGAAACCCAGAGAGGATTTATCTAGAAATCAGCAAATCCTCCGATCCTTTATTTAATCCCTTTTATAGAAAAATCAAAAACGGCTGAACTCTCCGTACCCTTTTCTCCCGTCCCTTTTGAATGATTGGAGGTAATTCAACGCAATCACATTATTAATAGAAAAAAATAAATCGAAATCAAGGCATCGGGAGATCAAAAGACGAGCTTTAGAATCAGCTGCTCTTCAAAGGAACATTTTTTTTTTGTATTTTCAATTAAAAATCTTATTAGCACATTACTTCACTTTTTGCAAACGCGCGTCGATCGTTTAGTTCCGCTCACTTCAGCGCTCACCTGCCGCGCCTGGGCCGTACTCATTTTATATTGTAATTAAATATATCTTTGGAACGCCGGGGTATTTTTTTTTCCTCTCTATTTATTTTTACTGTTTATAGATTATTCTAAAAAATAAAAAATTAAAATTAAAAACAAGCTGGATCCATCTGTTCCGGGAGTCATAAGATTTTTGTGTTAATTACATGACAGCTGTGTATGGATGCGACTTTTAATGGATTCTGACTCGCCTACCGGAGATATAATTAACCAATAACAGCCCAAAATGTTTTTTTTTTTTTTTTTTTTTTTACAAACAAAGGAATCGGGATAGATTTTTTTTTTTTTTTGGCATGGAAGCCAAGCCGCTTACGTTGCAGACGTGAGAAATCCTAATATAACATAGTTTGCGATTTAGAAAAAAAAGTCATTAAACTGTAATTTCTTCCTGCAAGAAAATTGGGAATTTTTTATACTTTTTGGCAACATTAAGTACTGAAAGCCAAGTTTTTCTAATGTATTTTTAACCTGATCAAATCCTCCATCTTGTTCTTCTAAGGCCTTGAGACCCGCAGACAGAGCTGGATTTCTGGACAGCTCTACTTGAACACAGGTGTATCAGTAAAAGTAGGAATATGTAGAGTCTCGAGACCTGAAGATTAATAGCCCATTTTCTACATTTTTCTTCAGATCCGTGATGCCCCAAAATGTTAGATTCCAGCCAGCTTTAAGAAATATAACCCTGCTTGCAAAGTAGGTGGAAGGGAACGAGAAGAAGAGAAGTTGGTTCTCCAGTCATTTGTTTTAGGCGTAGAAAATGTAAAATAAAAGATGGAGCATTTGGTGAATGTCATATCACGGTGGGCTTCGTAGCCGTCTTGGCCAAAACCAAGTTAAATGTGATCCACGGAATGGCTAGACCAAATCTGTCCTCCTCTTCATGCAAACAAGCTGGCAAATCCAACCGCAACCCTCGCGGGTTCTCCGCCGGCGCTGCCAAGCTGCATGTCAGTTTAGTAAATAAAATAGCGGTGCCAGGAGCAGGATTTTCTCTGTTGGATGGCTGGATGGAGGGTACGATTCCTTCCGTATTCCCCGCTGCGTATGGCCGCTTGTGCGCCGCGCGTTGGCTATGAAACGTACACAAGTTGGGGAGGAAAGCCAACGTGACCTGTCCATGCGGCCCGGTACCATCTGCTCACGTAATATCCAGGGCGTTATAACACCACGGAGCTGCTGTGGATGACTGCCTCCAAAACGATACACACCAACCCTAAGGTTCTACTAGTAAAGGAGACATTTCAGTTAGATCATGAAGGAATATTTCAGCAAAAACCAGCGGTGGGTTCAGGATCCGGACTTGCAGAAGTAGAAAAAAATGGAAATGAAGAGAATTCAAAGTTTTTCGAGACATAAACATGGTAGACACTGGTGGTAAATGTCATCGGTTTCATCTATAATCATTGGCCATCATCAATGGTGTCTACAAAGAAAGAACGGAAGGTCCCCCCTTTAGCCTAGGGATACGTATCTAGGGATGAATGCAGACACAGGGGCCCCGTCTCACTGTCCCTAACCTTGATCACCAGTTGATTGAGTCCAATGGTCCAATGGTGAAACCGTATCTTCTGGCCTAGGCCAACTCATGTCCGCATGCCCCGAGGCTCAGAGCATGAGACAAGTCCTGGTGAGGAGGTAAATGGAGGGGCTTTCCCTGGTTAGGTGTAGGGCAGGGACCCCATGAATATACCACTGCTACGGCGGCTAGACCTCATCGATCGTGGCACAATATAGACGGGGAAGATTAAATCCACTGGAGAGGTTCCTTAACTAATAACATTGTGACCCTCTAAGGATCTACCGGCAGCGCCGTGAGAATTCCACGTTCTGGCAAAACCTCATGAGAAGCCTTCAGCTGTCTCCCTCGCATTGTTAAACGATGGGCAACGTTCCAAAGCAATTATTATTTAATTGTAATCGGTCTTTCCCGGTGATTAATAGGGAGTTTTTCACTTAAAACGGAATACATAAATCATAGCGGATACATAAACCACAAGACGCCCCCCTCCCGTGTCCCTGCGCTGCGTATTGGTGGCAGTCGGGTCAAACATTCCCCGCTCGCTGCTCCCCAGCGGGTAGCAAACCTGCGATCAGCTCATCAATATGCAGCGCGCTCGCTCGTCTCTACAAATATAGAAGCAATTTGAGGAAACGCGGAGAGGACAGGAAGAATAACCCTTTCCTCGCGAGCGGGAGACTGCCGTGCCCATTTATAACACAGCAGGGTCTACGATGCCACGTGAGAGAGAAGAGACGGATTTCACTGCCAACCATCCCCGTCCAAACAGCCCCTCGCCTTCTGCCTTATTGCCTCTCAAACTCCAAATGGACTGTAAGCTCACAGGATCAGGGCTCGCTCCACTCACCCGTACCGGCCTGTCCTGTCTGTTCATGTAATTGTTAATATTTTGGTTAAATTGATACATGATAACGAGGTCCCGGAGACATTGGGGGCTCATAATACTTTTGGCATTAGAGGAGCACAGAAGTCCTTTATAGATCTATGATGGCAAACACCGTACACCCAGAGGTGGGCCGCAGTGATCAAGCCCCCCCCCCGGTATTTACACTATGGAGGGTGTACCGGCTCAGCACAGCCTCCAAAGACTTTATTAAAAGGCGATCCGTGGCACAACGGGATATCACGCCTTCTATTTGGGATGCCGAAGGTAAATATATCACCGGTGGGGCGCAGCGGACCCCTCGCTCCCCTTGGGGGATATCTGATGGCTTCCACCGCCGTCCCCGGGGTTGAGGGGGCTGCCGGCTTCACCTCGGGGTCTTCCTGCCGAGTACAGGGAATGGAATCGCCGGAGAACGACCTCAGTGGCTTTGGTTTAATTACGTTGGGCGTGTGAGCGATACACAGGGGTGCGGCGACGCTCGCCGGGATTAGGAAAGAGTGTGAGTGTGTGTCATACCCAGGTGCGAGTTCATTGTTACTCAAGCGTAGCACTCCATACAACAAAGACGTCTCAGTCATTGACATGATGGCCACCATCATCCTTCATAAGTACACACGTGCACAGCAACACGCCTAAATACATACAATACATACATCGGCCGCTCGCGTTTTACTCTCCGAATGAGACGGCTGATCAAAATTAAGCTGGTATATCCCAGTATTGTATACTATATTGAGAGGGTGGTGGATAAGTGGAACAGCCTCCCAGCAGGTGTGGTAGACGTTAACGCAATGCGTGGGATTGGCATTTGGCGCCTGAATCTAAGACGAGGACAAGCAGGAAAAAAACAGGCAGACAGATCTACGCCGAGACCCCAAACCCCCCCCCCCCCGGTCACACAATCACCACAGAGTCAGGCGAGTCTGGAGTCTTCATGCTCTACAACCATCTGGAAGAACGTTCACGCCATGCCACAGACCCGCTGCCACAGACCCGCTGTCACAGACCCGCCGTCACCATGCCTCCCAACTCTCCAAGCACGTGGGAGAATATCCCGGGACCCCTCTGATAGAGAGACGCCGCGCATGGCGGTTACTTCCCTCTCCTGCATCCCAATCACTAAAAATCTATTAATACAGAACGCGTTTATTGGGATTGATAGGAAGGAAAGCGTCGCTGCAGTCAGGGGGGGGGGGCTGGGAAATAATTCCTTCGCCAACAAAATTGCATAGTTACACAAACCGGCGACATTTTACTTAGCAACATCCGCCGGAGTCACAAAACGAATCAAACCATCAGGCCCCAGAAATAGAATCAGAAATACAACAAAAAAAAAACGCGCCTGTCGGCTGACAGAATCAGCGGGGGCTCCTGCCGGGCCGGCGGCCACTCACCGTGATCGTGGGAAAACACGGAGATGTTCAAGCCGGTCAGGATTTGCGCCAAGTCATCGTACCGGCAGCAGTGCTCCCCGGCGCCGTGTGAAATAAACACCAGAGCCCTGAAAATTAAACACAGAGAACAATATCAGCACTGCCACTTTAAACATCTGATCGGCCCCATTCGGCCCCCATCTAGTCGCCCGTTTCTGCCGCTGTAAAGACTCGAACCTTAATCAGTCGTCTTAGATGCCATATGCTCATGCATGTTAAAATTCCCTCACTGTATTAACATCTACCACTTCTGCTGGGAGGCTGTGCCACTTATCTACTACTCTCTCAGTAACACTTCCTTACATTACATCTGAAGCTCTAGTTCTTGTTAAATCTTGTTAATTCCCTTTAAGTGTTTCTATCACATCCCCTCTCATGCGCATACATTTATTTTAGAAGCTCATTAAAATATTTTAAAAAAAACTTTTTTAAAGTTCCCTCCATCGTATAACGTTACAAAATACATTAAAAAGATCCAAGGGATCGCAGAGCAGATGGGTGGGATCTAGAGGAAAGGTGGGTGTGGAATAAGCAGAAAGGGGCTGGACAGGGGTGTGGTGATGGGCAGAGCCAATAAAAATGACATTATTTGTCTTATAGCTCACTTTCCAGTAATCCTCTGACCAGGTGGGACAAGCATTTTAACCATAAATGGTCATTTTCTGGATTCCAATTTTTTTTTTCTTACGCCAGCCACATTCCTGACAGCTGGCTCTATTTTTTTGGGGAATTTAAGGGATGACCCCCTCCGTACTCATGAGAAGCAGATGTCTTTTTGATCTAATGAAAAAACCCACCACGTTAGCCCACCACGTTGTAATTCGGGACGCGTAGAGGATATTTCCGCAAAGTCTTGTTTTTTCTATCTGGGTGCAGAAATAAGTTACTGATTAGGGCGTGAAATAATATACAGACGGCAGGTACAGCAGGTACGCGGAGCGGGACGCGCTAAGGTCACACGCTTAAGGAATTTCAAAAATGTCGGTATATTCTGCGGCTCTATAGAGTAACGTATAGGACACATTAGTGCCAAAGCGGCTGAATGATCCATACAAATCTAAAATAATAAAAAGAAAAAAAAAAAAAAAGAAAAAAAAAAAAGGGACTTTGCCAGTTTGCAAATTCAAGAAAAAGTCATGTTTTACAGATTACATTATAGAGCTAAAATCTACCAGGTTAGTGCAACTAAATATAAAACCATTCATAGAAAATATAATAAAAAAAAAAAAATTATATATATATATCCACATTTAGGACATTTGGTACCCAAATCCCCCGTCTCCTCCCCTGATGCCCCTCTTTTCTAGGAGCTCGAAATGTTTGCTGGGTATGAGGGGATCGCAGGGTTCTACAGCCCTAAAAACCACAATAATGTGTTTATAAACAAAAGTAAATGTTTACAAATCAAACTGTGTAAATAAAACATATTATTCCCAGAAACGTCTATTAATAGACAGGAAGGTCCTGTAACATTTTGTAAGCCCCCATTTAACCCCCCAAAACAAAACGGGACTTCTGTGGTCATTTCGCATTACGGGGGAAGGGGGGGGTATGCATTATTAAAGTAAGTTCTGCCATATCCTCCGTCATCTGCAGTTAATAACGCGATATTATTTTATACCTCTATATATTACGTGTTAACCATCTGTCTGCCATAGGTGAATGCAGCACACTGCAACATAATGTGTTACATTCTGGCAGTTAAGGGGTTATTTTACGTTTTCTGGCTAGTGCTGTATATACACCGAGCCTTACCCACTTCCTCATTCCCATACCTGACCCCTAGACCCTAAGTATTAACCCTTTAGGAGCCCATTGTGAAAATTCTATGTAGTGACTCGGCCAAATGGGTTAATAAGACACCCGCGCTCGTGGAAACGACGACCTGTCATTACTTAAAAGATACACTTGATTGAGTCACCTGTATTCAAGCAGGGATATCAGCCATAACATACTAGGGGCAAAAGAACCAATGGGGAGTGTTATATATGATCAGAGTGGGGGGAGAAAAGGAAGGAGTAGACTGCGTGACCCGAGAATCTGCCCCTAACCTTGAGATTGGGGCAAAATATTCTAACTCAGGGTCACTCCACGAGAGTTCCCAGGTATGATTATTAAAGGTCGGGTTAAAGACATATCGATTCATTCAGCAGCTAGTGCCTATAAAATAAGATTAACCACTTCATCCCTGAAACACTTAGGATACATAGTGTTGGTGGATGCATGGAAGGGCCCCCCAGAGCCCGAGTAACGTAGGGCTGTTCAGATGGCTTTGTCCTTATTCATAGTAGGAAATTAAACATAAATAAAGTGAGCTTTTGGCAGATTGCGGCAGCGGCTGGAACTCTGTGCCCTCGTATTATCGCCACACACGACAGATTGAAATGTCTGCCAAAGTCATCCATGATTCACCCCGCCGCATCTCTGCGTAAACACGGCTGTCACGCCGCTCAGAAATGTCACCGGCAATGGGGTTTATGAGCGACCTTGAGAGAGCGCCGAGTGTCATCGCGAGAGACAGACTCAGGGCCTGTGTGCGAGACAGACCCAGGCCTGTGTGCGAGACGGTCCTTTCCAGCCGCGCATGTCCTGTTTACTTTAAGGTCTTTAAAAACACATAGAATGTGACGGCAGATGAGAACTATTCCCCCCCATCCAGGCTGCCTGCTGTAAAAACACAACGCTTAATCAGTCTCATCTTAGATTCACTGTATTAGCCTTTACCACTTCTGCTGGGAGGCTGTTCCATTTATCTTCCACTCTCTTTTTTTATCCCAATAATAAGGAATTGAGGCGTCACTCAGGGATTTTATATCACGCCCCGCAAGGGTTTATATTCACTATTAAACAGCTACTTGGCCACCGATCTACCCTTTATCAAGTGTGAAAAGAGACTCATCAGAACGTCGAGTCATAAAGATCATTTTCACATACATAGAACGTTCCTTAGACTGCGTGTTATTAAAAGCATCGCCGTAACCCCGGGCAACCAAAATATATCTTCTAGATTGTAAACCCGAGCAGGTCCCCCGTCACCTCGTGTTTCTGTAAGTTGAAATGTTCTGTTATTTACTACGTTATGCCCTGCGTACCCATTGTACAGCGCTACGGAATATGATGGCGCTATATAAATATCTATTCTTATAGCAGCGAATGGAATTGAGCTTCACTCATCCGCTAACGTCGCCAGAAGTCGGGCTATGTATGCGGGTGACTGTGTGGTCGCGCGTCTACGGCCCCCAAGGGCCCTAACCCAGTCCTCTATTATAAGACTGTTAATAAAGTCAGCCTATAACCTCCCTCCGCTGTCACGGTCAGGAGTTCAGTGACCTCCCCAATTAGCGTTTGTATCGCGTGACATCCCGCGATGGCGTTACGACCCTGAAAGAGTTAACACAGCTGCCTATGAACTTTAACCCCTTATCACTTTCAGCTGGTGGCTACTGATGATGAGAGTTGGCGTCAGCAGCTGGAATGCTGCCAACTGCCAAATAATTTTTTGTTTTCGGGTTTTTAAGGGGAAATTGAATCTAAACTAGATTTTGATGCATATTTCCAGAAGTGTGCAGGTCGGTAGCAGTGCCTGTTTTTTTGTCACATGATAATTAAGTGTTGCCACCAAAAAGAAATAAAAAAACCCAACAAATTTAACTTAAAAATTAAAATTATTTATGTTAAGGCTCGGGGCGTTAAACAGTACCAGGAATTATGTTTTTGTACCAAACCATCAAATGTTGAGAATCTGGGCCGTTCATTTAAACAGGGCTATAAAAAGTCACAGAAGTCTCTTTCCCGTGGAATAAATATTAGGATTACACGTCGTCGATACTAATAAATCATCCCAAAATAATCCAGGTGGACAAAAACAAAATGTTTGACTTTAATAAAGGGCTCTGGATTCGCTCTTTTTCCAATAATTAAGTACGAGCTTGAAAAAGACAGGAAAAGACAAGGATTTTCCCTAAAGTGGTCCCCAAGCTGAACCTCGGGTTGATCTTAAGGAAATAAAGCCCAAAACTATAATGCAAATACCTGGGGGGGGGATTCTGCAGATTGCCCCCCGATCCCCGTCTATTGTTTGTGTACGAGATGTTGCATTGTAAGCACTCGCAGAGGTAAGTGTAACTACTCGCTGGTTACATTGTCACCGATGTTTACAAACAAACGCATTCCGTGTCATTGAAAGGCTTTTATTAAAGGGGCAGTCACACTATTTGATTTTTTTGGAGCCGGGGGAATATGGTTCTGTGTCGCAGTGAAAGCCGTGCGAGCGCAGGCGTTATTTGCTCTCTCGATTTATCATTTCTTAAATAAACTCTGCAAAGCCTGAGGCTGCAGGGAAGAGGATTCAGTATTTTGGGTTTACGGTTGTTTTAAAGGAAGAATCTTATACAGCAGCTTCTACACCCCAGCCAAATTTTCTTTGTTCCTTGGCATACCTCGGCGGTGTTGTTGGCTTCCAGTATCTGCAATACAGGTTCTGTCCCTCTTCGTTCACAAAGTGCGTCAGATCCTTGTACGGGACGCCCTGGGGACTGACCCTTGGGGAGCTATCTTCAGGCATCATTGGGGTGAAGCCTAAAAATCAAATACACCGATATATTTAAGTTAAACGTGTGCATTCATGCGCTCAACTGTAAGCAAGCAATGACTTCCCTGCTTTAACCGAGTATGCAACATTAGCCATGTCGGGGGGGGGGCGGTGCAGCTGGCACATGAAGGGTTAAAAGATTAAAGCTACACACTGAAGTTATGAGATCAGGGTCCTGTGAAAAAGATTAGAAAGTCTAAACCCTTACTGAACTGTTAATCGCCCCAGTAATTAAAGAATGTCCGTGTGTTTGCTGAGAATGTCCGTGCGTCTGCTGAGAGTGTCCGTGCGTCTGCTGAGAATGTCCGTGTGTCTGCTGAGAGTGTCCTGCGCAATTCTGCCCTCTACATATTATTCCAGAGAGCAGCATATTATTGTTCAGAGAAAGCCTTCCGATCCCCCATCAGGTCTCAAGAGGGAAAAGAGACGCCGCTACATCTGTCCTGCACTGAAAGGGTTAACCCATTGATCCTCCGTTAGTTCAGGCTACGCTTAGCATGCGATACCCCCCCCACCAGATAAACACTCCATACGGCAGGTGCGATCATAAAGAACAGGTGGCACTCCCAACACACTGCCCAGGCTGTCTACTTCTCTCCTTATCGGAGTAGAATTAGCCAGTCGTTGGACTACAACTCTCATGATGCTCAGCAAAACATATTACGGGTGATGGATTTCCTATACAGAATAGATTCTGGGCTGGCTGGCTGGAGTGATAAGAGTTATAGTTGGCTTGTGTTGGCCGCCCCATGCATTCTGCGGCCAGCCGGACGATTAGGAATTGTGTAACAGGGACATTGTTTTGTTACATATGAAGTTATTTATATGGCGTGTTTATAAGGCGGATTTACATACAAAGAACACGCCGAAAAGTGTTCAAAGTGCAGTGAGGTTATAAAATTCAGAGGAAGCGAGTGAATGGCGTGGATTGTATCAGAAGAGATCAGCGAGGATCAGTGATCAGCCTCGCCGGGGAGGAAAGCATCGCCTTTTCCATCGAAGAATCGGATGAATCAGTGGGGTTATTGCCTTGTTTTTCAGCTAATTAGATAGAGCCATTACAGGTGTCCCTAGGGATCAGTGCGGATCCCTGCTTTATCGGTCCAGGGATCAGAGTGGATCCCTGCTTTATCAGTCCAAGGATTCGTGTGGATCAATGCTTTGCCTATCTAGGTATAAAAGTGGATCACAGCCTTATTGCTTTGTATCCAGTCATGGGTTTCAGTGGATCGCTATTTTCTCTCAAATAAGTCAGAATAGATCAATGTTTAACTTCAATGAATAAATCTTTTATCTACCAAGGAATGGATCTCCGATTATCTTTCCAGGGATGAGAGTGGCGAACTGCTTGTTAATATACCTGGAGACCAAGTGGATGCCATCTTTACTGTATCTACTCATTAATTAGCATAGATCCCAGCTTTATCTGCCAATGGATTGAAGTAGAGCTCTATCTACCCATGGACTATGGTGGAGCTCTGCTTTATCTAACCAAGGGCTCGAGTAGATCTCTCTTTTATCTGCCTATGGATTACAGTAGATTTCTGCTTTATCCGTCAATGGATCCTATCAGATCACTGTTATCTACCAATAGATAAGACAAAAGCACAGTTCTATCTATCCATGGAGCACAGCAAAGAGTTCATTGATGGTAACTTTGTATTTTTGTTGAGGTCTAGACAATGGCAGAATTCATATACAAGTTACATCAATTACTTTACAATGTCAAATTATTAACCCAGGGATCAGTCGCTGAATAAAATCGAGAACTACCAATAGATCACTGATCTGTCCGTCCATAAATCTGATTGGAAAACGCCTTCCCTACACTGGAATCAGAATGCACAACGGAATTATCTGCCCCAACGTACAGAATGAAACCCGCTTTCTCTGTTCTGGTCTCAGAGAAGAAAGGAGCCTTTTGTGTATTTGCAGGAATCGCAAGAAGAGAATTCCAGGAAGCAGAGAAGAGAACTGCCCCATGGAGCCGCATAGACCACCCCTGTGTGTAACATATGTGGCCCCCTTATATACTCTGAGCTCCTAGTTGGGCACCGTGGGTGGTTACCTCAAATTACGATACCTTGGCGCTAGGAACATGTACACTGTCAGCGCGGTGATACTTTGTATACCTACTCCCCAAGTCTTACCCAAAACAGCCAGCTCTGCCATTTCTAGCCACATTACCAAAAAGGGGGGCACCGCCCCGGCCTCTGGGTCATATAGGCTAACACTCATTTTTCCACCTATATATTTTATACAACCTCGTCTGCCTATTGATCAGTAAGATCTATAGCCCCACACTCATTTATCATATGGGGCTGTACATGGTCTTCTCATCAGAGAGAGGGCAACATAGAGTCTACCCACAGATCAGAAGGATAGGAAGGGGCAAAACCTTATGGGACGCCATGGGGGTTAATACCTTATCCAGGCACTATAGGGGTATGTACTTTCTTCCCCCAATTATTAAAGGGGGCAATACCTTACCTACACAAGATTCAGAAGGGGCAAAGCTACTGAGAAGGTGGGGAGTTCTTTCATTTTTGACCAATCAGAGGGCACTGCCTTGTGTACCCCAGGGTTAAAATCTACCTTTAGCTGTAGGCACGATGGCACCGCGCAGATCCCCAGCCCCCGCAAGCATCTCTGTGCCCACCCAATGAAAGGTCAATGTCAGCAGCGCAAGTGGCATTACCTTAGCAGGCAATGTAGAGGGTGTTGCCTTACCCAGCAGTAGCGCCAGCAATGCCCGTATCTCCTAGCGCCGCTTCCCCTGCCTCGTGTGCCAGTGCAGCATGCTGTGTCGGGTCCGGCCGGCCGGGTGATGCTCCGATCCCGCTGCAGCAGCACCGAGCAGCGACCGGGGTGTCCGCGGCTCTCCTGCTCTCCCCTCACTGACAGCCAGTTCCCCAGAGCAGCTGCTGATGAGAGAGGGGCGGGGTTACCAAGCCGAGTGGGCGTGGCGCAGCGTGGCTATATGAGCGTAAACCGCAGGCAGAGCCATTCGCTTAGCAAGGGCCCGGGGCGGGGCTATACTTTGCAGGGGGTGTGACCTCATTTGACCCCTCCTACTCTTAAAGCTGCCGTGTGTTTTTATTTATTTACAGCTTCAACTGACGTACGACTCTGTGTGTTTATACTTACATACATATATATATATACTGTATATAATGTGTGTCAGTTGCAGCTGCAGAGGAGAGGGATGACACGTAGTAGCTTGCCTTGGTGTTGTATAGAAGCAATTTATTCACTAGGTTGCCTGAGCATGATAAGAGTTGTAGTCTATTGTCTTTTAGCCTTTTGATTATATAGTGCTACCAGATTCTGCAACATTTCAGCTTTTACAATAAAACTAGCAATAATGGAATAATTCTATTTTATTACACATTTTCTTCTAGTTTAACTCAGTGTCAAAATGTTGATATTACGGCGTAGCCCTTGTGGCAGCCAAGCGGTTAAATAATGTACAGGAGTCTTCTTCCTGAAAGCCGTGTACATTAATTACAGAAAGAAGACGGCACACGGCAGCGGAAAATGCTTATTAATGGAATATAAAATGATTGATGCATCCGTATCATCCTGCCGGAGTCTGGCTTCAGTTCTCCGGGACGGATGCTATGGACCTTATGTATGTAGATGTCCATCTATGATTAAAGTTCTTAAAGCATGGCTCATCATTGGCGTATTTAGGGAATAAAAAAAAAAGATTAAAAAAAACTGTGAATTGTTCAGTATGGTAAAAGCCAATGGAAGACTCCCAGCTGCTGCAGAAACTCTTGGGCATAGCGTTGTCATTATTTAAATGTCCCAGCCTCCTGGTGATTTATTATTATTGGCACTCTCCGGTATGTCAAGGAATTTTACATCACATGCAGGGTCCATCACAGGTCAATGAAGGTCAAAGCATAAATAACAATAAAACTGCCATCCGAGTCGCAATCAATAACTCCCAGATACAATGGGTTAATTAAGTTTGCCAATAATTTCCAATAAGAACGAGCTCTACCCAACAGATGCTCAAGTAACCTTTAATTTTCTTTTGGCTGAGGCTACTGGGAGTAAGTAAGAGTGGATCACGCAAATATATTTTTTTCTCTTCCTGCTTTTGGGTCATTAGGGTGAACTGCACAGCGCTACGGAGTATGGTGTCGCCATATAAAACAATGTTAAGATAATCCTACGGACCCATTCATTTGGCTGGTAAAATGAAATCGCTAGATTGTCACCTCCAAAATTCCAGGGATGTCTCAAAAGTCCTACCGCATTTTCTTAATGGCGGATACTACAAAGACATTCGAGGTGGACCTTTTGGTGGACCAACATCCACTGACCTCAGAGGTTCCTTCTTCAGGTGTAAGGTCTTGAATGCTTATGTGACCTTACGTCTTACTCTATGAACACTTGGTCCACTCGATGTTTCATAAAATCCCATAAAAGACCTGAGAGGTCTCGGAGGCTTGCACTCTATCTCTAGCCAGTAAGCCGATGAAGATGTCCACTTGACTCTACTTGTCTCCTATGAAATTCTTTGGAATATTTCCCCTGGGGTCAATGCACCGATATGTATTTTGTGTCAAGAGTAGCCAAAATAAATGTAGCGAGGCCAGCCATAACAAAGTCATTCTTTCAAGAGGACACACGGTAAAGAATGATGGTCTGTATCAAAGTCCAGGAAGTATGTATGTAGGAAGCAGCATGGTGGATAACCGTGCAGAGGATGTGGGAGACGGTTTTAGTGGAAAAACAATGAGATCTGTCATATTGGTGGTATGTTTTCGCAGTTTAACCCGCCTGGTATTGTCTGGTGTGTCGTTCCACATCATCAGGGCATGTCCAATCTCCCAAATTGACAAACAGTCACGCTTTACGGCTGCTGGGCAATGAAGTCCTTTAGGTAGGCAGGCTTTGACAGAGTCATTGTACGACTTGGGTATGGGTGCGTTTTATATATCATCAGGTATTATTTAAAAAAAATGGAAAAAATATAGTGTTTAGAATTTTTGTAAAAACAATATTTTAAAACTGAAAAATTTCTACAGGGTTCTACAGCCCTAAAAGCCACAAAAACGTTTATAGAAGCAGGTGCCTGGGCCATTTTTACAATATTAGTCAGAAAGTTGTTTTTTAATCATCATGTGGTTTGACGGATAGCGGAAGTTGGGAGAAGCCTTGTGCTAATTAAGAGACAGGATGTCTATCGGTGAAACATGTTTTGTAACATTTATGCAGGAAGTTTTTTTCTCGGTTTGCTTCAGTCTGCATTATCTCCACCAGGCTTCATTGTGAGCACCCTTTAAATTCACTATTTTTGAGCTCCTCATCCTCATGCCTACACTGGGGACTCATCCAAGGCGTTAGCGTTGAGTCCAATGCCACCACCAAAGAACACATCGCCTTTAGTTGGCAAGAGCCCTTTTCAATGAACCATCCATGGAACCTGCAGGAAAACCATCTGTAAGAGCAGCGCAGGTCAATGGAAACCACGGCTCAAGGGCCTCCCCACTCCGGAACTAAAGCACATTACAGACTATTTTAGTTCCTTATGTCTTACCCAAAGAACATGCAGCTTATTGTAATGTATACTACATTATACCATTAGCTGACGAAGGACCTGCTTGGACTGTCCTAGGTGCGGAAGGACCTAGATGAGCTCTTGACTTTAGGTCAGGTTGAGTTGAACTCAGATTACCGATTACCCAATACTCCGACTCCTAGGTGGATTTGTAATTGGGGGGTTTAGTCTAAACCATTATTCAAAAGTCTGTATGGAAGTCATGTAAAAAAAACACACCTGCCAAGTGTCTGAAGACCAATTGGGGATCGAAGTCCTGGGATGTTCCCCTCATGTGTTTTTACTGCCGGTAAAAGAAAAATCCAAGTCATAGTTTATTATGGATATTAATGGGCAAGAACAACCCTTAGCTGCGTATGTGCATTTTGCTGACAGAAAAACCCTGGGGAGGCCACCACTAAGTGTCCCCCATGTGCCACCTGCAGAATTACTAAGTATAAAATAACAATATCGCCAGAATAAGGATAAAGAGTTAAAAACTCTAGCAACACATGGCTGGTGTTTCTACTTTGTATATAATGAGCATTAAGGCAGATTGCCAAATTTAGTAGCAATGACGGAAAACAAATTAGAAATAAAGGTGCTGCAGATAAAATGTCGGGGGGGGGGGGGGGGGGCGTTTTGTGTCAGGTTCTAATCCTCCAAATCCTTTGTTAAGAAAAACACCGTCCAGAAAATTGTCAGCTTTCTGGTAGTGGCACACTTGCACACATAAGGTCTTGTACTATTATACTTTCAAACTGATGTAAGATGAAGTGATGTAAGTTGAGTGTGAGTTATACATAGAAACAACCTATGTAAATAGAGTTATATTCAAGACACAAGGTCCAAGTTTTCTTTTAGAAATGACAACTAGATTGGTGTGTGGTTGTGGGAATATGGATCAGCGATACCAATGAGAAGGCCATACGATGTAAGTCTGAGTCTCCCTTGATGTAACTTGAGACCAGGTCAAAAATGGAGACACGATGGAATAATGAATTGCTGAGAGTTACAGGCTTTCTGGATACACATCTATACACACTGTTATTGGGATAGTTAAAATATTGTTCTAGCACAAGCATAGTTAATGAATGCAGAAGAATTGAGGCTAATGCCTGCTCCCTCTGCTCTGGGCTTGGCGGGGGGGGGTACTGGCTCTGATGGTACGTTCGTGTCTTGACGAGATTGCAAAATTAATCTCCGCTACGACCAAATTATAAAAAAAAAACGCTTTTCATTTTTTTTATGATTGTGCATATCAGGTACTGAATAAAAAAACCTCATTATTAAATCCATCCAGGCGCTGGCTTTATCTCAGCGGCCAAATCTGATTGTATTCCCCGCCACTAACCAAATATTTTTAAGACACTTTAATATCATCTTAATATTATTTTAACTCCTTCCCTAAAAAGGTTCAGTTTACGCATTTATATAATTTACTTAAACCATATACAATTGTGTTATTTTTATAAAGCAGAGCATCTTACTTGTGTAATAATGTAGGATCAAATGGATAATATTAGAAGTTAACTCTTGGTTTTGGGTGAAAATATATCATCGCAGAAACTTAATTTTTAACTCTTATGAGTTTTTCCTGCAAGAAGGGCCGGACTGGACAGTCCTCCCCATGCGGCCTGTAGCCTTATCCTTCTGTGAGGGACTTCTGTAGCGCGAAACGCGATGGTCACAATGTATCCGATGACTGATAAGCCGGAAAAACTCGAACAGCAATTATATTTTGATCTTCTGAGCATTCAGACATTGGTCATTTGGTCCTCTTATACCATCATATGATAATGAGGACATATCCCTTCTTCACATAATCAGGGGCCCCATCAGAAACCTTGGGGGCCAGTACAAACTCTAAGACAGGGCCCCTGCCCTGTTCCACCCAATACTCTCCCTCCTGCCCCCCCCATGCTTGCAACGGGGCCACTAGTCACCAGAAAGAGGCCATCAGGGACCCAAATCCCGCAAGGGCCAATGAGGGTCCCCGTGACAGCATTGCTGGACGTACGGCGCATGCACGCACATGATCAGATACAGAGCTGTGCGGTCACTTAATGAGTCATAAACCCAAAAGTGATGGAGCCAAGTATCTCTGTAGAAGACTTGATGATCAAAAACCTGAAAACAAAAAAGAGTATGTGTTTATTATAGGGGCATTATCTATGGGGGGGGTAAATTATGATTTAGTCTAGGGGCATCTCAGAGCTCAGAGGGGTAATTATTGGTTGACGAGGTTGTGGAAACGAAAATGACGCATTATGTAGTAACATCAGCTGTATGTATCCAACATTTTAGATTATTAAATCCCAACAATACAGTTATAATATATAGTTTATATAATTATAATATATAGTTTATACAATATATAAATATATATATATAATACCACACTACATAACGCTGAAAACAACACTGTTCTGCATTTCAAAACAGTAAAAATATTATGAGATCCGGGAAAACGAGGCCTGGTATTAAAGATTCATGCTGAAGTAAATCTTTAAATTATTCATTTTTAGTACAGAAACGCATTTCTTAGTAGATACACAAACTCCTGCAGCTGCAGTTATTAAAGACGCAGTGATAGTAACTTAAAACAGCCATAACATTTTCCCATGAAAGCACAGATATTGTGCGTTTATTCAGTTTTTTTTCCTATCCACAGTAGAGAGTAGAAAGGGGTCAATCCAGAGAACAGCGAGTTGCGGGCGAGTGGAAATGATCCATGACGATGACTTCCCCTTGGCCAAACATGGCCGGTTTCTCCTGCAAGAAGGCCTGAGTTATTCATGATTAGTTTCTGGAAGCCAGAAATGCAAAATAACCAGGGTTTAAATGGTCAAGCTAGCTTTTCAAGATACAAACATGTTTCACTACTAGTTATGTGTGAAGGATCTGTGGAGGCTTCCCAGATCAAAAGATACAAGGGCACCAGATTTTGGGTCAACGTTGCGTAAGCTTAGGTTCTCTCCTTGCTCTCTCTTTTTTCCAAGGGACTAAGAAGAGTTGGGTGGAAAAAAATGTGCCCATCTATGAAAATTGGTAAAATAACTTCTACTCCAAGGAAAACCTTGTGTCCCCATCTGAGTTTCTGTCTCAAGTATCGTGTCACAAGGTGATCTCATGGCAAAGAAACTGGCATTTTCCACCAGCCATCGAGTTTGTCAATGCTTGGTTCCTTTGATGAACAAACCATCTAGAGCTGGAGTTGAAGGACATCAATTGCTTTTCGTTGAGCCCCAGCTAAAGCTTCACATGTGCTCCTCAACATACGTTGGACCTTAGTGCTATAGACAAAAGGAATATACAAAATGCTTTGGTGGGAATTTTATGAAAAAGAGGCTTTTTTTTGCAGAAGAGCACATGTGAAGCTTCAGCTGGGCACCAAGGAAAAACACTGGTGTCCTTCAACTTCGGATCTTCACAGTTTGTTCTTCAAAGAACTCAAGTTGACATTGTGGTTGACCCTGCTGAAAAACAGCTCTTCGGAGGGAACATCTTTACCGGAACTGACTCTGGCGACCTAGAGACCGAACTTCGAGTAAATAACCTCTAATTAAACTAAACACAGAATGTCTGTAGTGTTTAATTTGAACTCACATCTGTGTGCATTATTTTTAGATTTTCATTTTCTTGGGAGAGGTTGCGATAGGAAACGGAAAAAAAAAAAATACAACTTTTTCTGCCAACCCTTCTGGTGTGTCTGTTTATTTAAACTAGGAAAGAAACCGGAAAAATATATCCAACGTTGAAGTTATTTTCTGGTGTCGTCTTCAATAAATTCATCAGCCAAACTTTATATTCATGTAAACTATTAAATCAATGCTAACGTTCTTATTAGAATATTATTTCTTCAGCCTGCACTGATCTATGGTGTGTTTGCCAGGAAGCTACACTGTGGAGCATTAAATCAAGGATCAATGTATCAAAAGGAGTGCTGTAGCTATATCAATGTCTTCCAAGAAGATCCCCTATATATATATATTATTATTATTATTTTTTTATTATTATTATTATTATTTTTTTTTTTTTATATTGTATATTGGTCTGAAAATATGTATGTTTTTTGTTACAATTGAAATTATGGCTGCAGTTAAATAGCAGAACAAGTAAAAATTGCCACAATTCATTATTTTTAATAATATTTAAATATATTGTAATAATAATATTTTATTATTGTTGTTAATATTATTATTATTATTATTATTATTATTATTATTATTATCATGTTATCATTTATTATTATCATGTTATAATTCATTATTATTGTTATTATTATTATTATTATTATTATGTTATTATTATGTTATAATGTATTATCATGTTAAAATTCATTATTATTATTATCATTATTATTATTATGTTATTATTATTATGTTATAATTTATTTTTATTATTATTATTATTTGCTGATTAAGAAAATCTTTGGAAAAAGTTTTTTTTTTCTCTGAGATCTCAGGGGACACTGGCAGGCAGGGGTATCCTCGTCTTGTGACACGGCGTCTCTTCTGTAAGGGGCTATTTATAACATAGAATTGGCACGGTCAGGACTCCATATCTGGATCAGGAAGAGCGAAGGAAAAACACAAAGCCAAACAGTCGCACCTTCCCAAAAGTGACAACAGGTACATGAAGTAGGTTAATGACAATAATAAACTACGGTGGTTTCTGGGAAGCCTTTGTGAGCAAGAAAAGCTGGGGGACAGGTTACGCGGGCTTGGCTGGTGTCAGCCTGCTCTTCGCTTCTTTGTTACCAAAGTATTTAGCAATATATGATATTTCTAAATGATAAATGTGTTGGCGTCCCTTTAAAGGTGGCTGGCGTTTCATACGTTTAGGTTCATATCAAAAACCAGGCTTATCCAATCTTGATTGATTTTTTTAAACTTTATTTTGTAAACTGCATAAATCTTGAAGAATTATATTTATTTCATATATAAAAGGACTAGGTCACAAATGCTAAAGGGACAAAAAGTATCTGAAGAGGAAAAACCTGCAGACATTTTGCTTGGTTTTTGCCGTACAGAAAACCTATATTTGTGGATATTATTTGTGATGGTTTTTAGATTCCATATATTCGCAAAAAATCATAATTTTTAGGTTCTTTCTACCTGCCACTTTTAAAAATGGCCCAAACGTGTATGGCATTGGCAGAACCTGAATAAATAAATACTATGTAGCCCAATTAAATACATATTTACATGCAGGAATAAAAATAAATATGTATGCAAATAAATATAAATTAAACTAAATAAATAAAAAATGCAAAGCCACGGTTGATGGGGGGGGAAAGCTTTTGAACTCTAATGTTGCCATATTTTAATTAATAATGAACTCATTTATTGATGTGTGATGCTTATCCCTGCGCAGACTTTTACATGGTAATAATTATGTTTCCAGTGTCCAAATGTACACTTTAAATACTGATTTATTTATGATAATTACATTTCCACCGGAGATCGTTTCTATTTTTTTTTTCTTTTGTAAAATATTGACATTTGGGTTAATTAGCAAGTCAAATACGAAAGCAAGCACTTTTATATTTTTTATTTCTAAAAAAAATAATAATTTGCTGATTTAGCTCTCATTTTTTTCAATTTGCATTAAATGTCTGATGTTCCAGCGGACAAATGCATTTTTATGGTAAAACACAGCCTATTTAACACATTTACTTGTCTTCTATCAGTTGTTAAGTGTAAGATTCCCCACATCCTTAAAAGAAATCCCAATTCTTTATGTTCTTCATTAATTTTGTAAATCTTTTCTCCTTATTACATTGGCTAACTAGCGTAATACAAGCACCTAAAACCCTAGGCCATGTTGTTTTAGGTAAGAAAAAGAGCTAAGATCCTCCATGCATGTTAAATAATAAAAAGGTATGAAGCACACCTGTGTGTTTCTGTACAATAGACGATTCAGCAAGTGATCTCGCTTGAAATTCGTTTCTAGTGTACGAGCAGATAGTGTTACATCAGGTTCAACCACTTTTCCGAAGCCTCCTTAGAGATTTATTTTTTGGTACTTTGTGTCATTTAATGGGGGGGGGGGATTTGCGTTGACTTGAGTTTTTCAGTGGCTGGAAATGTAATGCTCATGGAAATTAATCAATTGTTTTCTACAATATAACGGCCAAGTATGCGCCGCTGGCTTATATTCGAAGTGGACACTCATAGCAGGTGAATATTTTAATCACCAATTTTCTCCTATGAAACTTCCGAAAACCGTGTATTTTGCGTATTTGCACATTTATATTTGTATTACAACAATAAACACCCACTCCTGAGTGTTCAAAAGAAAATGATTACTATATCATCTTGTCTTTCCTCAGAAATACTGCTCTAGAGACCTACGCCGGCTTGTAGACTCAGCTCTCTTACTGGGACGGAGTAGAACAATGGCTTCCTCCATTTGGGAGAGCAGATCAGAGGACAAGAAGAAACAACAGCATGCCATCAGCCTATTCGATCGTATCAACAGGATGAGGGAAGCAGTAGAGCTAGTTGATATTGTCCTAGTGGTGGAGGGCAAGAAGTTCCCATGCCATAGACTAGTGTTGGCTTCCTTCAGTCCTTATTTTAAGGCGATGTTCACTTGTGGATTGGTGGAATGTGACCAAACTGAGGTGGCCCTTTATGACGTGACGGCTGAAAGTGTGTCTATAATCTTAGAGTACATGTACAGTGCAGAGCTCAGTATCTGCAACCTCACTGTCCAAGGGGTCGCTACAGCTGCCTTTTTTATGCAGATGGACGACATTTTCAGTATGTGCCAAAGATACATGACGGAACACATGGATGTCTCCAACTGCATTGGGATCTATTACTTTGCCAAGCAGATAAATGCTGAAGATCTAGAAGAGAAGTCGAAAAAATACTTGTACCAACACTTTAGCGAAGTCGGATTGCATGAGGAAATTCTGGAAGTTGACTTTCAGCAGCTCATGGGAATGATCATGTCAGATGACCTCAATGTTTCTCGAGAGGAAAGTATTCTTGACTTGGTTTTGCGATGGGTGAACCATGACAGGGATGTACGGTCCCAGCATATTATTGACCTTTTGAAACAAGTGAGGATACTTCTTGTGAATCCTTCTTTCCTCAGAGAAGCTCGAAGAAGGAATACCATTATGCTGTCCAACTCACAGTGTTATGATATGATTGAAGAGGCCTTAGAAACCATTGAGAAGTCCAAGCAGGTCCCTCTAAGCCTCCGCTATGGGATGGAAACCACAAGCCTTCTTCTTTGTATAGGCAACAATGGTATGGGCATTAGGTCAAAGTATGGAAGCTATGGAGACGCCAGTTTCTGCTTTGCTCCTACAACAAGAAAAATTTGCTTTATTCCATCTCCAAAACAAGGCGAGGTCTTGGGTTCTATCTCCACTGGTGTGGTTACTGATAACAATGATATCATACTGGCCGGAGAAGCCACTGCTGTCAGATTGGCAAGACAAAAGACAAGGAGGGTTGAAATCTGTAGGTACGCTCTTAATTCGAATTGTGCATGTAATTTCGTACATGCAGCTGTCTTGATTTAGTTCCCTTTAATGGGACTTCGGTCCAGAGTCCGGGTCATCTACCCTTCTCTTGACATCCCTGTCCGTGTTGTTTTCCCCTGTCTTTTTAGTCTCGCTTTTAGTTCTCTGAGTCAACTCCTTTATCTAAACTCATTGTATCACTACCTGCAATGGCTTCTAAGTGTGTGTGAGAGAATTACTAATGCCAGGTTGAGGAATGGTCTTGTCAAGTACAGTTATATAATTGCTCATTAACTTGTCGCATTAAAAATACATTAAGTCACATTCTCTAACATAGCACAAATAGTATACTTGCCTTAACGTTACAAAGAAATACATATTTTTAGACTTTCTCATAACTCATAACACTACAACGTGACAAAACAGTTTTGCTTTCATGTGGAACATGTAATAATGCACCTGTTTGGGACGAGAAAGCTATTGTACGCAGGTGTGGTGCCAAGCATGTTTTTCAGGTTGCGAATATAATATTAAGTAGGGTTGCATAAGCAATTATAAATGTATAAAAGTAAAACACAAGCCCATTATTGCTAAACCTCTGTCAGAGTTTATGCAGGAATAATTAAGCCCTTCGGTGATTTAAGGATGAGATTTCTATACAATGTCTAGGTTCTAATAATTTGGCCCTTTGGATCTTTGCAGCAGCCAGGACTTGGAGGACCTCGATTTGTGTCACCTCCTGGTTAAGTTCATGTCTATAAGAGATGAACTAGGTAGTTTATGGGGGGGGAGCTAAATCCATGCATTTGATTATTAAAATAAATAGGGCTTGATATTGAAATACTATGTTCTTGACCCACAAATGCCTTAAAGTAGCCCTTAAGACGTAATGACCAGACGAGCAATTGTTCTAACCTTCCTATCGACCAGCAGATGTTCTACAACCCAAGCTGTAGGAATTCTTTTTGCATCAACAACTGCCCAGGAAGCATATTTTTCTTCTACATTCTTTTGTTTCTTATCTACACAGTCAGAAAGCCAACTTTTCAGAAGGTTGTTTTCTTATTTCTTTCTCCAAATATAATGACCCTCTGATCTGAACTTTTTACCTCTTGAAGAGTTTTATTGGGCTCCTGCTCTTTCATAGGTTTATTGTCTCAACAGAACAAAACATGCACATAGCCTAAATTATACTCTCAAGACCGATCAGAAATATTCTCCTCCTCCTACTCTAAATTCTTGTATTTTATCGGATTCATAACCTTTTGACATAAAAGCATACATAATAGGCTAGAGAACAAGAAGCGATGGAGACAAGAGCCCTTGTCATTACAAATGCCATAGATTGAATAGAAGACATGTTAGCCGTGCATTCGTAGTATTGATGTCCAAGTTCAATTGGCGTTTTATTTAATAGGTACCACAATTGTGGGAATTACTGCTGGGAGATGCTATGCAGCGCTGAATATCGAGAGCTTTATGCACTGGCCAGTGTGCATAATGACCTTTATCTCATCGGAGGTCAAATGAAGTTCAAAAGCCAATATGTCATCACCAACTCCGTAGACAAGTACTCGGTGGACAATCAATGTTGGAGAAGCGTGGCTCCTTTGCCAGTGCCATTGGCATGCCACGCCGTGGTGACCTTAAACAATAAGCTCTTCGTTATGGGGGGCTGGACACCACAGGTTAGTAAGAAGAGAAAATGATTAACTCTCGAGGTGGGGTTCTAGAACGATGCTCATAGTTTAAGGTATATTTCTATTGTTCATCAACCATAGAACTATTGTGCAACTTGTAATTAGCATTCCACTAAACCCACCCAAAATCCTATTTGGATAAACCTAAATTAGGGATGAGCTATTCAGACCAAATCTAATTATATTACTCATATTTTTTATTCTTATAATACTGGAAAACATGACATTTTACTGGAAATAATTCAGGCTTTACCCCCTTGTTGTTTTTTTTATGTTTCTAGTGTAAAACTCCAGACCTGTTCTTGTAGATACTGTACACCTTTACATTTTCACAATTTTACCCAATATCTCTTTAATCTCGGTGGCTCTGTGCAAATAGGTAGATACTTTTTTGGCTTGATAATACTTGAGCATCTGAATAAGCTTCTTTATTCTTGGTTGATATCCCTGCTCGACTACAGGTTACTTGAGTGACATATAAGCATTTCCATATTATTAGCATATAAGAAATATAGTATTACCTTTATTAAAGTATCACTAAATGAAATCCTCGTGATGTGGAAGGGTTAATATAGTCTCAGGGTCAGTTTCTCAAGTTCCTGGTATACTGGTCGTATACTGTAGAACTGACTATACCGGTATTTCTGGTCAGAAAATGCTAAAACTGTACATATCAGTCATTTTGGTTTCTGCATACTGGATCATACAAGAACAAACAAAAATAATGAATACATTGGTGATTAACTCAAGAGTTTCTTATATTTTAAAGAATATATTAGGCCCTGAACTCTTCTTGTTTATTATGGTTTGGTTTGGTAGAGAAAACAGGAAGAAGGAAGTGGGCTAGAGGTGTTCCCAAGATGCCCGTTCAAAAGCACCAAATACATATCGTAGCGTGTAAGCAGGGAAAATGAACGAAAGCTTGAGAGATGAAGGTTCTTGTGTTTGTACATCTGCCGGCTGCTTTCCGCAGTGAGATGGTTAAGGACTTGTGTTATATTCGATAATAAGCAGTCAACAAAAGTGTGGAATCTATTTCTAGAGCATCAAGACAAGGCGCCAATCGCTTCTTATATTATAGACGAGCCTTGGGAAGGATTGTCAGGATATCAGGTAGCAAATGTGACAAGGAAAGCCTCACTATAATAATTTAAACGACCATTTGAAGACTTTTTGTGAATTGTTTGACGGTAGCGCAAATGGGCTGCCAGCCAGTTATTTTGATAAGTGATTGATTCACTAAAGTTTGAGGCTTAGCGACCTCAGGTCTGTGAAATTACTACTCGTTGAGTTGACCTCTGGGTTCAGGTGCCCACAAAGGTTCACAATGCTAAAACCAGCTGGCATATTGGGTACACAGTGGAACCAGTAAGCATGTGCGGTCCCCTGAACTCAAGCCTGTAGGACATTGGTTTAGACAGCTGGCCAATGAGACACAAATGCACCTATTGGGAATCCTAGACCAAGTGTGGATAGTTGGCCACTATGGATGATTGCTACTTCTTCCTCTGACCTTGTTGGTTGGGCTCCATGTTGTTTTTTGTGCTATAAAGTTAAATCCGTGTATTGCGCCCGTAGTTGCCCTCCTTCTTTCTTCTGATGGGGCCCCCATAGACTAATGAGGGCCCTGAGTAGATTCTTAAACTACTTACCTGGTAATATATCCTATCGAGAGGAACCGGACTTAAACTTAGGAGAAGACCAACTTGGAAATTCTTAAGAGGTTACTGGAGAGTGAAGACATTTTTCCGTTACGCACAAGACATCACTTGAAAAATCAACATTGCCATTGAGTGACATGTTTTCCGAATTCCGTAAACAAGAATGTATTTAAATTCCACTGGGATTCCTGAACGGGCAAATGTGTTTCCCATGCCCAGTGATATACACTGGATAACCGTGGGTGATTTTCCTAGGTCGGAATAATTTATTTGCCTCTTGGTGATGATGTTGACAGATTGATGGGCTCCTGGTGGTTGCTCATAGGGTTAATGCGGAATGTATTATAAGTGGGTGTTTATTGTTGAATAAAGGTTGGCATTAATATAAGACATTCTGCTTTTGTCAGTCAGTACTCCAAACAGATGGCAGAGGAAAGAGATAGTTTACCAGTTACAGGGAGCGAACATCATTCACGCAGCAGGACTCCCTTGGAGCGTTTGCGGATGGTCCATTTTTTTTCATGCCAAAATACCGGCTTTGTGTGCGTTTTAGAACTTCCTCCAGATCTCTCAGCCTACTTTCTGCGGCTCTTTAACCTTTTGATAGCAAAAAATATAATGAAATTCTCTTGATCCTTTAAAATGGTCGAATACCATTACATTCTGACAGGTCGAGCTTTGGGGAGCCTTTAGGGTGCTAGAGTCTGAAACAGGTGGAGAATTGACTTTCTCTTCTATTTCCTTGGTCATTTATAAACGTAAGACCCTTGAACCAGCGCAGTTCTGCTTTTTATTCTTTAAATAGTTTCAGCAGGGATGGAATTGCATCTTATGTATGGGTTGGGGTGCCTCGGAGGGTATAAATCTCCTGTGATTAGGGGGAACTATTTGAGTCAGACGACAGTCCCATGATGTCTACCCATCAAGAATGCTAATGGGGCTTGAGTGTGGAATGATTAATGGAGAACATGGGAAAAATGTTGTGAGGCTATCATTTATTGATATAACTTGCCCCAAAAAAGGTACAACCTCAATGGTTGTGCTTTGGCCAAGATAAATACCGCCAAACTGAGCATCAGGATGCGATTACACACTTACAGTTTTGTTTTACTTGAAGAAGGTGCCAACAGCAAATCTAGGTTGTAGATTATCATCGTTGATAAAGGTGATACATATTAACTATTTAGGCAGATGATATGAATTAACGTTACTGTGTGGATTGTGCTGGTTTTTTTTTGGTTTGTTTTGTTTATTTACAGATTGATCATCCTAATGATGAACCCGACCGGTTAAGTAATCGAATGCTTCAGTACGATCCTGCCCAGGATAAATGGACCCAGTTGGCTCCCATGAAATATTCAAAATATCGATTCAGTGTGGCTGTGGTTAACAGCGAAATTTACGTCTTAGGTAAGTGGTCTACAGGAAGGTGACCACAGATAACGGACAAAAGCATTAAGAAACATGTTAAAAAACAGATGTGTCACCAAAAATGGGTACTTGCGGATAAATAACAGCATGTATTAGTTGCCACTGAGTTTCTGCTCCTTGTTGTTTTCGGTATCAAGTTGATTATTTTTCCATGAAAATTCCTTAAAATCTATAAAAATAATTTAGAACCCCCTTCTAATATCGAGACCATTACCATTCTGCTAAAGAGGTGTTTTAGGTGAGGACTTTGAAGGAATTAAAATACAGAGTCATTGAACTAACTCTTTGTAGGTCATGAAACCTTCGGAAGGTTACTGATCCGTAGGACAGATCCAGAAAAGATGTGTCCTGTCCTCCTGGGTACGAGGTGTGCTAAAAGCAGTGACAGGTTTAATGGATCAGAGCCTTCTGGGAACAGCCTGTGCCAACCGCACTTAATAAGCCTTTACTATTGCCAGAAGACATTGAGTGTCACGTATAAAAGGTAATTCTGGAGCAAGGCTTGGAAAGTCGTCTTATCCCCAAAGCAACCGCAAGCAATGCTTCTGCTGATTCTACCCCTCCATTGCTTGCTATAGAGATAAGACCATTTTTCTAACTTCGCACTCAAACTACTTTTTATACAGACCCCCCCCGGTCATCAGCCCATTTCTCTGGCTTTTTAAATGGTTAATGGATCTGTAGATCGAGCTTAATGTAGCAACGCGCTCCAGAAATCACATACAGGCGGCTGATGCATTGGACGTTGTCTGGTTATTAATATACCCTATGTAATACCCTATAGAAATGTAATGTGTTAGCAATGGCTGCGATGACCACAACACATAACAAAAGGATCTACTTTTTATTTCTCAAGCTCCAACCCCAAATCACATTTCTATATTGTGTTTAGTAGACATGTTCAAGCAGATAAATGTTCTAACATAATTAATAACAATAATGAGGTTTGTGGTAATATCCTTTTTATTATTTAAATCACTAAAAACCAAATTACTATCCCCAACAAGCTGCATTTGCTAGAAGGTATCCTGTACCCAGTGCTAGGTAACTTTATATGGAAAAACTGGGAGATTAGAGCCTAGGGGCCCAAAATTGTTTGTGGGCGTCCGTCTGATGGATACCTGTGGCCACACATTACACTTCCACATCCAGCCATCTTTATTAAAGTATATTACTGTATTACATTGATCCCAGAGCAGCCTTTAACACATTGAATGTAGGTGGGGGATGTTGGACACATTGGTCCACCAGGCGTTTTCATGGGGTGCTCAAGGGCCAGTTCTGGGATCTGGTCATAATATTTAGCAGGGGGTCATACAATTGACTACTGCCTTTCAAATTTCCCTGCTTTAGCATCTGTGAAGAGATGGCAAGAACACAAAATAGCTGTGTGGAGCTCAGATAAATCCATGTGTAAGACGCTCACCATATGCATATCCAAAGTCCAGACATCACCGTAGACCATGACAGCAGCAAACAATTCAATTGCTTCTGCCGCTCCAACGTCCTTGGACACAGGTGCTATCCGTACTTATCCACATACGATGGGCAGCTTATCAGTCCAAAATGGGCCGTCATCAAGGACTCATAACGGTTCACTTTGTCAAGGTTTGATAATGGCTCATTTTTAATTGAAACGTCGCTCGCCTTGTGATTGACTATAAATGGAACCTGTCTCCACTACTCTGCCAAGTCAACTGGATTGTTTGTTAAAAGCTTGGAAAATACAGGGTTGGATGCTGGGTTTGGCAGGAAGCCCAAAATACTTTCGATCGGTCAGGCATCCAGCGTAAAAAATACAAGAAACCGGGAAGAGAGAATGTTTGTGATCACGATATAGATCCACTACAACCAAGTAACATTCTAATCACTGGCTGGGATCTTGGGGTGTTTCATATCCATGACAACCTGTCATTGTTTAAATTCATTTAATTCAGATACATTTAAATTTATTTAAATTAAGATAAGACACTTTCCGTAATCCTGCTTTTTACAATGTAATATTTTAATAACATGCGGTGGTATTTAAGGATTAATATAAGCAATATGTATTAGAAGCACTGCTTATTTATGTACCATGGGAGAAGCCATTATTATTCCCCCCCCGTTAATTACCTGTCCCCGGCAGTAAACTGGTGGTTCTGGCCACCTTAGAAGGTGCAATGAGCAGTGTAGGTGAGAATTCATCTTTAACCAAGTAATTAGGACCCCAATTTTTAGAAGGGCATGCCCCATCCCATTCTTTCTTATTTTATTCCGTGTAATTCATTCGCTTACGCATGTAGATAACTGTGACTGTATAGAAATAGCTGCGTAATTCACCTCTGTGTCCCCGAAGTCGTTAAAGCCGTATGAACCCTGGCACTCATCACTGCTGTCGAGTCAAGAGCGTGTAACGGACCTGAATTTAGCATGGGCGCGCGCATGTACTCGGGATAAATACAGGAGATTTGTTTTACTGGTCTGCCGGAGGGGAGGGGAGAGTCTGAAGCCTTAAATCCAGAATCTCTCTCTTGGAAACGGATTATGGGATTGAGATACAGAACAAGCCTCCAGCCACGCTCAGCCCCTGCATCAGCAAGTAGCCCCCGGGATCTCAAATCAATCCTCTAGGAGCACCTGAGAACCCAAGGCTTAAGGATATCCCCCTATGACTATACGCTCTAGCGAGGAGGTCTCTTCGCACCTTCTAACGTTATGGATCTATATCTCTGGAATCTGGCACGGAATAAATGAAAGATAATGCAAATACCCCTACTTAATCACACAATGTATCCAGAGCTTGCGTTAATCTCACGATGTTAGAGTGAAACGGAATTTGACGGCAGAAACGTTTGGCCCATTTTTCTACCAGCTTCAAGACATCGAGCCTTTCCTGGCCTCTGTCTCGGTTTTCTCATTCCTTTCCATCTACCCGAAGCACGAGATAAAGAATTCAACAACATTTAATGTGCCCATTTGTTTCTGATGTAAAGACTTAAACCCTTAATCAGTCCCTGGGCTCATCTTAGATTCAGGAGCCATATGCCTATCCCATGCATGCTTAAATACCCTCAATGTGGTAGCCTTTACCACTTCTGCTGGGAGGCTGTTCCACTTATATATGACCCTCTCAGTAAAATAAACCTCCCTCCTGTACTTTGTTAAATCCCTTATTGTATTTAAATGTTTTTATCCCTTAGTCTTAGTTATATATATATATAATAGCAGATTATACACACGTATAAAGATATGTAATTGTTGTTTATAAAACGTTGGGTCTAAATTAGGCGTGTTTTATACACCAGTGCTTATTATACTCAGATTTTTAATCTCTAGGTTTGGAATAAAACCAATCAGCGTGCGTTTTTCTCTAGAAGGTTTTAGTTTGGGGGAGATGCATTTCCGTGGGACAGAAACAAGGATTCTTTGATTCTGAAAGCTTAGGATCTCTTAATCAATCAAACCTACTTTACAATTCCTATTTACCAAAAGGACGGATTAAGAAATTGGAAACAAAAGGGATTTATGCGGATGCTGAAAATGACATCACAACTGCATTGAGCTTTTCTTCTTAACGTTGTTTGGGTGTTTTTTTTAGCAAAATCATGAGTTTTGTCCCTTAGAAATGACCAAGGAAAGAAATATTTGGTGGCCCCCGCAGAGAACAGCTCTTCTATAGTTCTCTTTATTCTGAGCTCTAAATTAAAATGCTTGTCCCGAAACGCCGCCTTTGCTTCTGGGGCCCGTCCAAAGCTCAGTGAATTGGTTCGCTCATTACGGAGACAATGCCATTATTTTTAGTGCGAATGGAATTGCTGGCCTGGGATATAAGGCACTGAGGGAAGGTATAAAGTGGGTTTTTTACAGAGCTAAGGAAAGCTTAGCACAGCAGTAAGTTGAAGTGAAGATTCTAACCCGTTGCATTCCGCTAGTGAAGGAGTTCATTGTTTGTCTGCATCGTTTGTTTAGAAATATACATTTATAGAAAATTTCATCCATCGAATCCACAAAGCTATACGGATAGTGAAGATAGAACCTCAGGGTACTTTATTACTGGGGTAAATGGTCCAAACTGTACTCGTAGGAATGCTTCTGAACTTTGGGAAGAGCACTCACACTAACACATACCCACTCACACAACCAGACACCCAAACTACCACAACCATCTAGACACTCACACTAACACACACTCAGACACGCACACTAACACACCCAGACACTCAGATAAACACACATGCACAGAGACACTCATAACCAGACGCACACAAACATACCTACACACATACACTACCATACTAACACACATACTAACACACCCAGACATGCACACACTATGCAATTCAATTACCGGTACTTTGCATAATGCCTCCTCCGGTCTTCAATGACCCAGCTGACGCCCTCCGGTTCCTCGAAATTAGGGCGATAAAGAGGTAGGTCTGGGACTCCTGTCTTTCTATGATTCACAGACAATGAAGACTAGCCTCCTAGCATGATGGCAAACATAATATAACACAGAGTGTTGAATGTATACCTCCAAAGTGTCCAAGTTTTGAGGCCTTTACCGCCTTCTCTGCCTTCGCTTTGTCAGCCGACAAAGCCTCTAGAATTTGTAATTCAAGGATATATTATTTTCTAGCAAGGCTGCAGAACTCCGGTCTCCAAGGGCTGCAAACAGAAAAGAAATTCCGTGCCTCCTTGCCAAAAAATTAGTAGTTTAATGAATTTTTCACTTGAGCTGCCTGTGCTCAGTCTGGGACATCCAAAAATGTGACCCTCAAGGACTGGAATTCTGCAGCCCTGTTTTAGAACATTAAACGCAAAAATGTAAGGTGCAATTATGTTGCATTAATAATAACATTACTTTCTTTATAAGAATTAAGTTAATATTAAGTTGAATTTTGATACATTGGCGGTAACGCTCCCAGACCATCCAGAAAACATGCTCTACAATGTATTGAGCGGTTGGATCAGCTCGTAACCCAATTTATATCTTAAAAATAGTTTTTTTGGTTAAATATTGTCTTTTATTCCCGGTAGGTGGCATTGGATGTGTTGGTCCGGACAGGGGTCAGGCTCGAACGTGTCTTGATGCAGTAGAGATTTACAATATAGATGGTGACTTCTGGAGGGACGGCCGTGCCATGCCTTACCCGCTGCTTTCGCTGAGGAGCAACTCAAGTAGCGCCGGGGCAGTGGAGGGACGTCTGTACGTCTGCGGCGGATTCCGCGGGGCAGGTATGGATTAAAAAATACTGTATCCGGACTACTCTTCGTTTGTAATAATGGCAGCGGTGTATAGAAAGAGCTTTAAAGGTTGTTGGTAATTAATGGAGAACAAATGTATATACAATGAAATGCAACAGCACGGACCTCCATTGATTTTTTAGGTCCCTAGGCTGGGAAAAGCAGGATGGTGGGGCAGCTATCCCGGACACTGCCGAAAATACTGTCGGGGGCTATGAAGCTCTTAATAACGCATTTTTTAACAGCACTATTTTTTTATATTATATAAGAACACGTATATACACCGGCACGCATTCGGCCCCTTTCTATTAATATTATTTATGTTTATTAATTTATTTATTAATAGTAATGTTATACATATAACAATCACGCTCCAATCCCTCTCTCGTCCTGCTTTTTTTCTGTTCCTCGGATTTATTTGCCCTCCAATAACTCCCCTGAAATGCCATTATGTAGCTTCACCTCTTTCAAAGGGATTAAATCTGGATTGCTCTTCTCAGTACCCGCTGATAAAATTAGACTCTAATCCCCTTTTCAATGCTGGAATGAACATGTTAACAAGGAACCTTGGCCGGCAGATATAGCTTTAGACCAGAAAAGGTGTGCATGAAAAAGCCAGAGGAAACTCCAAAAAAAGGCTGGATAGAAATGATGAAAAAAGGATAAATACACAGTTATGGCTCTATATAAAACTGAATAAAGAATAGATTAGATAATGGTGAAGAAGCCTTAACCATGTTGACCAGTAATCTGCCTTATTAACCCCTAATGACAAAGCCCGTACATGTACGGGCTCAAAATGCATTGTTTTCAATGGGTTTAGGGACCACCCATTGACCTTAAGGGGTTAAAGATGATGCCAAACCCCTGATGCTTAATTTAATTATTTTGTACCAAAATTAGGCACTAAGCACATCATTCCTGGTACTAATAATATCCACACCCTACTCCCAAGTAGTTCTTCAGCTGGATAGGATTTCTGTCTCATTTATTATTTTAGCTGGGAACACTTAATTCTCATGTGACACCAAAGCGGGCACGGATTGGCTGTTGGCATAGAAACTGAACAAAAAAAAAGCCTTAAAAGTTTCTTTGTTGTTTTCCTGCGGTTAAACCTTTAGAGGAAAGAATAAGCTGCTAGGGTACAAGAGACTGCGCTTAACATTTTGTCTACATGGAAAAGCAACTTTCAAGAAACCCATTAAAGTATAGCTTGGCTCTTTAAATTTGATTTTAATATCACCCGTAAGGAGACTTTACAACGGATCCAGTTTATATTAAGGAATATTTCTCAGTATTTCCCCCGAGTCGCCTCTCCTAAACTCCAGGGTATAATCTCCTGCACAAGGCTCTTACCTTCAATATCTTTCCTTCTCTAGGGCATTTCAAAGCTTTGATTGTCTCATTTTGTGATTAGACCGAACATGTTCTATTATTTACTAAGGGTAGTTTGCTGAAGCACTTGTACTTGTGAACTGTCCCTCCAGTGGCTTGGCCTAATGGGTGTAGGAGTCCTCGGTTGTCAGAGGTTGTCCTATACCTGGGGGGTCTCCCTGCAGACCCCCATCATAAGGCAGGCTTTAACCAGTGCATTTTTTCATTATTTGTCACATTTTAAAATTACACACCACTTCATACCTATTGTACCCCAATGAAAAAGTAGACTATGCCACTTATTAATTGACAGCACTTATTGTACCCCCTTTCTTATACTGTATAAGTAAATGTATTTGTGCTCAAAAAATAAAAATACAATAATAATAACAATAATAACAATACTACTACTACCAATAATAATAATAAAAATCATAATAATTAAAATAATAATACTACTGATAATAATAATAATAATACCAATAATAAAAATACTACTGCTACCAATAATAATACCAATAATAATAATTACAATACTACTACTACTACTACTAATAATACCGATAATACTACCGATAATAATAATAATACCAATAATAACAATACTACTGCTACCAATAATACCAATAATAATAATTACAATACTACTACCGATAATAATAATACCAATAATAACAATACTACTACCAATAATAATAACAATAATAATAATGACAATAATAATACTACAGATAATAATAATAATAATATAGAAAATGTTTTCTTTATAAATTAAATAATGTAATCAGATACATAATTATTGTTTTAAATGACTCAGCTGTGTAAATATATGTAAAGCCCCACCCCCTTAGCCCCACCCCCTAAAACCGCAAAGCGTGCCAGCGTTTGGCCGTCGGGAACCTGATAGCAGCGAATGACGCAGCGTATCCAGGAGACGGAGTTTGACTGTGACTCTGTGCCGTGTCACTGTGACACAAACACACATACCACGAGCTCACCGTGCGGCCTTTCACCTACTTCATAGGCGTCCCTCAGCGGGACATTCAGGAGCGAGCTGGCCTGGCTGGCAGGGGGACGATCACCTGGTTGGATCACATTAACTTAATAAAAAACCATACGAGAAACTTTCTGTGGATTCTATGACATATTGCCCTTTGAATGCCGGGTTTATTTTATCCCGGACGATTGCCCGTATCGAATCTTATTAAACCTGCGTAACATTTTAGAACTGGTACAGAAATCAGAAGAAGTGGTAGGATCTATATAGCAAATGTCTCATATGTATTAATTCCATAATGGATAGTAAAACTATTTAAAAGAGCGAAGGAATTTCGTTCTGAGTTTGTGCCGCTGCTAGAACATGCTATAGGTTGGCTTACGCACTTTATGGTCTGTATCTAATGTCCAGGCATGTAAGGGTTATACGGTACGTCTTGTGCTCCATGTCTCCCAGGTTCAGGCTGACATCGTCAGGAACTAGTCTCCAGTATCAGGAACACGTGACCTCTGATATTGTAGCTACTGTGGATCATAGGAGTTATAATGAACAGTAAAAGAGCATGTTGCACTCTTACGCTCTTGCATGATGGGTTGTGTCTATCGGGCCGGTGGCAGCACACTGCAGGACCAGATCTGCCACACGAGCTACAATAAAGCGTGCAGCGCTGTCGACCAAGTTTGCCAAATGGCCGGTCCAAGCCTGACCAAAAGGGGCCACACAGAGGGAACCCAGAATGTATCAAGTCTGGTGTAATGGTTGCCTTTTGATCATTAATGAAATAAAGGAAAGCGCAGAGGGACTTCTTTCCCTTTTACCACCCAAGTCCACCACAAGCAAACTGTTGGCGTGATCCATCACCTAGCCATGACCTTACATGCAAATTGACTATTCTTAGCAGTAGTTAATTTGCATATGGTGCCACACATAGAAAAAAAACCAAACATTTTCTCTATGCACTTTCCTTGAATTCTATTGATACTACGTCATGTTATCCAACATTCATACTGTAAATATTGTTCAGGTGACAATGTCCCTTTAAATCCAGTTTCTCACATGGAAACAACAGGAATACACCCTTAGCCACGAAACATATTTCACATATTTTCAAAAAAATATGAAAAAAGAAAAACGGAGAAAATGAATCACGAGCCTCAACCCTTCCGCTCATTACTTTGACAGGGGAAAAAAACCTTGCGTCTAACCCCTGGGGAAGCGTTTAAGGTCGGGCCGTACGGTGGAGATATCACATTGTGTTTGTACAAAGCAACAAAAGAATAAACACATGTAGTTACAATACTGGAAATTGGATGACCAGCAGGAGCATTGAGGAGGTCCCCAAGTGGCAGGAGGAGGACGTCAAGCACCTTGTTATGGTTAAAAAGTTTCCATGACTACATCTAATGCAGTTTATACAGAATCCCAAAATAGCTGGATTTATTATAGGTTCAAGAGGGCAACATTTATCCCAAAGGGATTCTTAGAAGAAAATGCCCATTTCGGTTTTTTATTGATGGCTTCCACCTTGATTATCGTGTTTTTGCATTTCATAAACTGTTGTTTTATCCATTTTGTTCGTTAGACTTCATCTGGTCCTGCGCCCCAAAAAACGTCAAAGATACTCATTATCAAAAATCGAGAGAATGTAGATGTAAATAACTTCCAGTAGAGATACTACCAACAGATCAAAACAGTTTACATGATGATATTTATAAGAAAAGACTCAAGTGAACCAAGGGAACTGCCTCTTTAAAGGTCGATACAGACATAAAGCTATCCAGAACATACAACAAGGCCAAGACCCCAGTAGGCTTTGGGTAGAAAAGTTCTTATCTGCGTCAAATTCTAGGGTTGTAAGTAACAATAGGCGAGTTGACAGATAATTGGGATGGGTGGAAGTAGCCGAGTGACTCCGTGACATCTGTGCTTCTAATGCAGAAGATGTTGAGATTAGCTGTCAAATGCTGCGTTTTGTGGTCCTCCTAGATGCGTTCGCATTGATTGCTGCCGTTCAGGATGCTTGGGAAAGATTGGGACCTGTTTGCATCACTACTCAGGCGTGGTAATAGCCGTGTCGGTAATTATATGTTTGCTTCGATGCACAGTAAAATTCCCTGGAGACCTTTGTGTGTCACAAATTCAATCTCCGAAGGGAAATGCGTCCCTGACCAGATGATAGATCAATGATGTAATACCCTGTAGCTCTAAGAATATTAACTGACATCTTGTTCAGCATTCAGCCATGCACACAGAAGAAGGCTCAAGTGCCCATACTACCCATGTTTCTTTAGTGAGGACAATCCCTCATTGGTACCTAAATCACTCTGCCCCCCTTTCCTCCTCTGTAAGGGGGCAGGGTGGTTTTCTGATTTCAAATTCAATATGTGAAAGATCTTTTTAAAATCCCCAAATAATTCCATGCTGTAAAAAAAGCAAATGTTTTGTCCAAAGGAAGCTCTCTTAAGTAGGTCAGGAGATATACGTGAGACAGAAGACAGGTTACGAAAACAAAAGATATAAAACGTATAATTCATCCAGTCCCAACATGTTCTGCTTGCCTGGTTCTCATGCTGAGATAAAGAGGCTTGCAGGATCCTGACTGCCAGCAAATGACTTTGGATTGAACACAAGGACACGTTATCAAAGGTCCAATGAAAGGATAAAGTGTTAAGAATCTACAAAGAACATCCTAAGAAGCTCCATATTCTCTATGAGACACGAGATCTTAGTTACTTTGTATCATGTTATATTAGCGGTGCACTAGACAATAGGCTAGCATTTATTTCTTCAAAGCATTCACTTGTTAAGATATATTTGCTAAGCCGTTCTTAGCTTCTTATCAGGCAGTTACAATGCATCAAGTTTCCTGCTGTCCGACTCGCTTTGAAGGGTTGGTTACCAACAAAGGGAAAGCTGGCATCGGAAACGGCAGAGGGACATTTCAGTTTTGTGTTATGATATATATCGGAAACGCATCATATGTTCACAGTGGTCCTCTTATAACATGTCGCAAGGTCTGTTGAGTGGATTTGCCAAATTATTTTGTATAAAGCCTCTGAATGCTAATATGCAATCAGCCGATCGTTGATCCAACAACAGTTCCAACGTATGGATGCTACATTTGTTATTTGTTTGGGGGTTACACTTATATTGGGCCATTTGGTTGGACTTTGCCACGGTCTAAAAGTTGGCAGCTGATTCTTTATGGCAATGTCAATGGAGTCCCTTCTTCCATAGACTTTCATTAGTCAAAGTGTCCAACTGGGTGATTAAGATTGAGCCATTCTATTATCTACCACAGTCCGTATGATAATGAGTTAGGGTAATACACGTACCCATATTAAGACAATTGTTTCTAATACCCTATCGCCAATGGCAAAGCCATTGATTAGTTTGTTAAAGTAGGGTCTTCGTTTATTGAAATGTTATGATTTTTCATACACTTTAATTCTCTTGTGTTTGGTATGGATG
This sequence comes from Spea bombifrons, assembly GCF_027358695.1. Lineage (NCBI taxonomy): Eukaryota > Metazoa > Chordata > Amphibia > Anura > Pelobatidae > Spea > Spea bombifrons. The sequence continues at coordinate 6,955,325 of NC_071092.1, read as the reverse complement.
GGGTTTAAAAAATTGAGCCCCTCCAGCAGTTGCTTAAATTAGCCATACGCAAAGAAGGGGTTAGTGCGACGGACCCGCCATGGATAACTTAACTGAAGACGCGTTTCCGGGATTTTAATGTCAACACTGCGCTGTATTTACACGATGAGATCAAGTAAACATTAATAGCGAATCATTCAACTGAAAACTTGAAACTGATCCTCGGTTCCTGAGGATTAACAAGGACTTTGTTTAATGATGTGAGTGCTAACTTGGACGGAGACATAAATGTATTACTAAGCATTCACATCATTAGTTTATCTTAAATTGGATGTTAATATTTAGTGAGATATAGATGTATTTCTCTTTATTTAGGGTTATTTTAAGGCCTCGCTGAGATCCCACAGGGGCCCATTTTTTTTTATTCTTAACCAAAGAAAGAAAACAGAGCATTATGAGGAGTAAACCGTTGGCTTATAAGGTTGGCTTATTTGCTTTTGCGCAACGGTAAGGTCATTATGGTGGTTAAAAAAAAAGAGAGAGAGAGCGAGAGAGAGGGGGATTGAGAGAGATCTGTGATGACATGAAGACATTGGGAAGGTCACAATTAGATCATGTATGAATGTGAATTCCTCCGACGTTCATATGGATCCTGAAAGATCTAACAATAACTGAGGTCCAAAAATATTGAGTATTCTAATAGTGAATGTTTTTTTAATTTAAATTTTGCTCATAGGGATAGGGATTTTTTTTTCTTTCTGATTCTACTTGTTTATTTGTGCCAACTAAATCCTGCAGTCCGTAAAATGACATATTGTCACGCAGAGGGCATGTCAGAACATGGCACGGACACCCAGCCGCAGTCACCAATCACCAGAACGGATTTATTTTTAATTCCTTTAGAATGTGGGTGGTGTAATCTATTTCTCATCCAGTGTTTTATGAACCCATGAAGAGTTGTGCTTTTATGGGGTCATGCATGGGGTCTATCATCTGGTCTGCTCTGACCTGTAAGAAGCAGCAGTGGAAGGTATTGAAGTAGGCTTCTTAAATTAAGAGTCCATATAGTCCATTCTGGGTAGCAGCCCCTCGGTAAAGCATTTGTTGTGATAAAACGGGTTGCCTTTATTTTCCAGATCGTCATGAGGTCATCACAAAGGAGATCCTGGAGTTGGATCCATGGGACAATCGCTGGAATGTGGTGTGCACCCGAGCTCCGATGCATGATAATTACGACGTATGCCTTGTAGCCAGACTGAACCCCAGAGACCTGATTCCCCCACCACGTGACCTTGTGGATAGATGAAAATGTTGTGCTGAGATGTACAGAACCTTATAATAAAGATGAACGATGTCTTAAATTCTTAACCTGTACCCCCTGCTAAATGCTACAACGTCTAACAATGCTTTGACATGTGCCTCTAAATGATAATATTCTCTTTAAGCAGAGTTGTTCAAGAGCTACACTGACTTCTAACGCGCCCGGTGACTGCCGCACGTTGATGAGTTTTTGTGTACCGTGGCTCTTGAACAGGTCTGCTAATGCTCTTTTAACAAGATATTTAATTCCATGTCTGTTGTGTACGTTTTCGCACTTGCCCCCCAGGCCCCCCGAAATCTAATCTAAACGGCCGCTGGGTGCTGATGCCGCCGGCCGGCGCTACTTTAGTACTTTTTTTAAAAAAAATTTAATATGGCAAGCCAATCCGGCTATTAAATGAAAAAAAAAGTATTAAAGCAGCGCCGACCGGCGGCATCAGCACCCAGCGGCCGTATGCGATGGCCGCCAAGTGATGGGAGGAGCGTGAGGGGTGAAAGCTCCACCCCCTCGCACTCACCTTTCACCCCTCACGCTGCTCCCATCACTTGGCGGCCATCGGATTGTTGGAAATCGAATCTAAACGGCCGCTGGGTGCTGATGCTGCCGGCCGGCGCTACTTCAATACTTTATTTATTTATTTTTAATATGGCAAGCCGATCCGGCATATTAAATAAATAAAAAAAAGAATTAAAGTAGCTCCGGCCGGTGGCATCAGCACCCAGCGGCCGTTTAGATCAGTTTTCCAGCAGTCCGATGGCCGCATAGTGATGGGAGCAGCGTGAGGGGTGAAAGGTGAGTGCGAGGGGGCGGAGCCACTTCACTTGACTTGCCCCCCAGGCCTTAGGCTGCCAGCCCTCCCCTGTTGCCACCTGTAACTGAGTGGAGGAGGTTGCTGTTTCTGATTTAAAGATATATATATGTGTAACCAAAGAAAAATGGGCACTCAAGGGTCTTTGTAGTAAAGTGCATTAAACACTAGTTTGTTTCAATCAGCACGGCCAACGTTTCGGACCACCTCCGGTCCTTTCTCAAGACTGAGTTGAACTCATCTGTGTTCATCCAGGAAAATCCAGAATTCCTGTTCTGTATACGGCCGTGGAGACCTAAAGTTTGTCGCCTCTGTTCCAGGTTCTAGAATCTACTTTTGTTTCTGTAGCAAATGCAAGCATGAACAACCACGGTCTAAAACTAGAATACGCTAAAAACGATGATTGATTGAGCAAAAACTGTGATACTCCAAAACTAGACGGATTTGACTTACTATTTCTGTGGAGCGGTGAATAATGATGTTCCTTTCTTATACGGCGCTATACATAGAACCATCCGTTCCCAATTCCCATAGCGTGCACAAGGAAACAAACAACTCCGTGCTTTGTGAATAAGCCCATTGTCCGGTACTTGAGTTAGGAATTTATACTGAGATCCTTGGCTTGTTCTTCCAGAACTGAGTGATTCGGCACGTATATGAAAATGATACAGAGAGCTGCAGATGGAGTTTGTGGCATTTTGGGAACCTTAGCAGGGTTGTATATAAAAACCAATTGCCCCGGTGCTACAGGATACAAGTATCTGTTTTCATTATCAGTGGTACAATAAGGGTTTGGGACAGACGTTGCATAGAGAACCCCTCTTTACTCCAAGCAGTTGTGCAAGTCTAAAAGAAATGGTTTCCCAGTTGATGGAGGACCTAATGCTTTCTAGTTGGACTGGTCACTTCTAGTGACAGGCCTGACAGGTGGCAACTGTTTCTGCTGTTATATCTAACCCTGATTTATGCCACAGCTTGTAGGTTCTTATAACAGATAGAGGAGCTTATGACCCTCAACTCCTATTCATCTTCAGCCAGTGCGTAAAATAAAGGCAAATGCGTGTATACACAATCTGATAAACTCTAGAACATGTATTTAATAATCATTATTGCTTCTTAGTTCTTGAGGATTCCAACACAGGAAGGGCACCAAGCTTGGAAAGGGGTGCAGTTGGATTTTGGTTGCAGCAAACCTTTAAAGAAGGTTGACTGCAAAACGAATGAATGTTGTCTCTTCTCTTTCCCGAGTCATCTTTCAATCCGTGCCGGCGCTTCTACCAGCCCAGCAGATGTTTCGCTGTACACCAACAATGCTTTAATTATGGTGACCAGAAGACAAATACACAGGAGGGCCAGTGCCGACACATCTGCGGAAAATCAGAAAAAAAGGAAGAATGAATGCGAGAGAGATGAATGGAGATATTCAGCCAGGCTGCGGTTTAATTCATTCTGTGCAGAGAATTCTGCAGTTATTAACCCTCTTCATGGTCAAATGATCAATGGAGAAATGGTCCACAGAACAGATATGACAACTTCAGATCAAGCTGCGAGATGTCCGTGGATGTATTGCAGCTGTCCGCACCTGTTGAGCGATGCATGAATTCACACACATGTAGTGAAGATGAATGAACATCAAATCATACGTATCAAGCAATGTCCCCTGGGAATAATGAGGATTTGTCTACCACAATGTCAGTGTTAAAGACCAAGTAATGTCCTTTCCCAGACATTGAGGGAACCGTTTCTGTCAGTGTTATCTTTTTTATCAAGGATAGCATCATAAAGAGTCCAGTTTAAGAGGCTACCGATCAATAGCCAATATACAGCGAAGGAGTCTTCCAAACCCGCTTACTAGAAACGATCAGCCTTCAATGGCTGAGGCTGCAGTACAGAAAGCAGTAGTTATAGCAGTGCCTATTGCACCATCTGGTGGTTTCTTAGACGCATCCCTCGGATTCCTGTTTGGAGTAACGGTTAAGCAGGAACTCATCGACAGACCGTAATGGCAGCTGCGTACATACCGGCTCCTGTTCCCTCCTTATCCCCCAACCATAACTGGTCAACCATTATTGACGTTGACCGTCACCGACGGCACCGGATTAAGTCATTTAGGAAGAGCAAAGAGGAGCATCTGGTTATACTGGTTTCCCATAAATTGGACAACTAGCAGAAATGCCCCAAAAATAAACAGGACTTCACTATGCGGGGACAACGACGCAAATGAGCAGAGCGAGAGGGTGGGATAGAAACAATTAAATACAGCAACAAAGTAGAAGTTTATTAAATATAATTGACAAATCTTACGACAAGAAGTTCCAATCGAAAACTAGAGGCTCAGGGTCTTAGATGTAATGTAAGGAAGTTTTACTTCACTTAGAGTGTGGTAGAAAAGTGGAACAGCCTGCCAGCAGAAATGGTAGAGGTTAATACAGTGAGTGAATGTAAACATGCATGGCATAGGTATTTATTTAAGACCAAGGCGTGAGTAAATGGACACTGTAGCCAACACGAGCACATAATCGCTGAAAGCTCCCTTTCATTAGAATGGGAGGATTCTGCAGCAGAGCTCGATATGCATTCACTCAACGCTCCAGGCAGGGGTCTAATGAGACCCCAGTAACCATAAGCAGACCGCGCTTCCATTAATTTCAAAGGGGGGCTTTCCTGCCACTGACCTGCTGCCTCATCAGTGGCAGAGGAGCTGCAGCTTCTCCATAAGTTTTTTTTACCTTCAAACAATTATTATGTTATTATTATTATCTTTTATTTATATAGCGCCAACAATATACATATTTATATAGTGCTAACAATTCCCGCAGAGCTTCTCACACGGCGTACATTCACAGGGTCTGACAAACCTAGAACCGACAGACTAAGACGACCCGATACATTACGTAACGAGGCTCGGCTCACAAGCTGACGCACCGATGAAAGCCCTCGCAACACACTTTGATACGCATTTAGTGTTTAGGGGACTTAACATATTTATAGAAGGAAAGAACCCAGCAGACTAGAAGGCCGAATGATTCTTATCCGCCGTCAAAACCTATTCTTTTTATTTTTAGGGGAACCCGCGTGACTTTAGCGGCCCCCGTTGTGTATCAGCCGCTGTATCTTTACTCTGCCGTTACTTGGTGGCGAGGGGCTTCCAAAATGGTTTCATCGTTCAGAAGTCTCACCGGTCTATTTTTTTTTTTAAATTGTCTTAAATGCTGGTAATTAACAAATAAATGAATAAAAACAACTCATTCTGTTCACATTCATTAAACATCCAGTACCAGCAGCGTGTCTGCTATCTGCTGCAAACACCCAAGTGCTGTTAGGATGAATCATTATAAAATCAGCATCTAGTTTCTCCTTGACCTCCTAATCTCCTCCCAGATTTCCCTGCACTAAGTACTGGAGCAGAAATAAAGGGACGTGTTCTTTCGGGTACCCGTAACAAATATGGCGCATGGGGGCTTTGTGATGACGTAATTCCCTCGGCCAATAGCAGTTGCGCGAGTCAGCTCTCCAGCCACCCGTCAAGCATCTCGTGCAGGAAATGACGTTTCCCTTATCACCTTCTAGCATCCGCCATTTTGGAAATTGGTCCAATGGAAATGTAGTTATTTTCGAAAACGGTGTTTGTGAGTAAAATCTTAAAGAAGGCAGCTAGGCTGGTCATATTTTCTGTATGTTTAGGAGAAATATTAGGTTTATAGGGTTTAGGAAAATGGATGTAATCACTTACAGAACGTCTCCGCTGCCAGTAACAAAGATGGCCGCTGCTGCTCCCTGAGTCCGGTCTCGTTGTGGAATGCCGCACTGAGCGTGGCAGGAAGCGGAAAAGCTTGGGGGTGCACTCTCTTCCGGTTACTGACGTGTGTGTGCGGCGGCTCCGATCGGTGACGTGTCTCGGGAGATTCTTCAGCGCGCAGAGCGGAGGCTGAGAGTCAGTGTAAGGAGAGAGCGCGGCGAAACCGGACCGCTCCCCCAGCCCCACACACAGGAACAGCCATGGGCAGTGAGTATCCTCATCGGGACATCCAGGGCAGACGCGCAGGGCGATGTGGGGCAGATTTCCTCCTTTTCTGGGGCCATTTACACCATTTTGTGAAGACCTCACACAGGGAGAGACTTACAGAGGAAGAGAGGCTAAAGCGAGCGAAGGCCTTATATGCCTTGCAATAAGCTGTGCGATGGATCTGATTTCAACTCATACAGTTTATGGCTGTTAATTTAACCAAATATTTCCATTTTATACTAAATCGATCTAAAGTTTCTCTCATACCTTTTCGAGAGCTGCAGACTGTGACCCCCTTTGACTTGTTTTTTTTCTTATATTAGATCCCTTTTTAGGGGCCCCTGGTATACATTATACATTGGTGGTGGTTGAATTTACTTTACACTCCATGCAGTTTTAGAAGCCATTGCAAATGCTTAATGCCCCTTGACCTGCGAGGTTTATACTGGGTGCACGAGTCGCTCCGCAGTGATGAAGCCGGGTCTTCCCCGTTCGCTGCTTCTTCCCGTAATCCTGTGTAACGTTACGAGTTACTTTAGTGGAATGAAGGCTGTTTTAGCTTCCGGGTATAAAGATGGAGGTTTTCTGCCATCTCCTGCATGCGGGGGCACATAACACCTGCCTCTACATGCTCCGCACGCCGTTAATATCTCAAGACGGGATGCACAGAGCAAATAGTTACCATTTATATATTACGATTAGGAATACATTATGACCTTCGTTAGGAGCAAATAAAACCTGAACATGTGATGCTTTTATTGCGAGAGCGTCTGTGTGTATCCTGATTCCCGTGATTGTGTGTTAAACAGGCTGAGGGGCCTTTCTGATCTCTAGTATTTACAACTAACTTAAGCAAGTTTGATCAGATCTTAAAAGAAGCCCCCTTCCTGCCCGTAATTCAGTTTTTCTGCCTGTTGTAAACTTTGCTTTATACCGGGATGAGGGAAGCCACTTTCAGATGCTATAATGTTAAAAGGTCAGCATAACGTCATTTGATTGGTACGTTTGATATTATTTAGTATTTCCCTCCCAACAAGTTCAGTTGTTTACCGTGTCTTCTTTTTTCTCTCTCTCTAACAGTCAAATTTCTTGAAGTAATCAAACCCTTCTGCGCAATATTGCCAGAAATCCAAAAACCAGAACGAAAGGTATGTGTCCCGCTTCTGTGTTCTTGTGTTTTCGCTTCCGTTAAACGCTTGGAGGTTATAGAAGATCTGAACGGTGTTTAGTTACTGTACGTAAAGCATTGTTATGGTACAAAAAGTGCACAACTGTTCAAAAAGTTTGGGGTCATGTAGACATTTCTTTGTTTTTGAAAGAAAAGCGCGTTTTGCCTATTAAAATAACATGAAATGGATCAGAAATCCAGCGCAGACGGGGTTAATGCTGTAAATGACTATTATAGCTGGAAATGGCTGTACTCCTATGAAGAAATTCCATTAAAAAATCAGAGACCCTTTATCACTCCCATCACTCCTGTGTTCCAGTGGCCCTTTATCACTCCCATCACTCCTGTGTCCCAATGGCCCTTTATCACTCCCGTGTTCCAGTGGCACGTTGTGTTCACTGATCCAAGTTTAAAAGGCTAATTGATTGTCAGAAAACCCTTTTGCAATGATCTTACAGCCAGAAATGTCCTTGTTTTCGGTGAAAACAGCTCAGTGACCCCAAATCTTTGAAGGATAGCGTGTATTTGTAGTTATATCTGTGTGCTATCTGTACCCCAATCAAAGTTTTCCTTTAGACAATCTTTTACTTCGGTTTTTCTTGAATGACTTCAGTTAAAAGGTTACTTTCTTCCTTTTCCACAGATCCAATTTAAAGAAAAAGTACTATGGACAGCAATCACTCTCTTTATCTTCTTAGTATGTTGTCAGGTAAGATATGCGTGAAGCAGTTCTCTTTATTTTAGTGAAACTACACGTAGTGGGGTAGATTGCATTTACTTTGTTAGGCTCAGGTTTGGAAGGCGGGAGAAGAATATTGCCTCGGGTCCTGATGAGCTGGCGACGTGTTTCTTCAGCTCTCTCAAATAAAAAGCCTTGTTGCTTTACTGCAGATGCTGTAAACAGTGATGCTGGTTTGTTTAGCACTGATCTCCGCCAGCGGTTATGGCATAAACTAAAATAAGCAGAAGAAATCTCAAAATAGAAACATAATACAACTAAATGTATATGGCTACACGTACGAGATATATTTTATTTTATGACCCATACATATGGGCTGCGTATGTAAGATTTCTCTGGTTGTAACTTTGTATTCTCATTGCAGATCCCCCTCTTTGGTATAATGTCTTCAGACTCTGCGGATCCCTTTTACTGGATGAGAGTAATCTTGGCGTCCAACAGAGGTAACACATCCGTCCTTGTGCCTCTCCTATACGATGTACATTAAGGGCAATTCTTATGATAACAAGCTTGTGAGCACAATGTGTTCATCTGTGTATAGCTGTATGAATCATAAATGATGCATCAGAAGTGGGAGCCTATTAGAAACTGCTATAAAATGTATGAAATGGCATATTTTTAATGTTTTAGCATCACCTGTTGCGCATGTTTAATGTCCAGTAGAAGGTTCTGTAACAGGCTAAACCCCCTGTTTTTCCAACGTGCAGGTACTTTGATGGAGCTCGGTATCTCTCCTATCGTCACATCCGGTCTCATTATGCAGCTTCTGGCTGGAGCTAAAATTATCGAAGTCGGAGACACTCCTAAAGACAGGGCGCTGTTCAACGGAGCCCAGAAACGTAAGTCGGGCCTTTTTGTTTTATCGCCCTTCTAAACGTCCCCCCACCTCATGCTTTTCTTTCAGACTTTGTATTTTACCTAAATGTTTAGATTATTCTGTAGCTGTCAGTGCCTTATGTAGTGTTTCTCGCTCCTCAGTGTTTGGTATGATTATCACCATCGGCCAGGCCATTGTGTACGTCATGACTGGGATGTACGGTGATCCATCTGAGATGGGCGCTGGTATCTGTCTGCTCATCACTATCCAGGTAACTGATCCTCCCAGGAAATATGGCGCCGTATGATGTCATTTGATAACACAGAGATCATGCTCTTAAAACACTTGTTTGTTCTCCCCAGCTTTTCGTTGCCGGGCTTATAGTGTTGCTTCTGGATGAGCTGCTGCAGAAGGGTTATGGTCTGGGCTCTGGAATCTCCCTCTTCATTGCTACTAACATCTGTGAGACCATTGTTTGGAAGGCCTTCAGTCCAACCACCGTGAACACTGGCAGAGGTAAGAATCCCCAACTTGTTTCACAACCAATGGGTTGGTTAAGATCTTGGTTTGCCTGAGCATGCCAAAGAAACCAATGCTCTTGTTTATTGGGGTTTCTGATGCACCTGCAGCCTTCATTTCAATCCTGACTTCTCTCTTTTGTTTCATTCTTAGGTACTGAATTCGAGGGGGCAATCATTGCTCTATTCCACCTACTCGCCACTCGTACAGATAAAGTGCGCGCTCTCCGCGAGGCCTTCTACCGCCAGAACCTGCCCAACCTCATGAACCTCATCGCTACTATCTTTGTCTTTGCGGTAGTGATATATTTCCAGGTGAGTTGCTCTTATGTCTTGCTTATGTTTTCTTGACACTTAAGACAAATTTACTACAATGTCAATATATTGTTTCTTTGAAACTCATTACCGTATATGATAGTGTCCCACAGCTACATTGTTGTCCATCAAGTTTAATTTTGAAGCAAAACGTGATCTTGTCTTACCATTCACCCTCCAGGGCTTCCGAGTTGATCTCCCAATCAAGTCTGCACGCTACCGTGGCCAGTACAACACGTACCCCATTAAACTCTTCTACACTTCCAACATCCCCATCATCCTGCAGTCTGCACTGGTCTCCAATCTGTATGTGATATCCCAGATGCTGTCTGCCCGTTTCAGCGGCAATCTTCTTGTCAACCTCCTGGGTACATGGTCGGTAAGTGTCCACACTTTGAACTGCAGTGCCACTGCTGCATTAAATAAGACGGCTTGGGTTGGGTGACTTACTCTCGTATATATCTATATCTAGTATGGCAGAATTATATTTTGTGATAAAGAATGTGCCATTGTGATGCTACTTCCCACATTTTGTTATGTAATGTAATTTCTTAATCCATAGCTAAAAGAAGACAGTCTGTGTTCTGATTTAGAGCTTTAGAGTAGAGTATTAACTGTGAAGATCTGTGCCGCTTCTAATGCTTTTGTAATGTGTTTTCAGGACACTTCCACCGGGGGTCCTGCCCGTGCCTACCCTGTTGGTGGGCTTTGCTATTACCTGTCTCCGCCGGAGTCGTTCGGTTCGGTACTGGATGATCCGGTTCATGCTGCTGTTTATATCGTCTTTATGCTGGGCTCCTGTGCCTTCTTCTCTAAGACCTGGATTGAAGTATCTGGATCTTCTGCAAAGGATGTAAGTCTCTATCAGTGGATGAAAATAAACGTGCTAAAGTCACTGAAGATTTTAAGATCCTGACCACGTTGCCTCTTTCTGTTGTCTTGTAGGTGGCTAAGCAGCTGAAGGAGCAGCAGATGGTGATGAGAGGACACAGAGAGACCTCTATGGTGCACGAGCTCAACAGGTAACATCTATTTTATTAAGATGAATGTTTAAATCTCCCCCAGCTATAAGATTTTTTGTATTGGCCGGCCTGCCTATTGGCTTTCGCATAGATTCCTAGTTAGGTTCATCCTCTGACAAATGTTTCCAATGTCCATAGGTACATCCCAACGGCTGCTGCTTTTGGTGGGCTTTGTATCGGAGCCCTCTCCGTCCTTGCGGACTTCCTTGGAGCGATCGGTTCGGGAACTGGAATCTTGCTGGCTGTCACAATTATCTACCAATACTTTGAGATCTTCGTCAAAGAGCAGAGTGAAGTAGGAAGCATGGGAGCGCTGCTCTTCTAAAAATATTTCCAGAACCTGCCCCCCGTTCACAAGGATGTGCTGATCTATTGCTCGCCGTGGAAAGCAATTTCTAAACCTGAGTTCCTTGGACTTCAGAGAGGGTCGGACTCATGAAGTTGGTATCCATTCGCCAACCATGTCCACAAACATCCGTTTCTTTTTTGTGCTTAGACATATTCTTCCCATTTTATAAAATCTTGGACAATGTACAAAAGGTTTTTTTTTTTTCTTTTGTTGAACATTTTAGTCTCAATATTAATGAGTTCATATATCTATCTAAGACTCCAAGCAGGCTTCTTAGCTCACCCATTTGGTAAAATGTCTCTGCCGCGTTGGAGCAGAGAAATGGTTATTTTTATTTTAATTTTTTTTTTCTTTTTCAATAAAACCTTTTGAAAACTAATCGATGTCCCCGTTTTTCCTGCCCATGAAGACCTACGTTAAATTCTGTGATCTAAGAGGACCTCCTCTCAAATCCGCCGATGCAGCAAGTTATACCAGATAAGATAGGAACTTATAACATCATGTTGTTTATAGCAACCAGGACCATATACATTAACTCTTGCAGACCCAAAATATCATCGTATTCATAATGTAAATTAAGCGAGGTGTACATGATTAACTCTTAAATAAGACCAAATCAGAAAAAAGTAACATACATATCTATACAGCAGGGTGCCTGTAGCTCACCTGGTTCTTACCCTATGCTTTTAGCTGAGATAGCAGAAACAGGCCTTTCAAGATGATTGTCGTTTTAGGGACATGTTGTCAACAAGCCTAGGATTATATATATATAAATATGTATGTTACCATTACCTAAAAATGACCGCATATATTTTAAGTCATGTCAGGCTTACTTTAAATGATGGGCTTTGCATCCGAGCTTCTGCTCGATCATCCTCTGCCTTCTAGGGCACATAAAGCACAATAACATGGCTTTGTATAACACAAGATGTTTTATGCAGGAATTCATTTTTGTGCCCTCAAGGACTGAAATAAAACACCTCTGGATCCAATGGGGGGGGGGGATATCCAATTCCCCTGCAAGACTGTCCTACTTCATAAAAGAAAACCTCCAAGTGCTCTGTACACCCAAGACCCACCTAAACAGTGTTTTATTTTTTTAAAGTGTTGTGTTGGCTCATCTGTCGGTGAAATGGTTGGATTGACTTTATATTTGATGACCGCCTTGTAGTGATGCAATTTTGTTGTAAACCCTAAAAGCCAACCGCAAAAGACTGGTTATTTGTTTAGATGGATTCCATGCTGAAATGGTGACTTTATACAAGAAAATAAATGATTGAGGGTTAAATTAATGATTATGGTTGTATTCTTTTGGTGTATTTTATTTCCCTTTCTGATGAGATCTACTCCACTGGCGAGATTCCAACTTCTATGGACCAGATAGTCTGGGAGTTAGGAAAAAGAAAACTCTGAACAAAAGATAATTTGAACGAATGATTTTTAGTTATGGTAAATTTAACGTACCCACACGCTTGCCTGGGTCCTAGTTGCCTTCGGAGCTCACAATGGGTAGTCACAGGTAGGATTTACTGGTGTCACCCGCCTGCCCTCCGCTTGTTGGTTGCAGAGGCCAGGTTGTAAATGGCGGCCTGTTATACATTTATATAATTTTGGGACACAATATAATCCTGGAGTAGGGTTGCCCAGGACACGGGACGGCTCCTTGAATTCAGGGACTGTCTTGGAGAACCCAGGAAACATGGTCTGCTTGGTTTGGATGGGATGAATCAATGAATAACATGTCAGTCAGCATATACAGTGGTATATATATATATATATATATATATATATATATAGTAAATGTGTATGTTCTTATATTCATAAATATATATACACTGTATATAGGAAATGTATGTTCCTATATTTTTCATATATATATTTATATTTACTGTATATAGGAAATGTATATGTTCTTCCTATATTTTTCATATATATATATTTATATATACTGTGTTTAGCAAATGTGTATGTTCGTATATTTTTCATATATATATATATATATATATATATATTTATAATTACTGTATATAGGAAATGTTCACATATTTTCATATATATATATATATATAGCCACTAGAAGGCGCTGAAGCATAAGGATAATCACTGTCTTTATGCCCAACACACACATAAACTGATAAATTATTAGAAGGCTATTAAATAGGATTTAAAATTTCAAAATATAATCCCTTTTACCTTTAATAACAGCCTTAAGTACCAAAATCTGTTTTATTGACTTGTTAAGAAATGTTATTCTTGCAAATAAATCCTCTATTTATACAGATTATAAATGCTGTTAGCAATAGTCAGGAGTCCAAAAAGATGGTTGAGCATCTTGGGAGTTGTACCAAGTACACTATATGTATACGCAATCATAGAAAATGGATATTGCGAAGTCCTCGCTGTCCTGCATGATTTATATTTATAATGAACCCCAAAAGATCCCGGGGTTATGAAGACGGCTCTGGCTAACTAAACAATTAAATATTAGAACACTAAAAGCCTAGAGGAGCCGCACATAATTCCCCATACTTTCCATTAAATGTCGTTATTTTACACATAAAAAAGTGCTTTAAATATTTAAATTTCAGCTTAAATTCTCAGTTGATGTCACTCTTTCTAAGTGAAAAGTATCCAATGCGTCTTTGCACCCCCGGCACGCATCGCGCCATGGTTCTGGAATAGGGGCAGTTAATACAGAGTTCAGATATCTCAGGGCTGAGGATATATCAGTCTCTCGGAATCCTTGTGACCTCCACGTTCTCCGCTGATGTTTTCTATTACAGAATATATTTACAGCTGGGACATGATGCACGGGCTCTGACAGCCTCCCTCCCTCCGCCAAAGCTCTCTTAAATCATCTTTACTGTTATCGCCCAGTTAAAGACTTCTCTCTCTAACTTTACGGGCCAACAGCAGTTGATGGATGGAGGTCAAAGAAGGCATTGTATGAAGCTTATTCACAAGAAGAAGAACCCTAAAACAGGTGAAAAAAGATCAGATGCCCTGGCGGGTAGCAAGGAGAAATGAAATTGATCCGAGGGCATAATTACATTTAGGGACGTAGATTTTGACAGCCGATAAGGGCCAACTGGAGCCACGAACTCTTCCATGTTTCATCGTAAACTGTTTATTGATACACAATTCTGATAGAACCCCTTTACTTATCATGCTTTGTGTCCACTCTGTATCTTTGTATTCCATATGCCAAGTTATTGATCGACTACTGATGATAAGTGATGATCTGCTTTGATGGTGTTCCGTGATATGAATAAACTGGTTTAGCGAGTCTTGGATATTTAACCCATTTAATTAAAGGTGGGAGAAGCAACCACAGAATAAAGTCAATATCCACAAGGAGAAAAATACCAAAGACGAGTAGGAGGTCATACCCGGCTCGCTCTTTTCTCCTTTTAATGAGCTGGGTCAATCCCTGGATTCATGTAGGACGCTCCTCAATCCATTCTCAGCTCTAAAGATCACATGCTTTATTATAGTCTCTGGGGGTCTGCCGATGACCCATAGAACTCCATTGGCCTCAGGGGGCCCCTTTTCAAGCCCCAAGTTGTAACACTGGTTAATAAATCGGTGTCTTCCAACAAACAAGCCGGAACCCTCGTTAGAACATCTGGGTCCATCCTAATGCTGAAGACACTTTTTGATCCACCAGCTGTTGTGGGATCTGCTTCCATGTTTCTCTTGGCCTCAATGGGCTTCTTAGCTCCTTTTCAAGTCCCCAGTTGTAACATTAGTTAATAAATCGTGTCTTCTAACAAACAAGCCAGAACCCTCGTTAGAACATCTGGGTCCATCCTCATGCTGAAGACACTTTTTGATCCACCAGCTGTTGTGGGATCTGCTTCCATGATGCTCTTGAATGCTGAAGGGTTTCCGGCTCGGTAACCAGTTGGGCTCTTATGCACCAGTACGTTCCTGCGAGCGTCTCTTTAATGAACTCGCAGCAAACTTACAATTAATTAAAATAACTGAATCTCTACAAAAGGCCGCGTGTAAATATCTCCGGGTAACCGCCATATTCTGTAGACATGGAGTGAACATGATCTGATATGTTTAATTTTTCCCTAAAAGTAGACGGGGAACAGTTTTGTTTGGTTTGCCGATTGTCGAGGAAAAAACGTATTCTTTCTTTTCATGGAAATACGATTTACAAGTTATTTGGGATTTTTTGTCACCAGTGCACCATTTTCTTGATATTGTTCTGAAGCTCCATTTGGTTACTCGGAGACTGAGCGTTCCACCCGATCGCTACGAGCGTCACGGAAGCCGTACTCTTTGCGTCCATCTCCGCCGGGAGAGGGAGAGAGAGACAGGCTTGAAAGAGGTGACTGACAGATTAATAACCTGCTCCAATTGCTTCCCTTGCTATCAAAACCCACCACCTCCCCCGAATTCCCCACACCCTCTCTTTAGAAGCGTGGCAGGAGACCAAGGCGACAAAAATATTATCACCCGTGTCCCTTCAGCGATGATTTATTATATGCATTCCGTTATTACAATATGCCAGCGAGCGTGCCTCCCCGCCATACTTCCCCAACCAACCCCCCACCCCCAGCGCCCCTGACAGTCGCTTGATAGCCTCCGAGTCAATTCTATTTAGTCCTGAGACTAATATGATCCGGGTACACAGAACCCCCCCCTTCTCTTCGCGCCCCCTCCAACCTTTCCCTCGCGCTGTATTGTTGTAGAGCCCGTGGTGTTTTGTGAAGGCCCTGACCACGCTGACAGCCCTTGTAAAAAAAACAGTAGTCGATCTTTCGTTGGCTTTTCACCATTAATCAAACTGCCCAGGGATTGCAAAATAACACTGACAGGGCCTTTATCTGCCGGAGAGAAGCGCCTGGCAGATGTATTTTATTACAAACGAGACTTCGGTGGATTTCTATTAGATGGGGGCACAGAGGGAGAGCCAAGTAGAGGAAAGGAGGGGGGAGAGGAAAGGAGGGAGAGAAGAGGACAGCGAAGAGGCAGTCCATTTTTAGATGGGCAAGGTGCGCTCGGGAAAGTGAGGTGGTGAAAAAAGGAGATAGGGGGCAAAGGCCAGAAGAGAAGGGAGGGGGTAAGAATTGGGATAGAGGGGGTTGTCAATGGAGAAGAGAAGCCAACAGTGATAGATCAGGCAGGCGGGCGGAGAGGTCCCGTACGGAGGAGGCTATTGTGGGTGACAGAAAGAGCAATCAAAAGGTACATCTTATCAGCGCCGGGCCAGCTGGACTTCCAGTGCTCCGGCAGGACCCGTGGAGGGCAGCGCGAATTAATCGTCTTGTCGAGCTCTGAGAAATTGTACCCACTCGGGGGCTTCAAGTTCAAATCAAGGCAGACGCCATATTAACTCTTTGAAAGGCAAGAAGGGTCCGCCAAAAAAATAAATAAATAAAAGCAAAGCTAACGGGAGCTGCGAAGCTAGCGGGATTAACTATTTAAAGTGCAGGGTTGGGGTAGCGGGGGTAATAGTTTGAGCAGCGCGTCGCCAAGCAATGCAGGCTTTTGCGGCGTTAACCTCTTATGCCAATGGTATTAACCGTTCACATGCCAGCGGCGACCGCAACACTATTGTCACCAATATAAGGTTTTATAATGGGGCAGAGGGCTGCGCGACGTACAAAATTAACCCACTGAGTGACAGCTTGAGGCGACCTGCTTGTTGTATGTAAATAACCCCTTGGGTGCTGGAAGGAAGCGCACAGCAGCGGCAACAGAATGAACGCATTTCAGTGCCAGGGTTACTTAACTCTTTAGAAGCCCGAAGACAGGTATTGAAGATGAAGGGTTAAGTAACACAGCGCATTGCCAAATTCATGTCCCTTTTACTGCTTAGTGAATACCAAGAGAGCAAAAAGAGGAGAGGGACACATTCAAAAGCGAGGGGCCTCGGCGGTTAATGTGTTAAAGAAAGACGCAAAAAGGAAAAAGGACATTTATATAAAAGCAGTCTTTTCCACCTGTAATTATTACCTTTTATAATACAGCCCTGTCAGCTGGAAAAGAATCTGCCCCCTCCCCCCACCTATCTTTTTCTCCTTCCCGCTTTCCAGCTGATGAAAAGATACATAGGTAATAAGGAAGCCAATGGGAACCGGAGCCGCGGAAAAGTTTTTGAAGACCATTAATCAAAAAGTTAAAACCGGCCAAGTGACAGGACCATCAATACCGCCGATCCCCCCGCCGGCTCAGCCTGACGGCTGGAGAAAGCTGCTTTATTATATTTATTTATGGGTTCATTTTTAGCGCCCCACCTGTGATCTGTAGCGTGCGTGAAAAACCGGGTGCAAGGATTAGATAGGGGAGAGTAATTGAAGAGGTCGGATGTGACTTCGGGACCCCCAGGACCGCACAATTGGGAAAACAAAGCCCTCAGCTTTTTTCTTTTAATGTATGAAAATATCAAATATAAATGACTGAAAAATTTAAATTTAGTTGTTATTGTAGGGTTTGCTGCCCACTTATATTTCGTGCCTACGCAGGGATACTGCAACAACACTAGTGGGTGCTGGTGGGGGGTTTAAGGGGTAGTCTCATAATTATAAATATATATATAGAGAGAGAGAGAGAGAGTATATATATATATATATATATATATATATATATATATATATATAAAGAGAGATTCCTTCTAGACAAAAAAATGGGGACAACTGGAATATTTAGCACGTTGAGCCAGGTTTAAGAAAAGCGCGCTTTTGACCCATATTTAATGGCTCTGATGCCCGAGCTCCTTTATCCTGCGTCTCACCTCTCTGCTGGGAAGGGGCATTTTCTTCCACCCCTAATTACTACTCATCAGGCACCCATAGGCACTAAACTGCAAAATAAACAAGGTACAAGCCATGTGTGGCCATTAGTATGACGAGGTCAGCCATATTGGAAATTAGGAAAAGCATGGCCAAATAATGGGTTGGAACTGGGACTTAATGGTGCACCAGACAGGCGTGAAACGCATGATTTAAACACCAGCCCTTTTACTCCTAAATATTGCAAAAACCCTTCCAGGTGTAAGAATGCAGACTTTATTCCATGATAGGTCTCTCCAACAAACAGAAGTGGCCAAAAGAGGGAGGATTTATTCTGCTATAAAGACTCAAACCTTAAAAGTGGTATAACTATTATTATTATTGATTGATCTATATTGCGCCATCATATTCTGCAACTGCCTCCTCCTGCCTCCAGCTACACAACTCAGCACCCTACTTGTGTTTGTCGCTCTTATGTTGTATTGCGTGTCGGCCCACCTTTAATCCTTCCCCAGTCCCTCTCTTCTGGTGTCGCTGACAGCTCGGTGGCCCCGTACTATATTTTGGGTTTGGATTTTCATCTGTGTTATTTTACGTTTACCATCCTTGGAGCTGCCGTGCTTTCACCCGTTCTTCTAATTTACTTCCACAATTAGCCTTTGGCTTTTCCCACCAGGGACCTTTGTATCGTCTGCAAAAAGACATCACAGAGAGATTGTTGGTATCGTCTGCACCAGTTTTATTTCCTTTGGCCCAGATATTAAGATCTTTAATGTATTCATTCCATAAAGGTCCTCATCGTCCAAAACCCAGAAGTGGTTCTGTTGTTTCAGAGTTGAGGGGGTTATGTTAGGGTTAATATTTGCTCCTTTGATGAGCGGAGAGATGTTTTAACCGCTGGGGTCCAACGTGAGTTGGTAACTCAAATGATGGTGAACCGATGGCTTCCTCTGGGTTAGGGGAGCTATGAGGTTTTCCAAGACCTCCGGGAAGTGAAAACTTTGTGAGCCGGAGTCTAGGGAAGCATGGCTATTAAATATCCCATGATCGGTAGCATGGTTGGCCGCTGGTGGTGGGCTGTGTGGTTTTCGCGCAGGCTCGCGATACGTTGGTTTGCCTTCTGTGACCCCTCCTGGCTGACACTAAGCGAGCATCCAGAGATTAAGCTGCGGGAGCGGAGAGAGATAAGTGGGGGGCAGGAGGTAGGTGGGACATATGTATATGTGTTTGTGTATATGTATGTATGCAAGTATGTGTGTGTGTTTGAGCATGAATGTGTAATTGTACGTTTGAGATGGAGTGTGTGTTGGAATGAATGTGTGTGTGTTAGAATGAGCGTGTGTAATTCGTGTAAGTGTGCTTACATATGTGTTCCAGAGTATGGTGTTTGGGGGCAATGATGGCACAGACCATCTGTTGACATTGGGGGCCCCAGAGCAGTTTTTCCTCCAGGTCCCTGTAGTTTCTAGTTACCCCCCTGCGAGCCTGTGTTCTGGTGCGTACGCTAGTTACTAAGATTAGCCCCTTGGCTTAACTTGCCACTCCAGAACCAGGAGCTACCAGCCGTCACCCGCCAGTCCTGGTTAAATATCTCAAAGGGGAAAAAAAAATATTCAGAAAACGTCACCCTCCATCCACCTACATGCCATAAAATAAATTGTAGCTTAGTACGAATTAACCTGTTAGCTGCCAAGTCAGAATGCTTTCTTTTTTTTTTTATTCCGGCAGCGATATAATTAAAACATTAAAATCAGAAATATCTTTTGCGCAGCAAGCTTTTTGCTAGCCCCTTTCAAGCTCTCATTTGCCGTATGCAAAATTCGCAGGCATTTCCGCAAGCTGACCCCCCCCACACCCGACTTAACATTAAATGTTTTTTCCTCCTCTGTGAAATTGAAATTTCAGGATATATGTGTCTGTAGTAATTGTTGCTAGATTAGGTGTCAGGCTGATAAGATATAACTAATATGTCGCTTTTCGGTACGGCCCTGCTTCCAGCACATAATGAATAGGGAAAGCTTCTCACCCATCCAGGCGATTTGGTTGTAAAAACTTCAATGCGGAGATGGATTCGATAATTGCGGAGATACAGGAGAATAACAGAGTCCCTTCGCCCCATCTTTTTTATTCACATTTAAAAAAGGGGCAGGTGTGTCATTTTATACAGATTTTACATCCGAGGAAAAGGGGCATTAATAGTTCCACAGCAAATGAGTGAAAGTTACATAAATATAATATGAAATCACAGCTACCCCCAGGTCGTGTAAAAGAATAGGGAAGAAAAGCAAACCATCCATACAATACGTAGGAGGAAACGATCAATATAACTTATTAGATGTATAATATAATAAATACATTTGGGTTTTTTTCAGCTTAACCAAACTAAATATCAAATATTTAAGGTGTAAAAATTAGCAGGGGCCAACATCAGAAATCTTAGGGCCGGCTCAGGACAGCTCTGATGCCCTGGGGATTTTTTTACGGGCACTAATAAGCTCTTTTGTCAGTTTGTCTATTTTATGTTTTTTTAATTATTTTTAAAATAAAATAAGTAGAATTGTGAAGGTCGGCACTCCCTTTTCTTATAAGCAGGCACTGTGAATGTGCGGTTCAAGCTGGTCAGTAAAGCTGGTACCTGCCTTACGGATTTTTTTTTTTTGGTGAGGAAGACCTCTCCCCTGTTCTCAGAACCACACGAGGACCCTAACTGACGGACTTTGTTACTATTGAGAAGACTATTTTACGCTGCATATTTAAATATTTGCGTATTCTTGCACAGACACTTTCTTCTTTTTTAGTGTATGGGTGGCAGAGCAGTGAAGATGCAGAAGAGGTTTTTACTCATTTATATATTTTTGGCAGATATTTGTAATATTAATTAATAAGGGGTTGGTGGGACCTAAGCGCCTGATTCCCTTTCACGGCATTGTAAAACCTAATCCCAGCCCAGGGGCCATTTGGGCCCCGAGTGCCCAGTCCTGGGTAGTAGGCAACAAGATTACCTCTGGCAGATCAGAGAGGCTGGGGTCCCGTACGCAGGTACCGGTTGCATGCCCTCGGTGTCTCGATTAGGAGGTCGGGTTAAAGAATTATTGAAAGTGAGGTTTTAATCACGGCCAGAGATGGGCGCAGGCAACACAAGACGTTTTTAGGCCAGAAATCTTAATTTACAACACTGCCCCTCAAGTAATAAATTTTTAATTTTTTCTAATTTGTATATTCTTATATTTGTAAAGAAATACACGTGTTTACGTGTACGTGTTTCTCATAGGACTCAACCTCTTACTATTTTTAGAATTACAAGCTTCAATTACAAAAGAAACTTCTTAATTACGTTCAGCATCATGTGGAGGGAAATAACATCCCTTCAAAATCTCAACCCGATGGCTTCTATGTCTCTGACCCGACTCCCCATTAACTTCAGAGTCTCAGTTTAGGATCCAAGCAGTGAGAGACATGATTTCACCGGGAGGGGGGGGGGGTGTTGTTTGGGGTTGAGGAACGGTAGGAGTGCCTCATCATATTGATGTCATATACACTGGTCACCAGTAGCCTATGATAAACCATTCAACACGACTAACGCATCAATATATATTATACAAGATACATATTCCAATGTTATTATCCTCGGAGGCAGCAGGAAGGACATGTAGTAACAACCCAACCACAGCCAACGAGAGCCTGCCTATAGGCAATCTAACGAGCTAATGTAGGAAAATAAATATCTCGTTAAGTTATACTTAAACCCATTCATATAAATGTGTTTTTGTGCAAATGTTTGCACCATTCATTCACTCGAAATAAATGTTTCTCACTTTGCAGACAGAGAGGCCGAACAAAAGTTGGAAAGCTTTATCGAAGGACAAATGAAAGGCGAGAATAGAAGTGCTTACATGTCTGTTTACTTAACATGTAAGAGCAATCTGTTAATGGTTTATGTGGAACACGACCGTTAAAGGCTTTATAATTAAAAAAAACCCCAAAAACTAATAGATACAGATTTTGATGGTAATTTAAATGTTCCTATTTCAACAAATAAACATCCAAGTCCATTTTATTGGGTTCCCAGATCAGAACAGGCGCTGCAGAGGCGTTACGTGGTCTTTGGGGGTCGATCGATCTTCTAAGGGTGGTGGAACCCCAATAATACGCCTCTTAGAGCCTCGTAGGACACAAGGTATTACATCATCTATGATGACGCTGGCACTGGGGAAGAGATGCCACCAAGTTTATTTCATGTATTTTTCTTGCTGCTCAGCCAGGATTTTGGCCGACGACTTGGCGTCATAAAACAGTTCGTTGATTTCTTCCACATGTTCCTTTTCTATGCCGTCCTTGCCACTGATTTTGGCAAGGAGGTTAGCTGGGGTCAGCAGCTGCACGGCGTATCTGCCAGGAGAAAGGAGAGAAGGAGGAATGTTAGGACACAAGCTCTACGGAAAACAAGTGTAACTGCTGTATCTCGTACACCGGCTCAAGAGTCCCTTGAGAGCCCTACAACTTGAAATCCCTAATTTTATGGGTTATTTTCCTCAAGGCATTATTGGACACAAAAGCCCCCACCATAGTGTTACACATTACGTGATCAAAGTTTTACTCTGACAGTAGAACTCTGGCTTTTTTGTCTGTAGGGGTTAAAGCTTTAAAATGTTAAACAGGGGACAATATAATAGGTTTGCTGATTGTTACAGTATAAACGCCTCTTTTCTTGGGCACAAGAATCTATGAGCTGTGACAGTAATATTGAGCACGCCGTGAGGTTAATGCACCTGTGCTGTTCAGAAAGCAGACACCTGCCATCCGTCTCCCCGAGATGTGTTTTCTCAGAAAGTCCGGGTGATACTAAGCATGAGAGGAACGGAGACAGGCTGCGGTCCTCAGCACTTACCTTAAAGTTGTCTTGGTGCCGATGTCTCCCAAGTGATTCAGAGCTTCTTCACTAATATTTATTCCCTCTGTCTGTGCTCTGATCTTTATGATCTGAATGAGAAAAAAAATGAATGAGTATCTGTGAATGAGGGAATGAATGAGTATCTGTGAATGAGGGAATGAATGAGTATCTGTGAATGAGGGAATTAAATTCTTTACTATCTCTAAAAGCTGTAACAGAATGCTTGCGCGAGCGGGCAGGATTGGACACATATGCTGTGGGAGCGGAACATACACGTTGCGGGAGCAGGAGGCAATGGTCAGAAATTCAGCGGGAGCGGGATTAAGACAATCCCGCACAGGGCTCTACTTCCAGGTACCCGCAGACTGTAGGAAAAGGCTCAACATCAACCTACCATTAAAACAACTGTCTAAAAGTAATAAACATGTGAAACACATATCCTACAGCAGTCTGTAGTATAAGATTTGCATTCTGTCTCTTCTGTAGAGATGCATTCTAGCTTAATGGCTGCTCGTTTAACCGTATTTATAAACGCATCTTACAAGAAATGCAGAAAAACAGGAGCTTTAGTGCCTGCCGTAAATGAAGATTCCCAATAAGCAGATTGAAATCTTACAAAAAATATACCATTGACTGTGTTAAAAAGTTTCAACACAACATAAAGTTAGCTTTTTTTCATTCATTGTTAATTAGCATTGAGTTTACTTTTGGCAAGAGATCCATATAGAAGACACATGGAATTATTCACTGCCGCTGTACAGCACTGTGTGCATGGTTTGTACATATACAGGATGTAAAACAGTGCATTAACACTAAAAGTATTTAATCGATGGATAACTTTGTGCCCTTGAGGAATATTTTATAAACACAGTGACATCAGGGAGAGATCCAGCAGCTGGTAGAAATGATTAGCAGTAGTTCTTAAAAACTCTGTGCTTATAGACCAAAGGGCCCGTCCTGTTACAGGGGGTAGTTTGAGCAAAACTCGGAACCGTTTAGCTGCTCCAGCCCCTCTTGGTGCGCTGAATGCAGTTTGGGAAGTTGTCGGGAAGGTAGCGCAAGGCTCCTAGAAGCCAGTGTTCTCAGCTGAGTGATAAGGGGCATCCACGATAATGATGTTGCGTGTTGTACTGCTGAGATAGCAAGTCTCATATAATACAGGTATTTTTCACTTTGGCAGCTCCGTAAACAAGATAGCAGGAGGCGCCTGCTTACATTAAGGCTGGGAATGTGCTGCTAGTGAGCGTTAGAGCGCTGAAGCTCTGCACAGACAGCCATCTGAATGAGACAGCATTGCCACGTTCACTGCATTGAAGCCAACAGGTTTTCTGACTAGAACCCCAATGATTCTAAGCGATGCTTTGGTAAAGCCTACTTTTAAAAATAAACACATGATCATAGCGGATTTATATTTTTAAATGCTACTGATGTCCTAAAAGCTACATTAAGACCACACTATTTCTTTATGCCTCTGGGCAGGGATGCTTTACTGTATATCTAACAGCTGCGTACTATTGACAATACACTTAAATGGTAGTAAGAATACCATATATTAGCAGGCAGTGTAGTCGCATTCAATTAATTGCCATATTCTGAACACGCAGACAGATTTCCTATTTTGGATATTTCAAGGAGTATAATAGGGAAGGCCTAATAATGTAGATCAGCCCATATCGCATCGCTGATACCAGATCCAATATATCTGGGATTGAGGGATGTAATAATAAATTGTAATAAAGCCATAGGTTCAGGTATCTCCATCTTGCATGAGCTCACCTGTTTCATTTCCAGCGGTGTGTATAGCATGGTACGTATAATCATCACCCTGTCCAGAAGATCGAGGGGAATCCCATGAGGCGACACAACATCTTCTGTCCCCCTAAATCCATCAACAGGAGAGAGACAATTAAGACAATTTCATGAAAGGGGGAAGCTGTTTAACGAAATCCTAAAATTAGGGCTGAAAAACTAAATTAAAACACGCATTAAGGGAACACACTTGCGACAGTCAGGCCACTAGATGGCTCCAGACACACAAAAGCAGGGACTGGCCTTGATTTCTGGGAAGTTATACACTTAAATTAAACCAAATTAAAAGCTTAACCCCAAGGCCAGGCGGTTTTACACAAATCACGGTATTAAGCCACAGAAAGGGCATAAGCCGATGAGCCTGAACTCTGTACCTGATGATGCAGCTGCCCCGGTTTGTAGCAAATATGACGATGGGTGCGAGGGAGGACTCCAGGGCCCGGTGCAAATACGTGAAACATTCAATGTCCAGCATGTGCACCTCGTCTATGAACAGTACACCCGGCACGAGCTCAGCGATACCTTGGTCAATGTATTTGTTCACAACTTTATTAATCTCTGCTCTCAGCTTGTCTAAAAAATATGAAAATAAAGACATTAGTAAATTGCTGCGCTATCAACTCAATCCAGCAGATCACATCCATCTTCACATAACTACCCCAGAGTTTGTCAATTGCCCCGATCAAGAGAACCCTACCAATAGGTCTGGATTGGTCAAATGCCACCCAACTGCCCAGTGGATTTTAATTTCTTTTTTTTCAGCTGCAAATAATTTAGTCATGGAACAAAGTATGTTTAATCCGCAGCTCGGCAACGGACAACTCACGTCCAATTCATGTTCATGTCTAACAGATCTATTGGCATTAATATAATGAATGTGGGGAACTGCACAATATCCACAGTAGATTCTGCCAGGTCTTTAAATCAAACATCTTAAAACTGATAAATACCTGTTATTTCTGTCTTTTTCGGCTTCATTAGTTGTCCCATCATAGAAAGAATA
Organism: Spea bombifrons; assembly: GCF_027358695.1. NCBI lineage: Eukaryota > Metazoa > Chordata > Amphibia > Anura > Pelobatidae > Spea > Spea bombifrons. The sequence continues at coordinate 6,929,834 of NC_071092.1, read as the reverse complement.
TCTTGACCTCCCTAGAACAGAACAAAACAAAAATCTGAGTTTACAGAATGCTTTCAAAATCAAGGCAAGGAATTATAAGATTAATTTGAAACTGAATACAGGATCATGGTCCTAGAAGCAAAAACATCTTTAGAAACTGGCAAGTCCGACTTGTCATCTATATATATATTTTTTTTTTGCTGCTGGTGAAATTTGGAGAGCCTGCGTTGTAACAGCAGAATAGACAGCTCTATACAAATCAATAACAACCGTCATTCTGATTAAGCAGTAACAGCGACTTCCCCCCCCAAGCAACACCTATGCAGATTGAACCAGCAGCCAACATCACAAAAACAACGGCACAATTATCACTATCTCCTTTGCTTCTTTTGTTCCAGTTTAACGCTCCTTTAACCCCGAGATCCCACGTTCATACGAGCCGTGTCTTGCCCGTTCAGTACCTGTGGCCTTGCGTTGGCAACGTCCAGGTCATGGAGTGTGACATCTTGGATCACTTCTTTCTTCTTGTGGACATCTCCCTTGGGCAAGGGGACGTACTCTTCAGCTTCAAGGTCGAATTCGGTCGCGTAGGTGTCGCATCTTCCCTGCCTCTGCAGAGGGAGAGAGGGAGGGTTTGAAGGGACAGGTGTATAGTGAGAACGGCTGCCAAGTCCCTGACAGGTAAAAGGGGCAACTTCCTAATTACAGGAACGCTGACAGCTCTGAAATACCTTTGAAAATGGGACCAGACGGGCCTGTATCGCCCCTTAATAAAACTCCTCACAGTGTCTCCATTCACCAAGGGACATACATGAAATAAAATACCTTTACAGCCCCACTGTTCGCTTCGATGTAAATCACATCTCCAACTTCCACGCGTTCCTTCTGCAAACTCTCGTAGATGCTGGGGTCAAGCTAAAAAAGCAAACAAACAAAAAAAAAACACAACATGGTTAACTAACAGTATTATCAAAAGTCATGTTTAAACGTAATATTTCCTAAACAATTACAGTAATTGCACAAGCTATAGCAGCTTTAATTAATGAATTCAGATATGCTAAATGTTGTGATTGCAACATAAAAGAAAAAACGCACACCAAGATCTACTGAATAATCAAGCAAGTAACAGGAGCGCCATTTTTACCCCAAAACCCACGAGCATGGTTTATAACGGGGGCTTTAAATCAAACCAAGACTATTTCCACTATAATAAGTGCTACGGCTTTTGGCAATGCTTTCCAGCTGCTAAGGTATTGAACAGTTCTTGGACATTACTTAGTATTCTGCAACGGATTTCATGCATTCCAAGCTTGTGCAGCTAATTGTTGTAACCGATTAATATTTGTTCTGAGAAATGGAAAAGACAAACAAACAAATGGCAGGGAAAAAAATAAACCATAAGAGTGTAACTGTGAAGGATATGCCAATCCTTCCCGCACCCGGCCTGGGCATACGAGGGCAGAATGTCTGCTGTCATTTCCAATACAGGATCCTGCCCTGCTAGGGGCAATTCTACTAAAAGATAAACAGATAGCAAGACACATACAAGGGGCATTTTAACCTCGACCGAACACAACATTACATTTTAACGCTTCTAGGGATCTACTTATTTGGTAGAACAACCCACTACGTGTAAACATGTAAAACGCACCTTGAGCTGTTTGGTTCCTTTTGCAGTTTTCAAGCCGATAACGACATGGCTGATGGTCTTTCCATAACCTCCCATTGGGTTCTCGGTCTCACAAGGAGTCAGCTCGGTCACCTCCCCTTCATACACCTCTTTAGTTTCTCGGATTCTCAGACCTACGGGAGAGCAAAAGGGGGACATAGAAATCTTTCAGTACAAAATTATAACGCTACTTACCAAACAACAGAGTAAGAAAAGTTTATGGAAGACTTGGAACGCACAGACCGGTGTAATTAATCAGAAGAACACTGCGGTTAAACCTATTTACACTACAGAGGGACCACAAGGGCATCCTGCAGACAATCTAAGGGTTTGTTAATTCAGCGTCCTTTTAATTGGTTTCCTTGCGTTGGGGGATGCTATGAAACACGTACAGGAAGTGTACTTTAGTATGCTTCCTGTTTACACTTTCGGAAGCCAATGGAGAAATTTCAATAAGACAAAAGTCTAATTTTTTTTTTATGCAAGCAAACCCCCCCCATAACTCTGTACAAAATATAGATCCTACCCCCAAAGCACACCATTTACAGTTTATAATACATGTTATAAAGATAATATTACATTTGTTTTTTCAAGTTGCATATTTAAGACGGAGCAGTCTCTACTCCGATGGTGTTGACACGGCCACTTTTATGTCTAGTCAAAAAGCCTGCTTACTCCAAGCGTTTAGACAAACGTGATAACAAGAAACCGACAGAAAACCATCTGAGTTACGACTGCAGTAAAAATTTCTGAGGCTAAAAAAGACCACAGGCTGGCCTCCAACAAACAATTCATTACAAGTACATGAAAGCCGCTTAAATCATGGGCAGAAACAATTTTCATTTGCCCTTGCAGAGAAGGGAAAAAAAAATGTAAAGAAAAAAAAATAATCCATGCATGAAGTATAAAAATTTAGATTTGTTCAACATTAAAAGCCATTTTCCTTTTGCGATCCCCCGCTTCGTACCTAAACCGACACTGCTGAAATATCACAAGAGTCATTTTTGTTTTTCGCTTTTATTATGCATCCTCCGGGGCAAACTCTTGGAGGGCGCGCGGGCCAAAGTTAGATCAGATTAGGGAAAGGCTCCAGTAAGGAATATGAACGCTAATGGGCAGCCATAAAGTGGAACAGATGGAGGAATAATTGAAGGGGGAGTAGGTTAGACGCATTATTAATACAGCAACGTTCCGTCGTATAGCCATGCTCACCGATAGGAAACGAATAGAAAGGTAGAACATAAACCATAAAGCTTACCGTACCGTGTAACAGGAAACGCAGCCCACCCAAAATAAAACACGCAGGATTAGGTTCCCTTTAAAAGCCTGTTAAAGCCGACACGTCACCAGAAATATGTCCGACATTAATCAGAGCACAAGAGAACCGCATGCGTGTTGGGTTAACATTTTAAGACACACGCCTGAATAAACAACTTAACCCCTACGATCAAAAGCACTTTGCTTTGGGCATTATTAGTACCCGACTAAAACTCCTCCATCACCTGTTTTCTGTAGCAATTAAATAAAAATAGGTTACTAGGTTAGGAGAAGCTAGTAAATGAGCACGCCGCCAATAAAGATACATGTTGGGATCTCTTGGTTTTGGTGCAGAAGGGTAAATATTTTAATATAGGATATAAATATTATCCATAAAATAGGTCGTTCATAAAGAGGGAGGGAAAAATACAAACCAATGAGTCAAACTTGCAGGATTACGCCAACCCGTTCCACGGCCATTTACACAGAGGTCCCGTACGAGGATCCGATGCGTGTTACATCATAACCCCTGCTTACATCAGTCTTCCCCAAACAAGGAACCCATCCAAGCAAAACTAGATTTATCGCCACCACTTTTACTTGACCAATATTTGGATCAAGTGATCTGATGTATACGTGCAAGAGCATCATTTGGCATTTACATCGGCCAGCCGTGTGGTCACAATACACAGAAGAGATATAATTTACTGAAATATATCCCTTGATATGAAGCGGTCATCAGGAAATTAGCATTTTTACTCATTTGTCCTTAATTTAGGACCTGTGTTTCCTCAAAAGAATTGTTTGAAAATATGAGTAATATCTGCCTAATAAATGCTTCAAACCCCGGTGAACTACGACGCTGTAATAAGGTTTATTGAAGCCTTTCAATTAAGTCTTCAAAAAAAGGCCCTTTTCACCCGATTATTTCACAGGCGACGGATAAAATCCCTGCCCGGTGCCTCTTTATCCTTTATGCCGTGTGTGGTTTCTATTATAAATTTAAATGTCCTTTCGCTGTAGATGCAAACGCGGCGAAGATTACCATACGAACATTGCTTATTTGTAGTGATTTCACCAAGTTTAAAGCTACGGCGTTTCCAAAAAGCCTTTAAAAATAAAAAAAGGAGATATTTGGGCAATTAAACGTGCGCCCCGATTCCCCGCGCATTGAGGTCAGTTCTAGGGTTGGATTCGGAAATTACAGAAAGGGGAATGAATCTTGTTATTATTAGCTGCTCGCTCTTAATCCCACTCCATGTATGAAATTGAAAAATTCCACAAAAGAATCCCCCGCTCTTTCACTAAATCCAATATTTATTTCGAACCTTTTCCCCCGAGCCGAATGTTCGGCGGTAACAATGCCGCTGCCTGTGTCTGATGATTTAACTCCGACTCTTATCTGCGGGAATGACAACAGGGATGACACAAGTTTCATCCGTAGGTTCAAATTTCCAAATCCCTGACAGGCAACTTCATCACGTCGAGGAAATATTGTATACGCTCCTCTTTTCATTTCTGCAAGAAGGGATTTTTTTTCCCCCCTCCCCTCCCTCTGCGACTGACTTGACAGGAATTTAAACACTAGATAATGCGGACTTGTCCCCTTTTCTTTGCAGAAAAATCAATAGCGGGTCAAGCTTTATTTGCCTCCTGGATTAAGCGGGGGAGATTTGTCCTTGTTCTCTCTTACGCTGGTGGACGCATGGCTCGGAGAACCATCACCGGCCATTTCAATAAGAAAGATTGCTCGGTGATCCTCTTCGATCGGTGGGTCCGCGCTGCCCCTTGTTCACAGTCCATTTGCTTTTATTATTATATTTATTTTACCTGCTGCATCGCTGGAGGTTTTAAAGGTTTAAAGGGCAGACTCAGCAAACGGGATCTCTTCTCAGAAGTGGAGTCATTTATACTAGTCACACAAAGGCTGTGTTTGATTTAAATAGGGTTTATATGTCGATATAAAGATAAGAAAACAAGTATTAAAAAAAGAATAGCACCGGACGGGCTGTGAAAAAAGTTCAAATAAATTGCGATTTAGCCAGATTTCTAGCAAATATATAGATTCCATTTTTGGCAAATGATTTTTCTGGTAGGTACAGGCCTGTTGCCTGGTGGCCAGAATGTACAGATGGGGTTTCATAGCCTACCTCAAGCGGACCCAACCCAGGCGTTTTGTGCGTCAGAGCAATAAAAAACACACAATGTTCTTTGCATTAAAAGCTGAAGTTTAAGCCATTTTACTCTCTGATGCAATCCTACCTTTTAAGCGTTGATTATTTGGCCTGCCTTCTAAGTCTCCTGCTGGAGTAACACATTTCCATTGCCCAATTCACATTTAATGCTCCACTAGGTCCGGTGTTTAAACATTAAACTAAACACATTTGAAATCCACTATTAACAATGTTCAATGGCAATACCGTCCGTCCACAACTTACCGATGGCCCGACGGAAATTCTCCATCAGAACTTCGGTTTTCTTGATCTCGGTGGAGTAGACTTCACTTCCAACCATGGGGCAGAAAGGGACTTTGCTGCCCAATTCTTGGGCGATTGCTAGGGCCAAAGCAGTCTATAAACCAAGAGAACACATCGCAGTTATCACTTTACGAACTCAATCTTACACAACTCTCACAAAATATTGAACGGTGTCCTTATTTACCAATATTATCAGTAAAGATCATTTTAACCCTGCATTGTACAGATTTTACCCCACACGTGGAATATGCACCTCGTGTCATTAATTCTGAGGGGTATATGCATATTATACACAAAACTTTACATTAACATTTTTATATAGGTGCATGATTGAGGAGAATTTTGGAATTTCAGATGTTTCACCACTAGGGGGCATCAGCAATAATCAGACCCAGGAGCGCGGGGAACGAGACGGCCTATCGTGCTTTACATGTTCACGGAAAATAGGACGCAGGTGAAAAACATGCTGAAAACGAGATACCTTGCCAGTTCCAGGGGGTCCGGCCAGCAGCACCGCTCTCCCGGCCATTTTCTTGCTTTTAATTAGCTCCACGATTATGCCACATGCCTGAAAATTAAAGGGAAAGACAGATTGAAATGGTAAAAAACATAAGAGGGTTCACATTAACCAAATGAACCAAAGCCCTTGTCTAAGAGAATGTAGAATTTAATTAAAAAAGGAAAGAGGGGAATTTCGACTAACTGGGAGCAGGAATACCGATCTCTTGAAAATATAATGTATTAAAATGCAATAGTTTGATCCATTTTTCCCTCAATATTAGGAATAAAGTAATATATTTATTACATTATAATTTTTTTCTGGGAAGAGAACACAAACACTACCGCTCAAAAGTTTGGGGTCACTCCGCTGTCTTTACGGAAAGCAAGGACATTTCTGGCTGTAACATAATTGCAAAAGGGTTTTCCCGATGATCAATTAGCCTTTTAAACTTACACTTGGATCAGCGAACATAACGTGCCATTGGAACACGGGAGTGATGGGAGAAACACGGGAGCGATGGGAGAAACACGGGAGCGATGGGAGAAACACGGGAGCGATGGGAGAAACACGGGAGCGATGGGAGAAACACGGGAGCGATGGGAGAAACACGGGAGCGATGGGAGAAACACGGGAGCGATGGGAGAAACACGGGAGCGATGGGAGAAACACGGGAGCGATGGGAGAAACACGGGAGCGATGGGAGAAACACGGGAGCGATGGGAGAAACACGGGAGCAATGGGAGAAACACGGGAGCAATGGGAGAAACACGGGAGCAATGGGAGAAACACGGGAGCAATGGGAGAAACACGGGAGCGATGGGAGAAACACGGGAGCGATGGGAGAAACACGGGAGCGATGGGAGAAACACGGGAGCGATGGGAGAAACACGGGAGCGATGGGAGAAACACGGGAGCGATGGGAGAAACACGGGAGCGATGGGAGAAACACGGGAGCGATGGGAGAAACACGGGAGCGATGGGAGAAACACGGGAGCGATGGGAGAAACACGGGAGTGATGGGAGAAACACGGGAGTGATGGGAGAAACACGGGAGTGATGGGAGAGATAAAGGGTCTCTGTACATCTAGGAAGAGATTCTATTAAAAATCAGCCATTGCCAGCTCCAATAGTCATTTACAACATTAACCCCGTCGGCGCTGGATTTCTGATCCATTTCATGTTATTTTAATGGACAAAATCTGCTTTTCTTTCAAAAACACATACATTTCTAATTGACCCAGGCAGTAGAGAATGTAACGCTTGTACCAGCCTAACAAACACATAATTACAGACACAAATATTAATATAAACATTCATGTATGAATGGGGCACTATGGGAATGGAAAGGAGAACGTTGTGGGAATGTACCCCATATTCACCGACCAAGGAAAGGACAAAGGCAAAATAATCTATTAGCTCGATGCTAATTTTCTGGACGCATCTATACAATGAGACGTGGTTCAGACACCCGGCGGCTTCACGCGCCCGTATAATAAAATCGGTTTCATTTCGCCTTGGTTGACCCGACATGACGCACGCGGAGCAGCAGTACAGCGTGGCGGGTACGACCAGCGATGGTACTGGTTAGCGCACCTTTGATCTCTCTTCTCCCCGAACATTCCTGTCCCTGGTTCACAGCAAGTTTTCTGCTGCCATCAGATAACCTCAACACAGTCCACATGGACGAGCCTCGTCAGAGGACGTTCCAAGCGTCTACCGTTTCACTGCCAACATTCCCATTGTTTGAGGGACTTCCAAACTTCGCCCCGCTTCACTGCCAGCCCCCCGACATATAGCAGCCGGGACTTGAACAGCACATCAAATGAAAACCATTCCGCAAGCACGGGCTTCACGGACGAAAACAGAGAAATTAAAAAAGTGGCTTCGATAAATTTGGCCAAATACGGCGTTTCAGAGGAGACGCGGCAGAAACAGTCATTAAAGAGTCCACTGAAGAGTCCCTACTGATAACTGAAGATTTTAAAGTAGAATTGCTTGGTTTAAATCACAATGATAGCCAAATAGCCACTTTTAACCCTGCAGCGCCCACCTCATTGTTTCTCCAACGGATTTACTGTCACCAAGTGTCTAAACTGCTCACCCGCTGTGAATGGGGGCATAAAGACCCCCTGGACCTGCGACCCTAGGCCAGGGTACGTCACTGCATGCCTCTTCCATAGATCTGGATCTATCTGCCAAGATAACAGCTGAGACAAACGTCTGTTACACCTAATCCCTTCTATAAAGGGACACTCGACGATGTGTTACTACTTATATCAAAGTAAATATGGGGGTACAAAAACATTGTGGGGTTCTCTGTTTAAAAACATTCTAATTTTTACAAAATGTTTTTAAACACCTGCATATCAGCCATTTATGGGAGTTCTTACTCTGTTATCTGAGGCCCAATCTACTACACAAACACCCCAAACTCCTTATCATACTGCCTGTGGGAGACAATAGAACGCCTCAGTCTTAATCACTCAGCGACTAATGACAGTCTATGGAGGAACGGACTTCATTAGCATTGCCATAAAGCATCAGCTCAGTGTGGTGTTTGATCGGAGGAAGTCAGCCAAAATATCACACAACTGATAACAATGGCCGCCTCCAGGTCTGCATTTTTGTTTTTTCATCAGATAAGACATTATAAAAAAGTAAAGCCGGTCCTAATTTAGCCTGGTTTGGCCCTGTGTTTTTTTCGGTTGGTGCCGGGAGGCAATCCGTGTACCCCCACGGCTCGGTCCAGCAACGAACCCCCAGCAGATTCCTATCCACACGGCTACGGTGCAGACCTCAGCAAAAGGGGGCAAACATCAGCAATATGAGAAATAAATACCCCGGGTTACAGGACTGAGCTAAAATTTCCTACGAGGGCACAATAAAGCAGCTCACGGAAAATAAAATGCTGGCTATTTACATATCTGTCAGCGGTCTAAACAAAAAGGTCTTCATCAGAACAAAATACAAAAAGAGAAAAGATTCAGGACAGAAAAAAGAACTATAATAATTTAGGGGTTTTCTTAATTTTCCCCTTATATCAGCTCCTTCTAAATCACTATTAAAGCTGGAGAGGCACCAGCTTGGTTTTAGCAAACAGGGAGTGAAAAGCTTATTTTTTTACTTTACTGACGGAGTGGTAGATAAGTGGAACAGCCTCCCAGCAGAAGTGGAAGAATGCAGCGAGGGCGTTTAAACGTATTGGATTGGCATGTGGCCCCTGATTCTAAGAAGAGACCAAGAGCTGATTAGGCATTGAGAATACATGGTCCGAACGGTCCTTATCTGCCACCAAATTATATAGCTTTCATGTAAAACCCTCCTGGATGGACGGAGGTCTGCCCTCCCGGCACGCCGCCGCTCTCCTCACCTCTCTGGCATTCTCCTGCCCCACCAGCCCGGCTGCTGCCTGCTTAGCAAGGCCACTCTCATCCAGGCCGAGCCCCTTCACGTGGCTGTGGGCAGCAATGCGCTGGGTCTTGGTAGTGCTCTTCACCTCTTCGATCTTCATAGCGGCACTTATGGGACGTCTGCAATAAGAAAGAACGGGGTTTGCGGCCTACTGGAGCCTACAGACCAGGGTAAAAACCCACTGGATATCGATGAGGGTGAATGGTGAAGTGCAGATGACAGGGTGAGGTATCTTAGCGACCCCGAGGCTGTTTCGGTTTTCCCCCACGAGTGAGCGGGAATCCCTGTCTAGCAGGCGCGTTACCATGCGGTTACCAAGGCCTCAAGAAGCACAGCCTTCGAACCCCACATCGACTCATCCGATTGGAAAGCGATGAACCAAATCTGCTTTCTGATTGGGTAGCAAATAAGTCCATCTCATGTTGCGCAGGGATTTCCGCTTGCGTTGCTACAGCGGTTTCCTTAGACCTTAGCAACCAGCCTGGGGGCGGAAACGGCTCGTATAGACGCTCACCCTATTCATGTGCTGCTACGGAGGACAACGAAACGGGGAAAAAACTGTCAGGACTGTTAATGTTTACAATGATTTGCATCCTTATAATGAACGAATAAAATCTCCAAATCAATAATGACCAGTATTTGTTCCATTACTAAATCCCTAAATTGTTAGGTAAAAAGTCTAACCTGAAAATTATTTGTTTCCACTTTTAAATTGTTTTTAAATATTTTCAAGATTCTCATATCTCATAATTAAAACAACATTCACTAAAATTAAAAAAATAAATGAATTATAGGTTTCAGGTCATCTACAGTGACGCCATCTGTTATGATTATTATTATGATTATTATTGTTACGGTTTAGTATAGCGCCATCGGATTTGGCAGCGCTGTACAAAGGGTAGACAGGACATAACAATTAGTATATAACATAACAAGATGATACGGAAAATATTTTAAAAAGCTCCATTAACCAAATAGCTCTAATGCCGTCATCATGGAAGCATTGGCTTGTCATTGTTTAAAGATTACACTTATTTGAGCCACCTGCATTCAAGCAGGGATATTAACCATAACATTCTGGTAGCAAATGCACCAAATGGAAGTCTTAGATATGATCACATCAATGTTGAATGGGAAGGAGTTAGTTCCAGACTTTGTGGCCCTGAGAATCTGCCCCTTCACCCGGAGACCCTGTGATTAGAGCAGAAACTCTGAGACTCGGGGGCAAACCCTGAGAGCGCCAGCAATTTATTTAGAATTTTACTTAATACTTGGTGCGAGACAAATTAATAAAGATTTTCCGCGATTCAGGGGAAGCATTTCTTTTGAAATTGTGACCTGCAATTAAGATGACCAGGGACTTTTTTTTAACTTTATAATTAAAATCAGGATAGAACATGGATACACGGAGGTGATACGTTCATAACTGGGAACTTGTGCCACCCGGAGCCTACCCTTGTGGGAGGTGGCCAGGACGCCGGTGGGCGTTTCCGCTTTATGTCACAGGAAACACCCCCATTTAAAGGTGAAATGGGCGGGAGTAGGGCGTGTCAGGACCTCGCAATCTGGAGGATTCAGGTGTCGACCCGGAGATGCGGCGCTCAGTGGGATTCGGGAACATAATATCGCAGTCCGTATGTAATTCTCCGACGCAGAGAATGCATGCAGTACGCATGGACAGTAGCGCTGCCAGTTTGAGTGACACTCTACCTCCCAAGCTCCGCCCCCTTGGCATCCTGATTCCCGTGAAGTTAAATAAATAAGATATTCTTGTAAGTGAAGTAAAGCACAAAGGTATCATCGCGGGTCTGGTTGAATTTACTAGCCAGGAATGAAATGTTACTAGTCTATTTTATCAACAATGAAAATCAGGGTTTTTTTTGCCTTTTTTATGCTAGAATTTCTATCTTATCACAGCTCGTAGCTCAGCTCTACTGGCTCAATTTTGTTCGAAAAACTAACATAGCTGCCAACTGGCTCGGTTTGGCTGGGACTGTCCCACCTAATGCCTGAAAAGCCATCATTTCTGCTAGAAAACTTGGTTTCGGCATATTTCTTGGTAAAACAATACACGCCACCATCATGTGACATCCGTGGAACATCAAGACACATGTAGTGTGTGACTTCACCCCTACATTCTATCTCCGTGACCCAGGACAGATTGTTGGCAGCTATGATATGATGGTCTACGGGACAACTTGCAGATAGCGCCACTGATTCATTGATAAAAAGTAATTTAATCTGACCGAAGTGGGGGTCTTTTAGAAAGTTTTATTAATCTGTCCTTAGAAAACTTTTCTTAACTAGTTTTACTGAGCCCCTTCACGTCATATGATACCCAAAAGGGGATTAGGGGCCGAGTTGCTTTTTTTAAGTAGAAATATCTGGATTTGGAGAGTATGATCAAATTCCACTCAACAATTGAAATATCATTGAAGCATGATGGATTTAAACTGTCAAGAATTGTGTTGTTTTTGGAGTCGAAGCTCTTGAATATAAATATGAAAGTGTATGTGTGAGACCTGAACATTTAACCCCGATTTTCCTGGCAGGATCACTTCCTACTCCCAAAAGTGATCTTTTTAAACAATTGCTGTTGGAATGAAAACAAAGTCTTGATGATAAAGAAAAATGTATTATGCAGGTCAGTTTTATGTTTCTCTCGGGCAAACGTTTCATGCTCTGAACATTAAGAATTTATTTGCGTCCTTCAAGTATCTCGTTTCAAGGATGGAAAAGGTATGTTTTCTGAACATAAACCGAGGTCTATACATAGTACTCCAGAGTAATGAATAGCTTGTTTAGGCAAGAAAGCACTTAACTTGGAAATCACTAATACATTTGCACCTCTGCTTCAAATATATGTCAGGTTATGTAGAAATGTGATGTAAAAGTATATATATATTTAAAAATCTAATGTTATTTTTCACAGAGTTGTAATCAACATATTTTTAGTTTGCTATTACCGTAATTATAAAGGCATATGGCTATCATTTTATAGGCACTGGGTAGGCATTTGGCTATCATTTTATAGGCACGGGATAGGCATTTGGCTATCATTTTATAGGCACAGGATAGGCATGTGGCTATCATTTTATAGGCACTGGGTAGGCATGTGGCTATCATTTTATAGGCACGGGATAGGCATACGGCTATCATTTTATTGGCATGGGATAGACATATGGCTATAATTGTTTAGGCACTGGATAGGCATATGGCTATCATTTCATAGGCACGGGTTAAGCATATGGCTGTAACTTTTAGGCACAGCATGGTCATATGGCTATGCTGAATTTAAGACGAGACCAAGGAATATGGTTCGAGTCTTTAGAGAAGGAAAAATGGTCAGACTAGACGGGGCGAACGGGTCTGATCGGCCGACAAATTCTATTTCTAAAATTCAGCAACTAAATTTCAAAGTTACATTAGAAATGAATGAAGAGTTTCCATAAGCGAAATAGGTCAGAGGCTTTAGCTATTGTAAAAAAGAAGTTGACGATATCCGTCTTTTTATTTTAATTTATCAAAGATAAATGTAATTATTATTTGTTACTCTGTAATGATTTAATGTTTCAATTCATAAGCCAGTCCCATATACAATGTGTCCATATATATTCAAAATGATATGTACATTACTATTTAAAAGTAACTATTACTATTTTGTCTCGTAAGAAAAGGAAATGTATTTGCAGGTAAAATCCACTTTTAGACACCCTTGCAGTATTATCATGCAGGGACAGCTACAGACAGGCGGAACAAGGAGCTCCTGCTCTCTGTTCCTACCCGACGCTGAACAGGGTAGGTGAACCCGGAAGTGGTGTAGTCCAGGCTGGAACGCACGGCTGTACCCATGGCTCCTGTAGGGGAAACGTTAAACTTTAACGTGGGTGTTTTGGGCCACATTGACAGCGGGAAGACGTCCCTGGCCAAGGCGCTGAGCACCACAGCTTCCACCGCGGCCTTTGATAAGAATCCTCAGAGTCGGGAGAGGGGAATCACCCTGGACCTCGGCTTCTCTTCCTTTTCCGTGCCCATCCCGGAGCATTTAACCGGCACTGGATACAGGCAGCTGCAGTTCACTCTGGTAGATTGCCCGGGCCATGCATCCCTCATCAGGACGATCATAGGGGGTAAGTGAACGGCAGGGGGTGCCTTGGTGCACCGTGGAAACGCATGTTCCCATTCATACATGTCATTTAGCCATGTCACCAGGATCTGCTGCATGATCACATCTCAGGTCTGTTATGGTGCATTTTTAATGTTGTGTTTAGTGCTTCTGATGACCTTTTCTTTATCAGACAGTTTATCCTCCTATCCTTGTGCAGCTTACCCCTGTCTTGATGAGCCTGACAGCTGTCACCCCCCCTTCCATGTATATCTATGACAGTTATCAGACCCTTGTGTAATCCCCTTTTATTACTCTTTTGTTATTGCTGTCCTTATACCCATCACACGTTATACCTTCCCCGGCAGATTTGTATTAAACACCTTACAAAATTTTTGTAAGTTCAAAGGTTCTCCTGCTTGATAAGACCCAGGAAACCGGACTAAATTTAAAAAGAAACTCTGTGGTTACAGCTCATCACCTTGCACTGAGAGCAAAATTGCCCTTTAACCCCGCAGCGAATTAAAATAACACTCTTTAGAGTGCGGCCGAACCCTGCAGCTTTCCTTAGACATAACACGTTTGGATATGAGAGCTCAGTTTCAACTTGCGTATACTCTAGAAGCAACGCAAAGGTACCCCCCATGTACATTCTTATGGAATAACTCTCTAGGAGTTGCTAAATGTTTATGGGATGGCGGTAAATACGAGAGATAAGCCACGATAACATACTTGACTAGTGGTGAGAAGAAGTGAGTAACCTTTGACATGTACAAAGATTTTTTTTCATTATAGGTGAAATAAAAATCTAAAAAAAAAGTAAATGATTTCCCCAGGTTTGTCCTTAAGTTAAACCGGACTATTGCGTTCATGTTCCATCCGGAAATGAGTTATTCAGGCACCAGCCTTGTCCATCTATCCTGTACAGTAATTGATGACTGTTAACCATTTCCAATTTAGCAGTCGGTTCATGGATGGATCTGCACGATGTCTTCTACTCTAATATTCTATGACACCTGTTCATAAAGCCGCACCAAGATTGGTTTTCCAGTAGTTGTCTCCCGGGACCTCTGTGATCCGACATGAGATATACCATCTGCCGGCTGCCTGTTCACATTATGGGTATAGTCTTACAGAGAGAGATTCTGTTTTACCATAGAGCCTCTTAAGAGTTCTTCTTAAAGTAAGTTCTCAGAAACTAACCCCCCACCCCCCAAAAAATCCCAATTTTTATGTTGTAGCTAAGAATGCAATAGGCCTTTTGGCAATTGTTGCAGGTATTCATGAGTTTGCCTATGGCTACATCCATTGTGATGCACACCAGGCAGGTGGATCAACAAGAAGCCATTATCGGATTGTGTTTGTTGTGCTTTCACATATTTATATACATAATGTGAGCTAAGCACGCGTTTGTTACTTGAAGCAACAACATTTTCCAAGATGCCTCCAGGTGTCAAGAACTATCTTCTCAAATAGCAGAGGATCACAGGTAGGCGAGTGAAACATTGAAACAAGCGATAAAGTTATTATTTATAGGAGTTTTTGTACCAAAGATTACATATAGATTCTTTACAACCAATACTTAAATATAAAAGTATTCCCCTTTAACCCATTGCCAGCCAAGAGATAAACAACATTTATTATTAAATCAGTAGAATGACTCTCCTATATGTTAAGCCCCAGTTTTGGGAAAAATTATAAAATTAATTAGGTAAAAACCAAATGAATTCAGAGGATTTCCAGAGTGAAACTTTAAGATTAAACAAAAATAAACTTTTATGGCTTTTTTTTAAAAAAATATTGACTTGTTCACGAGCACACCTGGGACCCGCCTCCGGCTACCTGGGCCCGGGCTCCGGCTACCCAGATCCCTTCCTCTTTGGGTAGCGGGTGGTTAGGTCTACTAACATTGGTGGGTGGTTAACGTGGCAGGAGTGGTGAGGGGGGAATGTGGCAGAGATTCTCCTCTAGTGACCCGGAGAAGCGCCAGTTCACTTGGAGTCTCCAGGTGAAAACCAGAGAGTTCCCAGTTCTGTTCCTGAGTGATCCCTGATTATTTCAGAAAGCACAGAACCCATGATGTCTCAAAGCTTCTTCATTCAACTCTATCTTTAATTGTCCTCAAATTCTAGTTCAAACAATGCAGGTCCGTATTGGTTCTACGAACAATGCCTTATGTGACGTGTTGAACGTTCATCTGATTTACTATTTTATTCTTTTGTAACGAGACGTTTTGTAGCCCTTGTTTCAGAGTTTCACGGATACAGTTCTTGTTTAATAGAATAACCACCCATTTGCTTTGAGTTGGTCCGGTTTCCCACGGAACATTTAACAAAACTTCTGGAGAGACAATGGCCGACTCTCGAGCCTCTCCCGAGTGGGTGCAGGTCACAATGACAAATCAATGGCTCCTTCTTGCCCGCTTGTTCATTCTTTTGTTTCCTTGCATGGATAAAAATGTAATCAGTCTCAACCATCATGTTTTATAATTATTCTCGGCTTGTACTTTCTGCCAACAACCCTTAAATATGGCAGAGGACTGAGACTCAATAGAGAGCGTGCACATTTTACTGACACCCCCTGCTTGGCACCCGATGCTACTCAAAACATCTGACTGATGAAGGAACAGTCATTTATTTTGGCTTATTTCTACTTTTTGATTATTATATTGAAGCTTTTTTTTTTTTTTTTTTTTTTACCTTTGTCATAATCTCTAAACACTGGGGTGGTGAGTATGGAAGGATAATTCTGTTTATAATAATAATAATAATAAATAATAATAATAAAAATTATATAAAAAATATAATAACATAATAATAATAAAAAAAATAATAATAATAATAGTAGTAATAAAAAACATAAATATATTCCCTTCTCATTTCTTAGAGCCCAGTCCTGCAAGATACAGGCCTCATGGTACATATTAGACTCCTAGTAGTGGATCAGGATCGTAAAGACACGAGCAAATGCTGAAACAATCAGTAATTGGAAAAGTCTGTTGCTTTGTTTCAAACCATTTATATGAAACGTAAAGAAGGCAGCAAAATGCGTAAGCCATAGCTTCATTACGGCTGGGACTATATCAATAACCTCATAATAATATTCAAAAAGGAGAGAGATGAATAAGCAGGCGAGTACGGGGGGGGGATGGGTGTCCCAAGATTAAAACCGAACACCCCGGATTAGCTAAGACATACATGTTTATGGCTTTCACACCAAGAACTGCTCCTATGTGTCCCGTAACCTTAACAATGTCGACCAGTAAGTAGCGGTACTTGAGTTGTGTCCTACTTTAGAAAGTGAGATCTGCACGCTGGATATCTCTACTTGAGCACAGGTGGCTCAAACAAAATGTTCTTGTTTAAGCAGGTTGGACCCCAGAATCCCATGATGCTTGTGCTGTCGAATTACATTGGAACGCTTGTCTGTCTTTCAGTCTGTCTACGTCTCCTGTCCTTGTTGATATGGGGCATGAAGGCTCCTGGTGGCGTAGGGCAGAGTCGTTTGCCACCCAGTCCAAGCATGGCCAGTCACCCCCCCAAAGTGATTTGACGATCTAACGAACAATTCTCTTGGCTCCTTTCCGTGTCTCGGTGATTTCTGCTCCTAAAATGACACGGTGTCTCCGGAGCGGCTGCCTGTAACAAATTAAGATTTAAATGGAATAAAGGGAGACTAAATCAATGCGTTCGGTGATCTAATCTACAATATTCGTGGTCTGTATATTCATCGCTGCAGCTACTTCTTGGCTTGGGATCAGAGAAGGCCTTTGATTAGGGCAAACGTCGTGGGGTAACTCAATTTATACGAACATTTGTTGTTCATAGGTCATGTTAGCCTATAGCCCGGATGTCTGAGCTGCCTTTTATTTATCATTTATTTTTCTAATCAATAACTCGCCCTTTCAGTAAAGTGTTTTTTTTTTTTTTTTCGTTTTTTTTTTAATTTATTTCTTTTTTCGTTCTTAATCTTGTTTCTATATATGAGATTCTTTTTCTATTACAAAGAAACAAAAGAACAAAAAAAAATTATTAAAAATGTTCTGTTTTAAATGTGTCCCGATTCACAGCCATTAACGAGAAAAAGGGACAAATCCTAAAGATTAAAAATAAAGCAGCTGACATACATTTTATTAAAAAGAAATGATAATTTGTCATTTTCTATCCTTTTTCCTCGCTCTCTATTTCTTTCTTTTCTCTTCCTTTTCATTTTTTTAAATTACTGATATATGGGGGAGAAATATTATATAGTGATGTATATACACGATCCTATGAAGTTCTACAAAATAAGTAATATTAATCATTAAATCACCTTCAGCGTAAAGCAACATTCAAGAAACATTTAATTTTCCATATTCCACCTGTAGAGTTTCGAGCTCTGCCTCCCAGCAGAAGTGGTAGAGGCATACGGCTCCTATGTTGCAGTTTTTTTTCTATGTTTGTTAATTATATTATTTTATCATATGATAAAAAAATACCCTGAGCAAGTAAAAGAAAAAGAAAAACTTTTCTTTCTTATCATATCTCCCCAAATTTAAATTATTTGTATTATTCTGTTTGAAACCTGGTTCACGATTCGGTGGAAATCGTTAGGCGGGCGAGATAAGATAAATATATTAAGAATGCTGTAACATTGCATAAGCGTAAGAAAACATTATGTGAATTCTATTTTATTTATAGTGTCAATCATCTACGTTGAGCCGCATTGCGATTGCCGTTAGTTAATATCCTTGGGGGGCCCTGTCACTTATTAGAGCGTTTCGTCTGCATCTGGACCCTTCAGATCCTTATCCGGCGCGGCAGGTGCCAAAACAATAGAGGTTATGTTTTTCTAATAACTATTTTTTTTTCTCTTAAGAATTGATTTTTGAACTTTTAGCCCCTTAAGTGCTTCTGATCTGTCTGGATCTCAAATGGTTAACCCTTCTATGGTACAGGCAATGTGGCACTGAAAGGGATTTAACAAAGTACGGGAGAGAGTTTATTTCAAAGGAGGAGAAACATTAGAACAAGAAGGCTTGAGTCTTAGTGGTACTGAAAGGGTGGTAGATAAGTGGAACGGCTTCCCAGCAGAAGTGGTAGAGGTTAATAGGCCTGTGTTTTTTGAACTCATATAAGTGCCTGAGGGGACGAGATTAAAGGGAACGAAAGCCGTGGAGGCATCTGTATGTAGTGTAGGTAAGACGCACGGTGATGCAATGATCAGCAGACAGAGCCTTCAGATCAAGGGATGCGTAGCTTCGTCAGCGGAGTTCAGGACGGGGGCAGTTTAGGGAGAGGATTACCGGCAGAGTCCCCCGGTGAAGTTATACTTGCTTTCGGGGTCAGGCAGGAGGCGTAGCTGTGTACATACAGTGATACTGGAAGGGTCATACAAGCAGCCATGCCGTCTTAACTGTATAGTACCGGTCAGCGACCAATGAACCATTAACCCTATCCCAAGGGCATAGCTAGGCAATACTATGTGTGGAGCCAGCAAATATGGCACACTGTGCCTCCAGTAAAACACCTTGCTTAGTAAATTGTGCGCGTGCGTGTGTGTATGTGTATGTATATATATGTGTATTAAAATGAACTATAGGATGAGGCTCATAAGGACTGCCTTTTGTATGTTTGTATCGTTTTGGAAACGCATAAACTAATACTATACGTGTCTTTATCAGTAGAAAAAATATTGGGAAATAGAATATTCATTTTATCTGCATGTTGGGATTGGGACTTAAATGATAACATTATGGGCGATGTGATTTATACGATTACTGATAAAGATGTTTCTAGTCTGTAAAATTGTTTTATTGCTGTATAGCCGTCTCACTTTTTATGCAGGTTAATAAAACATTTTGATTATTCTCTTCCCATTGATACGTTCGCTCTGCTCTATAGAAGTGGCCCCGATGATACGTGATATCAAAAAGGCGGATAACTGGAAAAAGTACATCATGTCCATTACTAGACATTCTACACTATTATGCCCCCCCCCCATTGTATGAGTGCCCCTTGGCAGAGTTAAGTCATTGGAGATTATGCTTCTTGGCTTGCAAATGAGGTTCCCATACCCAACGCATTGGAGAAGCATAATGGTATTGTTGTGCGTCACGGATCTGGGCACCAGGGGGCAGTGTGCTCTAGCTGTGTAACATTTACCTGGACAGAGACTTGACCTCAATCCTCGTTCAGCTCAATTCAAAGTACGTTTTACGCAAACCTTTCTTCCTACCGACATCTGAAGCCTGCCACCGGTTAGCTTCCAGATCAAGAAAGTAAGTTGGGTCCGTTTCATCAAAGTCTCAACATCTGTTTTTGTGATGAGAAGTCCTGCAAACAAACACAAGGAGGATTTATTTATTTGTAAACAAATCGTATTATGAAAGAATGTTACAATTTCAATAATCTGCTTTTGGGCAGTGATATCTAATCTGCTGGAAAACTTAATAATGCTTATGTAGCAAAACTCTCACAAGTCTCTTTTCAGGAGGGACAGCCCCTCTTACCTCCCCTGAAGCCCCTCTTTCCTCTCCTGAAGCTCCTCTTTTCTAGGAGGTCGGAATGTTTGCTGGGTATGAGGGGATCGCAGGGTTCTACAGCCCTAAAAGTCCCGATAATGTGTATAGAAACAGCAGGAAGTTTGGTTTTATACAATATATATATATATATATATATATATATATATATACTTACAGCCAATCCTTGAAATGTGAAGCATTTATTTTATATATTTATATAAATTATATTACAAATCCTTCTAATCCCCTAATAAGTAATTAAGTTTCTTTTTGTAATGTCTATTAGAGCTAGATTTTGATGGCAATGCACGGTAGGTGTGCCACAACCTGTTTTTATACCACAATAGGACAACTTGTTGCCCCTTAATTCCAAAACTCTGGACACTTGGCAGGTGTGCCCCTGAGGCTAACATTCAGTCGTGAGCACAATGGCTCCATGGTTTGGGCAGCCGGTGCTATGTCGGCGTCGGAGAAAATGTACCTTAAACCTGACTCTCCGGGACCCCCCCCCCGCGATGAAACGCGACGGACAGTAATTGTTTCCTCTATTGACATACGTGACGCCATCAAAGGCCAGTGTGGAAGTGACAAATCCCAGCAGAGTGAATCCGAGGTCAGACAGGCTTTGCAACCTGGTTATGCAATTGAGTAGGGCATATATTTTGTGTACTTTAATATTTATTTGTTTTCTTACTTCTTATTGTTATCATTGTGTAGATCACTGGGATATCCACATACCCAGCAAACATTCTCTGAGTTCCTAGAAAAGAGGGATATCAGGGGAGGAAAGAAGGATTTTTGTCCTAAAGAGGGACTCTTGGTATGATGAGTGTTAGTAGCGGTGGAAGAAGTGCAATGTATGGCCTGGTAAAAGCATTAGGCAATATTTTATTAAGATGAAACTGGATCAAAGCGGGGGTAACGTGCTTATTCCAATTACATCGTTCACAACAGAAGTCAATAATCTTGCTTGATTTGATTGAAATTATCTCCTTGGTGCCAGAATTTCTGCAGTTTTGGCTTATAATAAATATAGCCAGCTGGCCCTGCTCTTTATATTATTCTAATGTCCTCGGTCCATATTAACATGCTGGCAGTAGTGTTGCCACCTAGTGGTGAGATTGTGCTTAGCATACACATCGGGAACAAACTGTGGTTTGTATAAAAGGATTATTTCCCAGGTACAGTTAGTGTATTACGTGATGGTGTTCCAGTCCTTGTTATCGCATTGTTGGGAGGCTATAAAATTGCACCAAAATCAAAGATATTGGCATGTCTTACTTTAATCCTTAAAGTGCACTTCTGGTGTAAACCAAATTGATCCCTATGTGTTAACCGCATGGTGATATAAGATTATTAGTAACCTGCGTCTATCTTTGTTGACATTATAGACAATGCTGGACACTGTGGTTGGGCAGCCGTGGTCCTCCTGTTGCCCTCAGTGTTGCGGCTGAGAACAGTGGGATTTGTAAACCTGCAGTAGCCCTCAGGCCGCTCCTGAGCTGGTGTTAATTGGCCCCCGGTTTAGCAGTTTGGGGTCTGCAGCGTGTGGAAGGCAGTAGACCTCTCTTTGGTCCCTAATGCTCTTGCACGGAGAAGTAGAGCAGATTGTGTTGAAGCAGAAGGCCGCTCTGTCGCCAGCCTGTCCTGTCTCCCAGCCGAAACCCCCTCCCGTCAAACAATGAGCCCATTCAGACCCAACCAGTGTTTTCAGTTATTAAGAAAACACCCGTCTCTGCTCGGTGACTTTAATCTTTAGGAATCTTTATTCCTGATTGTTCAGATACCCCGTCTCCATCCCACACCTCACTCATATGCATGTAATTATATGCAAAGATACATATACAAGCCCAAACGCAGAGGGCGTCCAACGTAATAAATAGTTACCTTGTTGCGTTATGGCTTCCAAACCATTTATTTATGAGAATTAACACGTAGTGTCCCCTTTTAGGATAGACAGTCCCTCTTTTGGGTCCAAATCCCTCAGTCCCCTTTTTCCTCCCCTGATGTACCTCTTTTCCATGAGCTCGGAACTTTTGCTGGGTATTAGGTTATCGCAGGGTCCTACAACCCTAAAAGCCTCAATAAGGTGTATAGGCAGCAGGAAATTTGGCTATATACATTAATTATATTATTTTCTAAATGCCTTATTTGGTTACATAAATATCTATCAACGGGTCACAGCCATTTAAAAAGTATTGGGGAAAGCCCCACCCTGGCCACGCCCACAACCACACCCTTAAAGCAGAAGTGTCCCTTTTTTGGCCATTTAAAAGTTTGAATTGTAACCTTTACAGAGCGATACTATAATCTGTATTATAGATATAGAAACATTCCGCATTTTATAGGTTAATATACTTTAACCCCGATTAAACACACTAATAACGCTTCCCAAATTACTATTAAAATAAACTCCGGCCACGGAGAAAATCACACAGAGGATAAATGTTAGGATGTGTTTTTCATTTCTTCCAAAAGCATAAAATCAAATTACATTGAAAGGCTAAAGAGGTTATCTGTCGGTACCCGTGTTTATTTCTGCACACGGAGTTATGTTTTCTGGTTTGGCATGCTGCCTGTGAAGTCTTAATTGAGGTTTATATAAATACATTTGATGCTTTAAATCATCACCGGCTTCACCGCAGAACGTAGGCCAATCTGTGGATATTCAACAATTTTTATATGTTTCTATTATCTGTTACACTTAAAACACACACACACACACACACACACACACACACACATATTTATATATATTGTTATTATTATAATTTTTATATATTGGCAATATTGTCTCTTTAGACCAGGCATGTCCAAACTTTTTTCGAAGAGTGCCAGATTTGATGAAATGAACATGTGCGAGGGCCGACCATTTTGCCTGACATTTTTTGAACCATTAAAATTAAATGCAAATTTAATTGGGCAACTTATCTGTGGGGCCTTATCAGTCCGGAACGCAGGCCGCAATTGGCCCGCGGGCCGGACTTTGGACATGCCTGCTTTAGACTAATCATTGCATAATCCATAAAAGCAAGTCTAAAATTATGGCAATTAGAGAATTAATTTGATTTTTTTGTATAGTATAAAAGCTACATATGGGCTAAAATATTTGGCTACGATTTAAGACACCAGTTGCAACAATTGTTCTCATTAGAAAAGGAATGTCTAAGTTTTTTCTGCAGTGGGCCACTTCATCAGAAATGCGTGCATTTATTTGTAATTTAAAGAAAATATGGCCCAAACTCCGCAACGATATGTAGTATAATTTATATGCATAGTGTATAATAAAATTGTAAAATAAAAAAAAATGTAATCGCTTGTAATTGGCATGATTAGGCTGCAGACATGATCGATGAGAATAACATGTTTGAGTTTATTTATTATTCAGATAGGTTGCGTAATGTTTAGATCACTCCCATTGGCCAGGAGTGGTCTGATGATCAGCCACACACTCCTGACTGGCCCTGCAGCAGTTTGAGCTGCTGCAGAGTCTGAAAGCTATTCACCTGGAAGCACCTTTGACTTGCTGCTGAAGACATTTATTTCACTCTTTGAATGCTGGTACTCCATAGGAGCACAACATGCCCTGTGATTTGGTCTCCACAGGCTAATGGGGAGTGAAGACAGAGCATTAACCCATAAAATAGAGTATTGAATTGAAGGGGCTGATGCTGCACGATCGCACTTATGGAGTGATTGTGTAGCAGGTGAGGGTCGGGCTGGTCCGAGGCAGCCGCTGCTACTGAGCCCGGCCAAGTAGCATTGCTCTCAGAAGCGCCCGCTACATTTTAACATAGGATGTATACATATGTCCACATACTGGGCAAGAATAAGTCCTTAAAGGTACGGGATGTTAATGTTTGCCTCAATGCAGAAGAGAAAAGAGAGAAAAATGACACAGAATAATAAGTAAATAAAAATTGTAATATTTTTTTTTTATGTTTTCATATCTAGATCCTAGGCTAGCCCTCTCACCAGCTCGCTATGAATGACGTGTTGGGGCCATCCTGGTAGCTGTATATTTTAATACCCCCCATATGGCCAGTGGTAGGTGTAGAAGATTTTACATTTGTTTCCTTAGTGTTAGGATCCGCACTAGGTCTGATACTAATGTTGCAGCTTGTGCTCCTACGAAGCATGTCTAAACCTTACAAGTGATTTTGCATGTTGTGGTTTGTCAGGAAGCTCCACAGTGGCTTAGAAAATTACAAAATGACATTAGCATTATTGCGGGATATTATTTTGTTTCCATTTTTTTCCCTTTTGTGGTATTACATAGAGTGTCTTGGTGGAGCATCATTTACTGAGCATAGTCTGTTCCCAATTCCCCTCGATTTCTGAGGATTATCTTATTTCAAGGCTGGCAGTCATGGATGATTGGGGAGGAATAACAACGCAACAACTGTGTTTGATGAAGCCTCTGCTTTCAATCAGTAGAGGTTTCCTCCAGCTTGGAATTTCTGTTTAGCTGTTCAGATTAACGGGATCGTGCTGCTAAAAGATTGGTAGCAGCCGTGACAGAGGTTTAAAGCCACGTGTTCGGTTCTTCAATGTGACGCTTGAAGGTGGTGCAAGAGAGTGCAAGGCTTGGGGAGTGGAGATGACAAACTGCAACGTTGTATTCACAATAACGTTACAACATGATGTGTTGACGTTTTTCATCAAGGTGCTTCTCCAAGGACAAGGATGTTGGTGGTGTTGGGTACTTGAGATGACTTACAGGTTTCGGGATTTGTGTCGGTGTTCTGTTTAAACTGGACAAACCTAGAAAAAATGGAACGTTGCACACGCTTTTAGGACCTTAGAGGTTCCTTCTTCAGATGGAATATGAAGAAGAGACAAGAAGGGACCTCTTAGGTCCTTAAAAGCCAATGCAACTTAACATATTGTTCTGTGTTAGCCCAATAAAATGTATCAACTTCACCTAAAGACTTCACTAGCCTTGAGTTCTGTTGATCCTTACTTTTTTGCCCAAATTGTTTATTGGCGAGTTTATTCAAGGATGATTGACCCGCACTGTCCTCCATGGTATAGTCCTTATGTATTGTGAACTTAATATTCATTATGTGTTAATGGTTGGACTCATTAATTATGTTTATTGGATAAAGCCATTCTTTTGGATAAAATAAGAGACGTTCCCCGTCTGTGTCCATCTGCGGAGATTAACTTGCAACACAAAGCAATAAGTAACATATCTTTTCGGACTGGCTTCCAACAGACAGCATGAGGTCAGCGGCCTGCAGCAGTCCTTTAAAAGTTAAAAAAACTACGGATTAAAAAGCCAAGAAGGACTTGACGCCAGGTATCATGATGTCATAAAAATTATGGAAAATAACCGCACCTAAAAAAAAAAAACCTTTGCGCATGTCAGACAAACGCCCCACCATCATCTGTTATTAGAGACGCGAGCCAACAACATAGATTTAATTCCTGATATCCCTCTGTAGTTTGTCCAACCAAAATAATCACAATAAATAGTGACTTTTAACATGCGCTGTGGGTTTGGACTCGTTCCCTGGAGGCTTTTTTTGCCAGATATGCCACACAAAAAATAGAAGAGGACCGTTTGGGATCAGTGTCCTCCATAATAACTCCAACCTCGGGTCGTCTTAGTCTGTCCATTCTAGTCTCGTCATATCCCCAAATATTGTTGGCGCTGTATAAATAAAAGATAACAATATAAAGTCATATTTTAGTGAGGTTTGGCTTCCTTTATCTACAATTTGCTAGTTTACCAACAAACCTGCGCCGGCTCGCGTTACAAACCGCGATAAAGATTACATTAAAAATGAAGCGTCGGTCAAGCAGAGTCCAGGAAGGTTTGGTGTTAAAGTAACATTTAGAATTAACGGCAGACTTACGCCAGGCGGTTTATGTTTTGATGAGATTTAAGAGATTTTTAATTGATTCACCTTAAGCCGTCCCTTTTTTTTTTTTAAACAAAAACCAGGACTCCGTGGTGTTGACCGATATTCCTTTTTTTTTTTTCTAGAAAGGTTTCATTTTCTTTAATCCCCAAAATGCCGGTGTCAGCTCTTAAAGAAAGCTGTTTGGATTGCTCTAAGCGGGTCAGAGTACGGTATCTGTATTATAGGTTATCTGTTTGGTCAGCAGCAAAATGCTGACCTAATGCCCAAGACTATCCAATTCACCTTATCTCCTGATGACTTGGGCTTTTCTATTATTCTTCTTCTTCTTAATGATTTATTCACCTAAGTTGGAGCTTTGGGGGGGGGGGAGATTTCCAAAATTAAAAATAAATAAACCCGTATTAAATCACTAAATATACTTTTCTTTTTTTGCTCTTGGTTTATCGGATCTAGAAATTGATGACGTTGGGGTGGATAGAAGGAGCGAGTGTGGTATTCTTGTGAGGGGTTTCAGAACTGGTGATAGACAACCAATGTATTGCTAGATGTCCAGCCATAGGGGGCCAAGAAATCGCTGCTTTGATTTGGGGGATCGGGATGTCTATAGAACTTCACATTTTTTGCCTAGCATCCCATCCCTGTATGATAAGTTCCAAGGTGTTGTACATTGAGGGTAATCAGGAACATTTGGAACTAACTTGGATCAGAGTCTAGAATCTGGAATAAAAATTGCTTTTCTAGCTCACAATACTGTCCGTTATGAATGACCAAGTTTCTCCAAAATGGAGGGCTCAGCTGACCCTGTATAATGGATAAGTCAAAGTGTAAGGAGACTTTGAAGAGATCTCACATGTTCATCTATATGTTATCCATGGCCAGGTAAGCTTTTTCCTTAAGACACTCCAACATAGACGATTTGGCAACGTGACCCCAGATGGGGGAGGCTTCATTTGGGATTTCCAATGCATGGGCAACCACTGTCCGCGTGTCTGACTACTTCCAACATTTCTAAGACGTTGGTGTGGATCCACAGTGAAAGCTGACCCTGTGCGATGTTTCTTGTCGTTAAACAGGTGCTCAGATCATCGATCTGATGATGCTGGTAATCGACGTGACAAAGGGGATGCAGACGCAGTCCGCCGAATGCCTGGTTATCGGTCAAATAGCCTGCCACAAAATGGTCGTGGTCCTCAACAAAATTGACTTGCTGCCGGAGAACAAGAGGCAGCCGGCTATTGAGAAGATGACCAAAAAGATGCAGAAAACTCTGGAGAACACAAAGTAAGATATAGGGCAAAAGGGGAGGGTGTGTGTGTGGGGGGGTATTCTTTTCTGCCCTCGACAAACAATGTCATCAGCCACTGGGATAGCTCCAGCTGATGATCGATCAAACAAGACCCCCCATTGTCTTATGCCGTAGGTGCCCCCATTGATTTCAGTGGGAGCATTACCCTGACGCTGATTGGCTGCTTCAAGCAACCAATCAGTGGCGCAGATCGTCGGACCAGGAGAGAAGCAGCAGCTTCTCCCTAAGATAAGTGCTTTTTTATCTTTATGAAGAATGCATATTACAGGGTTTAAACCGACTCTATTCTATGGAGGAGCTTCCTGGGACATTAAGTTGTCTCGTTAAGTTTCCCATCGGACCTCTAGGAACTATACAGCCTTCTCGGCCTGTAAGGAAGGAACCCCTCGCATTTTTCTCTTCCCCAGTCCGTTGGGCGGTTTATTATTATTTGTTAAAACGAAGACACCTGTTTCAACATTTATTCTTCTTCTTCCATGCAATGTTCGTTTTTTCGGCTGTTTGGATTAAATGTAATTGAATTTCCCCAAGCTTTGTTGTTAATCTCCGGGACTCTCTGAACGAATGTTCCCAATCAGGGCCGCAGGCAAACGGATTACTCTCATTGGAAGTCACCGTTGTAAAATTCAATACGTATCAGAGAGGCATGTCGAGATTCCTTACTAATCCACCCGGGTTCTGCGTCTCCCGCTCCGACGCAAGCCTAACTTCTTTCCTCTATTGTTCTTAACCGATCCCTTTCATACCTGCAGACGGATCCGGCGCGGCTTCTCCGTATCCCACTTCAAATGAAATAAGACAGCCCCCCCCTCCGGATACCTTATAGACCTTCCTGTAACCCCCCAACACTTACATGCAAACCCCCTGTGCCAAAGTCTGTGGCCAATGACCCTTACGGTGTAAGAACAAAACGTTCAATGCTTCATGGCCTAAAGTTTTAATAAAAAAGCACTGAACAGGGGATTTGCATCTGATCACCGTCTGCGAAAAAACGTAATTTAAAAGTTAGTTTTTTTTTTTCTTCATATGAAAAATAGATTTTTAGATTTTGGTCCCGAAGTGGGACTTTTTATCCTAATCATGGACAGTTAGGTGGTATGCAATATATTTATGTGTATCTGAGTAACAAGCTGCATTATTCTGATTCGTAGCTGATGGGCCGCAGCTTTCTGGAGTGGCTAGTTTTTTTGGATGCCTCCGTCAAGGGGTAAACCGGGTTTAAACGCCCCTACGACCAATGGGTTATTCACTTTTGGAGGAGCCCTGAAAGGTTAAAACACGTGTCATTGTTTAGGAAATGGCAACAAGTTTTTTTAAACGTTTCGCTGCTTTTTTGATCTCCTTTCTCCCTTTAGCTTCCGTGTCGGGGTTTGTATATGTGTAATAAGAGCGTCTCTGTGCACATCAGGGGGTACTTTGTGTTTCTTGACCATCGTAGCGGGCGATATTCGCCATGCTGGGCCTGAGACTACCTCACAGCGGAATGGGCTCCCAAATGTCTCCACATGTGGAGCCAATAAGGAGACAACCAATCCATGAACAATAAAAGGGGCCTCCATCTTGTCTGGTTTTGCGGGTCTCGGTAAATATCCACAGTTGTCTGTGTTAACCCTTTCTACTTTGCAGTTTCAATTCTGATCTGGGCATTTTTGGGTAGCTCGAGCTAATTTAAAGAGAAATAAAATTAAAAAAAATAGAACTATTAGAATATTTGCAGTCTTGGTCATCCTGCCTTATTATTGGTTTCAGGTTTGAGGGGTCTTTGATCATTCCTGTGGCAGCGAAGCCCGGGGGACCAGAGGCTTCCGAGTCTGTGCAGGCTCAAGGGATAACCGGACTTATAGAGGTGAGTGAGAGATTAGGGCCTCGTGCCCGGACGCTGGTGGACGCCGAGTCCTATCTCATTTTTCATGGCTATAAATTAGCTATTTTTTATACTCCCTTTTTATACTTTTTTGTATTCCTGCTATTTACACTAATGGAGTAAAAAACAAACCGAATGGCTTAGTATCTTGAAAGCGATTGAGACCCAAGAATTATACCTAGCGCTCTTAGTCTGAAGTTTATTTTAAATGTACTTAATGTAAAACCGGCTGATACGTGTCACCATAATGTCCATATAAAAACCTCAAGAAAATACAATTTTACTTCTTGTAACCAACCAGAGGATAAATGCTCTGTAGTGTTGAACAAAACCCTCCCATTTTTTAGTTTATTTTGATTAAATTATACCATTCTATCATTTCTTGTTTGGTGGCGAATCACGTGACCCTCTGTCTGCTTCCTCCCTGCTAACTAAAATAAAGCGAGGGCTCTGTTTATGGCGGAGTTTTTCCATAGAGGTCGGGATGTGCCGGAGGGCCGCAGTCTCTAGTTGGGTTGCTGATTACACTTCGGTATCTGTGGTAATACATTTCTCACCCGCCTAGAGCGGAATGGGCTAAAGAAACATTTTCTTTGTAGAGCTTTTACACAAACCGCTTGTAAATAATGCGACGATGCAAGCTGTCGTGTTTTATTTATGTCTTGTAAGTGAGTAGTGATGGTTGGGTGGGGGTACCACGGAAAATATTTTTCTCGAACCCATCTATTCCAATATATATATATTTATATACATTACTATATATATAAATATTAATGGGAATTATTATTATTTATTTAATAGAAAAGTTGATAGGTAAATTGGTTTTAATCTATTTTAAGTAAATTCGATGAGACATGGATGGATGTGTACATTGGGGATCCCAGAAGATGGAGTTTTACACTTTTACTACTTCACACGGAACCTCAAATTTTAGGGGTATTAAGCTGCGTAAAGTCTTTGTTTTAACATTTTGTGTTTTAGTGATTTTTGACAATTAACAAAATACTTTTCTGTTTGTTTTTTTTTTTTTCCCATGGCTTTTAATCGAAATGAATAATCTATATTATTGGAAAATTCTCGCTAATCCCGATACTCTTTTCCGTGGCCTCTCTTTGCTTCCTTGCACTCTAAATGACCTCTCGTGTGTATTTTTCCCCCCTTCTGTGTCAGGTCTTGAAGTCTCAAGCCTACCTTCCCCAGAGAGACCCCTCGGGGCCCTTTCTCATGGCTGTTGACCACTGTTTCTCAATCAAAGGTCAGGGCACGGTGATGACAGGGACCATCTTATCTGGATCCGTCAACGTCAATGACAACGTGGAGATCCCAGCACTGAAGGTAAGAACTCGTCCTCCTCGATAAGTTTAGCGTACACATAAAGCACAGAGCTCCGACCTCAACGTAAAGACACAATGCACGTACTGGACGGTATAATAATCCTGTTTATGGTAAGATTGTGATGCGTAAACCTTTTAAATGTAATTCTTCTTTGTGGAATTCAAGGTACCAATAAAATGTTCTAGTAATCATTACTAGATTACTAATCATTACTTTCACCAGAGTATACGTGGATGCGGTACATATGATGTAATCAAGGTGACATAGTAACATTTATTCTTCAATATGATTTACAATTGAATTGTTTCATTATTTGTAAAGATATAAATGTATTTATCTATCTATATTATATATACAACCACACACACACACACACACACACACTACTGTTTAAAAGTTTGGGTTCACTAAGAAATGTCCATGTTTTTGAAAGAAAGGTAAATTTTGTCCATTAAAATAACATGAAAAAGATCAAAAATCCAGTGCAGATGTGGTTAAAGTTGTAAATCACTATTGTAGCTGGAAACGGCTGTTTTTTAATGGAGTCTCTTCATAGGCCTACAGAGGCCCTTTATCACTCCCATCACTCCTGGGTTCCAATGGCCCTTTATCACTCCCATCACTCCTGGATTCCAATGGCCCTTTATCACTCCCATCACTCCTGGGTTCCAATGGCCCTTTATCACTCCCATCACTCCTGGATTCCAATGGCCCTTTATCACTCCCATCACTCCTGGGTTCCAATGGCCCTTTATCACTCCCATCACTCCTGTGTTCCAATGGCCCTTTATCACTCCCATCACTCCTGGGTTTCAATGGCCCTTTATCACTCCCATCACTCCTGTGTTCCAATGGCCCTTTATCATTCCTGGGTTCCAATGGCACGTTGTGTTCTCTGATCCAAGTTTAAGTTTAAAAGGCTAATTGATCATAAAAAACCCTTTTGTAATTATGTTACAGCCAGAAATGTCCTTGTTTTCCATGGAAACAGTTAAGTGACCCCAAACTAATGCCCAGATGCAGTAAAATCTTGCATTGATTTGCCTCATTCCTTTATCAATTGTCTGTTTCTCTGAAATAAAAATCATGTCTCGGTTATTTTAGTTCTTAAGGTTCTAGCGGATATTTTGATAGACTCTCTCACTGTGAGCTCTTTAAGGACCACCAAACAGGCAGTGAAGCCCCTAACACTTGGAAGCCTTAGAAGAGGACTTGTTACTACCAAAGTTCCTGACTCAGTCTGACCGACTCACTTACCCGGCACTTAGGAAGCCGTGAGTGACAGGCCGTGCCCAGCGGGCATTAAGACAGAACCTTTCAAAATAAAGAAACTACAGAAAAAAAGCACATTAGCCAAAGAAAGTTATTTGTTTTTTTTCTCCCCAGCTTCTTTTTAATCGAGTTTGACATCCTTGACTGAATGAACCAGCTTAAGGAAGGGTCAGTGCGCTTTTAAACTGGAAGTCACCCTCCCAATCACAACATATCTCAAATCATAAGCAGATAGGAGCCACGCGGGTAAGCGTTTCTCCCGCATAGTTTAACCCACGAGAGGGGCTGATCACAGACTTAACCCTTTCAGTGGCAGCTAACGGACGTCTCTACGTTTTTTGCGAACAAGATGTCATTTTTAGGAGAATATAACTTCATTACGTTCAAGATCATCTTGATAAAAGTTTTAATCCCGCACTGAAACATTGATTTTATTAAGTAAGTTGGACCAGGGCAAATATTTTACATAAGGGCTGAGTGCAAGCGCAGTGATTATATATATATATATATATATATATATATATATATATATATATATATATATATATATTCATAAATATATAATTCATATATATATATATAAAAAAAATATATATATATATATATATATATGAACAAGGCAGCTGCCATTCATTTATTATTCTTCATGCGGCCGGACGGGGATGGCTTCTTGATGCTATCACAGTGTTTGTAGGAGCCGGGTGGGAGGTAAGGAGTAATCTTGCCTCTGAAAAGCCTGCGCAGGGATAGGTTTTATTGATTTGTAAGAAGGAGACCGTGCGTGGCAGATTTAAAACTTAAATCCTTTGTGTGTCCTCCCTGGGACACGGCACGTATTGTTCTGCTGGAGAATCCATTCTTTGCAACTCCATTGCTTGGCCACCTACAAAATAATCCCAATTATGTTACCGCAAGTGTGGCAGGTGTGTTGGTGACTTATAAAGACCGGCGCGACCCAAGGGTCTTTAAGAAGGCCCCCTGGACAGCCGCATAGCTTAGCATAAGGATGTGTCAGCTCTCTTAAAGCTTATAGTTGCTGAGAACTATAGTACTTTTCATCTTCAACCAGAAGTAGACGCTGTAGCTGCTCTGGTGATTCTCGCTGCTGATTGGCTACTTGAAGCAGCCAATCAGTGGTAGCATAGCTCTCTCATTGTAATCAATGGGAGCGCTTGCGCCATATGGAATTGGTGTAGACCCCCGCCTGCAGCGTTAGCTGGCGCTGGAACGTATATCATGCGTTTGACCAAACGGGGTGCTAAAAGGGTCAAATGTATACAGAGGGGATTCTGCAGCCCCCCAATCATTCGCAATGGGGAAACCATGAAAATGATGGGCGGTTTTTGCCCTTAATAAACCCTTTATTTGAAGAAAAGAACAAAAAAATATATACGTTCATTATAAGAGCTGTGACAGCTCGGAATGCTTCAAAAATTATCTAATAAAGAGATAAATAGCTTTTATTATTTTTTCTAAAATATAATGGAAAGAGATACATGAAAACCTGGATCTATTTAAGAAAAAAAACAAACACAGAGGCGCGTCATCTCACATCTACGTCGATTGGGAGATTTTCCCTTTCGTTTTATACGCGATGAACCTTGTACTTTAATGATCTAATAATATTTTCTTCATTTTTTAATATTTACGAGGATACTCCAAGGCGGAAAACTCTTTTACCAGATTCCCATCTAGCCCTTTGAAGAATCATTTTAATTACGCGGCGGGTTATATTTCAGAATGTCGTGAAAAAACTCTTGTTGGTGGAGATTAAAGGACCAGTGACCTGCAAATTGGAGCCATTACTCAGAACAACTGCCGTCAGCCGTCACATCTTTGTCTGCTCCGTGTTTGAGGATTATTTTGAGGGATGAACTCATGTGAACGATCCAAATCCTGTCCCCCCCCCACCCCTCCAGCTCTCAAACCCCTATCCCATTCACAAATAAGCAAGAGGCTGCGGCATTCTGCAGAAATTAAAATAAAGCCAGCCAAAGAATGGAGTATTGTGGAGCTATTCCGGACATGAAAGACGGATACAATCAGATACAATCAGAAATGATAGGAGCGTTTTGAAAGATTGATTGTCTGTCTATGGGAGAGGATGCAGAGGAGGTGGTTCAGACTAACTCTCGTCTTTGTGTTCTGTGCTTTAGATTCCAGAAGACTTTTTTTTTATCTCGATATAATTGTAGCACCAGATCATTCCACAAGAAAGGTGCTATTTGCCCTTCTTCTTGGCGGTATCTCCGCACATGCTATTACTCCGTTTCTTGGTAAAGTCTTGGAACTGAGATCTTATTGATGAAATTTACTTGTTTCACTTTAAAAGAATGGCCACTGGTTTCCATGTTATATCTTCCCACGATGCATTGGAGAGAGAGACAGGTCTTTCGTTCTTTCTTTCCTTCTCATTTTCCTTCTCATTTTCCTTTCTTCTCCTACCTTTCCTTTTCCGTCTCCTTCTCCTCCTTTTCCTTTCTTTCCTTCTCATTTTCCCTTTCCTTTCTATTCTTCTCCTCCTTTTCCTTTCTATTCTTCTCCTCCTTTTCCTTTCTTTCCGTCTCCTCCTTTTCCTTTCTAGTCTCCTCCTTTTCCTTTCTATTCTTCTCCTCCTCTTCCTTTCTATTCTTCTCCTCCTTTTCCTTTCTTTCTATTCTCTTCCTTTTCCTTTCTAGTCTCCTCCTTTTCCTTTCTATTCTCCTCCTTTTCCTTTCTATTCTCCTCCCTTTCCTTTCTATTCTTCTCCTCCTTTTCCTTTCTTTCCGTCTCCTCCCTTTCCTTTCTTTCCGTCTCCTCCTTTTCCTTTCTATTCTTATGAGAAAGGAGAAATCATCTTAGTCTTTGAATGGATAGACAGTAAGAAGCGCTGCATAAATTATTGGCGCTACATAAATAAATGATGATAATAATAGGAAACGTGGCTCTCACGTTTCAGGATTCTTGCATGGGGCCTTTTTTTTTTTTTTTTTTAGCTGTTAATGCCCATCCATGCGAAAAGTCCCAAGAAACCTGCTTATCACAAATATTTTTAGATATTTTTTTTTTTAAATAATTGTAAAGCAAATTCCAGATGAAACACCTGCAGAAGGTGGGGGTGGTATATACACGAAACAGCCTCCCAGCAGAAGTGAATTTAAACTTGCATGGCATATACAAATGACTCCTGTTTATTCTCCATGCCGTTAATTCCCTTTTCTAACCATTTTTACACTCTTTATTTTGTCTCTTGTTCAGATACCATTCCTGATCTGTAAATGGAATCGGTTAGAACTCTTAACTCGTTCTCATCTTTGACTTTACTGTGAGGGTGGTAGATAAGTGGAACCGCCTCCCAGCAGTAAGGGAATTTAAACATGCTTGGGATCGGGATGTGGCTCCTGAATTTAAGACGAGACCAATGACTGACAGCAGGAAAAAACGGGCTGAATATATGGGGCCTGATCAGCGGGGAAACTTATATAACCTGCCCCCTGTGCAGACCAGCGCCAAACATCGCGGGCTGATACTTTGCTTTCTTAGTGATTTTTCATACTTTTTGGATACGTTTTCCGATTCATTAATAGGAGCCGGAATTCTGGATGACCGCTTCAAAGTACGTCTGCTGCTTTGTCTCCCAGCTGCCTTCGCACTGTCTCATCGGCTGTGTGTCTTCCGTGGAGTTTTGTGTGGTCCGCTAAGTGTTTAAGAACATCCTTTCATGGCTGGCCTTTATTCTGATTTATGTAGCCCCCTTGCCGGCTAGGAGGTTAGATTTGTCATATCGTACAGAGCAATGTGCGTGTCTTTATTTAGTCTGTTTATTCTCCGTGCCGTTAATCACTTCTTTAACCATTTTTAAAACTCTTTATCTTTTCTGTTATGGAAAAGCTTAGAACTCAGCACTCATACTCAAGTTTTATTTCACTGAGAGGGTGGTAGATGAGTGAAACAGCCTCCCAGCAGACATGGTAGAGGATAATACAGCAAGGGGATTTAAACATGCATGGGATCGGCATATGGCTCCTGAATCTAAGACGAGACCAACGACTGATTAAGGCTTGCGTCTTTACAAGAAGAAAGAAGGGCAGACTAGACGGGGGCCGAATACTTTTATTTGCCATTAAATTCTTTGTTTCTGTGTAGGCTGTGCAGACAGCTGTCTGCTTTTGCCACAGCGAGAGAGAGAACGGTACTTCAACCTTGTCGGCTTGGAAAAAAACTTTAACCACAAACGCGTGCAATTGCTTACAATATCCTCGTTTGCCTGCAAGCAGTACGGCTCGTTTTCTGACCATGCTGTATTTAATTAACAAACCTTGTAATAGGGGGATCATTTTCTTTAGGGAAATGAAGCTGTGATAAGAACCCTGCCTGTGTCTCCTAAGTTCCCGCGTGACCTTTACCCCTTTTAATGAACAAAGTTACTTTTGGGAAAGGAGAAAACAAATGTATTATGTTTGAGTGGGTACGGAGCCAATTTGGCTGAAATTGGCCCAACATTTGGCTTAAAATGGAATGGCCGAGCAGTGACTGGCGCTCCAATGACGGGGTTATGCAGCCTCTAAAGTGCCACTTAAGCCAACCGCATATGTTAAAGCAATATATTTATACCTGCCTCTTAAAGAAGTGCAGGTTTGTAAAAAGAACTTTAAAATGGTCATAAAAACGTCTTAGCGGTTAGAAAACCAGGACGGTTTTGGGCTTTGCAAGTAGCGAACGTTCACAAATTCCTTTGTATGAGTCCATTATTTAAAGAATTTCCCATGTGAATTTTACATGAATATTACATTTTAATGATTACAGCTTATAGAAGCATGTGGGTGTTTTTTTAAATATTTTTTTTAAAAATGTGTGTATAAAAATATATATAATTATATTTATATATATATATATATATTTATGTATTTATATATAGATATAGAGATATAGATATATAGATATATATATATAAATATTTTTGTAAATATTTTTTTTACAATATATATTTTTAAAATGATTTCTGTTTTTTTTTTTTTTTTTTTTTTCCGATTAAAATGTTACATTAAAACACAATTATTTACTAGCATACCCCCCAACCTCCAAAAGTATTATCTTATCCGATGTATTTGTAAATACTTGTAACATATTTTCTAACTGTTGGAGACATTTGAATGGGGGAGAGAATTGCGTTTTTTGTTTTTTGTAATGGGCTCCAGAACAGTTAATTATTATTAAAAAATATATCTTTTATTTTTTTTTTTTTTTTTTTTAAAGGATATATTTATAGTTGACAGATCCTCTTTAAGGTTTTCTTAACCAGGAAAAGGGACGTTGCCATATTGGCTTCAAAAGGAGAACAAACCTTTAGTTGAACGCAATACCTTTTGTTGGGCCTGGAGGGACTCTGAGGTCCCTTCTTCGGACGCAATCAGGTTATAGAATGATAATTGCGCCCTCTTATTAATATAAATCATTTAAAAAAATAATCTGATGGTGACGGCTGCACGTAAATCTTTTAGTGAGTTCCAGGTCGCCGTACGGTTGGGACTCGTGTCCCTCGGAGCGCATGTTAGGACCCGGCTCTCCAGTTTTGCTCGTACACCACTCCACCTCTCATAATTCAAGCCTTTCTTGCATGTGTGTGTTTAAGCATGTTGCTGCATTAACACAGGATGGAAGGTCACGGGTTTTACAAGCTCCAGGACCACAGAGAGGATAGGACAGAGCCAACATAGAATTTGGGTGGTTGTCGGAACACAGGATGAAAAGGTAACCAGGAGAGCGTAGAGCGAGAGAGAGAGAGCCAGAGGCGAAAAAGTCAAACAGAGGAACACTAATACAAACCATACGCTCCGGCTCTTCAGCCCGTGTGGTTTTG
Source organism: Spea bombifrons (assembly GCF_027358695.1). Lineage (NCBI taxonomy): Eukaryota > Metazoa > Chordata > Amphibia > Anura > Pelobatidae > Spea > Spea bombifrons. Next base: position 6,892,446 of record NC_071092.1, on the reverse strand, counting down.
ATGGGATATGAACTTACAGGGACTTGGACTTACTCGCTGCTGTTTTAAATAAGGGGCGAAACAATGCCGAAAGCTGCATGTTACAACTTGCATTGTGAAGTTTCGGGCCGGTTGTCCGGACACAGTGTTAAATTAATCCCTCTCGCTCTAGCACAATACCAGATTACTATAAATACGTGCTGGCTAGGAAAAATATTATTCCGATCCCCCAAAGATCTAGGTACCCGGTTGAGTGCCTGATTGCTCATACTTGTATTTTGTTTACCTGCCACGGCTTGACATGTATGGAGGAGAGGAATGTGAGAAGGAGTTGGCTCTGGAAGCAGATCCAACTAAAATGAGTGGCTCCCCTTCTGTCATCAGGTCCTTCATGCGTCCAGAAGGATGCACTTGAGGATTCGTGTGTCCTAAGCGTGAGCTGTCTTAGCTCCTTGACATGTTCCGCGCGTCACGCCAAAGTCCGCATCAACCCCCCTATTGGTAGGCAGGTCATGGATAGGCTTCATGCTCTACCTTGGTTGATCGCTAAACATTATTACCCTTTAAACACGTTTGCTGCTACACACAAAAAATGTGTCCGCCATGTTTTCTAAATATTGGCACGTAACCAGCCAAAGCACCTGGAAATATTACTTTACATTTCTAATGAAAGCTCCCCATACAATATGGAAAAGTAGTCCGGAATATCAACGGGCTTTTATTTTTCTTGGGAGTCACATTAGAGGGCTTTTCGGTTGACTGCTGAGAATTGTACGAATAAAGGGGTATTCAACAGCCACTGCTCTATAACCCGAGGCTCAGATATTCGCCCCGATTCACTTGCTTCCTGAGGATGTTTTTTTGGGGGGTTTGTTGGACACTGTGAGAGTTCTTTTAGCACCAGGACAATATGGCGCCCATCGCCACCAGTCCCCATTGTGTCAAAAGGAAATTATTAGTACATCTTTTTCATGTGAACTTTCCTATTGTATGACGATGGATTGTGTCTATAATTGTGACCCGTCTCCCGTTATTATTTTATTATTTTTTTAATGTAGCAGTAGTCCCTTAATTTTTTTAGTCGCGACCTTTTGTTATGCGTCTACGTTGAATAATCTTCACTTAACCGCAGACGTTGCACTAAGAACCATCAAACTTCAAACGATTTTAGGCTTTTCCGTTTGTTTACAGAATAAACCGCTCCAGACCGCTCCATTAAGTTTATATGAACTGTTTATCCGTTTCCCACAATGCACCAGGCCTGGCGTATATATGTTTGCACGGGGAGTGCATGCTCCTGTCTTTTTTTACATTCTAAATATTTGCTCTTTCGATAAAAGGATCTGCAAAAGATCAGAGATGATCGGCGACGTCCAACATCGAAAATCATAGAGCTTTGCTTATCTTCCTGCGTTACTCTCTGTCCGAGCGAGTGGGAAGTTTTGGGTTGTTTGTCAGCACTTTATGAACTTGATCAATTCAGTATTTATGAAAAATTATAGAAAACTAGCATGAAAACCCAAATCTGCCATTTTTCACAATTTATCTGAGGCTACAAAGTTAGGGATTTAAAGGAATTTTGCAAATCTTTGTGTTACATCCATCGTTTTTAGTGAAGTGTCTCGATTTCAAACGATATAATGAGAAAAAAACAAATTCTCAAAACAAAACAATAAATAATACTGGAAATAGAGAAAAAAGATATTTATAAGCGATATATGGTTCATATTAAAATCCTGTATAGGTGGGTATTATTAACACAGAAAAAAGGGAAAAATATATATTATTTTTACTTAAACATTCTTATAAAATTGTGCATTATGCGGCATACATTAAAGTCTGCGGAACATGCAGCATTCGTTTATTGAATAACCCTCTTAAGGAATTGGCATATAAAGGAGGATTTGCCAGCAGATGGCGCTCTAGTCTTAGAGTTTCAGCCGGAGGACTTCGATGACAAAGGAAATAGAGGAACGTACATTTTAGAACGTTCGCATACATCCTTTACCTACGTTACATTAATCATTTGCTTGATAGAGAAACTCACACTTACTGCTCCCGTACAATACTAGTCAAGGCGAGTGTTAAGAAAAAGGGGATTAATAAAACTACACAAGAATACATTCACAAATATTAGGATTTTTTTTCCGTGGCTACTGATTGTAGGGACTCTTTTGAGTTATTGTGTTTCGCGTTTGCATGACTCTATTGGAGGACGAGAGAAGGTTGTTGGAGGGACAGGAGGAATATATAGGAGACTTGGAAAGAACTGACGAAGGAGAGGCAGCGAGATTACAAAGGAAAGCTGTAGTAGAGAGGAAGGGAAGAGTCTTCAAAGGGAAGAGACTGATGCAGAGGTGGGGTGAGAGAGATTTGTTGGGGAGTCCAAGTAGAGAGTACAATGGAGAAGAGTTAGGAGTAGGATATACATTATAGGGTTGAGGAGCTGGAGACACTGGCCACCCCTGGCAGTTTTCTGTTGGTATGACCGTGCGTTACCAACCTGTATATAAAACTGTAGGTTCTTTAGTTCCAGGCAGCAATCTGAATATCTGGCTCCTCAATCTGAGACGAGACCAGGAGAAAGGGGGACAATTATAGATGAAATAAGTTATCACATGCATATACTATAGTGTCACATTGAAGAGGGAGACATGGTTCATGTAAATTTACACTTATTCTAATGCCATGGTTACCGTAAGAAGACAAAATATTTCGATCCCTTTCGGTCTCATTTATTCATTGTTTCCTGCTTTTGAGGGGCAGCCATTGTGAAGAGTGTAGACACTAGACCTACTAGCTTCTGTCGTGTTCGACTTGTGTCTTCACAAAGATAATCGGTTAATGATTATACTTGTCACTGTCCGACCAGCTCCTGGAGTAACATGAGCAGCCTGTGTCTGAATATTTTGGCTTTGCTCTTCGGTACGGAACAAGACCTAAATAGGAGGGCAAGCTAGCGCCGCTCATCAGAGAAAATGGCCCCGGTTAATGAAGAACAGTTGAGAGATGAGATGTGTTCCTGGGTGGATTCTGCTGCTATGCCAAGATATCGTAGGACAGGCCCCAGTGCTCAAGTAAATGTATCTCATCAACACGGCCAGGGGGGATGCTGGATCACCCAGCTATGGATGTCCTCCTACGTCGCTTATTATATGTAACATTCTCAGCGCGGTGAAATTGTCACGCTCCTCATGGCGTAGTTTCAGTACATTACATGGAGATCTCCGGCATTAACCTCTTGAGTTTCAGAAGGCTAATCGGTCCAATAAAAAAAGAGTGTCAAACTAAAATCCCAAGTTATTTGCATTTATATATATATATTTTAAGTGGCAAAAAAAATAGCTTAATTGTTTTTTGGTTTTTTTTTTTGCTTTCTTTTGAATCAAAAGCAGGAAGAAGGGTTGAACTTAGTGGACCCTTTTCAAACCTAAATTACTAAATTGAACAGTAGATAGGTTTAATAAATTAGTTTTTTTATGTGAAAATTTGCCAGCAGAGCCCTACATGCTTTGTAGCGAGACAGACGATTATTGTTAACCTTTATCTTCTGTAACACATCAGTATGGAAGTGTAAACAGGCTGGATGGAGGAGAACTTTTTGAGGCTGGTCGATACCACAGTGGCCCACAATATTCATAAAGTACCTTAAGGAAATTTAAGATGACCCAGTTTTGCTTCATGTGACATAGGAGGACTTCCAGGACTGGTACGAGGAATAATTCTTGGTCTGCAAGTAATGTATCATCCTTATTCCATGAGAGATCGCATCTTCTCAGGCACTACGTTGCCTCAGCTTCAGTTCGTGAGGAAGTTAGGGAATTCTTCACGGTCACCAGGAACATCTATCCATTTTCCTATTTGCAGCATCATAAAAGCCCAGTATGCCTGCGTGATAGCAGTTACAGAGGCTTTTATGAGGGGCTTGAAGTCCAGCCAAGACCCCCACTCAACAGTGTGTCCCTTTAATCAGGTTAATCCCTTATGCCGTGATCAGCAAGGGACCCCCCAGCCTTAATAAGGTGTTAAGTGCAAGGTCAATGCATGTTAGTCCATAAAATTTAAGCATGCAGAAGACAATAACAAGGTGGAATGACGTGTTTATTGGAAGAATATGGAAGTTATTATGCACATACGGTTACAATGTTGCTTCCTGACTCTGTCTCTCTGAACCCCTTCAGTTCCAGGGCTGTAATATTAAGTCAACTATTGTGAAACTTTTTAAGCACAGGGAAGTTTATCTAATTATTCCGGTGGTCCCATTTAGGAATTATGGACAGTATTAGTCAGTTGGGGGGTGGAACATAATTCTTAATTTAACTTTCCTGTGGAGCTTTTATTTGGTATATGAGCTCTAGGGTAACAATTGCTTAAAGGGGAACTCTGACCAAAACAAAGCTAAAAACAGGTTTTCAAAAGTATTCTGCTTTTTTTTATTTTTTTTTTAAACAAGCCTGGCTTGCATAATTTAGAAAAAAATGGTACAATGTTTTCACATAGCTGCATATCAGCCATTTGTATGAGTATTCACTCTGTCATCTGAGCCCAATCTACTCGACACACATCCTGACTCGTTATCAAACTGCCTGTGGTAAATAATAGAATGGCTGAGTTTTAATCACTCAGTCGGACATTCTGACTAATGAGAATCTGACGGAACGGACTTCATTAGCATTGCCATAAAGCATCAGCGCAGTGTGGTGTTGAGCGGGGAAAGCCTTTCACAATATCACATGACTGACAACAATGGTGGCCTCCAGGTGTGCAGATAAAGGGGGTTTATTGGAACAAAATAAGATAAAACCTGTTTTTTTTTTTTTTTTTATCTATAGAGCCCTATGATACTCTCGTACCTAGCAAACATTCAGAGCTCCTAGAAAAAAGAGATACTCTCTTAAATATGTTTGTGTTAAACTTCTAATATACTAAGACCTTTTTTGGGTCCATTTCTATTAAAGGAAAGTGAAGAAATGTACATTTTACCAAGTTCTCCTTGTGCCATGTTGTAGTTCTAAGCAGTTCAGGTATTTGCCGATTGTTACTTCAAGTGTGAAATCTTTTTTCTTTCTCCTTCCAGAACCTCCATGCTTCACTTCATTATTGTCCATATTCTGTAATATTTACAGTCCTTGTGCAGACCTTTCACTGTACGTTGTGTAACTCATCCCCTTAGACTGTTCCTTCCCTGCAGCAATAGTATTTTATTATCCTCCATACAGTAATAATTAGTTCAGCTACAATGCCCGAGAACAAAAGCCTCAGTTCTCCTTCTCTAAATTTGAGCTCTTGGTCTCTTTTTGATCATTGCGAGCACATCTGGGATGTTTGGGGGGAAAAAAAGAGAAAAGAAACAAATGCACACACATCATGGAAGAGCGCTCCCCCATGCGCAATGAGCTAGGAGGTGATTTACTGCCTCCAAGAGACTCTACAATTAAATTACAAGCATCCCCTACGCGGGCTCTCCCGTGTGTATTAGAGAGGGGCAGCATTGATGTGAATTTGAATATGATTTGACAGTATTGAGTTGGAGACGGCGCCCCCTAGCTCCTTTTAAACTTTGTTCACAACTTGACCAGTCTTTGGAATGGGTGAGGAACCTAGGAAGGATGGGCATAAGGACCATCCTGAACATAAGACCAAGTAAGGCTTTGGGTTTGCCAGAATGGTCAGGTTAGATGGGTCCACTGGTTGTCATCTGACATCAAATTCCAGTAATATTGGGAATTATTCCCAACGGATTTTGTTGCGACAGATGAATCCGTGTATTCAGGGAAGTCCCTAAAGTGGGTGCTGGATGGCTTTATTGAGAAGAGCCCTTTGTGACAATTAACGCAGTCTATGGGGGATTGCAGGACACGGGGCTACTGGCCGTTTTGGCCAATGGTAAGGATAGCCGGACTTGTAGTCTACTACATTGTGCTGTTTGTCTTATGATTCTATATGAGCAGAATGATATAAACTTATATACCTACTGGGCTGTATCAACAGGCTGATGTAGCCTTCTCTTATTTCTTCTAATTTATCTGTATTCTTCTTATTATCTTCTTATAAATCATAGGATTGTAAATTTGGCAATCTGTGAGATTAAAAAACAAAACTGCTGTTGAGTAATCGTCTACGTTTACGGTGTCTCCATGTTCCCAGTGAAAATAAACAGCATTCACAATAAAATTGGTCATCTCTGGCCTCATATTTGTGGTCAAGGTGGGAGGTCACGACCTCCCGGCAACCTCTGGCTTTTCATGTCACTTTTGACCTCATCCCAAACAAGAACCTGAAACAGAGCAACATACGGAAGCTGAGATCACTTAATACCTCGCCGAGCGAGCCGGCAGCCTCTAGGACTCTGTGCTTTAATCTCTCCATCCACACGGTACTCATTTTAATTTGCAAAATTGAACCCAGGTCCTAGTGCAGTAAAGCCTGGGTTGGGTAAATATTCATGCACCGCTGATCTAACAGGTCTCCATTTCATTTCTGAGATTGGGAGAATTACCTTCCTGGATGGCGTACGCTCACCGGCTGATCCCTATTTGAGATAAGTGGCTGCTCGCTCTCCCCGACGTGACACAAAGCAAACACAACATGTATTTTTAGAAAGGCTTTTTCGTACCCAAAGGGCAGAAACGGCGCAGAGCCTGGCGGCCGGGGGTATTTGTCTGCCTGCTGTTATTAGAGCTGCTGTTTGGTTAATAATTTTGCTTATTTATTCAACCAACACGCTGGCCGTGCTACTATACGTTTTTGTACTCCAAATTTGTTTGTAAATCTACAATGTGGCACCCTGGCCTGCCTTAGACATGGCTGACTTTAACCATTTTGGTGACACTGAGAAGTGTGGCCACTTTCTATTCTGGCTGTATTATGTTTGATGGCATAGCCATTGTGTTAGCGTATGTGTATGTGTGTTTATATATATATATATATATATATATATATATATATATATATATATATAATGCTAATTATTACAGCCTCTCCCCTCTTTCTTCATGTTATTAATCATTACGTAGCTATAGGCGCCATTATTTGGCATGTACATAATTATTCTGTGTTGCCGTTACAATAAAGACTTAATGAATTTGCGCCATTCATCGTTTTTCAGTTAGCACTTAATGGCGATGTGACCATGTTGCTATATGAAAAGATGATTAAACCTTTAGAGGAAAAAAAAATGACAGATCTGCAAATACTTATTTGCTACATTCATGAGCGGAATTAATATTTTTCATGGTGTCCCTCTTGCCAAAGCATATTCTTTTTACACCCCCCTCCGAGCACTATGATGTCATATACCTGTAAGCCGGGAGGGATCTTGAAGAACCGCCATGCAACATTTTGCTGCCAATAATTGTTTAACTAGCCAATCAGTTAGAACAATCTTCAGATTATGGAGGAGGATGCCAGCTCTGTAGCTGCAGCTTCTCTCTAAGTTAGATATCTTATGTTTGTTTTTTTTTCTTCTTCAATTTTTAAAGAATGCATATTAAAATACTTAAGTGCTTTAATGTGCGTTCTTATTTGGCGAGGCTGTCAAAGACATTATAATATTCCCCTTTAAGTTGATTTTGTATAATCCCAAACCAGCCTCTGGCAACACACAGGATGAAAGTAAGTAGATGCAAGCCACGTGGTCATAATTACATCAGACTGTCAAATCCCTCGCTCGTTCCCCGGTTATACTGTTAGTGGACGGTAGGACATCATGATGGCAGAAGGAGCACGGCCCACCTGGCGTGTAAGGAGTTAATTCCGCCAAGATTTTCACATCCGGGCGAAAATGACATCCCACTGTTCTAGGTTCTGGAATTTCCTAAGGAATGTTACCGTTTTTTATTCGGCTTCCTTTCTTTCTTTTCGCTGACTCTCTCGTTTTTCCATGACCTTGAAAGGTGATACATTGAATTAATGTTGTTTCCCCCTTCTCCGTCATATAATTCTACTGAATAAGATATTCCGTTGCTGTCCAGCCATCCTATTAGCGTGCCGCGTTAGCACCGAGAGGTGTACAGACATTTGCAATTACCGTTATTAATTGTGCTTTGAATGGAAACCAACGGTGATCTGTCATACACCACTTTGCTAATGAAAATGGAGCTAAACGCAGTAACGTGCGACGGGTTTAAAAGAAAGGGATTCTGATGTAAGGACGGCATATATTGTAGTTATGAAAATGACAAATTTGTGGGTTTTGTTATCACCTACAAAGCCCGCCGGAGCTGAAAGGGCATTTGTAACAACTGATTATCAACGATGATTTTGATCTATCAAAATCGTATGCTGGTCGTACCTTCCTTTTTTTTTTTTTTTAATCAAGTTACCCCCCCTAACAGTTTTATTTATTTAAAAAAAAACAACAACATTATCCCAAATAATTGTTGGAAGTTCAATTGAATGGCCGAGCCGCCCTAGGGGGTGAGCATTTGGTGGGCAGTGGTGTATTTTGTGTTTTTAAAGCATGAATCAGTTTTAATGTGCTATACAAAACATTATACAAATCATTAAAAAAGTAATATATATATATATATATATATATATGTGTGTATTACGTCTTAATTACATTATTATGTTACATTATTTTAATAACATCAAGTTTTAGGTCTAAATTCCCGCAGAATAGGTAACCTGTAATCTAGATGAAAAGTGGGCCATAGGTACAGAAGGTGTGAGTCTGGTCCGGCCACAAAGCCAGTGAGGGATAACTTGAGATCAGCGTTTAGCGGCTGCTGAATAACCAGACATTTAAATATTCCACGTGTATAAATATACAATAATTTCCTTTTCAATTTGCCCCCTTAGTTACTAAATAAACCAATTAACCAAACCACTGATAATTGGGTTCCGTTTTATTGTACACACCCAGGCATGATTACTGCCAGTCCTGTTTAATCTAAATTTCAATTAAATAGAACCTGATGTGCAAAGTGAATTCGGCTAAAAGGTCCCAGAAAAGCAGCAGATGATGTTGAATAAGAGAGAGGTCGGGGACATCTATCAGCCTGGAAAGACTTACAAAGCCATTATCTACAAATGGAGAAAACAGGGGTGAACCTTCCCAGGAGTGTCCAACCAACCAAAATTCCTCCATTCACTGAAAACTCATCCAGAAGGTCACAAAAGAACCCAGAATAACATGTAAAGAAGCGCAGGCTTCACTTGCCTCAGGTTAAGGTCAGGTTCACTATTCCACTATAAGAAAAAGACCGTGTAAAAATGGCACCACTGCTGACCAAAAAGAACACAAAAGCTTGTTTCACGTTTGCCAAAAAACATCTTGATGACCTCTAATTCTTTTGGGATAATATTCTGTGGACTGATGAGTCCAAAGTGGAATTTTGTGGGAGACATGGGCCCCGTTACATCTGGTGTTAAGCCAGCACAGCATTCTACAATAAGAACATCATGCCAACGGTGGAGATAGTCCGGGGCTGATCTGCTGCTTCAACATCTGGACGACTGTCCATAACCGATGGTACCACAAATTCTGCTCTCTACCAGAAATCACTGAATGAGAATATCTGTCCGCCAGTTTGTCTCCTAAAGCTCAAGCGCCATTGGGTTTTGCGGCAGGACAATGATCCAGAAGCACACACGCAAGTCCACCTCTCAGTGGCTCAAAATGAAGCCAAATGAAGGTTTTGGAGTGGCCGACTCAAAGTCCTGGCTCGAATCCGATTGAGATTCTGTGGCATAACCTTAAAAAGGCACTTTATGCTCTCAAACGCTCCAGCTCTGCCAAGAAGAGAGGCCAAGATTCTTACGCAGCGATGTTAAAAGACATTTGCCAGTTATCGCAGATGTTTGATTGTAGTTACTGCTGCCAAGGGTGGCACAACCAGTTATTAGCTTTAAGGGGGCAATTACTTTTTCACGTGGGTGATATAGGGTTTGATTAACCCTTTACCTTCAATAAATGAAATGATCTTTTAAAAGCTGCATTTTGTGCTCAAATTCATTGTATTTGATCTGAAACAGGTAAATGTGACAAATAAGCAAAAATAGAAAATGGAAAAAAATGACATCACCGTCTTTAGTATCCCTTTTAAAACAATGGACACGAGTAGACTTCCTAATGGGGAATCCAGCCGTGGTCATTCCTCTGTCTCTACAGGGCCACATTTCTTTAAAAACATCTAGAAATCCTGATTGAGCCAATTCCATGTAAATTCACGGCAGAATGGGCAGAGTACGGTTTTAAATATCCCTATGTTTTTGGTAAATGAAATAAAGTGATTAATAGAATTCCACGTTCAAAGCATTTCCCGAACTCTCTGCCAGCGCAGTGCTGAGTCTAACGCCGTTTGCCGGTTACTTATACTGGTGGTCTCTACCGTTTGCTTGATTTTTTTTGAATAGAATGGATAGACACGCTGTGAAATCCCACTGTCCATATACAACATGATAAGGTTTCAAGCCAGTATTTTAAACCAAGTGCTTTATAATAACACCACTTAACATTAGTCTTTATTGATTCAGCTTTCTCCTTGCTGTTCCTTGGAGAGACGACTTTAAACTAGTCTCAGCCTCCGTCTGCAGCAAGTTTTCTCTGGATAAGTAGCTGTTCTGTCTGGCTGGACGGACTCTTTAAGGGCACCAGCATCTTATATTGTGATCCGGCCCATGGGAAGTTATCCTCAATGGCTTTCCCTGGCGTGGAGCTGTTTATCCACTTTGCCTGATGAAGATCGCCTTGTAATTGTAACCACAACACAAGACAGTAAAAGTGTCTCTCCCTTCGTGTTACGCTCCAATGACCGATAAACAGAATAAATCATTCATAGTCTCTTCTCAAGGATTAAAGCCTCCCAGACAGGACGGCAGGTTCATTTCTTAATAGGAAAGCTATTGCTAACATGACCTAGCCAGTTCTTTCTGGGCTGGAGGCAGACATTAATACTCAGGTACTCTAAATCCACCGACCCCTTTTCGCCAACATCTAACATTTCCAAAATATTCATTTTTACTATGATTGTCACGCAAGATTCTAATCCTAGTCACCCACTTTATTTTTAAGTATTACTGTTCTTGGTCTCTTCCCAAAATACCCACAGTTGTGCAAGGTAACCTATGATGTAAATAAATTAACAATGGTTATAATTATACAAATGTTAACATATAGAAACCTTTTCTACGCACTCCCTCGTAAAACATGTATCAAAAATCACCATGAAAGAGCCAACGGTTGACCTTAAAGGGTTTACATTTCTGTTATGCTTGATTATACAATATCATATATGACCCAGTCCATAGGGTGTGCAGAACCCTAAAATGGACCAAAGAATATTTTACTGTATATAGAACTTAAGGTTCATGTGTAAAAGGTTCCCTGTATTTAAAGAAAATGTCTAATGTGGTTTTATTTTGCCCTCTTACACACAGGTCACCAAGAAAGTGAAAAGTATGCAGATGTTCCACAAACCCGTAAACGGAGCAATTCAAGGAGACCGCCTCGGTATCTGCGTCACCCAGTTTGATCCTAAATTACTGGAGCGAGGACTTGTCTGTACTCCAGATTCTTTGCAAACTATTCACGCAGCTATAATCTCTGTGAATAAGATCCCATACTTTAAAGGATCTCTTAACACCAAAGCCAAGTTCCATATCACTGTTGGCCATGAAACCGTCATGGGGAAAGTCATGTTCTTCAGTCTTCCTCCTCCCCACTCCAAACAAATGGAATCCGAGAAGGGTTTTGATTTTGGGAAAGAGTATTTTTACCAAGATTGTTATGTCACCAAAGACACTAAGGTTCTGGACCAAGACAAGGTGGGTGGGCAACAAGGGGAGGAAGCACTGCCTACCCAACAATGGGCCTTAGTGGAGTTTGAGAAACCGGTGACCTGTCCTAAGATGTGCCTCGTCATTGGGTCCAGACTCGACACTGACATCCATTCCAACACCTGCCGACTAGCATTTCACGGGGTTTTGCTGGAAGGAGTGGAAGATAAATCGTACGCCGAGACTTTCCTCCCCAAGTTGAAAGTCTTCAAACTGAAGCACAAGGAAGGGCAGGTAGAAAGGGTAAGACCAACTCAAATTCTAACCGCGACTCCTAATTCTTTTATTGTATGCGATCAGACAAAAAGGTGGCAGATAAACCTTTAAAACTAAGCTTAGCGTCAGTATAAATATTTCCACTGGACGTCCGTGGACAAGTGACTAGTCGTTAGAAAAGTCCTTCTTCAGTCTTCTTGACATCTACAGTAAGAAGCTTATTGAATGGCTCAGCCCTGCCCCGGAAGAGAGTTCTTTTAGGAAACATGCTAGAACGAATGCACTTGCCGGTATAAAAATAAAAACCCAATTTTATTTACCATTTTTAAAATTCTATATAATAGTAGCTGGTAAGATATAGAAATGCACATAAAAAATACTGGTTTTAAAAAAAAGAATATATATATATATATATATATATATATTATAACAGACACACTAAATCTATAGGAGGTTATTGTAAATTAAATACAATCCAATTCTCACAATATATTTATTTTAGATATATTTTTTATTATATATTATATCTTTTATAGCTTTAGAATTGTACAATAGGTCTAGAATTATTATTATTATTTTTTTTAATTCTTGATATTCTTGCTACATATTTCAAACCTCTTACCATTCCTGGCTCCATTAATATGTGCTGAGGGTAAGCCAAATACCTTCATGCTTTTGTGGAGATAATATATTATTTATTGGCAGTCACTGAGAGGGCAAACGGTGTCTACAAAGTTTCCTACAAAAGATTAAAGCATGTTTTCCTTGTTTTTTTTCTTTTTCATAGCAAGCACTTTACAAGCAGAGACTGGCGCACAATGTCTTATTAGAACAGAAACAAGGTGTGCCAAATCCCCACGTATTTGTATTGTCTGTTTTGGTGGCTCTTGGCTGAGTACCAAGGTTCTTATGGCATTTTAATATTCAGACTCCCTACTTAATCTGCCATGTTGTGCTTGCTAGAGGAATCTATTCACAATATACCAAGTTGATGAGACCCCAACCTGGGCAGGGTCAGTTTAGGGACACTGAGATCGTTCCTCCAAATTGTCTCTTGACCAATGCGTTGGGCGCTCCACTAATTTAAAAACAAAATAGCAAGCTGAACAAGATCAATATACAATAAGATTCCATGGATACCTGGTTTCATGGGATTTGTCATGATTTAAAAAATGTTTATATATTTATTGGAAGGTTTCTAGAGAAGTTTATTTTGGCCCAGTGTTGGTCATGGTAGAACATCAAAATAAACACAAGTTTTTGCATGTTTTTGAAACTTTCTATTAATACTTTATATTAGTTATTAATTGCATTAATAAGTCAATTATCTAATGTTCAGATGGCCCTTTTTCATGTTAAGTGAATGTTGAAGTCCATGCACAGTTGGCTCCGACTTGCACTTAACATGAAAATAGAGCTGGGTGGACAATTAAGAGAATGTCACTGTTGTCCAGCTAGAAGCCCGCTGGCCGGGTTTGGCCTTCTGGGCATTTTGTACCCTCTTACCTCGTCTAAAATGCCTGTAGATTTAATTTAATCACTTTATAAATAGCATTGTGCCTCTCATTGACAGCGCTACATATAAAAAAGTCTGTTACCTTTGGTTTATAGGGTTGCCATGTTGAAAAATTCCAATGGCCACATATTGGCAAAGTACCGGCTGGGCAGGAATTGATCGTTTTATGATGCTTTACTAAATGTGCATTTTAAAATTACAGAGTCACATTATTTCCCATTTCAGACCCTAGTATTCTCATCCTTCTAAATTGGGTTTGGGGAACAAATTGGGCGGCAGGACCCAATGCGTAAAACTCTCCTATAAAACAGCATGTGGTCTACTTTACGGCAGCAGTAAAAGCATCGTGCAAAGGTGGTCAATGTTGGTAAATAATACTCTACATCCATTGCACATATACAACGAAGTCAGTTCCGTTCTCTTTGTTCCATTCAATTTGTACAATGCCTAATAAAATAGTGAAGTGAAGAAAATTGCTGCAGAAACCATTATAAAACTTCCGAAAAAAGATATTGTTTAAATCCAGTTCCAGTAAGGAGTGGATCCCAAAATCCATTCTTCCGATGCGTATTTTTTTTGTAATGCGTTAAATAGTTAACCGTATCCCTCATGCGCATCTAGCGATAGGATGGACGAGTACACAGCACTTTCCTGAACCCAAAAGCTGGGGGGTATTTAGAGATGCAGAACGATAACTCTTTGTGAAGTTCTAACAGCGAGAGGGTGGGACGCTTCTTTGAAACTCCGTGTGTTTGTGCGACGCGTTCGTTCTGCCGGCGCTTGTGATGGAATTTTTCATAATTGCCGTTTATTTGGGTTTCTCACCTTTGCGGCCATCATTTTTTTGTGAAAACAAACGGTAACTGATGCCGAGAGACGCCAAAAGGCCTCAGAGATTAAAACCAGCAAAGCCACAGGATGCAACAAGAGGACAGGCTCTGGCAGACCTAGAACGACCTCATCATTAAAATATATTTTTGCCCAATAATTTTCAGGTTTTTTTTTTTTATTCGTTTTATCCCTGTGCCCTCCATCAGAATCAGTCATTTTACATGCCCTCCCGCACACACCCCCAGAATTATTTTTATACCCCATGTTCCTGGTTACCTGTGGACAAACACAGCGACGCCGGCATAAATCCCTTCCCTTCTTTGATGTCTACCCCTGCCTTTGTTTGGTTATGGCTGAGTGGCATCAGCACGCAAAATTCATTCAATTAATATGCGGAATACCAGCCCCCCCCCGTCCTTAGTCTGTTAGGAGAGCAAGACATGTTGACTTACTGAGTTTGACTCTCCTGCGCAACTCCCATAACGCTTTGTTAGCTTTAGATGCCGGCTGAGAAATATGGGTGTGAAGGTCAACTAGATGCAGGTCCAAAGTACAGGTTTGTGTTTCAGACAATTCAATACTGAACAGCCTAACAGCCCCGATACAGAAGAATGAATTACATGTAAAGAAATATTAATTTACTGATACGGTGGTAGATAAGTGGAACAACCTCCCAGCAGATGTGGTAGAGGTTAATATAGTGAGGGGATTTAAACATGCATGGGACAGACATACAGCTCCTGAATCTAAGACGAGACCAACGACTGATTAAGGTCTGAGTCTTTACAGCAGGAGAAACGGACAGACTAGACGGGGGCCGAATGGGATGGATCTGCCGGCATATTCTGTGTTTTTAATGCATATTAAAGTACATTGAGGTGGAGAAACCCCCCAAGGGAACATGCGGCTTTCATGTGATTGCTGTAGTGTCCCTTTAAAAAAGGTAACTTAGCAACTAATATATTCAAAAACTTACAAAAACAGTCAGCTTTTTTGTTATGCCAAGTAAATCTTGTTTTTTTGGGGTTGTTGTGCTTTGTAAGCCTCGGGATTTGCCCAAATATCACTTGTTCGGCAGGCAAAGCCATTTCAATGTAACAAAAACACACCAAAAACAGCAAGCAGCCTTCCAGCCAACTTCTAGAGATTCCTATAAAATGATAAAATCATAATAAGCGGTTTAAAGATACTATATACGGTAGGTATGTATATATATATATATATATATATAAGATAATGTGTCTATAGTACTTGAAGTAAATTACATTTATATTTCATTGACTCGAATACCGTAGTACAAGACCAAGCTTTTTGCCGTAAGGTCACTGATGTCGGCAAGAGAGGCAGAGCGCTCTGAGCCTTTTCTCCGCTGCACTGTTTGCCGAGCGCTCTGAGCCTTTTCTCCGCTGCACTGTTTGCCGAGCGCCCTGAGCCTTTTCTCCGCTGCACTGTTTGCCGAGCACTCGACAGGCGTTGGGGTCAGCCTGTCTGCTATTAACACCAGCAGCTTTTTAAAGTTTTCTCTCCAAGTTAATAAAGCGGGGCTGTCCTAACCGTTGAGTTCTCCACTCCAGCCATGTTCTCTGATTCCCTTCCAACCCCCTGGCCGTTTTTTCAATGTTATTTTTAGTACTTGACTTGAGATAATGAATATGATCTGTCATAAGCTCTCTTTTTTCTTCTTCCATAGTTAAGCTCGGGGACACTACAATTGTTCTTGTAGATTCTCAGAGTTTAGAATTCAATTATAAAGCGTAGAGATAAAAAAAAAAAAAAAAAAAAAAGATTTTAGCTAAATTGCTGGAAAAGTAATTGCGTCGGTTAGAATTTCATAGGCAGGGTATCCATTTTTAAAACGCAGGCATTGGGCTTTAGCAAAGGAAAACACGGGCCGGGGTTTGATTGATAGATAACGCTGCTCTGACTTATATCTCCTAGTGCATATGTTTCATATTAACTTATTCTATTGCACCCATAGACTAGATCCTATATAATATTGTCTCCCCAATAGCATTAGTGCACGGGTTTATTTTTATTATTGGTTTTCATTAAGAATATCATCCTCTTTAATTTAGCAGCAAAACCTTAATATATTTTTTGCTTTTTATGCAGAGGCAATAATTTCCGGGTTATTGTAAGGCAGCAAATCGTGTTTACACGTGACAGCTTGTAGCTTGATTGAATTAGTTTAAAATAGCTTACATTGTTGGTCAATATTTTTAAAGGTTTGGTGGCATTGGCGTAACAAAAAATGCTGGGGCTCCCCTGGAAGACTTAGAGTGGGGGACCCTAACTCCACCTTCACACACACACACACACATACTAACACACTTACATGCTATAACATACTTACACACACTAACACACACACACATGTAATGAGATACTAATACTCCCAACCATACTTACATACATATTTTGCCAATAGAAAGCAGGGTTAGAGAACTTGCTCAGTTTGGCTAACAGCATTTACTGAAGCCACATACTAAGAAATTATCACTGTTCCTGGGATTTCTCTGGGTTTGACCCAGAGTCTCGGGGTGAATCGCTGATCTCCCTGGGTCTCCGGGTCGCTTTCCTCTTTCTCCATGCCCGATCCCAGAATATTTTGCCTTTTTACCTTTTTACCTGACCCCGCCCCATATGCAGCTAGCCTTGCCTACACTGGCTGTAAGCCCCACCTATACAAAGGGTAGCCCAGCCCCTCACAAAGCCACTCCCTTCAGAAGAAGGAGCGCTCCAGGTAACCTGCCCTGGGAAGTTCCCAGGTGTGTCTATCACCCATTCTGTAAGTGGGACATTCTGCTTTTGCCACTTACCAGTTTATAGAGAAAACCCAGTACCGGGCCATTTTCTTAATGGAGACGCAGAGCACATAGCGTATTATATTTTATCATTTTAATCAAAAAAAATACCCTGATATAGACTTGTATAGATAATTTTGGAATTCGTTCACATGTGTCATATGCCCTTTTTAAATTGTGTCCCCTTTTTCTAGGTTAACTTTTGTTTGCAAGCATTCCTCCGTACCTTAAAGCCTTCCAAGACTGACTTATTAAAGTATTCCCCATTCCTACATCAGGGCATTTTGGAATTTTTAGATGCATTTCTATTTTAAACATAATTTCACACAAATGTACGGATGTAAGAACAAAATCGCCTAAAAACGCTTAAAATAAACACTGGGGAAAAATGATTTCTGCCAAATCTAAAAAAATTCTTTCTATCAAAATACTGACTCTGAATAGAGCCAAATCTTCAAATAAGGAACACCTGTTATATTTAAGGGGCCCTTTCATCTCAATACTTGGCTGTCCATCGTCACGCTGGTGTCTTGTACCTTGCAGGTCAATGGGTTAAATAACTAATTCTTCTCAATGTTTTGTCTGGCAGGAACCCCTATTAAAAGAAACCGTAATAGAAAAAATAAAGACTCTGCAAAAAAATACATCCATATACAGCACTTTGCAAGCAGTACAAAGCATTGTGGGAATACCCGCCACCATACCCATATAGGACGTTAAGGACTGCTCCTATGGTCTACACATAAGCATGCCAGGGAACGCACCAGGACAGGCTACTTGTTTGTAGCTCTCCCTTTTCTGGGGGAGTGGCTTTATGAGGGGGAGGGGCTAGCGATATGTGGTGCCGGGCTATGCCCAGAGTGCCCATTGGGGAAGGGAAAGTGGGTAGGTGTCAGAGGATAATGGCATTGACCACCGCTTCCCTGCCCAGAGAACGAATAAGTTGACCCAGAGACCCAGGGAAGCAGGGCTTCCCCCGGAGACTCCAGGTCCAACCCAGCGAGTTCCTGGTTATGCACATAAACCGCTACTTATTATTTTAATCTTTAAGCGCGTTACATAGGCTTATTCAGGGTAGCGGGCAGTCAAATTAGGCTTTTGTAAAGTGGAAGGTCCAAAAGAAGCTTTTTTTAAATGGTCTACTGGAAAAGTGTGCAGCACTCCATGGTATTTAATCATTGCATGTTAACCAGATCACCTGTCTTGCAGATTAATGACGATTACAGCGTGATTGGACGTTCCTTATTTAAAAAGGAGACGAATATCCAGCTGTTTGTTGGACTGAAGGTGAGACTTTCTACCGGAGAGGACGGGGTGATCGAAGGAAGCTTCGGGCAGAGCGGCAAGTTTAAAATCCGAATTCCCAGTGAGTAACATTTCCTTTGGTCTCTTTTAACAATAATCAAACATTATGGGAATTTTGGGTGTTGGCACCGTCAGTGTCATCGCATTCGTTTTAATAGAGGTTATCAAAAAGAACCAATCCCGCAATGTTAATTCTAATACTTTAATATGAACTTTCTACCTAAAACATCGCATTAATGATACGGCTCTTAACCGGTCCTTAGAATCATTCTTAGGGACAACTTTTTGTATTGACTGCTAGCCAACAGTACCCGTCCAGTGCAATTCCCCTTTTACCCGGATTATTTAATTTATTATTAACTTTAAACAAAATCCTCAAAGTTAAAAAAAAATGTAATAATAAATAATGAGTATAATTGTGTGTATATATATATATATATTTTATTTATTTTTTTAATTTTTTTTATATATATTACCAACAATTCCCGCAGAGCTTCTCACACGCCATACATTCAAAGGGTCTGACAAAACTAGAACTGACAGACTAAGACAAACCAGTACATTAGGTAAAAAGGGCTTGGCCTGCAAGCTTACAATCTAATCTTTATAAAATACATATTTCTTAATATACTGTTTTGTTTTGTTAACTTCTTAAATATTTTTTTTATTGTCATCGGTACAATGTTTTGAATTCGTTCTGATTCCTTGTCCTAGTCCTATACATAGTTGGGAAGGAATCACCCGGTAAACCTCCTCGGCTCGGCTTTGAGCCTAGCTCATCTTACACATAAATCCAAAATATCATATTTTTATCAAAACCATTTGATACATAATAACAAAAAAAGATAACGTAAAAATGTCTCTTGCTTGGTATCCTTCCAAGCATCGGGGGGGGGCTCCTGGCTCGATGCAGAAGAAGAGGGATCGAACGAGGTACCACTTAATGTTGGGGGTCACGGAGGGGAAGTTTAGACTATTAGAGGGGGGTTTTACTTCGACTCTGTTTTGACTTTCGTGGCCTGTGTTTATTTTCAGGGGGAAAACCCAAGTGTTCAATGCTGTTTTAACATTTAAAACAAGATGGGAGGTTAAAGGGGGGGGTAAGATTCACAATGACACAGCTCATGTGAACTATAGTTCACATTCCTTTGCCAGGTCAGCGTTGCTTTCTTAATGTGCCTGCATCCTGTTCGTGGTTTTTCTCTCTCTCTCTTTTTTTTTGTTTAATTTCATTAAAAGCAACTGATCAGATTCCTTTATCCCACAAACTTTCAGCGTCTTACCCTTCAGATCACTTCCATAAAGAATTTAAGTAAACTTTTTTTTTTTTTTTTTTTCTTCCCCTCCTGGCTCCCTTTGATCGCTGGGGATACCATAGAAGGCTTAATCTACACACGCTGCGTATGTTTGCGGTCCTACCAGAACATTAGTGAACAGGCATTTCCTCTCTCGCTAACCGTTATGTACGATTCGTGACCCTGTGAATTCGGAATAGGGCTCTGCAGACTGTAAGAGGATGTGATTTTTTTTTTTTTTTTCTTCTAATGCAACAAATTTTAAACTTCATTCTGATCTGGAAATGGTTTTCGTTTCCACATTAAGTCCGATTTCTTCCCGCGCGAAACTTACATTTCCTATAGGAGTGATTAACGTAATATCTTACATTACATTTTATTTATTGGGCGCTATCAGATCCGGTCGCACAACCATAAGAGTAAAAAAAAACAAAAAAAAAAAACATTTTAGGGAGTCTCAATCGATGACTAAATTTCATTAAAATACCAACCAAACCTGGCCATATTCCGAGCCATAAATGCTTAACAAATGGTTTTGTTCATACTGATCTGATAATGGATAATAATCCCAGTTAGTGCCTATTTGCTCTCTGATTTGTTATAGTTAAAGGGGCATTCCAGCCATCATATGCACTTAATAATAATAATAACAATAACAATAATAATAATAACAATACTATTAATAATAATAATAATAATAATAATCATCTCCTTGCACATGATATACTTAATGTCAGTGGACTACAGCTCTGGCTCATTGAACACCCCAGACGGGGGTCTTAAGGAGACCCCTGTGCACATCCCTTGCCACTGATTGGCTGCTTGAGCTTAATACATTTTATCTTTTTGTCTTTGCAGCTTTAAACAATGTATAAGAAAGCGTCCCTTTAACATCGCTGCCCATTACATCTGGCGCTTTACAAAGTAACAAGGACTGTCTATAAGGGACTTTAGGTCTCCAGAGCTGACTTGGAACTTCATGATGAGCTAGGACAGGGTGTTTCGCAATATCTTTCCTGATTATAAAGTATCTAAATAAAAAAATTTATTGAAATAACATTGAAGCTTAGGTCAATAAAGTCTTGTTTGCAAGCCAGAGTAAATGAGCTGATATTCCACCCACCCTTACAATATTAGACAGTAAATCTTATTTCATTTATGCTGCAAAGTTTGTTTAGCTGGTTTAATACAAGATTCAAATAAAGGTTTATATACAGTTGGCCCGTGTTGTGCTTTTTCCATGCTGTGGACACAAATATTGACTATACTCGTGAATTGCAAAAAAAAACAAGTGTAGGTAAAGTATTACGTGGGGTTTGGACAATTCCATAGAACAAGAAAGCTCCTAAAATCCTGCCACCGGAACCTTTTTTCGGTGGGTGGGGGGGAGATATTTAATACCAGTCTCAGCAGATAAACTCATTTCTGGGCTATTGAAAAAATGAAGATGGCTCCAAAGATTGTCTGTCTGGCTCTTAAATTATGCATGAATGTATCCAGCGCTGCTCTATGTGCATTACACTTTAATATAATGAATGTAAAGATAATCGTGCTGATATCTGCCTTCCGGAAGTGTAGGTATTTTTTTTTTTCACGTTAAAGTTACTCTTGATACCCAACATATACCCTGTGTACAATAGGTCATCAGCATACAATGTTAAACATTTTTTTATTACGTCTGATGTCATAGTGACCTTCAACCAATGAACTCTTCACTGACTGCTGGTTCTCAGTTTCAACGATTGTCTCGTTACCGATATTATGCAATTTGTTTTAACAACGTCTCAAGCTAAGCTTGTTAATAAAGTTGAATAAACTAGACTGGAGGGCTGGCAACGAGGGCACGGGGGTGAAAATGCCCTCTGAGTTTCCCTGATTTGCAGAAGTTTTTGAACTTTTCCCTCAGTCGTTATTGTGCGTTTAACCTGCAATTCAACATAGAGCCACCAGGGAGTAATAAAGACTTTAAGAAATATTTAGTCGGTGACTAAATCCTTCCTTTGTTCTTTTTATGTGGTTTTTATACATTCTGTTTCTTTTAGTCTGTTATTTAATAAGACTGGATACTAAGCTTTGGGCATGCTGTCTTCTAAATGTGCTTTTGGCTGCTTTGTTGATGGGTGTCCTGCTGAAGTGGCCTCATGGGCTAAATATTACCTGTCCTCTTCTTATGAACAAATAGCAATATTTTTTTTCTGTTTCAATAATGTTATACCATTTTGTCAGGATCAGATTTTATCTCAGCTTTGTGACGATTCATACTAATCATGAAATCATCTGTGTAATAATAATTAAGTTTTATAACTCCTATGATCCAGGTTTCAAAGTAGTGTAAATGGAGAATGCAAGGACTCAAATAATTAAAGCCCAAAGGTATGGTGGTGGACTGAATATATGGGCGGAATGCTCTTTGTTGTAACACGAAGGCTTTTGGCCTCTCGTGCGGAAAAGCCCTATTGTAACTTGCCCATGGATAAGTAAGATGGATATGATTGCCCTGCACAGGATCAAACACTTCTCAAGCAGAATCTGGTTGTACAAATTGTCTCCGCCGCAGAGTTAAGATAGTATGACACAAAAGCAGATAACTTCATTAGAGGGCTGTTGAACCACTTTATGGACATCATCCCTCAGTGTTCTGAAACCACTTTCTGACTGCAGTAATTTAACGTTATTGATTGCGAAACCAAATAGATATTCCCTCTGCTCCAGAGTTAAGAGGGGAAGTTCAAGCAAACTGTCAGCTCTAACCTTCCTTATCAATTTAATACCAAACCATCGTATTACCCTTTAAGAAAATCCATTGGATCTCAATAAGCATAAGTGCATAAGAGCTCACTCCAAGAAAACCTTCCTCTTCTCCCTCTTTGGCCTGGTGTAACCATTAGACTATCCAGATAGTGGTCTACAGACGACAACAAAGAGATCTCTTTCTGACAGGCATACCTGTAGTCTATTGTTACATTGTTATTGTCTACTGAAGAACCTCCAACATATTCCATCAGGCTGTGTAAATGGCCAATATTTTCAGTACTAAATATAAGAGTAACCAGTCGATGTTTCTATCAAAGATTGGCTTCCAAGGCTGGATTCTCCAGGCCAGGTTTATCCCTCGGGCGTCAGGTTTTTGCAGGAGCAGCTGGAGATAAAAAGGAAGGTGGCCTATCGGTAGCTCCACCCAATGTAACCACAACTCCACCCATTTCCACTTATGGCCTGCCCTCATTTGCCAAGCTCCTCCCATTTCAACCTGTGCAGTTTCTAAAGCCTGCAAAAGAAAGCACATTAAACTAGTAAAACATCTCATACAAGGTGATTTATTGGCACACTACCCAGTGAGATAAAAACTAACCACAGAAATTATACCCTAATGTATGTGTGTATATATATATAATATATATATATATATAATATATAATATATATATATATATATATATATAAATTAGACTTTTTAGATCACATTGTGAAGTCATGACAAATAATAAACCACACCTGTTATATGACTTCATATAGACCCAATAATTCTAGTTCCAAACAATAAAAAGAGCAGACTAGACATCAATTTCTTCTTTAAATGTAGCCAAATCCGCACATCTATGATGCTATTTATTTAAGTGCCAGAGGAGAGCTAAAACACTTGTTTTACGCTAATCTTCATAGCGGCAGTTGGCCGTCCTAGACATCCCATGGCTGCTGTTGACAAACGATCGTATAATTGTTTAGAAGAGGCCGGTGCATGAAGTCAGCCAGCAGGCCGGTCCCGCGGGAGGACTATTTTCTTGCATGGTCTAGCAGCTGAGGTTGCTTGGCTCTAGAACATCATTTGCCAGGTGTGGCCCTTCCTGGTTTCCCCGTAGACTCCAGCAGATGTTGTCCTGCACCTGCCATCTTCAGACCAAAGACCTTACCCTCCTCTGCCCTTCCGGTTCCTGTTCAGCTTTGTCATCGAGTCACTGGCCAAGCATTTGAAAAACCTCAGTATTGGTTGGTGGTGTTAATAGCAGCAATTGAGATAATTTCAGGAAATGGTTCTTGCAATTCTTTGGGTAGACTGTGTCCTGCAGCATTCTCTCAACAGCAAACATTTGGCTTTAAAAAAAAAAACAACAAAAGAAAATACATTGTGCTGAAAATTCCAGGAGTTTCTTTAGCAACATTTGCAAACCAGATAGTATATTACTTAAGTTATATTTAATTGTTTCCTGATAGTAATAACTGCCGTAAGAAGAAAACATTCCAACTACTTTGTGTTCTAATGCTCTCCAATTTTTAACGTATGACTTAAAAACATAAAATGTTGGACCGCGCTCGCTTATTTAGGTTATAATTCAGAAAATGCCTTTTTTTTCTTATTTTCAAAATATGAAGGTATTTCATTAAGATTTTTTTGTATTTTATATACTATTTTTGTTAGATTTTAGCATAAATAAATTCATTAATATAAACTACATACATCTTGGTTGTCAATCAGTGTGATGGTTTTGAAGATATATAGTTTGAAAGTTCAACTTACTTGAGCTGTGACCGGAAGCAGTTGGTGGCAGGGCCAGCATTATGTGATCAATTTCACCACTCCCTTCTCACCCCCCCATCAGCAACATCCAGCAACCCAACGATAGGTAACAGATAAAACAACGGGGAGGAAAATTTAGTAATTGATACCATTTATTGGGCCAAACACGTGATAATTCTGTATGAAGAAGAGACTCATTTCAAGGTCTTATATAAAATGATCTGTTTCTATTGGTTGAATAAAGACAAAATACTCAAAAAGAGTGAGTAATAATGGCGCAGATCCTGAAAAAAAGTTTATATAACTTTCCCAATGGTATAATTATCATTTGTATTTCTATTACATGTATACTGTAAAAAGCAATGACATAGGTACAATTATTATTATTATTTATTGATTTATATAATCATCATCATCATCATCTGCAGCGCTCAACAATAGAACTATTTAGTGTATAGAACTGCACAGATCCACTTTCATTTTAGGTCTTGTAAGTCTGTAACAAGTATTTGATTCCTTGCGTTCTACATCTTGGCACAACTTTCCATCCCCGGAAGAGTTAACTCTTTGGCCCTCGTGGCCAGAATACATGACAGCCCCTATTTAGATTACGGCTTTAAGTGTTTCTTTGGTTCTCGAGTGACAATAGCACTTCTGTATGTAATTCCGAGCGATAAGAGCTCGCTTGGCACCCCACGTAGCCTCCATTGTATTATGATTTCACTCGAGAGTATCAGACTGCAGTGCAAACAGCGAGATCCGTACAGGTTACAATAACTTCACAACGTGAGCGCTCTCATCTCTGCCACTCCTCAGCAAAGTGTCTCCTTTGGCAGGCTGAATACCATGACCTGTATGTTGATACTTTAGTTTAGCGAGCCTCTCTAATTAAAGCTGTCTGACTTTATCCGAAAACTGCAATTTTGCTGCAGTCGGAGAGAGGTCTTGTTCGGTCCTTATTTATAGAATACGGTACATCAGAACTTTCTCTGACCCCTGCTCGGTTGTAAATATACAGAGGAGAGGTCTAAGGGAAAGCGTCCTGGATAGCTTTGGGTCTTTCTTTAATAAGTGTGGGATTGATGTCTTTCACAGTTCAAGGGTTAGGTAAACAGCAGGCGTAGGGTTCAAGGCTCTCCATGCTTGGCTGTTTATTTATATGGATCTAAAAAGGTTAGGGTAGTCTCCCTGACATCTCCAGGGAGGGTTCCTGACCAGGCTATAACCTTCCTCTCCCCTCCTACACCACCGATTTGTTGGTACCACTTTCCCAACAAAGGTGGAATATTCATTTCGGCGTCCCATCTCTCCGCCGACAAAATGTAATTTTTTTTTAATATTATTTCTGCCTGCGGAATAATCCCTTATTAAATGTAGATTGGAGGCACCTCTTACGGACATCGCAATCACTACCTTATTGAACAACGCCGCATGAATACTTTTGCAAAATAAAAAAATCATAACCGCGTTTTTAAACACCAAAGCATCTGCTGTGGATAAAAAAAAAAAGAAAAAGAAAAAATAATAGATATAAAATATAAAAAAAAATTCCCCGACCTTTCAAAGCAGCCTTGCACTTAATAGAAACTTATATTTGTAAGCTAATGCAATCACTTATCCGTAAAGATAAGGCCTCCCTATTCCCTTTCCTCTCCTTGTTCGTGCTATCGCGTGAATACTGATAACGTGGAACAAAAGGAGCAAGTTGTTCTCAGAAGAGAGCACATATAATATTTCCTAAATATTTTCTTGTCTTAGGGATGGGGGGAATCTTAAAAAGAAGCGTTTTTTCTTTCTTTTGCGGTTTCCTGTGAATGCTGTATCTGCGAGTATCATCTCGTGAAACAAAACGGAATATTAAACCTCGCTTCTAAACTGCCATTCGTGGCAGTTGCTGATAGCAGTAGAAAAGTTTTATTTATTTTTTATATTTATTTTTTATTTTTTTTTCACTTTATACTTCTGTTTTTTTTTTGTGTTTTTTTTTTTTTAATATTCATTTCGGAGGCACTGTGAAGATATAAAAAAAAATTTAAACAAAATAATATTATTCTAAATAGAGTTACTTTAATTTGATTTCTTAGAGAGATTAAAAGACGATGAAATACATTGCGGAATATCCATTGAAGAAAACATTATTTCCGCCCTGTATCACTGGGCATTCCGAGGTCCATTAATAGAAGATATTCTCAACGCCAAACTATATTTGAACAAACCGGCCCAAAAAATATATGGATGTTCGACAATAGAACATAAAGACGTGTTTTCACAGAGTTTAATTGCTTTTCTAGTATATATTATACGTTTAAACCGTAAATATGTAGATTAAAGGCTACTGTTGTTTTGGGTACAAAAGAAAATTATCAGGTATATGTTAAAATGCAGCTTTGTCTGTTTGTCTTTTTTACATTTGTCTGTTATTTAACATTTGTATCGGTTTTTTTTGTACTTTTAATATATTTATTTTTAAAAAGTATTCATACAATTTATCCAAAACAATATTATCTACATTAAAATGCTCTTTACCTGTAACCAACATATATAATGCTAGGTCTTCTTTGCTCATTCTTACCTAGTATCAGATTATTGTTGTTCGAAAAATCTAATGCAGTCGAAGAACAAATTAAACCAAAATAACATTTTTTATTATGAGATCAAAAACTTTTTTGGCTGTAAAATGTTAAAGAAAGCTCCCGTCGTGCCTTCAGTGTTTCATTGGGTTTTAAAGTTTTGCTGTATCTAGCTGCCTGATGGAAATAATATAAATTTTTTAAATAAAAAAATATTTTTAAGGTCCACTTTGCTACTTTGAACATATAATAATAATAATAATAATATCCCCTTGTTATTCCCCAGGAATAATAAGACATAATTTATAGATTCCCCAGAATAAAGCTAAAAACGAATGTTTTATGTTATTAGCCTTTATCCTTATGGATGTGTGTGTTTATTTTCTTTCATGTAGCTCTACGACGAGTTATAAAAAGGACACGATTGCTAGGAATTTCTGCTTGAAATACCTTAAGTAAAGTGGAATTATAGAACAGCAAACCCCTGACCTTCGGGTGCCCTTCAGAGACCAAAATACATAACCGTTCTAAAAGGACGGTAATCGTGTTTTAAAAGTGTCATATAGTGTAGTCCTGCAAAGTACGGAGATTGCGGAACTGACTTTTTTTGTACAGAACATAAAGCAAAAAAAAGAAACTGAAGAACGAATACGGGGAGAAAGAAGGAAAAGCTGGTTGGAGGAAGCGTGTAGAAGCGTGAGATAAGGGGCAAGGTAAGGGCCATGCAAACATGTGGTTCTGCTTAATAGAGACCTTGAGTAACACATTCAACACGTGGGTGACTCCCGTTGACCGTTAACCTGTCAGACGGGTGCCCAGGGGGCGTCTTGCTCACTGACCAGTTCAGTGAAAGAGGAAACAAAAATGGGGGCATCATCTCGCTACACGTGACAAATCAAAAGCGAGAAGAGAAAGCTGGGCAAGTATTCACTGAATAGGGATAAGAAGAATTCCATATTTTATTTTCCATCTTGATAAATCCGTATTCGCAACGCTCTGCCAGGGCGCCATCTCTCCTTGGTGGCGCAACTTCTGCAACGAGATGGGGCCAGATGGGCCATCTCTCCACTAAAAGCGCAACTGCCCGATCTCACCTTGCTCGCTCGTTTCTTGATCTTGAAAGAAATAACTTATCATGTAGAATTTTTCCTCTATTTTTTTTTGTAGGGAACACATAATTGCCACATGAGACAATGACAGTCACTGATTGGTTGTTGCCGTTGAGACCAAAAAAATGTGAAACGTTTGTATTGTTTTTGTGTGGTTAAACCTTTAGAGGAAAGACTAAAGTGACAGTTCTGCTGAGGTTTATTTGCGGTTAGTTAATTTTTTGTCTTTGTCGCCTTTCAAACACAGAAGCGACATATTTATAGACCAGACACCCGATGCCACAAGTGCAAGCAGCTCCGGCCACATACTTTTTCAAGTAAATGGGAAATTTGAAAGAATAGGCGTTTGAGGGCCACCAAACCGTAATCATGTCCTTTCAGTGGTACTCGTTTCCTATACTAAACGTTTTTCATCTGGTACCGGTTTCTAATGTCAAATCCAGAGGCTACCAAACCAGAAATTACAGAAAAAACTGGGAGAAAAAAAACCCATCAGCTTTAGTTTTCTAACTTCATATCAATCGCAGAATCTAGAGATTTGTTACATATAAATACCCAACAATAAATAAAATATATTCACTACCGTTCAAAAGTTTGGGGTCACTGAGCTGTTTTCATGGAAAACAAAGATATTTCTGGCTGTAACATAATTACAAAAAGGGTTTTCTAACCAATTAGCCTTTTAAACTAAAACTTGGATCAGCGAACACAACGTGCCATTGGAACACAGGAGTGATGGGAGTGATAAAGGGCCATTGGAACACAGGAGTGATGGGAGTGATAAAGGGACATTGGAACACAGGAGTGATGGGAGTGATAAAGGGCCATTGGACCTAGCACCGATTCTTTTGTGTCTATTTTTTTCACATTTTCTTTCCTCCCAAGGAGTATTGTTGGTTACTAAACCTTTCACTTAGCTAAATTTATTAAACTGCCTATAGCTTGTATTTTATTATTATTATTTATTGTTTTATATAGCGCCATCAAATTTTATTTGTTTTTGGTATTATTATTATTAAGTTTGCCATATGCAAGGAAATAATGTATGTGTATTTCCATTTGTAGAATTGGTACATTTGGTGTAATATATATATATATTATATATATAATATATATAAACATATATATATATAAACATTATATATATAATATAATATCTCCCTGTGAAATGTGTCGCAATATTACTTATTATTTTATTACGAACAGAAGCCATTGTTTTAGGTCCGAATAAAACCCTTAAATAAATTAGCCTTTTCTTATCCGGCAGTTTTCACGAATGTATGCCTACAGTACGCCGTAGCGTTAAAGGGATGCCCTAGCACAATATACAATAAGTTGTCTGTTTAGTTCTATTTTCCCCGATTTCCCCGGAGCTTTAAATCAAACGCAGTTGTAAAATCATTTTCCGCGATATAAGTAAATCCCTCTCTTTAACCTTTTCTTGATACTACATTTCACCTCTGCGCGTTTCTGCTTCCCAAACACCGAGCTGAGGGTCAATTCTTGCGAGCTATACGTTTGCTTATACAAGGGCAGCCGAAGGGCATCCCCGATCTGTTATGGCTTTTCCGAGAGAAAACAAGCAGTTCTCCAACTTCCACGTTTTCATCCGTTTCTATAGCATTTCTTCGTTCCGCGTATTTGCTTTTTCTGGACATCAAAAATAAGCACGCGGGAGCATGGTGTGGGAATGGGAGTTTTCGGCACTTCTTAGAGGTAGTGGGAAAATTGTTGAGGTCTGAGACACTAATTAGCAGGCATTTGGCGCTTGACCTTTCTTTATCTAAAAACTGCCCTTTTCTGACAGCCAAGTCTAAATGTGGCAAGAAGCTGATGTCTGCCCCGGCCGAAGGAGTGCTGCGGAGGCCGTAGTCGTCATTGCCACTTTTTGATGGGAATAAGTGGATTTGTAGACATGAGTTCACGCCGTAGACTCACCAGAGGAAGTGAAGGAACAAGGGAGTCTTGGCTCGAGGGTAGAAAGTGGACTTCTTACATCTGACAAGCAAATAATTGGCCTTCTGTGCTAAAAGGGACAGCGCTTAATTTGATTTCTGTGAACCCTCTCCTAGAACCCCCTTCCAAAGAGCCCGAGCTGCCCCTGCATTGGGAATATATTAGCAGACTTTAACCCTTTACTGTCTAATTAAGATCCCAACGTACCTTTCACTTGATTCATTTAACGTAAAAAAAGTCTTTTTTTTTATATACAGTGTATATATATTATTTTTCATTAAAATGCTTCTATTTTTAATATTTAAATTTTTACGTTGAAACCGGTAACGGTATTTTGGTGCACATTGGTATTTAGGGCATTGACCGGTAACTTCACACTTTTAATCTCATGCCGACGTTATTTTATAAACGCCCTAAAAATGCTTTATAATGTATTAAAGTCAATGTATTCCCATTTATCTGGTGGGTGCAGATCAACCAGATCTAGATTTAGAGATCTGGGACGGCCAGCCGGATCCCTGGCCCATACTTGATTTACTCGATTGATGGGCACGCCGATGTCCCGTTCCCACAAAGGTTTCTCCTGGACTCCGTGGGTACAAAATATGTTCTGTGATCAATAAACGTTACTTGTCATCTATGCAGGGTCTTTTCTTCCCGTGGCCGAGTCATCTCCTTCGACGGGCCGTCTGTACTTTCTTTGTAGGCGCCTCTCCCCGGGGCACAAACTTGGTTCACATTCTTAATCACAAATGTAAAAACTTTTTTTGTTAAGTAAAACTTCCTCCTTCCGTTTTTTATACTCCGTTGTGTCTGCCTTTGTCCACACAGTCTGTATGGGATCTCTTTTATTTTTAGTCCCAAACAGTTTTTTTTTTTTTAAATTCAACTCTTGATGACCCACAGAGTTCCTATCTAGAAGGTCTGTTCTGCGTTTCAATCCCCCCCCTTTTTTTTACACTCCAATATTATTTTCCGAAAGCAAGGGTCATTGGAAAACGGAGGAAATCCACAAAAAAGTTCAATCAACTGGAGAAAGACATCGGACCTTTGGTCAACCAGGAGCATATAGATGAGCACTGGCTACATTCATCATATCCAAAAGTACTCCTACCACTTTTAAAAGTGTAATAAAATTATACAATCTTATTGAAAATATATAAAACAATAAATAATAATAACAAATACCCTAACAAGCCTTTTTTTAATGGATGGGGCAACTTAAAGCTCCTAGCAGGTTCTACCAAGAAGGAAGAATGGATGGATTTCTATGCATCTAATTTTTAATCCAGAGGTTCCTTTCTCTCAACTCTGTCCATAGGCGTCACGTATCTCGGTGTCTTACTCCCTACTCCATTAATATGAAGGGCTGGGACCCTTAGGTCACTTTTTGTGTATTTTCCAAACTGCGAACTGATACAGCAATCGGGACGCAGCCAGCTCTTCTCATTAAATTGCTGCTTTCCGATTCTTTTGTTCACCTCCATTATTTTCCGAGGGAGGTTTTTTTTTTCTTTCTTGCAAAGCATAAAGATGGCATTTTTTAATATGCAGAAATAAAAAGCAATAGGTAAAAGACTGTACTTGGTCAATAAGCCTTTTTATGTAGCCTGTTATCTGAGCTTTCTGCTCTAAGTATTTTAATTGAAGATTAAATACAGTTAAAGTGTATGTACAAATTTAGGTAGTATTTAAAGTGGGACTTAATAAAAGGTTCCGAATGGAATGCTTGTACTGTAATTTTTTTTCCTTTTGTTAATACCGTCACACGTTTAACTTAAATTAACCTCTTCATTAAGGCTCACTGGACCCAGAATCCTCTGATTTGAGCTTTAGAATAATGAGGGTTCCGCAGGAAAAAAAAGAAAATCTTTGCTGACCTTTATACTGTTAACATACGATTGTAGAGGAACTCACACATAAACTCAACTTTGGTACCCCCATTTCTCGGCACAGAGCCTTTTCAATGGATTTTTGTGCCATTTTAGGAGCCGCCATGAGGGAGGCCAGCTACACACATCTACAGATGGGCTAGGAATTCAATAAATGTGGATCATGACTGGTTGTGGATGAAGGCAAACCAGACCCGTTCAATATGGAGGCCACCAAGAAGTCACTGGGGACTATTTGGCAATGAATTTTTTTTTTAGAATAGGGTTATGTGGTACAGCAAGAATTTTGCCAGTGATCTAACCACAGAAAGTCAGAGACGGTACAGCTTCGGAGGATCGTGGAGCTCTGTACCCCACCGTGTCTCAGGTCACCCTATCTCTAGTCATTGGAGGGTGCGATAATACGATGGCCTGTACCGTAACCATCAATCCCTGCCATGACTCAACCATACGCTAAAAAGATCTGCTTAATCTAAGAAACAGTACTCCGGACCAGTGTTCTCTTCTGCATCAATTACCAGGATAGACCTTTAAAAAGAAGCTAAACAGCAAGAAAACAAACATTTTGGAAAAAGAGCCTTGAAAACGTATGAATATTAAAATGAGAGGGAAAAAAAAAAAAGACAGAATACATAATCCTGAAAACTGGCGGACGCATTCAAAGAAGGCAACTGAATGGTTAAAAACCATAAAAAGCTAAATTTAAAAATTTCAAAGATTTAAGGAGGTTTAAAAACGTAACGTATAACTTTTTTTAGGATAAATAAAATCCCAAGTAATTACGAAGGCGTTGTATGTTATATTACTCTGAAAACCTTGTTAATTAGGATTTTCCTAATTTTGCGCTTCTTAAGGTTAGATGTTCTTGCTTTTAGAAGAACCTACAGTCGGAATTTCCTTAGATGCAATAATAAATCCGTTATTAGTACTAATGCTGCGATAACGGATTTATTATTCTATCTAATTTGTTTACACCGCTTCAGTTACTGTGAATAATAGGCGTTAATGACATTTAGAATATGTGAAGGGCCCTGGGCTGCAGGGCTTACAATTTAAACAACTTTTTAAACATTTTTGTACGTTTTTTTTTTAAATTCAGTTTAATATAACAGACCATTTACTCCTGCCTGGTAATATTCAACATGCGCAGAGCCGGTATATTATCAAGGTGCTTTTGTAACCGTTCCATTAATCAGTTTATCTTCTGAGTATTTTAATAAACGCCATCCGCATCTTTTTTTTGTTGTTTTTTCTTCTAGCTGACAGTCGCTCTATTTGTGTTCCAAACTTAAGTCCGCCTTGTGGTTTCGCTAAAGAGCTTAATTTATTTTTTAACTTGTTTATATGTATTTTCGACTGGTTACATTATACCACGCTAATCTAATTTCCTGACTTCCTAAGAAGCTCCCTCCGCCTCCCCTCCCATTCAGTCCATGAGCACAACAAAGTGATTAGAAGTGCAATTCGATCATTTTGGGATGTGGTAACTAAAATCACTAGTCCTAGAGTCAGACCAAAATACAATAGAGTACCTGACCGTTTGCTTAGGATCCCCTCCCTGCATTCAGATACTCTGTATTTATAAATCAATGAATGATGACTGTTGGCTTCCCTTGAAGGCCACAAGCAGGGGTAGCAGAATTTTTGGGACAGCAGCATAGTTACAGGGGAAGGCAGCGAGCCAAATATCCCAGATATTTTTGTTTAGTTCTTGGTATGTTGGATGGAACTCCTTCTGGGCTTCTCATACGGCTGGTTTTGAAGCAAAGCCATGGAAAGGTCTCTTTTGGTCAGAGGCGCCCACAGACCAGTCTGAATTTAAATTTCTAGGATGGCAGGTTGAGGCTGAAGACCATTAGATGTGGACATTCAGGTTCTCTGACTGTACAGGTCTGAACACATAGGCTCCTTCTATATGACATTAGAGACGGTCACCCTTGTCTGTGGGATATGTCCTTCACCTTGGTTTTCATCTGGAGAAACCTTGTCCACATTTCAAAATCAGGAAGCTCAGGACATAGCCCAGGGTGCAGACACCGTTTAGAAGAACGTAAGGGTACTTCACATAGTATGGAGGACATTCAAAAAGCTTGGAGGCTTGTCAGCTGGTCATACCTATTCTTTTAGGTCATTCTTGGTAAATAATTCTACATTCGATGAAAGTGTTTTAATCACTTTGTAACATTCCATGTTCATACAGTCCTAATATCGATACAAAGTATATCTCTAAACCCTTGTCATGTTCAGCCAACATATCCGGAATTTTTGGAAACTTATATAAAGAGTTGGCTGCCCTCAAGCGCTCTTCTTTATTTCCCACCTGTGTATTCGTATTCAAATCTATACCCTGTATATTAGAAATGTGACTTGCTTTGTTGATTTTTTTTTAACTTGGCTACTGTTTTTATTTGACCCAGGGGGAAAGGAGAAGACACCTAGTCCGACCTAGTCGGAGAACACGTTCTGTTCCTCTCTGTACGAAGTTACTTGGTTAACAGGCCAGATTCCGGTTTGTCTGCGGGGCTTCCGTTTAAAATTACTAAAATATGCGAGGGGGGGAAAGTGGCAGATGCATAGCAAGGACCTCTGCGCTCGAGAGTGGGGTCTAGTATCCTGTACCAGTAGCAACATGAGCAGGACTGGATCCCAGAGGACATCTTACTGGTTTTCTTAAGGCCTCCTTCGGAAGCAGACATCACAGAGATGTAGAATAAGACTTGGAGGCAAAGAGCCAGTGGGCAAAGAGAAACACAGGGAAATAATATTTCAGTCGATGTCCTCTCGGCCTGGAAGTCATTGGTGTAAAAGGCACTCCTCCCTGTTTTAAGGAAATGTATTTGTAGTTTTTCTAGGCACCGGAGTGTAGGAAGTAACATGGGGCGCCAAGAGACAAAGTGCTTCCATGGAACGTATTTACATTGGTTTCCACGCACGGGGGGGATAATGTTCAGGGAAGGAAAACACAGGAACGAGACCCGCGCTCACCAGGCAGCCTGGAACAGAACCAGCGCTAGCTGCCGATGTATTCTGTCAGCACAATGCTGCCGGCGATCATTTAACACCTTCGCTGCCGGCGTGTAAGGAAGTGCATTCCTCTGCACTCCTCGGGTTTAAGAAAGGATTTGATTATTTTTTCTATTTACTAAAATGGTCGTAGTCCACTGAATATAACGTGGTCATAAACGCGAGAATATGAATTCATCAAGAGAAGGGTATTCATTTTCTTCCCCTCCCTCCCGTAACGTTCCAAATGGGTAAAGAGTGAACTTTCCGCTAGGGGGGTGCATTTAGGGGCATCGCCTGGGCTTTACTGAGATGTTATTGAATGTACTTCACCAATTTCCGGCTGTTTCTACACACAGTATCAAGGCTTTTGGGGCTGTAGAACCCTGCGATACCCTCATACCCAGCAAATATTCCGAGCTCCTAGAAAAGAGGGAGGAAAAAGGAACAGAGGGGTTTTGGGTTGAAAAAGGGGCTGCCCCCCTAAATAGGGACACATAGAAGAAAAAACATTTCCAATTCCCATGGCACCTTATTTAAACAGTTGTTTCCACTGTATTTCAGTATCAAATGGCAGTGCTGCAGGGTAGCTTAAAGTAAAATATATACATTTATTTTATGGCCACCTTGATAATATAACAGTGCATTTCTTCAAAGTCTTCTCCTGGTTCCTAATGAAATCAGAATGTTTTTGCTCAGCTTTGCATGGAAAAAAAAGACACAGGACTCTTACTAGCTAGTATCGCATCCATTAATATTAATAAAAAATACAGACACACTTCCCATGATGTCTTCTGTTAGTTACACAATGCTATCTATGTACTGTATACTTAAAGCGGTCGTGGAAAGCCAACCATGGTGCCCGAAGTTTTTTTTTATTAGTATTATTAGAAATCCATTATTTAGTAAATAAGCAATTCATACTTCATACTTTATTTTAAGTCCTTTTAAAGCTTTATTGTTATTTACCAAATTGCAGCATTATTTTTGGCAACACTCTGCTTATTCCAGTGGGGGTCGGATGTCCCATAAAGAGGCCGCATAATCTGTAAATGCCATCACATAGATTTATGTAGTGTATCGAACTATAAAATGTCAGATTTGGGAAAAAATGACAGCTCCACTTTAAACCTTTATATATATTATATATATTATATATTACATATATATATATATATATATATATATATATATATATATATATATATATATATATATATTATATATAAACATATATATATATATAAATAATATACGATGTAGAAGATATTTCATTGGAGATTTGCTCCAGTTCAGATCTCTCACCTTAAGTGATAAAAATGAATAAATAATTACATTTGTTGTTATTATTATTATTATTATTATTATTATTTTATAATATAATAAAATGTATTTTTTTAATTATAAAATAATATACATATATATTCTATAAAGTTGGCACAAAACTTTACATTTTTCTGGTTGGCAAATAATTTTCCTCTTGCAGCCCCCCCTTCCCTTCTTTTTCCTAAATTCCTCCCCCTGCTGTATAAGAAGCTTAGCCGAGGTTGAACAAGGTATTAAGCAACATTAAGACATCGGAACATGCAGCATTTTCCCTCTTTTGTGTTACTGTAAAAACAAGCTAGTTCCATCAAAAGACAATCAAAGGCTTGTTTGAGAATATTAAGTATCTTTACAAGCTGTGCTGTGAAGAACGTCGGCACAAATAAGGAGACGCCTGTATTTTTTTTTCTTTTCTTCGACTTAATTTGCTTTGTTGTGATGACAACGGAGAACAAACCTGATTTCGAGAAATGAAAAACGTAATCTCCTTATCATTTGAAAGCAAACTGCATATTTGTTTATGCGCAGTATGCTCCTCCGCGTGAAAGTTTAAATGAAAGGCCTCTCCATTCTTCGGTCCCGCGTTGCGCTCTCGTAGATTGCGATGTGTTTTATGCCCCAGCATGGTGTATCCCGAACAATGCGTAAATGGAGGGTCAGTGTGAAGTAGCAGCTTTACGCGGGAAAATGTAGCATAATCATGAAACGGCAACCGCGCACTTCATGTGAAGAGCATCGCAGAGCGGGGAGCCGTCCACAAGCAGACGCTACTTTCAGCACCACCTTGGACCATGTCAGAAACACTGAGGTTTCTTCTCTTAGGCTTAGGGTCTCCTGGGCAGATTCTCCAGGTCACACGGTCTGAAGCTGATACTTTCTGCTTCTAATCTGATGATATCCCAATTGGTTTTATCATAGCTGGAACCTCAGCTTTAATACAGGTGTGTTGGTTCTGAATACCTGATAATCTGATGATCGTAAAGAATCAGTTCATTTATAACGTCTGAAGTAACTTGAAGTAACTTTCCAATATCCCACCTCCAGCTCTCCCTGGTACATTGTTTTCTAGCATTTATCCTTTATGCTAATGTTCACGCTGTTTAGATATCATCTTAATTCACAGATGTTAGTAATAGTCATTTCCATCACAAGCGATAACAGACATCCTCAGGGCCATTGAAGGAGGTTCGCGATCATACTTGGGAACTCTCAGGTTTGACCCAGAGTCTCTAGGGTGAAGAGCTGCTTCCCCGGTCATCTGGGTCACTTTTTTCCTCTTTGCAGGGGTGTGGTGTTTGGACACACCTATTTCCAACCTACTTCTCCTACCATGTCCGCCGGCTTAAGACTATCTGGAGCTGGCCCCACCCATGCATACTAGCCCCACAATTTCACAAAGCCACTCCCCTGAGGAAACACTGAAAAGTTCAAAGGTATATTTCGCTGAACAGGAGAACGAGAGCCATAATGAACGAATGAATGAATGAACGAATGAATGAAGACCAAACCGCCATGCGAAATTCCTGTTGAATCCCGAGCTTTACTGATTCATTGTCATACTTGCGATACAGGGGGTCCTTTGCTCCATCTCTCCCCCTCTGGGTATAACAATTAATAAGATTGATTTTATTTCAATACAGACGATTTGGGTATTTTACAGGGAGACTCCAGGTTCTCTTTATTCGTTAAAATTATACACGTCAGACTCTGGATTCTCCGGAGATCCCGTCACCAATTAAAGGGACATAGCTTTATCTTTATATCCACAGATTACAGCAATTTAAGATATTACCTTTCGGAACATTTCCCCTTCTCAGATCATCTAGATGTTTTCCAAAAGCGTTCTAGGTAATGATTGAAATAGGAAAGAAAAAAGGAATTAAGAGCCGCAGAGGGTTTCCGTATATCATCTCGGGTCGGAGATAACGGATCTGTGGGAACTCAGGAAAGCACAATTTCTTTAAGCTTTTCTCTTTGCTTTATATGAACTGAAGAAGAAGAAAACATCGCTTTAAATGGTGTGTAATGTGCGCCCACTGGGACCCCATTACTGTGCAAATTATCCGAATCCCCCTTTAGCTGCGCTTGGTTCCCAGTGCATGAGATAAAAGGTTAGCAGAGAAATGGTGAACAAGAGTTGGTGTTTTCTCGTCTGGCATCCGACATGAAAGTGATGCCGGCAATTGGAAGCAATTTGTACGACCGTTTGATGACTCTATTAATTACGGCACCAACAAACTGCTTGGGAAAAGCATTTTGTTTTCTCGCATTCTTCTCTGATTGCTAGCAGCGAGAGCCAAGTCTGAAGACCTCTGTCTCTGAGCCACTCGCAGCGAAAAGCAATCGTGCTTTGTGTCTAAATACCTCTCATCTCTGCTTAGCTCTGCCCAGGCAGCCCCTCATTCCAAAAACCCACCTGTGGCCCTATACCAAAATCAGCATGCTCTTAATTAAGGGCCACCCATAAGGCAGTTGGGCTGCTGCTAGGGGTCCGCTTTGGTCCACGGGAGATCGATCAGTACGTTGCGACGACATAATACGTTCTATTTGGAGATCCGGCCCCCGTTATTATTTTACTCAGTGCCTTTATAATCCGAGATATATATTGTATCTATACATTTAATGATGCCCTTATTGCTTGGTGAATATCGGGGAAAACTCCTCCTGGGGCAGGTAGAGATTCACAGAGGGTAGATTTAGCAGTGGGTGGAGTTTAGGTCTGGAATAGGTGGAGAGAAGCTTTAAAGTGGGCAGGGAATAGGCAGGGCCTTTCAAAAGTAACCCCACCCAGATAATGAGTCCATGGTAAATCTACTTACATTACATGACATCTGTTAACATTCTAATTAAAAATATCTTTTTCGGAATGCGTGACAAATGCATGGAAATGCCTCCCAGCAGAGGCAGTTGGGGGCTAGTTGGGTAAAAGGAATCAGTAACACCAGAGGCAGACTCTCCGCTGTTTTAGGAACAAAAAAATCAAACCAATAATCTATTTTTTGGAACCCACGCACACGCAGATTATTATATTTCTCTTACGTCCTATTTTTCGCGAACCCATTAACAATGTAAAGTAATTGCCCGGCAGAAACCGAAAACAAAACAAAAAGCTCTTAATGTTTTCTCCAAGCGAGCGGCACAGCCGGAGCTTAATTAATGGAAGCAGGTTTTTCGCCGTGTATCCGAGCACACGCAGTCCTTGTTCATCGGAGATTAAACCGTAATGTTTAGTTAAACACAACTTCATCTAAAAATACCCCGCGGCCCCAGCTATTGAGTAGCCAATGTCTTCTTCAGTGACAGATATATTTCCATTCATTTCCTCGCACTCAAGGAACGCAAAGCATGTATTGTGTAACGGGAGAATTCCACGGGGGGAGATGGAAGCCAGATTGGAGCTCTGTCTGACTCGGGGACGCTGGCTTTTAAGATCTTGGTGTAATTCCGTCAGGCGAGCGCGCAGACGTCCTGGCACCAGGTAGAAAGAGAAGCGCCCACCACCATTGTGTACAATGCCAGTCACTTGGGTAGCCTCGAATCAAACCGCTCATTTCACTAGGTTTTTCCCCAAACCTATTTAGTAACAAATTTATGTTTTTGAGAGCCATAATTTCCATAATCTTACTTTTGCGAGCTGCGTTGAAAACTATCCACTAAACAGCTTCTGACGTCTATTGAAATTATTTCATATAGAATATAATATCTAAAAAATATATTAAATATTATAATTATTGTGATGTTTAAAATTATAATGGTTTAATGGCTATTAAAGCCCACAGTTTCTTAGTTTTTGGAAGAAGTATTAGCTTGGGGATTTTT
This sequence comes from Spea bombifrons, assembly GCF_027358695.1. NCBI lineage: Eukaryota > Metazoa > Chordata > Amphibia > Anura > Pelobatidae > Spea > Spea bombifrons. Next base: position 6,852,529 of record NC_071092.1, on the reverse strand, counting down.
AAGACTTTTTTTGGTGTGTAAAAGCCATAACGAGAAAAAGTATTTGGATTTAAAAAATAATTATAATAAAAAAATAAATAATAATTTTTTTTTTTTTTAATAAATGAAATTTTTTTTTTGTAATTGTCGCAATTTACATTTCCCATTTTTGGTTGATAATAATGATATTGCGCATGAATTTCCTGGCTGTCTTCATTTTTCCTCGTTTTTGGCTGTATCTCCTCAATTGGCTACAGTTTCATCAAAAGGAAAAAGTGCAAAGGTTCGGTGGCGTTATGTGATGCTGATTATCTGGTGCTGAGGGGTTAATTGTAGTCTGAGAATCAAACTCCACCGGCATGGAAGGAGGATGTCTCGGCCTTTTGCGCGCAGCTTCGGATACCCCGTCCGTGTCTCTGTAATTGAGCAAATCACCTGGGTTCGTAGACCTCCTGTCTCCACTAAATCGTGAGCATCGGCATCTTTTGTCATGTCCTGGAATGGGAATACCTATCAGAGTCTCGCTATGAGGGCAGCGAGTCTGATACGTGCTCGAGATAAGGTTATGTGACACCACGGTTTTCAGAAGAAGCCGGTCCCCTGTCTGGCAGCCCCGTTTCGGAGCGTTCAGCTGGCGGTGGCACTGTGTGCGCTCCTTAGGTTCGGTCTTACCTTATCAGAAAAGAAGCACTATCCGAGCCACGTGGTGACCCAGGTGCCCCCAGCTTCTGGGGTATCGGTGCAATCCTATCCAAGCAGTGCACCTTATCATATCTCCACAATACAGTCAAGGAGTGACTGCGTAACAAGGCAGACGGGGATTATTGATGGTGAAAAGGGAGATGTAAAATGAATCCAGGGGACCGATGTGTTTACACGGTGACAATCAACATCGGGGATAGAAGGTGGTTTTAGCAGAAGAATAGCAAGCGCTGATCTTCTTAACACTAAAATAGTTTATTTCTGAGCTCTTCTACCTTAGTGGAGTCTAAATGTCTTCCGGTTGATATTATAGTTTGAGAAAAGCTTATAGATCTCCAGGAGACAAAAGAATTATGGTTCCTTCCTTTTAAATAAGAGAGGAAAGGAAGCTTTCTTTTATCATAGTGATCGATACACTTCACATCATATACAAATAAAGTACAAATGTCCAAGGTCAGTTTATACCTTTTTTACACCATATTTTTGTTGTTGCCTGTTGTACAGCGCCGCAGAATATAATGGCGCTATATAAATGAATAAAAAAAATAAGTAATTTAAGAAGCGACAACATATTCAGAAACAGCGGTGACGAACATGGTTAATCTTGCCACGCGTAGCTGCCTATTTCCGGTAAGCCATATATCAGGAGAACCGTATCCTCTATCTGTATCCATATATTGTCACCTCTCGGGACATTTCTAGCCAACTAGATTTTTTGCGTCCTTCCAATGTTTGACTCGGCTTTCTCGGTGCCTAAACGCTAACCGTTTTGAATCGTTCTGTCTCGTAGATGGTCTGAAACCTGACACAAAGCAGATCCTCGCCGTCCCTTCGAAGAAGAAGTCCAAAGCAAGCAAAGGGGACCCGGAGACTCCTAAGGAGGAGGAGATCAAACAAGACGCCCAACCTGTTCTAATCAACCTGACTTTCAGAAGATACGTCTTCGACCCACAGAAGAAAATGACTCAGTCTTAATGTATAAACGGGTTCCTATACTGGAATATATTTGTAGCTTGATGGCCCAGGGACCGGCACATTTATCGTGAAGTTTGCTATGGCATAGAAATGCACTGTAATAGGTTAAAGGCCAATAAATTCAAATGAGGACACGCTTCAGATCTGTGAAACGGCAACCCCGGTGAAATTGATATATTTATCCCATGTTCAAAATATGTTTTTTTTCTTTACATTCATTTCTAATTGTAATGCTATTTTTCTGAAGGTTTGACTTCCCGTTCGGAAATATCTTGTAATTCCAAGAATAATTTGCTTTCCCCATCGTACTGAAAAAGAAGTCACATGCGTATCTGATAACCCTTCTGATTTGCGATGGAGGCTTTGGTTACCATCCATAGCAGCGTACCTTCATTGTGGATGGGGGTAGCGTATTTAGCTCCCCCCACCGTCTGAATGGTTTTCCCCATTCTTCATCCCATCGACGTCCAGTCTTATCACCCTAACCCCCAGTTCCCTTATGGAGCACTTATGGCGAGATCTATGGGTTAGGATAACTGTGATACACCCAGGTATGGCCATATCATTTCAGCTCTGTAATAATATGCAGATTTGTACATGATCTATAGTCCCTATTAACTGCCAATTAGTGCCTAAACGGATAATTAAGACAAATCAGACTTTTAACTAGAAGATAAAAATGAAGAAAAGTGATTTAAATGCCTTAAAATATGTATTTCTTTTCATGTGAGCATCAATGAACATTTTACATTAAACCTCAAATGGCAAACTGTGACGAAAATGTTTGGACTGCTCCTATTTCTCTTCCTATTTGATGACATCACAACAAATCATCACAACTCAGTTTTTTAAAAACTCCATAACATTTGGGATCTGGATTCAATTCCTTTACTGAAAGTAAAAATGATAAGTGATGTCAAAGCGTTAACCAAGGGAGCATTGATTTCTTTCTCAAATAAAATATCGTTTCCATACTGCTGTACCTCCTATTTTAGTATTTTTATCAATTTAGCCACGCTCGTTTTTGGGGAGGAACGCACCATGTTTAGCCCTTTTTAAGGCATAGCCAATGTAGTATCGTCACCATAATGCACTGTGATACAGGTCTCAAGTGTTTAGAACTTTCCAGCTGTAAGAGTTCCGCTTGAAGCATTGTCCACAGGTAACCAGCAGCAGAACATCGGGGCAACCCAAACAAGCGTTGTTATATCTTGTGGAGACAAAATATGGCATACAGAAGATCATAGCCTCCGAAAGTCGCGTTTTCTGGCCTGCAGGTTCCTTTGAAGATCCCCCATAATCAGATAGCGTCGCTATTATGACACTTGGACTGTTGCCGCTGTCTGCGATGATTCCACATCCACCAGGTGATTCCCGAAGGAGGGACGAGGGAACGCAAAACTATCAGAACACAACGTGGCCGCCTCACGCACCGTTCATTTCCGAGCACCGCAGAAAGGATTGCTGAGCATTGAATTAACGCCGGGTCGCATTTACACTTCATTTGCAATGTTACGACATTGGAACCCAAGTGTCTAGAGATTCTAAGGCATAGGAGATGGCTACCTGTGCGATAAAATAACTGAAACAAAACCAAAATAAACATATATATATATAATATCCAGAAGAAAAGCCAAACCTCTCCTCCTATCCAATCAAAAATGCTTACAAAATCTAATACGCAGTGAATTTAAATCTTCAATACAAGAAGACAGAAGAACAAAAACAAAATACTAATAATAATAATAAAATATATATATAAATTTAAATCATTACCAAGGAAATTAATTGATGAACTGTATATGAACACATATATTGATGGTAATCCTATAGCACCGTATTGAAAGTGGATAATTTAAGGTGCGGTACCATCATTTAGCTTAACAGATAAATTATTCTACATTTTCTGTAATTTGGTGAGCGAAATTGTAAGCAGTCCAGCAGGTGCAGGTAACTCTTTGGTATGGGTTTCAAGAGTGGGGGGGGGAATTTTGGGGCAATTCCTGAGAGTTTGAAGATATTTTGTTATAAAAGACCATTACTGAATATTCTCTGTTTCTCTCCATTGGACACAAGAAATAATGAAATGGCTGAATCTATTTGCGAATTAATCCTCAGGTTCTCCAACATTTTGTGTTCGGAAACCACTTTTAAAAGGCATTGAATGCGAAAAAAATTACCAAAAACCTTCCTTTTAGGAGAATTTGAATTGACCGGTTATCTTCAGTCGCAAATCGATCACATGGAACTTTTATTTCACAACGAGAAATGAAAGCTGGGGTTTTTATTAATTGAGAAGAAAATTCCATATATATATATATATATACTTTTTTGTACGCAAGAAATTTATTCATAGGGAAAAATAGCAGTAACAGCCTAATGAAGTCTGTGCATGCGCAGATATGGACATATGAGCTAATTTACCAGGGATATCCAGGGCCTCTAGATTGCTGCACGGATGACTGCAGAAACACAGGGGGTTAAATCCATTTCACTATCTAATTCGGGATCTCATAAAGATTTTTTTTTTCTGGATGAAGCCCTTATTTCTCCCCGGTGCTGTGTCTGGCCTCTCCTGAGAAGTGACCCTCGCCTACTCCTACTTTCAGCTCCCTTTAAAGATCCAGGATTTATAACCATCGGGATAGATTCCTGCACAGTGTTTATAAAAAGACTTTAAAAAAAAAAAATCTCTTAAAAGAAACCGTATTATTCTTGGCTCCGAACCTCGCAGTCTTGCGCTTGTCCTGTTAAAACAGTCCTCCTTGGCAGCGGTTAAGGATTCTACCATGTTCTGTTGTAATGTATTTTTTAATCTATAAAAAAATCTCTAAATATCCCATCCCATTTTTTTTTATTTTGATTTTTTTTTTTTTCATTTTTTTTTTTTTACAATTGAAACATTGTATCATAAACATATTAAAGAATTTAAAAAAAAAAAACATCTTTGTATAAGCAATCATCTTTTATATTATTAATACATTATTTCTCCCGTTATGGCATGCACTTTTTACTATGTCGGTGCCCAGGGAAAGGCTGGCATCCTCCACACCGCGCAAGCAGCCATGATATTAGATCGGGTTCACGTAATGCTGCTGTTCCACTTATCTACCACCCTCTCGGTGTCACTTTTATGAAATAAAATCCATTCTTCTAGACAAAAGAACACATTTTTTAGGGCACATCTTCTGATTTCAGACTCAGGGTATTGCTGACAACAAAAATGTATATTTTTTTGGTTCCGTCGAACATTTAAATTAGCTTCTCGCAGCCAATGGCAAATTAAAAAAATATTAAACGCACGTGCATTTAAAAAATATATAGTTAATAAAACTAAGATCTGTTGTACAAAACCCCCACCCAACCCTTGTGGTGCGTGGGTGCCACTTTATTATACTTCCCTCCCTTCTGTCTGATTTTTCTCCTTTTTTTTTTTTCTATATGATACATTGATACAATGATAAAACATTTAAAAAAGAAAATAGAAATGTATTTTTATTTACATAGTTTCATTAGATTATGCCGTTCTGAGGGATGATGCAGATTTTTATGAAATATTGAAAGTAATAGCTTTGAGAATGCTTGTCCCAAGAGCTTACGACCTAACTGGTGAGTAAACAGTAAAGTATTCTAGTTACAATGATGTCCAGCCACGGGTCCAGCTTTGAGCAATGAATGAGTACATCCCGGGGTTCTTTGAGAGCCGGCAGCGTAGCTGTTTAAGCGGGAGAATGATAAAGATGGACCGGGGGCCACATGATTGACAGGCCTCATCTAACCGTTCTAGCTGCTGGCAAATCACATGACAGACAGGACCAAGAGATTTCAGTTGTTAATGAACCAAAAAATTAGATAAGGCTTATCAGCAAATGTTCTCACACTTGAGACTTTGATGGGAACATGGTCTGGCGTTAATGTACTTTTTAGAGATAGAGAATGAAAAAAAATATATTATCAAGCGATGAAGTGTTTGCAGCAAATCAGCTGTTTTCGTCGAAAAGCCTTAAACGGTGGACAAACTGTGAGTGAGTTGTCCTATATCTATGTTATATACACAGTAACCTGCATCTATCTTAAAGTTTGCATCCATAAGATACAGTTTTACAAATTAATGTTAAAAATAACAATAATAAAAAAGATTGTCATGTGATGAACATGAGCCCCACCTTTAATCTAAATATTTAACATATTGCATGCCATAAAGTGATATAATGCATCCTGGTAAATATAATTAGTTTATTTTTGAATTTCTAGGAAGTTTGAGCCTTTTTTGCATTTTACTTGTAATACCGCATTTAGCCACTAGGGTTATAATGTTACATTGGATGCTTTCTGTGCTCCAGGTGGGGGGTTTTCTCATGTCCCATTATGGAATATATGTTACATATTGCTGGGTAATGTTGGGGGCCATATTGTTTGTCTCCAAGGGGTAAAGGTTGCCATCCCACCCCTGGGGATTTATCAGAAAGCTACTGGTAGCCACCATCTTTCTTTTAAATCAGATCTCTGATCTCTGTTTTTTAAAATGAGACCTAATTAACGGCATGATTGTTTTGGTGACGTTGCAGGCGATACCTCAGGTGTGATATCATACATTATAAAACTTACCCAAAGCTGATGATTTGACTAGAAGGAATTTATCATTTCAACAATTTGAGTCTATCAGGGATTAGTTATTAAAAACTTTACAAAAGTATTCAAATTGTTGGACTTTACATTGTTCCAACCACATTGTTTAGCAATCACATAGAGCAAAATATATATTATTTCCTATTATTTCGGTGAGTGGGTAAAAAATCTTGAATATGGCATCAGTGGAAGCTTTCAAGTTCTCAACAGAGAAGAAGAAGCCTATAAGTTCTTGAACACGGTCCGCCGAAAGCCATCATTGAATCTTTGGGACTTATCTGTAAGATCTCGCCTTTGAATGGAACCTGGTCAAGGACCTGGACTAACCTCTGAAAATCTTCTTCACTTACCCCCTCGGCATGTTTGTAGCTTATTCACTTAATACAAGCCAAAACCGCGTTAAACTTCAGTTTATGCTAAGTAGTTGAAGCCTAATTAAAATCATAATTCTTTTAATTCAAAATGATGTTTTTGACGGTCCAATCCCGCCCCCCCCTTTTCCTTTTAAGTTGGTGTAATGACAGAGAGGAAAGCAGATTCTTGTTAAAACATAATTACAACGATGAAAGGGAGAATTTTAATTAAGACAATTCCTTTACACATCTGAGCTTTGAAATCTCCAATCAGACTAACCCCCTCCTTTTCCCAGAAGCTGTTTAGATTATATTGTAATATTTTGATTGCAAGCTCTTCTGATTGATGGCTTTTTTTGTGTATTTAACCCAGTGTTTGCTAGAGTAGTGACCTGGTATAGTGCACATTAATTCATGGTCAACTAAACCTCCAAGACATGGCTGGCATTCTTATTGGGTGACCTCAGTTCTAGGATCGGCAACTGATGATTTTCTATATAGATTACCTTTATAGGTACCTTTCTCCCAGAAATATATATATATGTATAGATGTCCTCGTCAAGGCTGAGATGTATATCCCAACTGGTATCTAAAATTGGAGGCTTGGTAAAGAGGTTGAATAAGGATCAACCGTACTCATTACTCTGGAACTACAAAGGTTATACGCTCCACGGGCATGTGTTTCTTTGGATTGCGGATGCCATTGGACCCATCACAACGCCTTTGGAAGGGTCAGAACTCTGAAATCAGTTGACGATATGTAGAGGATAAAAACAAATACCATCAGAAGTTGAGGCGGCACCAACTATTGGAGGAATTCAGGAGAACTGAGTGTCTCTTCCTTTAATTTGCCCATACATTAGTCTGAAACCAATGATTTACCCAACTGTGCTTATATGAGACCTTTGGTGGACTCGTTGACCATGGGTGAGAACGTTTACCATAGATCACCTCCATCACTCTAGAATAAGATCAGCGACAGACTTATTTTTAACTAATAACCAGTCTAACCTTTTGGGGTCCATGGTTGGAAATTACAAACACTCCCTTCATGCATTATCTATCCTCCCAAATAACCTGATTGCTACACGTGAAACATGTGAAAATGTACTAGAAAGGGCACAAGATGTGATGGAATAAGCTGGCTCAGATCAGGAAGGTTGTAGTTCAGCAACAGGTGAGATGCGCCAGCTGGCTACTTTATCTCAGGTGTATCTCAGTGAAGACCTTTAAGTGTGATGGTCTTGAGGTTAAGTCCTATTTTGAGAGGGGTGTAGGCCGTGATTCCTCCGGCAGTGGAGGAGTTATTTGGGCAGAGACCCCATGTTTTCTCTTACTCAGTCCAAAAAAACTCTTCTGACCTGAGAGGTTCACTGCGCTCTACAGGATATTCTCTACAGGATATCCTCATTTTACTTTAATGGGGAGGAAATTAATGAAACATACAGTGCCTGGGGCTCTGAATCCTATACATTAATATTACCCTGTCCTGTTTCGGTATGTGCTTACAACCTAACACTGCCAAAACATAGGAACCAGAGAAACCTCACTAACTCTTTCTGCATTCTGCAGCTCGCAATGCGTTGAAATTGATATTTTTTTTAATTTTGGATGGAGCTTTCCTAAAAAAACCCACAATCACGCTTTTTCTTCTTTTGGCCGGAGACCAGTTCTTCGCCTGTATAAAAGGCATTTTTTTTTAAGGACTGTTTTTATCCCCTTTCTGCCAAAAATACATTTGGACGTAACATGTCTTGGGGCATGATGAAAAAACTAACCATTTTTATACTTGGGCTCCTTAAGATTTTTTGCCACTTTAGTACCAGAAATTCTAATACAGTATTGGGACTGTTGGCAGCTACAGTGTAAAGAAAATTCTCATTCCAGAAAATTCCCATTCCAGAATTTGTATTTAAATGTCATTTGGATTCCGAGGAAGCGAATCTAGTTTAACTTTCCTCTGGGAATTTTTTCTTGTTTTGTTTTTCTTTGTTTCGGTCCGTTTGAGGTATTTCCGATTCTGCATATTTTCGCTACAGACCCAAAGTCCCCTCTATAGCATGAAGCTGTCTGTTTCATCGTAAACGGTTTTGAACTGTACGTTTACAATAATAATAAAATAGAAAGCCGCGGTTTGAATGCTGCCACGTTCTGCAATAAGGCTGGCCTTGCCTCGGGATACTGCTCCAATTTATTAGTGGAAATATCTTTAATTAATTTGTGCATGAGTTCGTGTTTTCTTTAATTTTTTTTCTCCCCGGGCTTTTGACCCAAGTATAGAAATCTGAGAACTTTATTGGAAATGACTTTCTCAGCAGTTTCAGCCTTTTTAAGTTGAGTGTATCACATAATGGCCACAAAATGTTATACTTTATTAAGAACATATTTTTCACTTAACGTGGAGAATGTTCTTTGAGGTGACTGGAAGGCGTTCTCTGCTTATTATACAGTTGTTCCTATTTACCTGAAGACGACAGGGCAGATAGGTAATCTTATTATTTACTTTCGGTATAAATTTCTTGCAAATCACTAGACAGAATTCCCAAGAACAGTGTTTGACATTCTTCAAGCTGAAGGACGCATCTGCGTTTTTCTCACATAGTTCATCAGTTGGCTCAAAGAGAGAGACATATGGACATATATCAGTAATTTCTTTACCACGTGTCTTCCCCCTTTCTCTCTGTCTTGTAGAACCTCTCTTGAAGACCAGCCGGTATAGTATATTACAAGTTCTTCATGTTCCCCCCTTGTGCTGGCAGCATCCTTCAGAAGGACCTGGATGATGAACTTGCTCTGGTTGATATCTTGTAGGATAAGCTGATGGGCGAAATGATGGATCTGGATCATGGAAGCCTATTCCTTAAGACCCCCAAAATTGTGGCAGATAATGGTCATGGAACCAAGACATTCCCAGTTCTCAGGGTCTCCCAAGAAGAAGCTGACATCTTAAGTGGCTTATTTACCTTCGGCGCTCTCCTAGGCCTAGCCCAGGCTAGTGCCGTCTGCTGCCCCCTCTGGGCTGCTTTCCTTTCTACTGGGCATTGGAATATGACATCATATCCCGGCACTCCACTTCTAATGGAATTGCAACACACTAAACTAGGGGGAAACTACGGAGTCTCTTGACACTGCCCTCCAATGGGCCAGTTGAATAGATCAGGGATCTTACTTTTAACCGGACCATTTAGTAATGGGGGTACAGGCAGCCTGATCGCCCAAAGGGGTAATCAGTCTCCCTTTTATGCAGTATAGGGGCTGCCACCCCCTGGACCTGCTGCCCTGGCCCTAGTCGGCCTAGGCCAGAATACCCCACTGGATCACTTGGAGTATAAAGGCTTATGAAGACACGCACACTTCTCCTTTTACATAAAAATGTCATACATTCTATTTCAGGACTATGCGAGTAAAGTATCATCTCATTATAAGACATCGCGGGTGTCACACATGTATAGTATGGCGGTGACCTTTTGGTAAGGTGATGAGTCATAGCCTTTTTATCTTTTACATGCAGATATATGACAAGAAAAGAGAAATGTAATCTTATCTGTGGGTATCACTGGTATCTGGAAGACCAGCAATCATATGATGTTAAAAAAAAACAAAAAACTAGCCACAGTAGCATCTCGTCAAGAAAAAACCCGTCTTATCTTTTATCCAGTCTCTGGACTACATCCAACGGAACGAAACGGGCCAACGGAATAAAGATGCAAATGAGCATATGAGTCCCGGGCTGCCGTCATGGTGGCCGGATGACGGTGTGTGGATTATGAAGATAGATGTTGAAATGTGGGGTGGATGCAGGCAGACGCCTAATTATAATGCTTGTGAAATGAGTGTTGATCTGTGCTGGCGTTGACTGTCAAAAGGATTGTAGGAGGCTGATGATCAGGGAAAGGCAAAGTGTCCATACTTGTCATGCAACATATAGAATCAGTTAAGCTTTTAGGATTTCAGAAGTCCCTACATCAGAAGCAAACGGCTCCATAGGTTGCACACCAACATTTGAACAGGAGTACCTTAAAGCTGATTTTCCACTTAAACAAAACTAATGATTACCTACATTCCCTAGTATGTTAAAGGGCCATTGACAGCAATGTGGTCCCTTTAAATTTACATGGTGCCCCCCTTGCATTTGTATTGGTAGATTCTGCAGAATCCCCCCATATGTATTTGCCCCTTTGCCCACTGCCAACTATTGCCAAGCAGGACATTTGTTAAGGTGAACATTGATTTCAATGAGGGTACATTGCTGCTACTGATTGGCTGACTCATGCAGCCAATTAGTGGAGAGAATCATCAGCCCACGGAAGACCACTGCATAAACAATGCCTATTAAAGTACTCACGTAGAATTTTAATATGCCGCCTTCTTTAATGGGGCTCGGAATGTTTAATCACATAAAACACACAAACATGTATTTCTGAAGCTGCATTTAGTTACTGATGCCTTAAATGCAGCAGAATGAGTGAAAAAGCACATTTAAAGCTGCCCTGCTACTGAAATGCACGTTTGTTGTAAATCATTGTTTGAATGCATTGATTTTATACACGCTTGATAAGTATATAAATGTTACCGGCCAAGTGCTTCGATATTGCTTGTGTACATCAGATACAATAGCTGTCATGCGTACCCATTCCTGTTGATGTTCACATTGTTATATTGTTACGGGCGCATCAAAATGGGAATGCCAAGGGTGACACCGGCAAGAGTTACTGCTGCTGATCAGAAAGAGAGAAGTAAATATTGTTTATCAGAGAGGTCCAGGGCTGTAGATGGCAGAGATGGAGACCCCCAAGAGACAAAAAAACATAATAAAGAAAACAAACCTGTCAGTCTCCTTATCATTTGTGGACCTGCTGCCTTGAGAGATAAAACCAGAGAGAAACCCGTGGGATTCCTATCACATCATAGATTTCCTGGGTGATTGTAAGACGATATAGATTTACTGAGTATGTTATGTTTCTGAAACTAAATCAGTGGGCAGAGCGGGGGTGACAAATGAGCCGATACTGGGGCTCTCCGTGGGGTCGCGTGAAAGCAGTTGGACTGTCATCCATTGCCAAGATCATCAGTGTCTTTATGCCATCCGTCATGAAAATGTTCTGTACTTTTAAATGTATGGTGGAGTCATCTGGTCCGATGTCGTAGTAAATTCAGCTGGAGGTTTATGTTTTTCATTTGATTTGAAATGTCTGGAACCCATGTGAAAACAGAGAATCTCCTGGTAGATCAGACCCATTCAGCCCCATCTAGTCGTCCGTTTCTCCTGGTGTAATGCATGTGTAAATTCACTGTATTACCCTCTACCATTTCTGCTGGGAGGCTGTTTCACTTATCTACCACCCTCTCAGTAAAGTTAAAGTTAAAGCCTCCCAGTGGATTATGCGCACATTTCTAGGATAAGGCATCATTAACCTGCGTGATATTCATAACTGCAAACTCTCTAGGTTGACGCAAAGTCTCCGGGTGAGATCCGCTTCTCTGGGTCTCCAGGTCACTTTTCTATTTCTCCAGGCAGGGGGGGGGGGGGCGGCATTTAGCCACGCCCCCAACTACTTTCTCTTCTACGGAAGACTACCTGAGGCTAGCCCTGCCCCATGTAGGGCTAGCCCCACCCCATATAAGGCTAGCCCCACCCTATGTAGGTCTAGCCCCACCCATGCAATCAGCTATACCCCACCCCCTCGCAAAGCCACTCCCCCAGAAGTGGGAGAAGTCTGGACAGCCAACCCTAGGAAGTTCCCAGGTATCATGTTTAGTGGCATAATAAGATCAGAATTGCCAGTTGGCGCAAACATTCCATTGGTTGCTATGGCGATAAGAACTTTTTTTTTTTTAAACCTTCCACCAGTCACCTTTTATACTGATGCTTTTAGTGCCAAAGGAGCGTCCACCCGTCAGACAGTGAAACGGGCCAACAAAAATAAAGCAGTTACAGATACAATGTATCATGTCCCATTAGACAGCCTGTAAATTATTTACAGTAAATAAAAGTGAAAAGGAAAACATGTTTGGTTTTGCTTTTTATAATGGCCGCTTTTATTGCTGCGGGTTGTAATATCGGTCTGCCTCTCTGTAATTACCTGTGGTTATAAAACATGCTTCCATCTGCCCCTTCGGACGGCGAAATATTAATTGCGAAAGCGGCCTCGATATTATAATTTTACAACCGAAAATGCCTTAACCTAAAAAAAAAAAAAAGGAACAGGTTAAATATTAACATTCACAAACTTTTACAAGCAGACTTTTGTGAACATTTACAAGAACCCCTGCCTCTCGAGATCCTGTTCCAGTGGATTTAACCTTTTCAATGCCAAACAACTGGACAGTGAAGATTCACCTAAATATGGAGACATCGTATTAGATCTCTTATTTTATTCTTCCCCCCCGAAGGTCTAATCACAAAAAACCCACCAAGGAATCTCTTTTTTTATTCTTAGTTTCCATGGTAACAACCTATCAGTGCCTGCCTTTTTAATGTCATATAACAATTAAGTGCGTCCTGGGGAAAATATGAATGAAGTACAGTTTCACTTGATGAAAATAATTATTTCCGAGAAGGGTTTAGGTATTCGACAGCTCTGGGAATTATGCTTTTAACACCGAATTTATTTCTAAAAAGTTAGCGGAATAAACGGAACAGCACAACGCTGTACAAACTGATTCTTTTTTTTTTGGGGGGGGGGTGGCACTAGCCCGAGTGCCTAGCCACACTCATGTCATTTGGTGGCCACTTGCCTTAAAGTGCCAGGGCCACCTTGTCATCTCCAGTCTGGCACTGGGTGACACTGTCGCTTTAAAACCCTGATTTTTTTGCTTTATTTTGATTTCTTGAGACTTGGGGGATATCATCGACTCCGACAGCAACCCTCCTACACCTGCGATTCCCACAGACCATTAAGCACTTTCCTTCAATTTGATCATTGTATATATGATATAGATTGGGACTAAAAGGGAAATTAAATCCAAAAAGTAAAGTAGGTATTGCTGTTTTCTAATAAACTTCCGTTTTTCATTGTCCACCACCTCCAACGAGGCCTACTATAATTTCAACATGGCTGCTGCCTTTAGAGACCTCTCCAAATGAAAACAATACAATAATAATAAGAAAAGCTCTAATCTTTAGACACTATGACAAGAAAACCTTCTCATTCGCCCTGAGATCTTATTATAAAAAGACTACAGAGGATCTGAACCAAAATCACAGGATTTTGCCTCATTCCGAGGTCCAAATAGCATATTAAGCACTTGTCTAGAGACTGTTTATCCTTTTATATTCCTGACATTTCCTACCCTCACTCCCCTGCAAGGGATGAGGTAAAAGCCTTAGATACGAATCTGAATAATAAAAAATGTGATATATTTTCCCCTCTCATATCTCCCACCAGCATCATAAAAGATGAAAACCCATCCATTCCTTTGATCATTTGGAAGTGAAGACAATCCTTCATTCTGGAATGCCTGCTTCTTCCTCCTCCTCCTTCTTCAGTCTCTTTCTGGATCTTCCCCATCCTTTGAGAACCCTGCACTTCATTCCATTTCTCAGACTTTGATCTGTCTATATTGGATTTTTTTGCCGTCTTTTTTTGTGTGTGGGGGTTGTAATCGTAGACTTCAGTTCATAAACAAAGTAAGGTCACTTGATTGAATTTTTGATGATAGGTACAATTGCTTCCCATGTTTCTCCAACTACAGGACCATGGAGTGGACAGGATACTTTTTATTTCCTATATGTTATGTCTTATACTATTATATGCTAGGATGCCATTCATTTAATATGAAAAATGAACGACAAGCAGGTAAATATAACAAAATGACCAAAATTAATTTTAAAGCATAGTCTTCTATATTGTAAGATCTACCTTTTATTCCCCGTAAATCCAAATCGTTATGTCAAGCACTTCTTGTTAGGCTGTACAGCGCTGCGGAATATGATGCCGCTATATATATAATTCAATAATACTAAATAATACTAATAACCTTACATTGATGGGATCTATAAACCATGTTTATATTTATAATTACAGAATTAGAACTTTCCACTGAAAACATTCTGTTGGGCTCTATGATGATCATTGCACGTTAAGAACTTTGCCCCAGAATCAACCCAATGTTTTATAAATTAATATTATAAATCGCTATGAATATTATAAATAATGAATCAGTTTTTTTTCTTTGTAATTTTTGTAAGCAAAATTATTTTAAGTTCAGCTTACGTTAAAGTCTAGGATCCTGTAGTACCTTTCTTCCAGTAGAGCAGAGGTCCGGCTCTGATGTTGGACGAGACGCCTGGGTCACAATCTCCAGTTCATTCCAAAGGTGTTCGATGGGGTTCAAGTCGGGGCTCTGTGCGGGGCTCTATACCAAACTCATCCAACTATGTCTTGATGGACCTTGCTTTGTGCATTGGGATACAGCCATGCTGGAATAGAAATGGATCTTCTCCAAACTGTTCCTACATAGTTAGAAGCATAGCATTGTCCAAAATGTCACCTTCAGCATTGATCAGTCTGGAAAGGGTTACAAAGCTACTTCTAAGACTCAGGCGAACCATGGTAAGAGCCATTATCTACAAATGGAGAAAACTTGGAACGGTGATGAACCTTCCCAGGAGAGACCGACCTACCAAAACTCCTCCAAGAGCGCAATGACGCCTCATCCAGGAGGTCACAAAAGAACCCAGACTGACAAAGAACTGCAGGCCTCCTTAGTCAAGGTCATTATTCACTATTCCGCAGTAAGAAGGAGACCTGACTTGAATCTGATTGAGATGCCATGGCAGTTCGTTCTTGAAAACGCTCCAATGTGGCTGAATTAAAACAATTCTGCTGAGAAGAGTGACCAGAATTCCTCCACAGCGATGCGAAAGAATCATTGCCAGTTGGTGCAAACATTTGATGGCAGTTGTTGCGGCTAAAGGTGGCACATCCAGTTATTAGGGTTAGGGTGGCAATAACTGTTTCACTTAGGTGATATAGGTCTTGATTAACTCTTTACCTTCAATAAATAAATCGATAATTTATCACTTCATTCTGTGTTTATTCGGGTCGTGTTCATCTTGTATTAAAATTACTGTAGTTGGATGATCAGAAACATTTTTAATGTGACAAATAAGCAAACAGAAGAAATTGGGGAAGGGGTAAATAAATATACATTCATATATATATATATATACATTTGTGGGATTTAATAAAGAAGGTTTTGTGGTATATGAAGTAGCTCGCTGTTTGCAGAATTAAAAGCAGTTTTGCCCTGGAGCTAAACACTTAGCATCTCGGAGAGTTTAATGAATGGATATGACAGATGAGCACAGGGTCAGCTAACTCCGTTTTCTTTTTTACGAACCCTTAGAGTGCCGTAGGATTGTGCAACAATGCCTTTGGGTTCTGGAAGGATTAACCCTTTGGAAAGCTCTTTCACGGTTGTATTGTCTGTTATGCAGTTCAAATGGTGTTTATTCTCTTAATGATTAGTTTTAAGTGAGCTGAGGTGGAAGGAGACATTTGATCCCATTGTATTTACCACGCCATATAACCTCGGCATGTTTACCCTTGAAAGAAGGACCAAGTTGACCATGCATAATGTATATTTAACTCACCATACCTCCCAATTTCTTTCAAGAAGGGAATTTTTTTGTAATACAGTTTCTTGTAACGTTAACTCACCTAGAAGTTAAGTCATTGAATAAAACCCTAGGAGTTAGACGTGGATTAATGAACCCTCAACTAAATACCTAAAGTTAACTCGTCCCATCGTGTTGCATGATCCGGGCCGGTCTTTCTATAACGGCAGTATTACGTCCACTTTGTTAATTCTAGGGGAAACTGAGAGCGAAAAAAAT
This sequence comes from Spea bombifrons, assembly GCF_027358695.1. Taxonomy (NCBI): domain Eukaryota; kingdom Metazoa; phylum Chordata; class Amphibia; order Anura; family Pelobatidae; genus Spea; species Spea bombifrons. Next base: position 6,836,050 of record NC_071092.1, on the reverse strand, counting down.
GTGTAGAAAAAGAAACAATTCATCTTTACAAACAGAATGACCACGAGGACCAAACTTATTCAGGTTTTTGTTTTTTTTCACGCATGCCAAGTTCTCTGGTTTTTAGACATTTGAAATTTACCTTTTTTGGGGGGCAAAATTCTTGCCACCAAGCTAAAATGTCTAGAGAGGATTATCCGTTCTATTGGTTAAAATATAGATCAGTAAGAAACGGGGGATGATTTAAATTAACCCCCCCCCCCAAAAAACTCAAATAAGTTTTTAGTGAATTTTTTCCTACATTCTTTACTGTCCCTTTAAGAGAAAGCCAATATTTTTGGCAAATGTCCCTCTGATGGTTATCAAAAGTGTCATTTGAATGGCAGGTGTAATTGTAACAGGCTGAGCAAATTGAAAATTAGGGAGCCATTGATCCGGTGGTTTCTGTATAAAGCCCTGTGACCCTGGGGTGTCTGCGTCCCCCATCAGCCTAAACACGATCAGCTGCTCCAAATGGAACAAAAAACAGGCAATTTAGGCTGTGTTCATTCCGCCCTTTTATTGTTTGTGGTTGTCCATTTGAAATGCTTTTAAAACTGAAAGAAGCTCTTTAAATATTCCGTTTATGAGCCGGAGATGCCTCGGTCTCTGTAACATCTCTTTGAAGTTTGGGGGATTTTTTTTTTTTCCTTTTAGTAGTTTTTGCATGCAAAATGTGAATTTTAATGTTAATAAAAAATGCCTTCAGCTAAGTGATTTTAAATGAAAGGCTGAACACTATATAAAAAAAATATGGGATTCTTGCTTAACCCTTTGTATACCTGTTTGTATAGGAACGGCCAAATATTAGCTATAATGATAGGGGATTTTACAGCAAATTGCAGGTCTGGAACTGTGAAAGAAATATATAAAATCATTTGATATTTACAGTAAATTGCTAAGGAAGAAAAGTGAAATAGCTTGAGCTACTGACCATCTCAGCGATGAGTTTACCTATGGTCAACTGTCTGGGTTTTTTCGTTACTAAGAGGGTGATAGATAAGTGGAACAGCTTCCAAGCAGAAGTGGTAGAGGCTAATACAGCGACGAAATTTAAATATGTATGGGATCGGCATACGGCTCCTGAATCTGTGACGAAACCAATGACTGATTAAGGTCTGAGTTTTTACATCAGCAAAAATGGGCGACTAGATGGAGCCGAACTGGTCTAATCTAATGTCAAAATGCTATGTTTCTAAGAATCTCAGGCCAATTCTTCTCTTAGTGGGTGACCTTACATGTCCTTGAAATGGCGCACATCTCCTGGTAGGAGGTCTTTGCGTGCAGGTAAGTTAAAATTCAGCCACATGAAGGTATAAACACAAATAATCCTCTCATTTGGAGCAGCCAAGGACAAGTTCTCAACACACCTCAGTACTTTAATCCACTGACATTAATATTTTCCCTTCCCCGATTATTTACAATTAAGGTTGCCTCTTTCGCGTTTCCGTTCTATTCTTTTAGTAGATACACAGCTGACTCCAGTAAGGAAGGGGTTAATTTCCTTTGTTTCGAGCGATAAATGTTTTGCAGGAAGGCCGTAGCTGCAACCAACCATCTGCGAAACACTCAGGCGAGTGTCCCGGGCAGACTGTCTGTGTCCGCGCAGGCCAGAAATCCCATTAAGGTTAATTCTCTTAATTAAGTACATGTATTGCATATAAGGTGCACCTTCGCTCCCGGTTCGTTGGACGTAAATACTCTCTAAACTAATTACAGAGCAACATAACGTACACAGCCTGGAGCAATCCAAATCTTGTCCTCACAGTGCCGTAAATATCATGTCCCCTCTCCCCAGGTGTTGTTGAAACCGTTTTCCGAACGAATAATGTTTAGAAACAGACAGCGCTTATCCAGGACACCAGAAGCAGGAAGGTCTCTATTAAGTTAAGAGAGGGAGGGCCGCTTTATGCACTTCCAATTGTTGACGATGATAACATAATGTCCTGCTACATTTTGTCAATTGACTACTTTGTTTTTTTTTGCATTCCACCTTTCCATTAAGCACTTAAAAATTAACGAAGAAGACAGACAATCGCTTATATTTTCTGTCGGAAAGAAATAGGAGTCTATAGTTCAAGGTGATACATTTTATTGATACATTTTATTAACATAGAACATGTGGCGTGGCATAAACTTTTGGAACCAAAGGAAAAAACTGTTGATCTTGGGTAGCCTTGACATCATAGAATGGAGTTGGTGGCATGGGCCAACGCGGGGTGAAGGAAGCTGAGGGACGCTCAAGTTGGGCAGACCAGTATCATAGATTTGCAGTGACGCTCAGCCTAATTACATGAAGAGTTGCAGAGGGCATTTGGCTGAATATTGACCCTGACATACTGGATCTTTAGAAAGATGGCCTTTAGGACCCAAAAACCGAATACATGTATGATCTAATATTGTCACAGGTAGACCAATCAGAGTCTTTCTGAACTAACCAAAGGGCCACCTGTGCTAAGAAAAGGCCAGCAGAAGCCTTGCCGCCATTTGTACTCAACAATTTGTCATGATGTGCCTTATTTATTCCATAATTTTCCTGACTTGTGGGATTGGATTCAATGAATATGTTGGAGCACTTAAAAGATAACATAAACTTCTAAAGACTGTCATTCTTGGTGAACATTGAAGTTCCAGAACGGCTCATGAGCTCAACCCACCAGTCTGCATTACTGAACCGTATAAATGCTCATCTTTCCCGTTAAATCTATATGTTGCAATAATTAAACATGGATACCGGTGAAGTGAAAGAGGAATTCACAGAAATGAGTGGGATATTCCCTGGAATCCAGCATATCCTGGGTGGTAAATGTTCTGAGACTTTATTTCTTGGCTGTTGTCGTAAATAATTTTATGAGATGACTCCCCCTGGAATTAAAAGTTCATAACCTTGAAACAAGTTTTAACAGTGTTTTGAAATGCAGAACTAATGTGATTAGTGGTGGATACAACACAGGGTTAATTCTGCCTAAAAAAATTACCCTAAACACCCTACTATTGAGAAAACCGAATAAAACCTCATAGACTCAATCAAAGATTCACCAAACATTACAATATTCCCTAACGGTTATTTCTTGCTGTTAATAGGAATGCTTTTGAGACAAAACATTGTAGATAATTACCTTGTTCTTGATATGCAGCTAAACTCCCATCATCATCATCATCATCGTTAAACATGTTTCATCACATAAAAACTGTAAATTGTTAAGAACTGATGGGAAAGGGCCTGGTGACCTGGAGCCAAATGTGGTCTCCCAGCCCCATAAGATTTGTTAAGGTCCCTAAAACACCTTGCGCATGCACCTTAGTAAATAATTACAGAAGATCTAAACTAAAATGTGTCAATAGTGCACCAAGAAGTCGTAGAGGCCTAATCTCACTTTGCCGGCTATCATGGCGTCCCACTAAGTCCCACTAATGTATTTAAACAGCAGAAAATGTAATTGTGTGATAGGTCACAAAATCACATTAAAATTATTGGCAGCCCTCCACTCCTAGCCACACGCCGTCCTAAAAAAATATCCCCCTTAGGCCATTTGAAATGTCAGGATGAAAGTCACTGTATGACGTACCTAGAACCCGGTGAGATTCTGGACGCTGTTTCTTACACTTGGAAAAGGTACGTGAGCCTGGACTGGCTATTTGTCACAACAAGCAGATGCCCGGTGGCCGGTAGGGCCACATACTTGCCAATAGGGCCACTCCAGATCGGCAGCATCTGTCCCCATCTGGACACGCAAGGCTGCATTTTATGCGAGTATTAAAGAAAATGTAACACGCAGCTGCGTGTTCCCCAGTCCGGCCCTGCGTGCACAATAAACAAACGGGATTACAATGGATATAGAGAAAAGAAAGACTTATCTCTTTATTCTCTTATTCCCCAACCCATTATGCTTTAGAAAACCCATTCCCGTAGATTCCGCATCCTTTCTACCTGCCTTGATGTCTTTCTGCTTCGCAGCGAATTGTGCTCGCGCTAACGAGAAAAAAAAAAGATTAAAACACAAAATTCACCAAAATAACTTAAAACAACCAAACTAAGAAGGCCCCACATCCAAAAAAAAACAAAAAAAACCCACTGCAGTTAATTTGTTCATCTTTTCTGAGCTTTATTAAGTCTTTTGTTCCACTTCCCATTTGTTCCAAGAAAATGTTTTGATATATTATGTATTTACTTTTAGTAATTAATTTAAACAGCATTCATATGAAAATGTTGACAGATAAAACAACAAGCGTGGAACTTTTAATTACACGTTGAGTGACAGCATTATATAAACCAAAATATTGTCTACGTTTATTTCATATTAGTCGTTCTACTTTGGCTCTATTGAGCGGATTAAGGCTTTCCGCGAAGAGCGAGTACGGATTTTTTTTTTTTTTTTTAATGAGAAATTAAAAGATTACAAACAATAACCCGTGAATCATTCAATATACAAACTAGAGATGAATGGTAATTAGTTTAGGAACGATTAGGAGTAGATAATTCTAAAGCAATTAAATTATTTGTTTGGGAAGGTACTTGCGCGGTTGTGGGTGGTATATTTGTTGTTATCAGATCCCATGGAGGATGATTGAAATCCTCCTCCTCCTCCGATGCAGATGAGTATTTTAGTTATTTTTTTTTGCATTTTTCGCTAGAAGAAACAGATGTGCCGAGAGGCCACTAAGTGCATTTCAAAAGTTTTAAAGCGGAACTCACTTTGGCGTCTTTTGAAGTAGCCAACATTATTTTAACAGCATCCCCAAATTTTGGCCAAGCAGCTTGTACATTAAAAGTTATAAACTGCTTTTTCATGGCGATCGACACCAACACTCATACAGTGAGTGGCACCAGGGCTGGACTGGGGATGGTGAGGTAGCCCTGGCACTTTAAGGCCACAGCCACCTGATGACATCAGTGTGCCCAACGGATGGATATGCGCGACAGCACGCTACGTTTGTATGCGGACAAACAGCCACTGGCCATATGCTGCATCACCCAATCTGCCACTTTTGGTCAGTGACCCACTAGGAATTTGCCCCATGTACCAGATGGACAGTCTGGGCCTTTGACTAAGATCGATAGAAGGAATCAAAAGTAGCCTTACTGGTAGGAAGCCGAAAGACACGTTCCTCACTGCAGGAACGATGGGAGAACACCGCTAGGTTTGTATTGAGTCTGATTGTTGGGACACAAGCTGATAGCATTGGTGCACTTCTCTGACCAGCTATCACAGAAAATGACGTGTCTCTCCATTTTTATACCGTGTTCTATGCGAAAATCCAGCATCAAATGAAAAATAACTGAAATTATCCTGAAAAAAATTCTTAGATGCTCTTTGTAATTGAATATTTCTCATTGTTAGTAAATGTTTTCATAAAACGCCAAGTTTGTGTACCTGCTGGATCATCTTATCTCCAGTATGGAAGTAAAAAAATCACTACTGAGGTGTCGTATGATATGAGTGTGTGGTGGTCGCCTCTTAGCTCCATGATAATTGCTGTTCTGGGCAAATTTCAATATTTGTCTTCCCCTCCATAAGTCATATTTAAAAGATGAAAAGCTCATTATGTACACGAGAGGGGATAGAGGACGACCTTGTTTAGTGCCAGTTTACCTCGGAAAGGTTTCTGATAGAAATGGAGAATAAACATTACTTATTTAGTGCCATTTACTATAGATTTACTATAGATTATCTATAGTAAAGTCTACCAACACAAGTAAAATGTACTTAATCCCATGGAAGAAGTGAGCACCTTGAATACCCTGTGTGCCGATATTGTGTCAAATTTTGGGGAATTGAGTTATATGAACTAATTGTGCTTCTTTTTGCCCTACACGATCATGACATCATAAGCATTAAAGTATTAAAATTTGGTTTCTGAGGGATCTTTAAGGATAAGACTGGTGAATAATTAAGTCAAGTTTGCAAGTTTTGAAATACATTATTATTATTATTATTATGGCAGTCATTTTTTTTTACATGTGCTCATTTTTCTTTCTAATACTTAATTATAATAGACAAATATATATGTTACATTTATCCAAGCAATTGTTTTATAGGATCCAATCTTGGATGGACTTTATCCAAATCCTAAAAAGACTGCAAATTAGATTAATTTCATGCAAAATAAATATAGTTTTACAAAACTGCTTATTTAATTAAGCATTATAAAAAAAATACATTAATCAAAATTATTCTACCCTCCAGGTCAGTGTGGGAAAAAAAGCCCTCTGCCTTCTAGGAGAAAAAAATATATATAAAAAAACCCACCGCTGTAGCAAAGTTTAGTGATGTCGTTAAATGCACAGAACCGACTATAAAATAAAACAATTTTCCTTGAAAATGCTCATAATTTTTAGTTTACAGGTCTTACCCAGGAATTTACGGTACAGAAAACCGCAGCCACCTACGGAAAGAAAAAAAGCAACAGAAAAACAGTAAAGTAACAGAAAAGGAAAAGATTCAACTGAGAAGAAATAACACAGGAATCCATTAATAGGAAGTGGATGGAAGAACGTTACTGTTACATAGAATTATTATACTCTGAGCCACGATAAAAAGTAATCACATTAAAAGGCAATGAAACCTAACACTGCATAAACTTCTCTTGCCTGCCTATATTTGCCCCCCGCCTTTCTCCACCGACGGAGCAGAAGGCTTAGGATATAGAGAGCAGCAGCTGTGCCGCGGAAAATGTGATTTCATGTTTACAGGTAGCAAGAAGCCGGTTCCACTCTGTTAATGAATCGCCGGATGCCCTCTATTATAATTATTTGTGATGGAGAGGGGCGGCAATGTGAGATTCCATACTTTTTAAAGACCTAAGTTCATGAGGAACACAGACTTGTATGTAATTTGTATCACTATAGGTTGGAACGGTGGAGGGTTGTGCACAGGCCTAGGAAGTGGTTTGAAGGAGGTCAGGTGGAGATGTCTAAGCCGGCCTGGGACAGGGGTGGGAATGTCTGATCCAGCCAGAGACAATGAAGGAAATCCCGGAACCACCTTGGGCCCAGAAGAAGCGGTATAATATATAACTAGAAGCCTCAGTGCCCTGGACTCCTGGAGGGGCCAAAGAGCCAGGTTTCTCCCTACAGACTGTGGTCCCTGGCCTATTTTTGGGGAGGTGTGTACAAGGGGTCTGTTGGGACTACTTCATTGTGCATGGTACAGAGTGCCACGTTACCCCAATTACCAGAGACTCTAAAGACTGTGGGGTTTGGACACAGATTTGGGGCACCTCCATTTTGGGATGGGTTTTATATGTGGTTTTACTCACCATCAGGTCAGGACTCACAGGACAGAGACCTCTATGGCTAGTATTTGCACCAAGATCTGATATCCAGCCAGTTTCAGCCAGAAGTCAGGGAACCACCGTGTTTACTTCCCCGCAGGCTACAATAGTCACCCCCTACTGGGCTAAGGTTGGCCGAGTGCAAATACCTCACTGTGTGCAAAGAAGGGCCTGATTGACAACTGTGTTTTTTGCTGTGACTATTGTATGTAAATGACCCCCAGAGTTTATTATTTTACCCTCAAGCATCTAGTCTCGGCTGATGTTTCTTGAGGGGAAGGCGGTAGCGTCCGATAGTAAGCGAGAGGCTCAGCGGTTGGAGTAGCGGAGGAAGCCGACTTTAACGGATATTCTCATTCGGGGTAGCGAGATCAGTTGCAATGGGCACTCCAGTGCATGCTTCAATTTCTAGTTGATATCCTCCCCAACAAAAAAAGAGATCGCTGACACCATTTATTGAATCTGTTGGTTACAGTGGACAACTATTCTCTATAATCAACTTTCTACGTCCTTCAACCAGTCAACTCCATCACTGTTTTGTATTTAATATTTGTCTTGATCATTGAGCTCATGGTTAGCATAACGTCTACATCTCTCACAGGGAAAGAGACAAGGGTGCTTATTAAATGCAAATTAGAATACTGTCATCTTAAAATGTTACTAATTCGTTGGTAATTAATGTATATTTTCATTCCTCCATTAATAGTTTTACGTCATTGACTAAATGTTATTAATGCAGAACTCTGATTGGTGGAGGAATATAAGATTCCACCACCAGGACACAGAGCTTGGCTCTCGCTAACATATCGCTGCTTTTTTTCATCCTCTAAGCTGTTATACTGTATGTGTGTATATTATATGCTTTTTCAACCAAAAAAGCTGTTTCCAAGTACATTTTTACAGCTGGAGTTAATTTTCCCAGATCATACTTTTCAATTTTAAGCTGTCAAAAATCAGGAGGCTTTTTATTAGCATAAACAAAACCAAAAACTGGAGTTATCATCAATGGGATTTAAGAGAATTGACAGGGTTTTGGCACCTACTGTTGGGATATGCAACATATTATACGTATCTGGACAGCTATGTTTAGAAAGCCGATGAGGGCAAGCTGGCAAGTTCCGTACTCAACTTTGGCCAGTTCCACCAGCCCACTCACCCACCATCGCCCTTATTGGTGAGCGCTAGGGTATGATGTCATATCCTGCCACTCCTCCAAACTAAAGTATGGAGGCCATGTTGACATATCACAGTCCTCCTTAGTGTTTAAGGGCGGTTGAGCAGTTCAGTGATCTCACTTTTAATTGGCTCCTTCAAGAGTGGTGGTACGGCCAGCCTGATCACCCAAAAGGGCAATTGGCTTCTTGTTATGCCGTAGAGGGGCTGCTTCCCTGCCGGATCTGCAGCCCTAGACCAGAATACACAACCGCGTAGAAATCCTATAGAAGGAGTACGTAATGAACAGAGGCTTCTGCGGCATTATTTTTGATAGTCGTTTTTGGGCCATATTGGGCCATATTTCCTATTTTAGGTATAGCAAAACCAGCCTAACATCACTGATGCCAGCAGCCATTTTTAAGCGGTGCTTCATGGAGCACTTATCTTAAGTGAAAAATAAATGATTTAATGTTTTTCTGATAACATTGTTGTAAAGTGTTGAATAAACAGATAGGGAGCTGCTTTTACTTAAATCCCCGTTCAAAGAGTATCTCCCAATGAATGATAACACAATGGAGATTAAGTGATTTATTTTTCATTTGAGATAATGTTTTACTGAGGAGTTCTGAAAAGGAAAGAAAAACCGCACAACTTCAGCCTCGTGCTGGAGATTTTTCTAATAAATATGTTAAAATTGTAGCCACGTACAAGAAAAAAAGGAAGATTTAAAAGAAAACGTAATTTGATTTAAAAATGTAATTAAAGGGGGAACGGCCACCTTCCCAACTTTTAACAAAGCTAAAATAATTTATTAAAACTAACCCAAAGAAGCTTATGTTACTGGCAAAAGGTGGCAAAATGAGCATATCCGTTAATTTACTAACCCAATTTAATCTCTCTTCTCAGAGAGAGGAGAGATCATTTAATAGAGAGGAATAATCAGTCAGGACTTTAAGTTGGCTGCTTCCATGGGATACACATAAAGTTGGTTACTAATATATGTATATATATATATATAATGCCATTTTACATTTTTGAAAAAATATTTAATTATTACTACTTTATGTAATGACCTGTAAATAATAGGCATACCAGGCAACTCTCTGGGTTTGACCCGGAGTCTTTGGGTTAAGCTCTGCTTCCATGGTGGTCTGGGTCAGTTTCTTCTAGTAGGGGATAGGCGTGGGGTCATGGACATCCCACCCATGTCCATCCTACTCCCCACCTTCTTTCCCTAATCTCCATCCATAGCCCTCTAATGGAAAACTCCATCACCATGTAAAGCCACTGCCCCAGAACAGGCAGAGCTCCTGGTAGATCCCACGTATGAAAGTAGGACTTGTGAAAGATAACAATAGGTAGGACAATCCTGTATGGCTCATGAAAACCCCTTTTTTCCGCCGCTTCTCCTATAATTCTGTTCCTAAATGGAACCTGCTTGCCAAGTTGGCATAATTCTTCCGGAGATCAGCATTAGCTGAAGATGGAGCAACTTGTTTAGGAAGCCAGCTTTTAAGACCTGAATAATTAGGATTGAACCGTATGCAGTCACAGAGCCCTATCGCCGGATCACAGCGGATTTTATTTTTTTATCAGTAGAAGTAGCATCTTCTTCAGGCACAAATCTGATGGAATAGACGGTTACCATAATAGGTCTAATTCTTATCTCTGCTCTACGTCTCTCTCTGAAAACACCATGATCTCCCTTTCAGATTCGGCGCAGGAGAATCAAGCCAGAGATTATCAGAACTAAGAGAGGGGGCATCTCCTTATCTAATAGAGCAGCTTTAATCTGATTCACGACACGCTGCCTTGTAAGTCAAAGGAAAACAGCTTGGAGCCTCTGTTATCCACTAATCATGGCTGAGGGCTACTGGGAGTTTTTCTATGGGCTCTTTTATATATATGTGTCCGGCTTTTTTGGGCGGTGGGGGGAGAACAGGGGCAAAAGGCTATATGTCTTAAAAGTACAAGAGATAATTGTTTATTATTTATTTTTAATATCATAAAAGGAACCTTTAGTGCCATCTGCTTTATCTCTGCTGTCAGCATCCAGACATCACAGAAGCCACTGGGGATGGACACGTTTATGGAGACTTTTGGAGCCAGCTGGAATTTAGTAAAATAGAGTCTAAACAATACAGAAAAAAATAGACATTAAATTTATCAACAGTATACAAAATATTAAAATTAATAGTGGTTAAACATGTAAAAGAAAATATAAGACATAAGTGACAATTACATGCGCAATATAAACAAATGTATGTTTTCAGCCTCGTATAAAAGAAATGTGTTTCGGGGATTTGTGGGTGTTTATGACATGACTTTGTGATGCGGCTATGTGTCATACATTCGGGTTTAGTTGTGATATGACATCATTTCAGTCTGGAAATAACCTGGGATAATAACAAATTATAGTAAGCATATATGGCATTAAGTGAGGCATGAATAACAAATCTGCTTCAACCAGTTCTTTAAAAAATAATATGTTTTATAGGAGTTAATTTGTGATGCTAATCTCTGTTTTTTTTAGTTTTCTGAATTTTACATGGTAAGAGTCTGTAACTTTATTTTAATTAAAATGACTGAATCTGGTTGGTACGTGATTCGTGGAGAGTGGCTGCACGGAGAGAACAGGTCATATCATGTTAAAGAACTAGGAAGACGGCACTTTTTAAACAATTTAATGCAAAGTGTTTCTTCTCTTACTCTTGCCTTGTCAGTATCCATCTGCTATACAAGGAAAGATATCCTTAAGACAATTGACAAAATCATACTTCTGAACATTCTAAACGGAATCTTTTGGTCTGTGTTTATTTCCACAGGTTCTACGGGCACCAGCTGGCCATCAACAAAGAGTCTACCTTAATTCTACCTTGTAATTTTGTATTTCTTCGCTGACGGCCATTCCATCAGCGGCAGCTCACCCCAATCTTGATGGTATCTACAACTACTGAATTTTATCTGCTGCACTGCAGTAGTCGTTCTAGGGAAGCCACCGGTTTCATATGAGTTCATGTTGTCATATTTGAGGTGGAGGGCTTGGTCTTTCTGAAAAGGGGAGAGTGACACTTCTTTGTGATAAGCATTGCACCACACATCAGTTTCATCATTGTCCACCACAAGTGGTCAAAACACTGTCTTTCATATCAGGGATCATGCTCACCACACAAGTAAAAAATGTGAGGACTGGTTATCTCAAGGAGACATGCCAACCAAAAAATAGAATTGACAACACTTTGATGATATAATAAAGTCCTTTACATATTAATGGGTAACCCAATGGATCAGAGCGGTTTAACGGTGGGTTTAGAAAGGAGAGGTAAAAGAACCTTTCAATTAAAAGGAAAACTGAAAGTCTTTAGTCTCCCTATGACTTGCAGTGTTTTTCTATGTGAAACTCTCTGCAAGATGCCTAATCTCATCCTCTTTTCCTGTGATGGCGCAGGAGCCCGTCAAGCAGGCTAGCATGGCCATGGCATGGATGGGTCACACCAGGGTTCAACCTTGATCAGCACTTCATCAGGTGATTGCGTTGGGACTAGGAGATCCCGGATCCCTGTGCCAGTGAAGACATGTTCAGTTTTAGAAGTCAAGAAGCAGCTACCAGAGACATAAAGAGTCTTCCTTCCTAAAATGTTGAACACGAGGGTCAGTTGATGTCCAATAAGCAGATATCACTACTCACATTTCTGCTAAAGCAATAAAGTCTCATTAAACTCTATAATTCAGCTGATATCGAAATTTGTCTAATCTACAACTTTTAAAGCAAATCTTAATGTTGCTTTATCTGCAAAAATGTATCTCTTTTTGGAAACGTTTTAATATTTTGCATTACATGTGATACAGAAAAAAAGTAGTTAACAATTTACTACAACTTTTTATGGTTTGCATACATTCTTATAAAGTGCACAGTTATTATACTTAAATGTTTAGAATTTAGTTTCTTTTAATATTTGAAGAATTAATTCAAAAATAGCTGTTGTCTTCGCAACTTTCTGGTATCCAAATTATCAGCGTAGTTCCTCGTCTAGGTAAAAAAAAAAAAACTGAGGGAGTTGCAAGTAATCAGAAGCGAGAGACACCCAATACACCTGACGCGAAGCCAACATTTCTCCTGCCGGTCTGTCGCACCAGAAGATAGGTTTGAAGGTTGGCAGATGTGGAGTCTTTGGTGCTGAAGTTCACCTGCTCTGAAGGATTAAGGCCTTATCCTAACCTCAGACAAAGTGAGAATTTAAATCCATGACACAGACAGTGCACTATGTTACTCTATCCCCCCGAAAGGGCAGAGACAAGCTTCTCCTGAGACATCTGGAACCACCGGCCTCATAGGGCCATCCAAAGGGCTTTAACAGTTTGAGTGCCTGAGTGCTAAAACTCCGTACAAGACCACAACCGAATGGTCTTAATAGCGTAAATATGACGAAGTAATAAATACATCACATTTAGGTGAGCAGTGCTGTGAAATACGATGATGCTACATATAATAATAATAATAATAATAATAATAATAATAATAATAATAATAAAATGTAATGTAAAAATCACATTCCTGCGACCATAACAGAAATATTAATTTTTTTTATGTCTGTCCTGCGTTGTCGTAATTACATTAGAATTGTCAATTGTAGAATCCAAACACGTCTAGCTGTTACTAATAGAGAACTAAAAGAGAACTCATCCTTTTTTTGTCCCATGGAATTATTTTCTTGTTATTTTGGTGCATCTGATTACAGGGGATGATGAAAAAGTGAAAAAAAAAATGGGGAATATCCAGAAAAACCCTATGGTTTTTGTGGGAAATTCCACAGGAACAAAGACGCAGCTGAAAACAGGTGGAATCTGCCGGCTTCTGTCTGCTGCTGTCACAACGTACTCAACATTTCCTGAAACATTGTGCGGTCACGTGAAGTCATGACATACATGACCAAGGGATACAAAGTGCTACTTTCCCCATGTAATAGTGAATTTCCACCACTTTTTATTACTAGTAATAAATAAGTAGCCATTTGTATGAGTTCTTGCTCTGTTAGCTGAGTCTAATTTATTAAACAAACACCCTGAGTCCTTATCTGACTGGCTGTAAGAACCAACAGAATGGCCGGGTCTTAATCACCCAGCCTGACACTCAATGTAATGAAAGTATATGGAGGGAAGGACTTCATCAGCATTGCCATAAAGAATCAGCTCAGTGTGGTGTTTGAGCAGGGAAAGTTACCCAAAATATCACATGACCGACAACAATGGCGGACAAGGGATTTTTATTGGACCAAAATAAGATAAAACCAGTTTTTTTTTTTACCTACATAATTGTTTACAGCACTGTGGTTTATGATGCCTCTGCTTTCTAGTGCACTGGAGCACTCTGTTCTTCAATACTTAAGATTATTATTTTTTTTATATATTTTTATTTATTTCAAAGGATTTGTTTAAAACAATAAAACAAAAAACTTTATTTTTTATACTTACCAAGGTTCCTTTAAACTAAACATTTTCTACTGTCTTTTGCAGGATTTTTTTCTGCTACATAGCTTTGAAATAGCTTATATTTATCTCTCTCTCTATATATATAAAAGACAACAGACACAAAGAAAATTAATTTATTCTGCGTCAGTAACATTCTTGTGCATCCATAAAACTATTTCGACCTGCATTTTGTGAAGCTCTCCTGCGCTCTTAAATGTTCACTGTGCGAGGAAATTAAAAATTAATCTTTATTTCCATCTTGGGGTGAAGAAAATCGTTAATTTTCTTCGCCGAAATTATACGGGTAATGACTGGTAATAAATTCTAGGTTTCACACGCAGCTAATCACAGCCGCTTGCACGAAGACACCTTTCATTTTTCCGTGTGTCATTTTGCTCCTGTAGCAATGTAATTTATACGGCAATCTTTCTGCGTTATGATAATGTAAAATCAGTCTTACTGGAATTTAAGTCGTGGGGGGGTGGGGGGCCGAGGGAGGAAAGGGAGATTGTTTTCTTAACCCCTTTTCTGCTCAACCTCATAGTCATTGTAGGGTAAATCAGAGGATTTCTGGTATTTCCAAACCCCTTTGTTATAAGTAGAAGGTGGATTCGTCATTTCTGTCTCTGGGTAGTCTCCTAAAGCCTCTGCCCACCAGCAAAGGTTACATCGAGCAATTTGGCTGAGCATCAAATGATGGAACCATATTCTTCTAAGACTGAATTTGATGGCAGATACAAAACATATGGCCCTTAATCAGTTGTTGGTCTCGTCTTGGATCCAGGAACCATTTGCCTATTCCATGCATGTTCCAGGGCTTGACTCGTGAAGATGGAATGGCCCTGGCACTTTAAGGCCAATGGCCACCTGATGACGATTGGGACACAAATTCACCCAATCTGTTACTCACGCAGCATATAGGGCTGTTGGCCAGTGGCCCACTTAGCCTTTGCCCAGTGTGAGAGATGGCCAATCCGGGCCTATCATTTACTGTATTAAAATGGTTTAGTATCTTAATTTAAATGGATTGAAGTTATAAATTATTATATTCATGGCCATCAGGGCTGAGGATTTAGGAGCCAGACTATAAACACATCCGTCATATGGTTAGCGCCTATAACCACAGCCTACAAGTGTCTCTCTTTAGAAGGTTCACTCTGTCTTTAGGACTGAAATTCCTCCGTCCCTCTTTCCTCCCCTGATGCCCCTCTTTTCTGGGAGCTCGGAATGTTTGCTGGGTATGAGGGTATCTCAGGGTTCTACAGTCCTAAAGGTCTAAACCGAAGTGTTTACCAGTTAAACAGCGTAAATAAAATAACATATTTCTTTTAACTAAACATAAATAGCTACCAATCACATAAAACGTCTTAGAGATTCTCCTTGGATCTTTTTGTAACCAATTTATGTCATCACTTATTAATTTAGAAACTATGACATTTAAGCGAGTTCTCTAGGTTGCAACACTAAGTTTCACTTTGTCAGCATATTCCTATATTATTTATGTTTTAATACTAAATATATGTATTTAACGATTAAATTTCAATAATCTGTATTTTAACAACAAGGTTGTCAAGAAACTAAGACTGTGCCTTTCGTGGCAGATGGGTGGAAAATATTTTGTAGCATTCCAAAGAATTAAGCAAAGTTCTATTTAGAATATAGGGCCACGTTAAAAGCTAGGTGGTACCCATTTATCGGAAATAAAAGGGTTAATTTCCAATATGCCAGCCCCTTGTGCGGCGGAAAACAAGAAAGGAGGTAGGGGAACTGATGGTGAAAAAAAAAGAAACCGCAGCGGATGTGGGTACAGCATACGGAACCTTCATTATTGGTTCTGAATAGAGGAAGGACAGTAAGCAAATAACTGCTTAATAGTTTTATTTTCTAAAATTAAACCATCGTGGCTAAGCAGCTGTGTGATGATAGACAAAGTCCCAGGATCCTTAGCACTCTATGGCAGCTTCATGATCAAGGAACATGACCGATATACCTAGGAAAACACCAGTCCTAATGGTGGAACATCTCAACTTTTGCATGGTAGGACAGCCCAGGTAGACTTCACACAGTGACATCTCCTGAATTTAAGTAGGCTATCAAAATAGGGTTCTACAAAAAAATAATCTATTGTTGGTACATAAAAAATAATATTTTCTTTCTGGTTATCTGCCTAGGTATAATATTCACAAAGAGAACAATTTAGGTTTCTACTTATACTATCTGTTGAAGGATCTGTCCCCTGGGTGCTTTCAAGTTCAAAGCCTCTGCACATTTTGAACTTTAATGGACACCTCCAAGTTTTCTCCAGCTAGGCTGAGTTCAGTCCGTATGGATTTTAACGCCCATGTTGACAACACTTTCAACTTAAGTTCCCCGTGTCTATGGTTGTAAAGGATCCTGATGACTTTAGCTTATGCTACCCCATTAAATACTTTAAAGGACACATTCTCCAGGTTGGATGTGGTTCCTACTGAACTTGTATTGTCATCAAGAAGACAGGTATTGTGCTTTAAGTTGCCCGTTTTCATTAAAGCTGGGTGAGCTAGCATGGGCTTTAGGTAAAGGTCTGGCTTGGCTCAACTTGTGACATTTTGAGGACAGCCAACGCATCCAAGTCAATTAATTCTCCTTTTTCTCATCAGTGTTTCTGTCCATCTTTCGGGGCATCCCTATGTAGGTCTTCCCATATACCATGGAATAGTCTGACTTGATTCTCGGGGTCTTCCTTGGCTTCTGATTGGCTCGTTTTGTACAAATAGCCATCTCGTCCACCAATAAGTTTGATACGGTCACTTAGAAGACGAGCTGAATGGTGTATTATTCTCTAGAAACTGTTTTTTTAACCTGTACAATTTGCGTTAAATGTGCCAAGACCCTGATTTTTATTCCTTTGCACAAATAAATGGCACAATAAAAGCCTAAAATAGTAAGTAATTATCAGAGTGTATCTTATTAATGTTTCTACTTCACATCCAACCCTCAGTCACGCATCCAACAGTAAAATCTGCCTAAGGTATGAATTTCCGATCAAAAGGTCTGTAATTAGCCGCGGGTGGCAGGCATCCTCCCTCTGAGTTGTGGCTCTCTTTTCCTACCTCCACAAGCTGGCCCTTTACACACAAATACCATCATAAAAAAGATGTAATTATTCCCATTTCTGAAACTTGTTGGTAATGAGAACGTCTTTCCCGCGGCATTTTCTTTTCGTGCTTCCATTTCAATTGTGCAGGAGAATGGAATCAGCGATAAGAAACTGCCGTTTAAATATAGCAAGCGCGCACGACAGACGGACCTGATCCTCCGCTATATGCTGTTCCCAAGAGCTTACACTCTAGCAGCATAACTATATCAGGGGGGATTCTAGATTATCTCAATTCTAATTTAAATCATAGATTTTGTAAAAGTCATCACTGGCATACAACATTTTTTCATCTGAACACAATAATTTTGATATATTTGGCTAAAATCGTGTAAGTACCTGAGCGCAGGGAAGAGCTTGATCTTCTGGCCTTAAGGTCAAGGCAGGCTGAAACATCTGAGTGCCTATGGAGGTCAAACCTGGGTATGCCCTACTGTCTGTGATCTGGTGGGGTATACGGTCCGTTACCCGGTGGTTCCAATCTTTGAAGGGGGCCAAGAAGACCCTGTTGTCCCACAGGCCCTTTTGGCTACAGAGGATCGGATGGGATTCCATATACCTTCATGTAGTGCAGACCCAGAACATGAATATTTTGGATCAACTGTGGCCCCTCTTGGGCACTTTTTTTTCACCCCCACTTTCTTCACCTTAAATGAAAGCCCAAGGTGGGCTTCAATAAAAAAAAATGAGAGATATGGAATCAGTTTCCATCTTTCCTTCTGTTCTGATAATTGAGGCTCTATATTACGTTACGATGTAAATGGACCATTGGCTTTTTGTTATGCCTCTCAATATACCTCTTTGTAATGGCTGTTCAGCGAGGAGAGACTGTAAGTATTTCGAGTGGCGGAATAAGAGGGCTTGAGCCGTCTGGGGGGAGTCATAAAGACTTTTTCAAACTTTGAGTGACATCGCCACAGAGTAAAAAACTCCAAATGGGTCACAGAGAAGGTTTGCTACCCGGGGAAGGAATGACAAGGCGTCAGAGACATGCAGACTAAAACGCGGGATACAATTTCAGTCAAACTCCCGGCTACTGAACATAGCAGACAAGCTGACATTAACCCCTCCAGCATGCGCGGGGTCGGGTAATGGCTCTCCGGAGAAAGACGTCTTTCTAGGATGGAAAAAACAAAAGTGGCAGCTCCGCAACTTCAAATGTTCATCATTCTTTATTAATCCATTAAGTGGAAGAGAGTAAAATAATGTCATTCTCACGTTTTATGCCGCGATGATAATTAGGAATGACTACTCCTTATAGGTTAAAAGACCGAGGGTGTTTAACCCTGTATGTTAATGAAGTGCTCGGTATGTAAAATACTAAATCCTGTAATTTATAAATTTTTTGTGGATTAAACAAAACAAAAAAATAACCCATAAAAGCTAAATGTCCCTTATTTATGGCTCGGCATTTTTAAGTGTGATTTAATAAAACTCTAGAATATGCCTTTCTTGTGTTTAGGAAGTAATTCCCAGCATTCACCAAACCTGATGAGCTGCTACATTTTACTTTTTTAAAGGTCTTTATAATACTTTGTAGAATGGGTGCCGTGGGATTTGGTAAAAAGTGCTAAGCGATTTTGGGGATATCGTTTTACTTCGTCGCAACTCATCTAGCCTGCCAGCCTTACAGAGGCTCCTACCAGCCCCGGGACTCTTGTTATTTAACACGTCTTACTTCGGACATTTCTTATGGTTGGTCTGACCCACCTAATGTGAAGATCTTATATTGTGCGCTCATTCGACTTTTTTCATTCTTGAAATACACAAAGGTTATAGCACCGCGTATTTTCACTCATACAGAGAGTTTATGCATTAAATGTTCAGAGGAGGCTTGTGGTCCGTTATGCATTGTTTTATGGTATCGCTGAGAGGAGACCGCGGCACTCGACAGCTACTCCTTCAAATGAACTCCAGAATTCCGGGATGAAAAAATACTGGTATCTTGTCTATTTATCGTTCATAATAAAACAGAACACGTTCCGCACAGAGCGCGCACTCATGAGCTTGAACGTGAACAGGGGCGTAACTAGAAACCTCAGGGCCCCGGTGCGAGAATCTGTTAAGGGCCCCCCCCACCCCAACCCATCTATCCCTTTCTCATAATCTACCCTCTCCCTCCCTACACCCCTTCTCACAATCTACCCTCTCCCTCCTTCCCCCCCTTCTCACAATCTACTCTCTCCCTCCCTACCCACCCCTTCTCACGATCTACCCACTCCCTCCCTACCCCCCCTTTGTAGGCCACTTACCGTCAACTCCTGTGTTGGGAGCGTGAGGCGTTTGTCTCGGGTGCCGGCGCTTCACTGCTGAGCGCCGGCATATGACGTCATATGTCGGCCCTCAGCGTGAAGCGCCGGCACCCGAGACAAACGCCTCACGCTCCCAACACTGCACTCTGGGCAGCGCTGAGGCAGGCGGCGGCGGTGACGGCGGCGGCAGCAGCAGCGGCGGTGACGGCGGCGGCAGCAGCAGCGGCGTTGATGGCGGCGGCAGCAGCAGCGGCGGGGAGCAGAGGCATCCTGGATTTCTGTCAGTCAGGGGGGCCCAAGAGTTGCCGAGCGGTCGTTTTCAGCAACCGCTCGGCACCCCTTGGGCCCCCCTGACTGGCAGAACTCCAGGGCCTGGTCGCAGTCGCGACCCCTGCGACCCCGGTAGTTCCGCCACTGAACGTGAAGTCCCGGCTTATACTCGGATTGAATTTATGGTATTACTGTTGGTTCCCTCTTACTTTGTAGGCCAGGTGAGGTCTGAGACCTCCATCTGTGTCACAGGTAAAGACGCTGATGTCTTCCAGCTACTCCCGGAAATGCATACTTACCTAGATTTCAATTCCTCACTCCGGGGCACTATGGCTTATCACACCACCCGCCTTTCTGCCCACAAAACGCCAGGAAAAGTCATGACACGGTGTGGGGGAAAAGCTCCTTCTCCTCCGTTCTTTCACTGGGCCTGCTAAGCTGTTTACGGATCCAATACGACATAAATATGGGACAGTGCTGGTGAATTCAGGACTGTTGGCAGCCATGGACTCGCAACTAAAAGCAACCGGGTCATCGAGTTGGCAAAACCCAACTAAAAATCACTCCTCTAAAATTTATGATGTGTTAGTGGAACTGCATCGGTATTAGCGTCATCCTCTCGCACAATGCGTTTCTGTGTAGCAGCTCCATCGCTCTTTACATTTGCGTTTTATTGACAGGAGGGGGGGGGGGGGGGGTTTATAGAAATCTGACTGCTTGCGGTTTGCAAGTCACCCAAAGGCATTTCATTGCTGGATTGCAACCCACTGCCTGTCATGTCTCATTGCTCATATATTTCATGGGCTCGCAAACTCTGCCTGCAGCGTCCTTAGCGTGTGGTCTCGCTCCTCCGACACGTCTTGCGTGGCTCCGTATGTTGAGAACCCGGTATTATGTTTAGTGAAAAGTAAACTCCCTCTTTAGAGCGTTTCACGAGCCGGAGCCTAATGTATTCCGCAAGGAGTGAGGTTATTGCTGCCGAGCCTTTTCACGCAGGCACTGAACATATGTTAGAAGTGGACGCTTGGCATCGGTTGGTGCCAAAGTAACCCACTTTTTAAAAACTTTCCTAACAAACCAGGCTGTTGCCTTTTCCCTGCGGTTTGGGGATGCCGGTGTTAAAGCCACGAATATAAAGCGGGAGAGCTTTGCGAGAAGCATCCATTACCCCCTTTGACAGAGAAAGAGGTGAATACATGGATTTTAACACAAAAATTGGATAATCTATCTAGATCTTTTAAGGCATTGCGTTAACTACTTGTTTGCCAGGTGCTCAGAGGGTTAAACATACTTTTAGAACTTTAAGTCACCGAGCCTCTGTTCTTCTTGCCTCTTTTTCACGTGGGGGGTAGCCTTGTACCCAGTAAAATTATTAAGACATACCTACATTTCCCAGAGAATCATTTTATGGAACGTTACCTTGTCCATGAGACAAAGTATAATAATAATATAGTTAAATAATATTTTTTTTGCCTACACTGCTGAAGCGGACACATTTGTAACTAAATGTAGCATTAGAAACATAGTTAGAAGCATTGATCGTACGGCCCAAATTCTTCCCAGAAGTAATTCTCTAGCCCCGAAAAATGTTGCTTCATACTATTTGCTGGGAACAGTGAATCATCATGTGACACAAAAAACAGGCACCCATAGGTTGTTTCCATAGAAACTGATAAATGCTGTTTTTGTGTGATTATATTTTCGGAGGAAAGAATAAAATGACAGATCTAGAAGGTATATTTGCTTAACAGACTGGAGATTGCATTTCATGGGCCTTTGTGGATTGGAGTCGAGTAGGAGTACACTGTCCTACTCAACCCTCAGGCACTTTGAGATACCCTAAACCTAGTGTCATTGCCAGGATAAAATAAAGTGCTATGTAACAAAAACCAAATAAAAACTTCCCAGCGTAGCATCAAATTATCGACGATTGGTAAGAGTCAGACCTGTAGGCCTCGGGGTGAAGAAGCAGATGCCATAGACTAAAACTTAAATGGTTTGTGAAGCGTGTGGGTTACTTGCTACGTTGTGAAAATCTTACTGTTTGTCTTGGACCGGCGGGTTGGAGAAAGTAAGATGATCAGGGTCTAGCTATTTCCCCATGAAATATTGACATTTTAACAGGAGAGTCTCATAGAAAAAAAGCATGCGCTCTACTGTTTCAGTTCCAGGCAGGAATGGTGGTCTAAGGGTCACCCAGTGGGACTAAAGTCCGAATGAGTATTCCCCCCCCCCCATACAACATATCACTAGCAGAGTGGCCAAGGGACACAAGTGAAAGCTCAGGGGCTACTATGAGATGATGTACCGAACAGTTGTTTCTATAGATTGGCCTGGTTTCATGGCACACAACATGGTCATAGGAGACGTCCATGTTGTCGCGGACGCATGGGGTCACATAATTGGCGTCCATGGCTATACATGGTACCTGTACCCTGCTGGTAGTGGACGAACCCATGGAACTATTCCGGTTAGGTAAGTGAGCAGAAGGAGGTTGACCCTGACATAGGGTCTTATAACTCTTGATGGTCAAAACTGGCTCAATTGATATATTGGCTTAATATTGTATGTTGGCTCTTTAACAAGAAATTAAAGTTTTTGTTTCATTTAAAACTGCCTTAGAGGCCTATTAGTTGCCGATAGTGAAAATTAAGCAGCTCTGTGTTGGCTGTTCCTGGACTTGTTCCTGTGATTTGAGGTTCTTACAGCAGTAAGAATGGGCAGACAAGACGGACTCAATGGATCTTATCTGCCTTCATATTCTAAATTCCTAAATTTTAATCCAGTCCTGCCTGCGGAATTCATGGTTCAGTGCTGGGGTTCCGTGAATAGCCCTCTAAATGACATTATTGTACAGAAATACGAAAATATAGAAATATATATATAAATATAAGAAAAGTAGCTGTTCCAACCAACCAAGGAAGTGTACACTTTGAGTGACCTCAGCCCTCGAAAACAATTTAAATATATATTAAACTACTCCTTAGATTTTTTTTTTATTATTTACAATTATGCGTGGAAACTGAGTGGGTATATAGATCAGAACTTTGTCATTATAATGTATTATCTTTTTTCTTTTAGATTATGTACTTTGTTTAGTTTATATACCATAGATGTGCGTAATCATTGAGCCTCATTAGGCAAAATGTTGACAGCGTACACAGCATTGTTTTTGAACGTTTTTACATTTTATTAAAACAAATACCATGATGACGTTTAAAGAGAAAAGTACTTAAGACTACATAATGTTTGGTGTTAACCGTGGCTGTTGCTGACCTTTGGATAACCTTGTTGCTTTAAGACTGTCTGAAAATAACCACTTTTCTAAAAAAAATTCAAATATTGGCCGACATCACCTGATATAAATATATATACTGTGTATATATATATATATAAGACTATGTGTGCGTGTTGGAGTTTATTGCATAATGGTGTTATAATGTGATTATCATAACATCATATTGTGATTATAATGTGATTATTATAATTATTATGATAAAGTTATAATGTGATTATTATAATATTAATATTATAATATTATCATTATTATATGTGCTTATTTATCATGTGATTATTTAAATGTTCAGTTTTTGGTACTTATATCAAATATACTTTTTTTTAACCTCACTATATATATATATATATATATATATGTTGATTTTACTAGTGAATAGCTTGCATTTCAAAAACATTTTTTTAACATATTTTTTAATCTCTATTTTCTAGCTACTTTAAAAATGTTTTGGGGAAAAAAAGTGGAAAACCATGCCATTGAATTTAATTATATTTTCCAATTGTATTTCTTTAAGGGTTAGTCTGTACTTTCGATCGGCCTGAACCGCTGTAATTCTTCCCGTCTGTTGCGATGTTCTCGGATCTGTGATGTCTTGTCCCCCTGCCTTAAAGAAAACACCCTTTGCACTTTGCTAGGCGCCGGTGATCATTCGGCCGATTATCTTCTTCTCTATGGCCTGAACTTTTAGCAGTTTGTGGAAACCATTAAAAAAAGAAGAGAACTCTATGACTTTATCCAAACACTTGTATAAGCATAGATCCGATCTCTATGTAACATTGATCTCTAAGTAAAACACACTGTTTAATCCGTTATGCTGCCTTTTCAGATAACGCGTAGGACGACCAATCAGAGCGGCGATTCTTATCAAAGCGCCAAGATTGATTTCTTCATATCTTGATCATACTCCATGGCACGCACAGCTAGAAGAGCAAAGAAGTACACACAGGGCTGGCAAAATATCACTAATGTCCACCAGCCGGGGGGGAAGACCGACCACTCACAGCCATTATAGTCGTACGTTTTATTTATCTGCAGATTTTTACGTCTTAACAGCCATTGGCTAGTAGACCAGTAGCAATTTCTAGCCCTGAGCCGATTTCATGCTTTAGTAAATCCATGAAACTAAATAAAGCACTGGAAACAAATTTGCAATTATGATACTTATTTAATCTTATGGTATTTTGTTTTTCAGTGAATTTCAGTTTTTTTTTTACATTTATATTTTCCAACACTGGAATCAACACCAGTATACTTTATCCAAATTTTCTTTAATTTCCCATGATGCATCAGAGAAGATTCCATTGGAATCCTACAAATGTCAGCCCAAGCAGGAAGAACCCAATGCGTTTTACAAAAGTTCAGACTGTACCTCTTTAATTACACCCCCCCCCCAACATTTCAGGTGTCCAAATCGGGACACCTGTGTTCAGGTGGGGCCAACCCAGAAGGAGACAGGGCTGGAGGCGCGTCCACAAGCCCACTTTTGCTAAATAGTCAGGTGACCTCATGGGAGGTATAAAGGAGGTCTGCCGTGTAAAAGTAGGACAGTGGGGCACTTACCTGGCATATCAGGCATATCAGGTCTGGCCATAATATTCTTGACAATTAAACCATAGAGAAATCATAGATGAACTGCTACCTCTAGGGACAGTAAGACATCCAGCTTTCCATGTTGTAGAAAGTAGAAGCAGGACCGGACTGGCCATTTGGCTTATTAGGCAAATGCCCGGTGGGCCACTGGCCAGCAACACCTTACACACACCCGATCTGGAGTGGCGGATCGGCTGCTGGATTAGCCCGGCCACGCGCTACGTTTTTATGCTCATATCCAGCTATCGGCTGCACTTACGTCATCAGGTGGCCACTGGCCTTAAAGTACCAGCGTTGCCCCATCATCGCTAGTCCGGCCCTGAGCAGAAACAAAAAAATGGGTCTTATCTGCTAAACATTAACAGCAAGGTCTGACATAAAAGCTAAGAATACTTGAAATGACATGTTTACTAAATGGTCGGGATTTCTTTTTAGTTAATTTTGTTTTATCTTTTTCTAGTGGTATTTGTACTCGAAGTTTAGATGAATAGACCTTCACTGGATGCAGCAATGTCCCATTTGTTTCTGTCTGACACTGAACAGAATGTGCAGAATTTATCTTTCTCTCTTTCTCTGTTTTACATAAAGATCCATTCATCCCGTCGGAGTTTAACAGTTCACACAATCAAAAGTTTACCGACGCTGTACTTGAAAAAAGTCATCGAGAAACAAACAGCCATTATAATTATAAACTCAACCCCGTGTGCGGAGGGCACATTACAAGTGTATAGCCGTACCCCTGATATACATACTTACAAATATAGGGTGTTAGTGTCTTTTTATGCCTGTGCTTCTGTTACATGAAATGCTTTTCAGCAATATACATTTTCCTATAAAAACCCCAATCATCAATGTTTTTGTGCTACCAGTTTTGAACCCAAATGAAATATTCTTACTAAAAACGCCAAATTCCTGTTTTGCGGTTATTCCCAGTAACACGTCTATACATATGTTAATTATTTTAGTGTTTAGAATTTCGTGCATGCACCTGACACTCCTTCCTAAATGGCTGCTAAGTTTGAGTATTGTTACTTCTTCTTAGTTTATTTTTTTTTTTAAATTAGTACAGAAATTTGAGAACAAGAGTTAACCAAGTGCCCCCAAAAGCCAAAACCATAAAATATTATGATTTAAATTGCAGGAAGCGTCAATGGTAGTAATATAAAAAAAAACTCCACCAAAACTATGTCCACACCAATTTCTTGGTCCACCGAGACCCTTATGGGGTGGCATCGGTATTAGCCTAGCACTGAAAAGCGCAGTTGCTTCCAATGACCAATAGAGGGCAGTAGAGAACTGTTTGTGTTTATTGTCAGGAGGTATTAGGGATTGTAAAATCAAAACACTTTAAGCTGTTGTGTAAACGGTTAAACAGAGACAAACACAATGATTTCCTAGCCTGAGATATTTAAGACGTTACTAGTGCAGCACTCATTTTCTCTGTACAAATCCTAACATAGGTGGGAATTCTTACCTTGATTTTAAATAAAATATACAATTTCTTACTGTATTTTTGAAATTTATTTTTGTTTAAGATTACAAGAAAATAGGGTGTTTGTATTTTTGCACTTTTTTTTTGCTGATTTTTCTTTTGGTTATGCAACAAAGTTATTGTAAATTATGGCCAGTTATTTTATAATATATATAATTATTATAAACTACTATTCTTTATTTCAAAAATTGTATGAATCACTGAATAATGCATGTAGTGGAGCATGGTCACCAAACAGAAGACTTGATGTGTTGGTTTTATGTTGATCCATGAGACAATTTAAACTCTAGATTGTAAGCTTGTGAGCCGAACCCTCTTTACCTAATGAATCAGTTGGTCTTAGTCTTGTTAGATTGTATATCGGTTCGATGTATATGGCCAGTTCTAGTTTTGTCAGACCATTTGAATGTATGGTAAGAAGCGCTGCGTAAATTGTTGGTGCTATATGAAAAAAAAAAATATTAATGATAATAATAAATTAATAAAAGTAACAATAATCCATGACAACATACCTTCGTAATGTAAGAAGCAGCTCGTTATAAGATGCATGATTAAACCATTAAATAAACACCTGTTTAGCGTCTGTTATATTCCAGAAATACTGTATAATGTAATATAAATAAATAATAATATAAACATATAATATATAATGTAATACTCACATTTCCTCCTGTTATGGGACACTTAGCGTGCCGACGTGCTTTAAGCACAAGGACAAAATATATGACCTTGATGTAAATTATTTCTTGGAATATCAAGCTCTAAACTAAGCTTGTGTATTATACATGATTGTGCTTTATACCCAAGATTTTAATGTACTCGATTAAAATAGACCATAGCTGAATGTAATAGAATTTTAACAATAACATAAAATAAAAATATTAGAAATATTGGAACATAGCAAACTTTGTGTTTGGTGAAACGTTTTAATACATCCGCTATATTCCGGTTATTTCCAGTAACACGTCTATACACATGTTAATTATTTTAGTGTTCAGACACACCTTCCTAAATGGCTGCTAATTCTGAGTATTTTAACATTTTCTTATTTTTTTTATTTTTTTATTTTTTTTTTAATTATGGCAGAAATTTGAGAACAATTGCCCCCAAAACTCTAAAATATCATAATTTAAATGGCAGGAATCGTCAAATGTAGTAATAGAAAAAAAACTCTAAAAACCACCAAACTATGTCCACACAAATTTTTTTTTTTTAAATACTTTTGTTGTATATTTTATTCTAGGTATGGCGGGCAACTTTGTAGCAGTTTCCAAGGGTGTTGCAAACTATATTATATTGTTGGAAATTTTAAAATTAAAATTAAATTATAATTTGAAGTTTTAAAACAGAGACGTCAGGCGCAAATCAGTTTCCAGTCTAAATGTTTACTTTGAGTGCACATCGGCTTTGCTTTTTTATTTAAAGGTTTTAAAGATTTTTTAAAGATTTTTAAGATGTTTTGTTCTCTCCAGTGAAATATTGAACTACTGTGTTTTTTTTTCTGCTTCTCTCTAATTGGAATTAGCTGTGGATTTTCATTAAAGTACTGCAGATGGATTTGGCTCTTCTGGAAGTGAAGGGAATCCGACTGGCCCTAGTGGAAGACGAGGGTTCTTCGGGCGTCTGACGTTGATTAATGGGAAGCGCGCCAGCTGGAATGAAAGTAAAGGTTTGAGCATGGGGGGATATCTGATGGAAGTGAAAAGTCAATGCACAGTGTAGATACTCATTCCAGATCTTTGTTTTTAATGGAAAGATAAGGTTTGCTTATTTGTAATATGTCTTTGCGGCTGTTTGTTTACAAAGACTGGCATATTTTAAGTAGGAATAAAGTTGGAATTAGTCTTTTTGTCGTACGGTTGTACCAGTGATTCTGTTTGAAGATGTTGACTTGTTAGGATTATTTATGGTTTATTAATTGGGCTCTTTTTTTGTAAATAAAGATGGAAGGGAAATTGGGATGAGTTGTGGGGTCCAACAGATATCATCTCTCTTTATCCATTGATGGGTGACTCAAGAAGTCATGATGTGACATCATAGCCTGACACCTTCAGCCATTATGGGCGTTTCACTCTCCTTCCCAGCGGTAACGATGAACCATCTTTTTCTATCCCTTCTGTCTCACTGATGGTCATGCTACCACGGTGGTGGTGATTGCCATATAGCAACTAGACTTGTGCAATTGTATTCGGATGAACATGAAAACCAACACAAAGGGTGCGTTTTTGTTGTTCAGCCCGAATACCGAAGAAGCGAACATGGAGGGGGCAAAACGTAGATGAAGACACACAACACAAAGAATCTTCATGTTCGTCTTCGTCTTTGTTAATTTCTCAAACTAATCTCCCTGGTCCCTTCCCCATCTAGCTTACCTTATCTATGCAGCATCGCAGGAGTTAATGGGAGTGGAAATCTGTAGGATCGCGCAAGGAGTTAAAGGTCCGTGCTAGCGACTCCATTGGTCGCCGGCAGGGGACTCCTCTGGCATCAACCAATTGGTTAATGCTACAGGAGGCCTCTGCCGGGGACCAATAGAGTCGCTCTTATGGACCTTTAACTCCTGTTCCCTCCCCAGAGGTGCTCCCTGCCACTGTACGGACCTTTAACTCTTGGAGCAGGGAGACCAATGGTCTTCCCAGGAGGAATTTCGCCGTCAGTAGTTAAAGGTCCGTACGAGCGACTTTATTGGTCTCATATTGCCTGCCTGTTGCATGCTTATAAAACTTGTTGCGTGCTTATAACAATAATGTGCCTTGTTGGATAGCGCAATGGCAATCGTGTTTCACAAGCCCCATGTACATACCTGGGAATTCTCAGGGTTTGCCTCTGAGTCTCTGAGTTTTTTGCTCCTATCTCAGGGTAAAGGGGAAGATACTCAGGGTCACACAATCTGGAACTGACTCCTTCCAATTCTACACTCCTGAGATTATATATAAGATTACCAAACCATGCTTTTGCAGCCAGTATTATATGGTTGATGTCCCTGCTTGTATGCAGGTGACTCAATTAAGTGCATTTTTAAACAATAACAGGCCAAGGTTTCCACGAGGACTAGTATTAGAGACATGTCATTACATAAAATCTTTATGGTGGGCTATGAAAGGGTTAATAGCTCAAAGATCTCATCAAGCTCATTTAGAAAGGTCTCAGGTTTGCCCGTGTATAAGGGCTACCGCTCTTTCCATGTACTCCACAGCAATACATTATCTTATATCCGCGTAGTAGAAAAAAAACACAACCAAACAAACCAGAACAGAGCCTTCTGGCCCTGATTGGGTTAACAGTCAGATTAACCCTTCTGTGCCGTGCTGTAACTCAGGCTGTACTGCTGTTCCCTTTGCTCCCAGAGAACAGAATCTTTCATTTCAAACATTACAAGTCAGCTCATGTTACATACAGTGCTGATGACAATCTTTTTGAGTTTTTTCCCCTTCGTTTTCCTGAAGTAATACTTAACACATGCTCGTTTTTTTTTAATTGAACAGCAAAAAAGAAAATGAACCTTATAGGGAGTTAACCCATTAAAGGCTGACGGCGGACAAACAAGGATGGGTTTGAATCCTAGTCCAATGGCTCCCTCCTGCTTTTTTTGTAATATTTGGTTTTCACTTCTGGAAACTTTGTACGTGATGAGCCGAACCGGGTCACGCATTTATGGAGAAATGGTTTCTGTGGAGCGGAGACAAATCTCATTGGTGATGTTTAAATAACCTTTAAATATTTATATTTAATCATTCAAATAAAGGCAGATATTAGCAATGTACTAAAACCCAAACTGTCGCGATTCCGTTGCTGAGATAAGTCATTAAAATCTGAAACCCATACATTTAAACCTTGTGTTTTTTAAATTATGATTTACTTTACAGATACTCGTTTGTGTGTTTGTTTTTATACTTAAAAAAAAAGGCTAAAACGCTGACATTTTATTTACTTTGCTTTGTTTAAGAAGCAGCCGTTGTGTCAATTTTCCCATGTGGAAAAATCACCGGGAACCTTCCTCTTTCTGTACGGTATATCTTATGATTGTTCTGTTTTTGGTCAATTTTGTATATTGTCAATTTTAATATTATTGTTCATTTTCGCACTCCTCTATTGTAGTAGCGGTTGGGGAATCTGCCGATGCTCTATCATTAAAATGTAATAATGAGGATAACATCATTTTTCTTAGTGACTCTTACACCTTGCCTCTAGTGTTCTTTATTATATCGTGCATTGGGGGTTATGTATAGAAAAAAAGGATTCTTGTCCAAAGTTCTAAAAATGCTTTTATCGCTATAGCAACAAATGCAATTAATATTATTATTTATTATTATATAGCGCTATTATATTAAGTAGTGCTGTACAATGGGTAGACAGGACATTACACATAGTATATAACATAACAATAGGTGTGAAGGGCACGGCTAAAACGAGCTTAGAATGATCCAATCTGGATCATACCATTGTTTGCTATGGCAAGAAGACCACTTTTCAAACTTTGCACTGGAATCACCTTCATTCCCCAAATAGTTGGGTAAATAACTGGAGCTTTTATATAGGATAGCGTCTTCTTCTTCGATGATCTCCTGAGTGCGTCAGAGTCTTGGGAAGTGCTGCGTACGCGTCTGACACTGTATAATTAAATTGGTACATATGTTTAAATCACTTTAGTCCCCAGTGTATCCATCAGCTGTGCTATGGTAGTATCTGTTAAGGCCCTGAATCAAATTAACAAATTTGTAGCAAACACACTTCTTTGAAACTAGATACCCGGAGTGATCATTCATCTGACATTTGGCTGGAAGAATAGACTGCATCTCTGTAAGAAATACCCAGGGAAAATTCTAAGAATTTTTCACAATCTTTTTGTCCCCCCCCCCCCCTTTATCCTGTAAACTTTCTTTGCTGATCTTGGTGTTAATCATAGAATAAATTTACTTTCAAATTTTTTTCTTCCAAGGCACCAGCAAACCGTTTGCGTAAAAACAGAAATTTCAATATTATACTTTGATTATGATTTGTCCCCAATTTTAGGCTAAAATCTCATGCCCCCGGATCCTAAGTTTCCCAAAAAATACGCTTTCCATACCTCCCTATTGGCAAAGTATACGTCAAAGTAGTTGTGATTTATTGGTATAATGCCACCATATGATAAGAGCTCTCGTTCTTTATCACGTTCAACATCCAATAATATTTGTTATTGAATATAATATCTAACGTAGTAATAATAATAAATGTGAAGAGTATGTTGGTTGTAATTTTGATGCCGACATACATTTAAAAACTGCTTATGACATTTTTTTTATTATTTATGGTCTAATCTAGACCATTCTTACCCCATTATTAAAGTTAAAGTGCGAACTTCATTCTATAGTTTCAGAAGCACAGAACACGCAAAAACATATAGATACAGAATTCAGCAGAACAGGATATCCTCAAACAATTTCATTGCTACCCTTTTTTACTTAATCTTTTAACTGTCAAAGGGCATTATTTGGCAGCATGTTACCCTGCTGACCTCTTTGGCGTGGAAGGGGTTAATTCCCTTTGATCAGAGAGCATTAAGATCAAGTTGGTAATATAATCAGACCAACATGCTACTTTCTTACAATCACAAATCACCAAAAAAACAGCAATCCCCCCAAAAATACCCCCAAAACACATCAAATAAATATGTTTTATATTTTTACTTGCTACCGCTGTATTAGCCTGCTATTTGTCTTGTACAATTTGACTGATTTCTTCTTTTTAAAAAAAAACAAAAAAAAAACAACAACTATGTTTTTGCATATTATTGAGTAAAAAATCAGCACTGGAAAAGAAAAAACTTTATAAAACATAAAGTAAAATTGAGCGAGGAGAGAACCTTAGAAGTCTACAAGTTACATTGCCCTAAAAAATGTTGTGTGTTTTTTTAATAGAGATTTTGATAAAATATTTCAGCGGACCCCGTGCAGACCTCATTATAATAAACGCTAAAAAAACCCCAAAATAGTTTATTTTATTCTTAGTTCATTAAAGTCAAATGAACCGCATAGGTTTGCAGTTTTACTTTTAATTCATTTTAAAAATCTAAATTTAAAGTTTTTTGGTTTTTTTTGCCATCGTTTGTATACACACAACTTCCTTAAAAAAACCAGAAATCCCTGTATATTTATTTACTTTACTTAAAGGAATGTGACCTGATTTATTAGTAACATTCTACATTGGAACTTAAGGGTTCCATTTTTATTTGAGACTCTGGCTCGTTCTTGCGTCTTAATATGAGTTCAAGCTAATTAAGCTGGAGCCATTTGACAAACAAAGCAATAACGCAGGCTGGCTCGGAATTAACCAGCTTTGAAATCTCATTTGCATTCCTTTACCCAGAATCCTCTGCTGCTGTGGGCTGATCGTATGCATGTGATTATGAACTCATTGATAGTAATGTGACATCACACCTTTAATCATAGTTAACCGGTAGATTATTTGGAATAGGGCGGCAATGGTTAGAAGTGTTAAACATTATATATAGATATATATATATATATATATATATATATATAAATAAATATAAATAATATATGTATTAAAAAACAGTTGTCGGCTCCGCTTTACAAAATTAATGATCCAAAATGCAGTTTATTATGTCATTGTTTCAGTCCTTAATCTAGTTGAGTGCAAGGTTTTTTTGACATTGAGATATATAAATATATATATCTATATATATATATAGATATATATATACATATTCACAGACACATATGTATACATGTGTACATTTATAGCTGAAGCCTCTGATATATAGTCTACATCAAAGTAAACTCAGATCTCTTTAGATCTGTACAAGTAGACTAATTTCCTTCCGCAGCCACCATGACATAGGAGTTTGTTACCATTTTCCCCTCTTATCTGTGCCTTTCTTATCTCTGGGGCATTGATTCTTACTTAAAGGAGCCCTAATATCTATAAATGAAACGGGCTGATGTGCCACGTTGTAAAATCCTGGCCACAAATCGGCTGTTCCCTTTAGGCAAGCACCTCGCTAGTCCCTAAAAACAATATAAAAAAGGCAACAAAAAAAATGGTTAGTTGCCGCAAAGTCTCTGCGTAACCTTTTCTCTGCTACTTTGTATCCCTCTGGCCATGTGAATTGTGTTTATTTATAAGGAGGATTCTGGGATGTCTCGGAGTGTCCTTCTGACCTGTAGGTTGAATCGAGTTATTGGGACATACTGACCCCTGGGTGAGCCTTAGGCAGGCCCTACCTGATCCCACCCGGCTCCTGTTCACCTGACGTGTCCCTTTGGTTACTCGCTATGTTGTTCCTGGTCCCAGACGCTACATAGGCTTTAACCTAGATAATTCCGTGTAATTACACCCTCTAACATGATTTAAGCCACCCGTCCTTTGTTTTTGCTCAAAACAAATTACAGTCTCTCCTATTCAGACCACACTAAATGCCCAGGGAGCGTCATTTGCCCTCATTTTTTATTATTACTATTTAAGTTGACTAGACGCTTTAGATCAGGTATTGTATATTCCGGAGTATAAGATTTTTTTTTTTTATTTTTAACTTTTTTTTAAGGATTGCTGGCCTTACAATAAGGTGGATGTTTTATTTAAAAAAGTACATTCCTCAGAAATAAAAGAAAGTCCGAAATGTAATTTTTTTTTAGCATTCTGATGTGTACAAACATTTATGTGAGCTGTGCTCCGATTTAAGGGGTTTAACCAGCTTTTACTTCCTAAGTAAATAGTCTTTCATTCAAATAAAGAAAGAATAAAAGAATAGCAAATATATGAATCATTTTATCGGGATTTTGTTTTTCGTGATCATTAAAAAAACATACAAAGTAGGGGATGACAATATTAGAACAAAATAAGGATTAAAAAACATATAAAATATTAATGGTTAGAAATAATAAATAATAATATCTGTATTAAGTGTATCAGACGGTGCAAAGGGACAGAAACTTATTAACCACTTATTGTATCTGAAAAAAGCGGGGGCCATTAATATCTACGGTAACAGTTCTACGGTTTTTTCCAGTAGGTTGCTTTATTCTCTGTTTTTAGTTAACACACGTCTGCGAAGAAACAGAGAAGTGTCTCTTTGCCAGCAGGGGATAAAAAAAGTAAACATGGGTTCGATAAACAGGAGTTTGGTCTCAATTCCTGAAGAAGAACCTTAAAGTAATTCTCGAAGGCTTGCACTCTAATCGTCAGTCAGCCAATAAAGGTATGACCTTGACCATCCATGACCGTATGGTGTGGCCATCAATAAACGTTAGAGAGAAAGTGGTATAGACTTTCCCTCTAAGTATACAACACTTATAGGTCATTTGGTGAGAAAACAGGACCAGGTGATTTATCACTCCGTCAGATAACTCGGCCTCGTCTTATACAGAACAGGAAAGCGAAAATCAACCGGTTTATCCTCTAGTGGGAAATACGGGGTGAGTTAGGAACTCCTGCCTGAAAACCATCCAGCTGAGATAATTATAATTATTTATCAATTGATTTATCATATCCCGCAGCACTGTATAATAAGATGGTCATATTTTGGGTCCCTTTGTCTTTATTTCTCTTGCATCATTATTTAGGAGAACAGGAAACATTATTTGCTTGTCCTGCATTACAAAATGGCGGAGACACTTGGCAAAGGCAACGCAAGCACTTCATATGTCTAGACCCTTTTTTAGGTCTTCAACCTTTTGAGTTTGAGCAAGAACAGGTTTTGAAATCACATTGTAAAGTTTCATTCAACCCTAGTGTTTCTCTAAATCCACTTGAATTTATAATTTGTAAAATTTTATGGAATATAATGAATCTGTATACTGGTAATCATGGGGGGACATTGTCATATGATGTCATCGCCTTACATTAAAACTTCAACAGGGGTGGTGTTTACTAGAAAATGACTGCTGGTTATGCTACAAATGACTCCCTTAATTCACCAATCTATCTTAACTGAAACAGTAACAAAATCGGAAAGTTTTCCACAGAAGCCGACTGCGTGCAGATTAAGAGCCGTCGCGGCGTGCCGAATTTACACGACAACGAGGACCTGGCATTGTTTGGATGCTTACATTTCATCAACCGACTATCGCAACTTTGACTTCGTCGGTCGGATCAATATTTTTTTTTAAGATTAACTAGAAACCGCAGGTAAATTGTCTAAGCGATACACTGCCGGGTTACATTCACTCCATCAGGGGTTTACGGCTTCTAAAACATTAGCGAAAGGCTTAATCTCGTCAGCAAACAACAAATACAGAAGTCTCACGCGTGGTAAAAAGTCCAATCTGTTTGCACAGTCCCTACAAGGATTGTTAGCCATTTTTTATTTTTTTTATATTGTTGTGCTGGTTGATCCATAATTATCCAACCCCGCGGTTCCAAGGATGCTAATTATTCTCGTGTATAATGTTAAGCGCACAAGCGACCCCCCCCCCCTACTCGGTTTAACACTGAGCCCCTCTCTCGGCAGTCACAGACACCTGCAACTCTGCCTTTTTTCCAGCTTCTCTGCCTTTTTTTCCAGCTTCTCTGCCTTTTCACTGTACAAATACAGCTGATCTGTCTGGGTCCGGAGCTCACGTGCGAGAGGAATAAATTTACGCCTGGAGTCCTTCTAGCCGTACTCCCTGGGCGCGCTCCCTGCAGCTGCAAGCTTAGTAGCCTATAGAAGGTGAGGGGTGATCTTGCTACCCCTTTCGCTCACTTTTTTTCAAATACCCCTCTCCGCTCAACCAAGCTGACATTTTTTTTTCCCCTTCATTGCCATTCCCTTTGTTACTCAGTGCAAATAGACACTCTTGTCTTCTTCTAAAGACTAATGAGAAAGCAGCCATCTGAAATATTGCACTGCGCAGTCCCCAGGTTAAAACAAACATAAACATTTGCCTTGAATAGTTTGCCCCTAAGAGTCTTTTCTTATGAAGATAAGCTGGTTATCTCCTTCATTCAGATTTTAATCTGACAGCTCCTTTGCTGGCTGCCAGCTGAATTTGGGATATGCATACCTCAATTTTCTATTTAAATCTCCAGTTCGCCAAACTCAAAAGCTTTGCTTTTAATCCAAACTCCTCTTTATTTCTAATTGAGGCGTAATTAAAAAAAATTCTTCCACCGCCGCAAAAAAAAAATAAAAAAAAATTCTATATTTTGTTCTATCAAAAAGAGAAATATTCTTATAAATATATCAGATTAAAGCTCTCAAGTAAATACTTATTTTTATTAGTTTTTTTTTTTTTTTAAAGTTAGTAATTTTTTTTTTAAAGTTACGTGTATTTAACCTTTTGTTTCAAGGAATTTGGTTCCAAGTTGTAATGTGATGTGCTATTACTTGTTAGGACTCATTGTCTATTGTACAGCTCTGTGGGATATGATGGCGCCATATAAATCAATAAATAATAATAACCAGTCTGAATTTATTGAAATATATATATATTTATTCTACATTATCAGATCCTAAAATTGGATTATCACACAACTTCAATGTTTACCATCGATCCCTTGTGTAGCATTGACTCTAATACCATGGTGTTATCATGAAAATATTATCACGTTTTACACTGGTGGTGAATGTTTAGACTTTTATGTCGGGAGGCAAGTATTCTATTTTGCTAATTCGGACCGTCATGGCTACCTGGAGATTCGATAACAGATGACCTATCCCTTATTGTCCCGGCACAGCCAGAGAATCAAAACGCGAGGGATAGATTTTACCCGATCAAACAGTTATCTGACTCAACGTTACAACGACTCTAAATTATGTCAGCAAAATTTTACAATCAAATTAGATAGTAGTCATCGCTTCAATGCCGGCTTTTATTCTCGTAGATGAAATGCAGCTCTTAAACCTTGCTTTAATCTTGATGGAATTGTAATGAGTTATAAAAATGACCAACGTCACGTTAGAAAGCAAATCCAGCTTCTCTTCTATGAAACTTTCTCTAAGACCATCAGGATGGTGACTCCATTTCTACTGTCCATATTATATTTATTCTTGGTTTCGTTATTGGCCAGTGCCAGAACCCAACTCTGCTTGGAGAGCCAGTTGGAGCCAAGTCAACCCAAGTGTGTGGCCAAAATGATGTCGAGGGGACACAATGGCAGGGGTGGGATGGAGTGCTTAAGGTGGTTCTGCTTTTTGGCTAATGAGCCTACCATTCTTGCAAAGCCAAACAATTGGCTCAAACTGGCTAACCCAGCCATATGAAGGGGTGTCTCTATAGGGACGGATTGCAGTTAATGTAGGATCAACATGGAGACTGTGGTCATTGAGGCTTTAAATGCCCCAACACTGAAACCTAGATTAAAGGGGCATCAATCCCAAACCTTTTTAACCAGGATCTATATCAGTCAGTAAATGAAATACACTTTACATAGAGGATGCCACCAGAAGCCATAGAGGCTCATATAGTGAGAGAGAACATGCACGGGATAGGCATATGGCTTCTGAATCTAAGACGAGACCAACCACTGATTAAGGTTTGAGTCTTTACAGCAGGAGAAACGGGCAGACTAGACGGGGGGCGAATGATTCTTATCTGCCCTCAAATTCTATGCTTCTCTGTTTGTTTTGTCCGCTGCGTAACATTTTAGATACATTTTCTTTACAATGGATTGATATGTTGTTCTCTGCTAGCCCTGCCCTGTCTGTATTCGTCCGCAGATGCATGCGTAAACCCAACGAGGTGGTTCTGGGTAGGAAGAATACAGTATTCTACAACGCTGCCAGCCCCACCAACTGCAGCCAGCTCGGAGCAGAGTTGGCTTTGTGGTTAGTCATACCCCAATCTTATGATCCGTCGCTCTACAATGCAACACTTAACGAGGAGACAACCCAAAACGGCCAGGAAACAAAGGCTTCTCTGTCAAGGTTCGGTCAGCAAGGTGAGGCAGCCGATGCATGTGGAGGTTCAGCCTCAATGCGCAGCCTTATTGTAACAGCGGGTCCGTGTTGAAGCCTCGGCTTCTGTCTGCTACATTAACCCATTCAGTGACCGGGGCAGTGTGAAAAAAGCCCTGTGTGCCAGAGAATGCATTGCTTGTCATGAAGATACAGAGAGGATACATTCTCCAGGCATCTTGTGCTGACTTCCATGAATCCACATAGATTTTATTACAGTACAGGCTATAGGGAGCCCCAGTGACACACAGTATTAACCAGTAATACCAGTAACAGACGTTGTTAAAGTGAATGATACATGATGCTGTTGATTTTGGTTACCCAGTTAGTGACACTATGATTGAGTGATTGAGTGATTGAATGAGTGAGAGCTTTTACCTAGTAAATGCCACCATGACCCAGTGAGTGACAGCATTACCCAGTAAGTGACACGATTGACACTATTATCTATTCATTGACAAAACCATCCACTGAGTGGCACCGTTACTCACTGGGCCACCCCATCACCCAACGAGTGTCACTATTTTCCAGTGAGTGACGTCATGACCCGGTAAGGGACACTTACCTGTTGGTTATGGCTTTAACTTCCAAATGAATGAGAACTATGACTGCTTCATAAATGGCTGATCGGTCTGATTCGAGGAAGTGTTATGATTGTTATAAACATAAAGTGGAACACCTACCATATTTTACTAGTAATATCAGACTAAAAATACGCTTTCAAAAACATTGCGCTGTTTTCTTTTTTGATATTGGTTCTAATGTGTATATAATATAATGGCAGCTGCATATGGCTCTGTTATCTGAGACCAATCTACTCACTGACTTCTTATCATACCGCGTGTGGGCAAACAATAGAATGGCTGGGTCTTAAGCGCCCAGCTGGATACCTTGACTAATGAAAGTCTATGGAGGAACTGACTTCACTAGCATTGCCATAAAGCATCAGCTCAGTGTGGTGTTTGAGCAGGAAAAGTCATCCAAAATATCACATGACTGACAGCAATGGCGGCCTCCAGGTCTGCAGATAAAGGGAGTTTATTGGGACAAAATGAGAGAAAACCAGGTTTTTGTCAATGCCGACATTACTGACATTACTGTATACAGCGCTGGGGGGTTATTGTATACAGCGCTGGGGGTTACTGTATACAGCGCTGGGGGTTATATTACTGTATACAGTGCTGGGGGTTATTACTGTATACGGCGCTGGGATTATTACTGTATACAGCACTGGGGGTATTACTGTATACAGCGCTGGGGTTACTGTATACAGCGCTGGGGGTTATATTACTGTATACAGCCTTGGGGGTTATATTACTGTATACAGCACTGGGTGTTATTACTGTATACAGCGCTGGGGGTTATTACTGTATACAGCGCTGGGGGTTATATTACTGTATACAGTGCTAGGGGTTATTACTGTATACGGCGCTGGGATTATTACTGTATACAGCACTGGGGGTATTACTGTATACAGCGCTGGGGGTTACTGTATACAGCGCTGGGGGTTATATTACTGTATACAGTGCTGGGGGTTATTACTGTATACGGCGCTGGGATTATTACTGTATACAGCACTGGGGGTATTACTGTATACAGCGCTGGGGTTACTGTATACAGCGCTGGGGGTTATATTACTGTATACAGCGCTGGGGGTTACTGTATACAGCGCTGGGGGTTATATTACTGTATACAGTGCTGGGGGTTATTACTGTATACAGTGCTGTGGGTTATATTACTGTATACAGCGCTGGGGTTACTGTACACAGCGCTGGGGGTTATATTACTGTATACAGCGCTGGGGGTTACTGTATACAGCGCTGGGGGTTATATTACTGTATACAGTGCTGGGGGTTATTACTGTATACAGTGCTGGGGGTTATATTACTGTATACAGCGCTGGGGGTTACTGTATACAGCGCTGGGGGTTATATTACTGTATACAGCGCTGGGGGTTATTACTGTATACAGCGCTGGATTATGCCCAAGGATATTTTTTTTCCTTTAAAGAACATTTTATTATATTTTATTTTTTTATTCATGTATACAGCGTCATCACATTCAGCAATGCTGTACAATACGCAAACACGCCACAACAACTATCACATCACATAGCAAACTGGACAGAAAAGCTTACAATCTATAACAGTAAATAGTACTGTGGATATATATCGGGCTGCATAAACATACTGAAGTTTCGATCTAAGCACACAGTTATTTCTCAAACTCTGTGTGACTTTTCCGAGCCATAGCTTGAGGAAATAAAAAAGGCGAAAAGCGAGCGTGTGTTTAGTTTTAATCTGCGGTGCCGGTGAAATCTTTGCAATCTGCATATGAAAAGGAAAAATTCTTTTGTCTCGTTTCGGGCAGGTGAGACTTTTTCTTGGGATTTAGCTGAAAATTCTCTTCTTCTACCCTTGGGGATGACATTAATAAGAGAAAACCTGTGTCTGGATGCGCTGGAACTACAAAGTCTGATAATAATACATTCCGGAACCAACCTAGAGTTTACGAACTGGTTTTAAGGAGTAGTACCTGTTTCTTAAAGGGACAGCGTCACTTAAAAGTGCAACAACGGTGGAAAAGGGTGCTCTGACCTTAAACAACCCCAGGGTACTCGGAAAGCACAAAATTATAAATATATCTTCATCAGAGGCATTCTGATACCTACGTGGACCGAATATATACTGAATATATACGTTGTATATTAGTATGCGTCCACTTATCGGGTCCAGTGGGTTTTTACCCCTTTAAGCCACCTA
The DNA here is from genome assembly GCF_027358695.1 of Spea bombifrons. Taxonomy (NCBI): domain Eukaryota; kingdom Metazoa; phylum Chordata; class Amphibia; order Anura; family Pelobatidae; genus Spea; species Spea bombifrons. The sequence goes on along the minus strand of NC_071092.1, from coordinate 6,795,458 downwards.
CTTATAGTGAAATAAATCAATTTTATTCTTATTTATTGACATGACTGTTCATTTACGTGAAACGTATACCCAGCCACACTCTCCTTAACAAAATTTGGGGTAAAAATTTTAATTTTCTGTAAATCCGTGGGACAGGAAGAATGTTTTTTTGGAACGAGTGAACAGCTTGATTGTCCGAAAGGTGGCCAATATTTCATCGTTTGCACTTCTTATCTCCACAGCCACCTTCAACGGATATATATATATATATTTCTTAAGAGTCTGGGCTGCAGATTAAAAAAAAATATAGAATAAATATAGAATGCAAGCTCTTTGGGGCAGTGACTCTAGCCTTTATTCTGATCTATTGATGTTCCAGAGCCGGTAGAGTTATTAGCTAAGTTATAAACTGCCCTGTCAGCCAGGAGCAGGGGTGAAGAGATAATGGTGTATTTATTTAACATTAACTCATTGGCTGCCAGGTGGGACCCTGATGCCTTGATAAGTCTCCTTTGTGTAAGATATCCGAGCGCGTAAGCCGTAGCTGAACTCGGAGACGTTAGAGTTAACGAGTCTCTTGCTCTTGGGTTACCTGCTTCCTGACCTAGTTCAAGCTCCTTCAGGGGACAAGCAGTATAAATAGGACCAGCCTCCAGTTCCTGAAAAGATGCGGTTTTTTTCTGTATGTTATGTGCCCTGGAACCACTTGATGAAACCTTTAAAAGGTTGTAATTTCCTCTTAAATTAGTACCTTGCTGGCCGGCTTATTTTCCACTTCACGTCTCCCAGGTGGAAGGGCAGGGTTTGATCGACGCGCGTACGTTCATCCGAAAACAAATTTACAATATGGGGTTCTCATGTCGTGTCAGAAGCTGATCTCATCAAAGAGCCCGTCCTGTAAGGTTCTTTCCTAAAATACATTAATAACACATAGAGCCATGCTGTCAACTAATCTGTATTTACCGTGACTGTAGAGAAAAAAGGTGATCATAAGATCAAGTGAAAACTAGGCTCTCATTTATTCACATTAGGCGATCACAGGACGGTCCTGGCACTTTAAGGCCAGCGGCCGCCTGCTGACGTAGGTGCAGCTAGTGGACAGATATGTGCGGCGGCGCGCTATGTTTCTAAGCTCATGTAGCGTGCAACTGGACCTATCCAACAGGCTTGGTGCGCTGATGGCCATCGGCCCACCGGGCATCTGCCAGTCCGGGCCTGATTTCCTCTGTCCTTTTTTTAACACAAGGAACGACATGCCCATTAACTGTTGTAGTAAATTATAATAAATTATCTATCAATCTATCTATCTATCTATCTATCTATCTATCTATAAATGTATTTTATTAGAATTATACAGTATATATATATATATATATATATATATATATATATTAATATATATATATATATATATATATATATATATATATATATATTAATACACCAACAGCATAAGATACAATGAAAGCATAAAAGGAAATAAAAACAATATATTTAATGCTACTGTAATATATTCTTAATGCATGAGCTACAATATAAATAAATTTAGTGCTTTATATATTGTTGGAATAAAATAACAACATAATCACAAAAAATAAACATTAATATAAACAAAACACAATAAATATAAAAAGTAAAAACTACAACCTCTTTCCCTGGTAAGCTATATATATATATATTTATTGGTAATTTTGGTCAGAATTGAAACATATGTATTATGTACAGCTGCACTTTATAATATTTAATTATTTTTCCTTCTGTGTTTCTTCTTAGCCTTTCTTGCTTGTGTTGTCCTGTCCCGCTATCGAGATGGCCATTAGCGTTACCTGTTGAATCATATCATTATTATTATTACTTAATGTTTTATGTAGCGCCATCGTATTCCTTAGCGCTGTACAATGGGTATATAATGATATTCAATATTGTTACATAATATTCTTTATAAAGTTTTATGGAAGTTGTGGATAAGAACTAGGCTTAGTTTTCTTGAGAGATGGGGATATTTTTGGAGTTTATATATTTTTGAAGTCCTGATTCCGACGTGAGACATCTTTGTGACGTATAGAATATCGTTAATGTAATAAAACCATCCTGATCTAATGTAGCTCTATTACCTTTGATCAAATGCTTCCTGTGTTTTTAAGGTTGGTCGGAACCCCCTCAGATTGCTGAGGATTTCAAAGGCATTCCTCGAGATTAATCCCACTGAGGAATCCCAATTTACTGCATTAATTAGGGGAAGGACCTAGGAATTGCTGGAGAGCTGGACAGACCATTGGCAGATTGCTATTATAGATAATGCTTCTACTGGTGAACTGAGAGGAGTCTTCATGCTTTGACGACTGCCTTCAAAACCTAAAATTACTCCAACAACCGAGGTGGAGCCAAGAAAGTAGATCCTTGAGTGGTTCAGCTGATTTTTATAGTGGGTTTGACCCTGGTGACCTTTTCACCTCTACAATATGGACCAAGTCTCCAGACTAGTGAATATACTATATTTTTTTTTGGGGGGGGGGACCACCAATGCGTTCTATAACGAGAAACAATAGTGCGTAGCATAACATTCTATAAATTGTATATATATATATATTTTTTTTAAATTTAAAATTTTTTGCCGATAATGATTAAACTTAAAAGATTAAAGTTGCCAACACCGTTCACCATGTCCATCCGACCTGTTAGATTTAGACAGGGCTAATTTTACGCTTTAATGTAGAAAAGGCGTTAGCTGCGGTTCCCAAAGAGTGAAAATATATTGCGAAACACAAAATTGGGTAATGAAAAAGTTTTCTTGGATTGGTTATTAAGCTAATGGGCACTCTCGGATCTATCTAATATAAGGAACCTCAGAGGAAGGGAGTATGAAGATATGAGAGGTTTAGTTGCCTCTAGAGATGAATGAAAAGAAAGCACTAAAACGTTCTTCGGTTAGAAGAGAACCCTCATTCTGGATTCTGGGAGCTGAGGACAGGTTTCTCTATTCAGTTAAGATGGACATTACTCCATCAAGTCAAGCTGGGCAGGATGATGAGACTTGTAGTTTGTTCTTTCAGGATGATCATAGGTTGTGTATCCATTGAGTTTCTAGAATGAGAAATGTTGTGGAAGCGTCCAGTGGCCCCAAATACCCTAACACGTGCATGTATCCCCTGTGTCTTCAGTCCTTCAAAGACACGGAGCTGCTCCGAGGGTGGCTGGCATGAGGGTACAGAGCTCAACGGAAACTGATTTGCACGGCATCCACACTCATATTAAGCAATTTACACCTGAACTGACCCTGACAATGTGTACACTTAGGGGTCAATAAGGGCTAAGGTTAGGAAACAATTCACTATACTGTTTTCCTGGCCCAGACTGCCCATCTGGAACACTGGGCAAATGCCCAACGGGCTGTGGCCAATGGGGCCACATACTTGTAGCCTTCTTCCTTTCTCCTTTGTAGTTTCTCCATCATCAACCTTTCTTAACAAAAATATGGATAGTGATGTCATTATTTCAGTACATGCCATCTTAAAATAAAAACTTGCGGAAAAAAACTTTGCGATTTTGGTGGGATCTGTAAGTGATTTTCTAAAATGGTAACGATATTCTGAAAACCCAGTTAGGAAAGAAGTATTGAAGAGATGGGCTTTTTTCCAGTGCCAGAGGAGCAAGTACCACCTTGTTCTCTACCTCTTGGGTTGAATGGGTTAAATGCATATTGGCGTAATTTGTTAACGTAGCAGTGGCTTCCTAAGTAGTGTAAGTCCCTTTTGTCTCTGGGGAACTGAGAAGTTCTGTCCTGACCAAAGAGAGATTACGGTTGCGTTAGGGGGATTTCAGAAGCGGACCGGCACCCTGAGGTTTTAACACACTAACATATTTAGCAGTGGAAATTAAAGCTCAAATTGCATTTTAATTTTCTGGTGCCGGTTGGAAAACAAGTAAGTTTGTGGTTTGTGTGACAAGTCGTGATGCATGGCACCTGAGGGAATCCTGGCTCTTCCATAATCCGATTAGCGCGGCTCAATTGTCATCCGTCAGCCTGCTTCCATTAAGGAGGCTACTTTGTAATCATATTATGGGTGTACGGGGGGGGGGGGGGGCAAGGTGATTTACGTCCTGCTGAAAACATCAATTTGGCTTGTTCATTGTGACACCGCCAAGACGAATTAGGATTTGAACCAAGCAGGTAAAAAAAAAAAATGCTTAATTAATAAATATGGATTGCCTAATCTGTTACTTATTCTCCATTATTGCTATTTTTGTATATTTTTGTATCTCTTGCTCTTTATTAATCATATGACGTTATTAACCGTTCTATGACGTTGCAACATGGAATAAACAATGTTACTCTGAACAGGGTTTCAGCTGTATGTTAGTCAGCCATGTAACAGTAACTATTACTTTACTTATATCGTCTTCCGGTAATATTGTTAGATACTTACAATGGCCTCTCTTGGGGGGCTTGTATTTGCCCGCCACTAACTTGGCAGGTCTATAGTTAATCACAAAAAATATTATATATGCATAGGGTTGCTATGGGCAGTGGTGTATTTATCTTGGGAGCTGCCCCTGGCATGGCTCAATGCATGCAGTGACCCCAGGAGCCCCCTCTGCTCCTCAATGCGGGACACTAGGATATGACGTTATATGTGTCTTAATGACGAGCAGTGCCTTGAGCCAGTTGGGGAGATCAGAGATTGAGAATCAATTTAAGCCCAAACAGGGCTATCTGCCCCCCTTAGTTTTGCACCAGGGAGCAGGGAGACTGCCCCCCCCCAACCTGCCACACTACATGGTTGGATATGGAGACAAGACACAATTTGGAACTTTCCACCATATTCATTTATTGTAGTTATTGACTTTGTATTCTAAACTATGTTTCTAATAGGATGTGAGGTTGTATAGGAGGAGGAATTTGTGGGTGAAAAAGGGGATCATGTCACTTTCTAGATCACCGTATTGGGTACGGTACTGATGCCCCCATCTTCAAAAGGATATAGATATTCTACAATACTGGAAATTCCATCTCCAGAAGAATATATCTTCTACCATAAAGGATATTCCATATTCCACATCTTCCACAGTACATGGCATTCCATGTCTCAATATGTCTTCTACAGCACCGGAGACCCCATCTCCAGAACAGTATAACTATAATGCTTGAGCCCATATCTCCAGAAAAACATTTGGGAGACCCCCATCTTCAGAAAGATACAAATGTTCTATAGTATGGGAAAAGCCATCTTTTGGAGAATTGAGATGTTGTACTGTATCGGAGACGTCATCTTCTCAAAGGTATAGATATTTTGGAGCTAGTCTGAAGACCGTATATATATATATTCTGTTTTTTCAATGAATGGCAGTGTAGGGAAAAGTACTCATGATAGATCGCAGAGATATAACTGGCAGCCTGAGGGTTTCCAATACAGCTGCTAATAGCATTCCTGCCTATGATGGGACAAGATTTACGCCGCTCCTCCTTCAGCCTGCTGGCTCCAGTGAGGTCTGAGCGGCTCCCTCAACCTGTCCAAGACATGTAATTGTTCTTCTAATTCTGCCTTTATTTGAAGCAGATCCTCCTGGCTCACAGAAGAGAATGTCATTATGTCGTATTTTAGTTGTATTTACATTTTCTTTGCCAGGGGGATGACATTGTAATTATTTCTATAGCTGACAGCACACGAGACAGCTGGCATCAGAGAGCTCCCACCCCAGCCTTGATTACTTGCTCTGTTTTTCTTCAAATCACCCCGCAAATGACAGTCTAAAGCAGTTTTATGAGGGATTTGCCAGGCCCTTCCTTAAGATAACTTGTTACAATGACAAAATCCATGGTATATCTCCCAAGTGTCCCTCCTTAGGTAGGGTAGTCCTGCTTCAGGACCCAAATCCTTCTGTCCCTCTTTCCTCCTCTGATGCCCTGTCCCCCCCCCCAGAATGTTTGCATTGTATCACAATACTGTGTAAAGAAATAATAATAAAATAGATTGTATGAATGAAAAACATTATTCTTCTTTTAAATACTTAGTTACATAAAACCTACCAATAGATCACAAAGTGTCATGAAAAGTCTTCATAAATGCCGACCCCTGGCCATACGTCTAACCATACCCCTTAAGACAAATGTGTCCCTCTATGGCTATTGGAAATTTGGAGAGGCATGTCTAGATTTCATATAAATAAAATAATGAGAATAAAGTTTGGGTTTGGCTGGATCCTCCAACACTTACATTTGATGGTTAACAGGGGTGACACTTTTTAAGGGACATGGCAGGAGGGACTCATTCTAGTCCATATTCATTCACATTTCACCTCTCTATTTTCCAATAACATTTTGTCATGTTTAGCAGTTACTGGCTTTTTAGTTGTCTTTAGCCTGAGAGACACGCTTAGTCTTGGGTGTAATAACTTCATTGTTTGCTTCAGTGGCCTCTCCTAGTTCTATTTCACAAGCTAGGAGGTGACAGGTCATGGGGGGCAACAGTCCCCCTTCTGCAAAGCCAGAGGACAGATTTGCCTCTTGGCCATTAGGTCCCTGATGTGTCACTGCTCGATGGGCCAGTTATTGGAGAGACATCTGATCTCCACAGGTGGCCAAATTGGTACAGCCTTCATAGACTGCTTTAGCAAGAGATGTGCGTCTGTAAGTCAGAGAGCGCCAGGATATGACATCATATCCAGGCACTCCGCAAAGAGGACAGTGGCTGTGGACAAGGCCAGGATTGAGGAGCTTTGAGACCCTTCTCTAGATTTCCTGCCATTAGCAAGCTTTTTTTCTCCTTTCCCCTTTCTGCCTCACTTCTCACATCATTTCCTTACTTTTTTTTCTATTACCTTTCTTTCTTCTATCTTCTATTTTCTGTCTTTCACATTTTTCATCCTCTTTCTAACTTCTATCCTGCCCCAACCCACACATAGATATACATATGCAAAAACATATATACACACACGTGTACACCCATACATATAGACACATGCACACATGTACACTTACACACATGCACACATATACATACACACACACACAGTGACGAGTGTCAGTGAGGGAGGGTGATTGCCGCACGTTGCAGGACCCGATCAGATTACTTGGTGGGACAGGTGAGATGTAAGGACCCATGAGAACGAGGGGTCCTGGAGCAGCCCGCTGTTAATCCGGCCCTGGAGGCTGAGGTGCTGTCCTGGGTCAGGCCTAGGACAGCGCCCAAGGTGAAAATACACCTCTGCCTACAGCACCTTAAAGAGCTCTGCCAACAACGACTTCCCCACCTGAGCTGCGTTTCAAAAGATGAATAAAATATATATATATTTTCGCACTTAACATGAAATGCAGGTTTAATTGTCTTACAAGTAAAGCTAAAACATTAGGGAGAAAAAGCGCACGAAGAAACAAAAAGATCAAGGACTTCTTGAGTAAATGTAATATAATTCAGGGCATTTCTTTATTTGATCAGGACTTAATACTTAGCAGTTCTGTAAGCAAACATTTCTAGATCAAATCAACACCGGCAGAGGAAGCACTCCGGATAAATTAGAAACTAAACTGATCTAAATTGACAGAGATTCAGGGATAACCTTTCCTTACTAAAAAGCATATCCTATCAGCCGCACGCAGATAATTAAGTGAACGAGCTCTTTTCTATTGAACAACTGATCCTGAAATTGATAAACGTAATTAATAATTAGCTTTTTAATTAAATATCAATTTAAGACAAGTGTGGTAATATGCCACTTGGATTTAATGTGATGCTACCTTTTTTTTCCCTCATTTGTGTTTTTATCATCACAGGTGCTCAGGATAACCCTTTTTGGGATGTTAAAGAACGTCTTTGCATTCCATGGTTTTGATGGAGAAAAAAACATAAAACGAGAATTTATAAAGTACGCCAGATTTTGAAAACCAGAGTTTTTTTTATACGTTTTGGATCAGGACGATTGTATGGAGAAGAACAGAAGGCAATGAAGGTGCTATCAATATCCAAAAAAATAAAATAATTTAAGCTATGTATAAGGCTTGGGATAACATTTTTAAGATATTTTCTTTACAAATAAAAGGCCGTGGTCACCGTGGGACGTTAGTGTGACATAACATTAATGAACTGTTCTGAATTCTCCATCCAGAACCAATAGGCTTTCTCAATAAGTATCAGAACTTTAATGGGTGGGGGGTTCTAGCCATGGTTCCATGTAAAAAGTATATTAGAATCCATAGAAAATAAGACTTCAATCTAAGTTTCTCCATCCTTGACTGTCTCTACTGAAAGTAGCTCCTAAAGATGCCCCGCAAGGCTTAGGTGATGTCAATAGAGCGCCAATGGAGTCAACATGAGTAACAAAGGCGAATTGACTTCAGATGGAGAACTACCGCGCATGAAACATGGGAACATAGAATATGTAAGCAAACTTGGGGAAGTAATATCATTGGTTGTGATGAGATAGCGACCTACACTTTAAGTTCTGGGCCTGAACATTTTTGGAGATAGCCCAGGGTTGTGGTTTGACTCAGAGATATGGCTACAGGTGTCGTCCATGGGATAAAATGGCTTGTGGCAGCAATGGCAGGAGATGTAGTCAGTGATAGTTTGAAGATATTGGCCCTTTGACTGTGAATGAGAAGAGAACTGGCATCTTCTAACCCCAGGGGGCAGGTAAAGCCAAGTGGTGCTGCAGACCCCTGCTCTCACCCCTTCCTGGGGAATAATATATGAACCAGGACACACTTACTCACCAAAGCAGACACTCACTCATACTCTCTTACAAACTTACATACTCACAATAAAACATCCTCAGTCTTCCATCATACCTCTTATCACTGGTACTCCTATCACACCTCAGTCCCATCACACATTACACCTTTTACACACCTTCCTCCCGCCCTTACTTTGTGTAAAGAATTTTGGACCAGCCTCGGAGGCAAATGCCCACATGTCCCACCCCCGCCCGCCCGCCCGCCCCAGCCCCTGGTTTTTCATGAGTATTGCATGTTTATTTAAACCTAGAAACACTGTTATATTGATATATTTGGTGTGCTGGGCTCTAAACTGAAGGATCAAAGAAAGTGACAGATGCTCTGTAAAGTTATTTGAATTTTTAATCAAAGGTTTTCAAATATACAAATCTGGTCTTTCAAAGCTTCTCCATTGCTTGCTGTCACCCCTATCAACCATATCTAAGAGGTCTTTGTCTTCAGCAGATTATAGACGTAAATTTGAAGATCACCATCAAATTTTATGAAACAGACAGAGGGCTTGGCTTCCACTTGTTGAATTACCATGCCAATCTTTTTCGAGCCATCTTCTCCAAAAAAATCCAGTTGAGTTCCTACTAGACTTTCCACAACTTCTCCAAGCTCACAATCAGCCGCAGGGCAGTCTGGTATGACGCGGAGACCTCCCTGCTGGTAGTCGTCTCCAAGTTGGTACATGTATAAGAAAGGGTAATTTTCATAGGATATGAAAAACCACGAATTCATAACGGGAGCTCGTGCTAAAACGATTCCTAGACGCTCATACTTGGAGCCATCTTCTGTTTCAAACACATGTCCCACTGCTTTACCAACCATGGAATCTGCCAAGATGTCATTGCTGATTTGGATAGGGGCAACTCTCTCTGGAAGCACTTTGAGATCTAACACTCTTTCATCTTTATATAGTTCTACTCCGTAGATGTTATCAGAGCCATCATATTTTATAAGATATAGTGAGGGGCACACCAACACTTGATCAAGAACAGTTCCGTTGCACTGAGTTATCAGCCCGCTGTCTTCTTTCCATCCATGTTGTATTGTATGGCCAACAATATTTGTTTGAGGCTGTGGAACAGGTTTACTCGGTCCCACGTTGCTCAGATGGTTTTTATGGGAGGCCTTTTTCTTCATCTTATTTGCTGAAACACCTGCAGGTCCTGCTCCAGATCTGGATCCATGAGCTCTGGTCTTGCCACCTCGTGTCTTCATCGATCTTTGTGTTTATGGGCAGCAAAGCTGCCAGCCTAGGGTGAGAATTCTATTCTCTCAAATGATACTGTTATATATCCAGTCTATGCAAAGAAATGCATCAACGTTTGTCCACCAACTGTCAAATGTAGTGTTCGCTACACCAGTAAACAGCAGACTGTCTTCAAATGACGTTTCCAACCGCTCTTGGAATCTTGGCATTGTTGAGAAATAAAGGGGTGCTGTTATGAGTTCATGCTATGAGTCTAAAGCACAGCAGTTTTCACAGTGAAAGAAGGCAGTTTTTTTTCAAATAGTAACCTGCCTACATTGTATCTGATTATAAATGTAACATGTAACCACCGCTTCCTTTGAAAGAGATACCTCTTAATAACCTTTTAGTTTTATCAGGACTAAACATAGAGATGTCATATTAAAGAAAAGAGAGCATCTAAATAAAGTGCTTGCAGAAAAAAAGTACACACTGGAAATATTTCAAGTTTCCACTGGAAATCGATCCAGTGGAATTTTAAATATTGAAATAAAAATTTTGCATCAGGGAAACAGAATGTAATAAAATGTGGAATAATATAAAAAATATATTTTATCTATACATTTTTCATTAGATCGGAACCAGAAATGCATAAAGAAATGCTATTTGGTGTAAATCCCACAAAAAAGATGTACTGGTGTGCTTGGAGCCAACTAATGCCTCTCTCCCGCTATAGCCACTTATTTATTATTATTATTATTATTATTATTATTATTATTATTATTATCTTTTATTTATGTTGTGCCAACAATTCCCGCATCGCTTCTTACAGTCCATACATTCAAAGAGTCTGACAAACTCAGAGTTAACAGATTAAGATGAACGGATACATTAGGTAAACAGCCCTGCTCCCAAAAGTTTACAATCTGGAAGATCATGATTTATAATATGTATTTATTTATTAGTCCCCCCTAGACGGGATGGGGTTAAACCAGCCACTTTTGCAGCCTGTTGATAAGGGGTGAGTCACAGGGGCTGTAAATTTTTAATGGTCCAGATGCAATCAGGCTCATTAACATACAGCTTTCTAATGAATAGCCCGTGCAATAAAAATACTGCAGAGGTAATGAATTCTGGGGGGTAATTTGCAAGGAGAGCAAAGTCTGTTTGGTTTGCGGAGACCTTTAAATATCCATTGGTTGTGTGTATTCACCGTCTCCATCCCAATGGGACAAGTCATTTCTCTCCTAAACATAGATGTCTTCCGTGAAAGATAAGAGATCCGTTGTAACAATTGTTTGGGGTTTGGATTATTATACTGGGAAGAGATATAAATCCGAGAAAAGCGAAAACGGATCAAAGAAGAAAATATATACTATTCCTACTTTTAAAAGCAAGGGGTCCGTATTTTTGTAACTATGAATACTAACACTAGAGCGCTACGTTGAAGCCCACGAGTAGTCTGTTTTTAGATGAAGTTGATGCTTTTTTTGGACCAACACTGACAATATATAAAGTTGCATAGGCTTTCAGGACCTCAGAGGTCTCTTCTTCAAATGGAAATCATCTGAAATCTGTTTCAGCTATACATTTGTAAACACACAACATACAACACTTATGTTCCAGCATCCGGTCCCCAGATAAGTTTATTGTAAAGACATAGAATCTGCCTGCAGACCGGCCCCATTCGGCCCCGTCTAGCCTTCCCATTTTTCCTGCTGTAAAGACTCAAACCTTAATCAGTCGTTGGTCTCATCTTAGATTCAGGAGCCATATGCCTATCCCGTGCATGTTTAAATTCACTTACTGTGTTAACCTCTACCACGTCTGCTGGGAGTCTGTTCCACTTATCTACCACCCTCACCGGGAAATAAAACCTCCTTACATTACATCTAAGCCTCTGACACCTTTAGTTTAAGATCATGGCCTCTTGTTCTAACATTTCTCCTCACTTTAAATAAACTTTCCTGTCATTTAAATAAAATACGTATTTCTATGGTCAATTCTTTAGAAAATGTGCTGTTTTCATGGGGTTTATATAACGCGCAGCTAACCCTCTCCGCGCTAAAACCTTCTAAACCATTACATGTGCGTTCTCTGCTTGGTCGTGTTTTATTTGGCACATAATGTCTGCATAATTTGTTTAAAGAGATTAAGAGAAAGAACAATATTAACCAGATAATGTTCTAATTAAACAGATCCAGATAAAATAAAAATTTATTTTTTTGTTGTTTTTTTGTAGAAAAGAAACAAACAATTCAAAGTGAGAGCAAAAGCATTTTTTAAAATATATTAAATCCGATACGTATCTGTTATTTGTTTTATGTAGCAGCGTAAACACAAGAAGGGCTTATAGATCTTGTTTCGGGAAATCTGGACTTTTAATGCCGACCGTAACCCTGTGCTGGGTTTGTTTAAAGTGACTTGTAATAGTAAGTTCAAGCAATTAATGCAACGCAATATTAAAGAACGCAGAGATGGCCCTTAATAAAAAAAAACACTTTATCTCCAGACGTAGAAACTCTCAGGGGTTAACCTGGAGTCTCCGAGTGAAGTGCTGCTTCCACAGGTCTCGTGGTCACTTTCCTCGTTCTCGGTCAATGGTCAGCTAATGGTGTCATTTGTTGGGAAAGGGGTGCGAATAACAGCTGTTGACCCCATAGTCGGTCTCCTAAACCTGAGAACTGGTAACCGCATTGACGGAATTTGTATTTTGCATTTGCCAAATACACCATATCTACAAAGTTTGTCACCATTTAGCCTGCAGGTCTTATATGGCCAAGGAAGTGGCTGTGATTACTCTGTTTGGGGCAAATTGTATGGGCATATTGTCCCTGCGGCATTACCGATGGTTATACAAGAGACGAGGCCTTTAGGAGTAATCCTGTGTTACCAATGTTGCCAACTTTATTAGGGTAAGAAGCGCAGACAGTTTTTGTTTTTTGTATTTTTTGTTACCAATACTCTCTCCAGATTATGTTGCTGTTTCACGGGTATATTAATAATATTCTATGTGCTGTATGTCAGAACCGGTGTTATTTACACATCTCGGCCCTTTTCCATTTATATTTCTTTACATTTCTTTGGCGTCATCCCTTGTGGCTTCACTTCCTTTCGTCATAATGACGTCACTCGTACCACCTGCAGCTGCACAGGAAATTGAAAGTGGAAGCAGCCATTTCATTGGCCCACCAGATTCCATTAGAAGTGCAATTACAATACGAATACTACTGAGATGTCTAGAGTCGCTAGATTCAACGTTGTGTTGAGTGTCCTAATGTTTCTCAGGAAATTACAGGACTATATTGCAGGGACATTAACAATTTAGCAATGTTAGCTAAATATAAACAGGGCCATCTTTAACGCGTGGCAGGCCTGAGTCCGGTCATTCATACGGGGCCTAGTGGAGTCCATGCCTCGACTGGCCAGGGTTCTTTTGGAGGCAAAAGGGCGACATACACAGGCAGGTGGTCATAATGTTATGGATGATCGGTGCAAATAAATATTTACCCACCACCAGCAAGCAAGCAATCCACTGATGAAGCTTCATTGGTGGATTTGGAATTTTCTCTCAATTCATGTCATTTGTTTTTGTTTTTCTTCACTTACTGCTATGGTCAGTACATAAAGTTAATGCAAAATACGAGCCTCCTGTCTTGCATTAAAAGCATAAATTATAACAATATTGCACAGTTATTTCATACCTCCTAATATTACAGACGTGGCTGGGCGGCAGAGCTTTGCCAAGATTCCTGATGGGTATTTATATAATCGAGTAAAACGTTTAGAAGAAGGAGAATGTGTTTTTCTTACACAAGCAAATTCCTAAACACTGTTTCTACACACATTATTCGGGGCTTTTAGGGCTGTAGAACCCTGCGATCCCCTCATACCCAGCAAACATCCCGAGCTCCTGGAAAAGAGGGGCATCAGGGGAGGAAAGAGGGGCAGAGAGGGGCAGTGGGTTTGGACCTCCTAAAAAGGGACGCTTTGGAAGTATGTTATGGAGTTATTGAGGGCCATCAAGGGAGGAAAGAAGGATTTTCGTCCCTACAAGCCACGGCCCATTCTGAATAGGGAGACATGGGATGGATGGTATTTGATGTTAGACAAATCAAATAATTAATTATCACTCGGCTGAAATATATTTTTGTTACGTAACTAAACTATTTTCAAGCAGAAAACATGAAATAAGGACGTAATTCGGCTTCTCTGACCCTTCAGTGGCCAAGGGTCGTACAAACGAGAAGTAGAATTCTATAACCATGCACCATGAGTGTGTCCAATCTGTGTGCGCAGCATTCTCAATGTGCCTGTGTAATCTGAAACAGAAATTGTATGCATATAACATTTATCGCTTCAACAAAGCCATGGGATTTGCGTTGACATCACATGCTGCAGCAGAATCAGGTCACATTCTACGCTCTCTTTAAGAAGCACAAGAAAGGGGTTTTTTTTTCTGTTTTCTTTTACAATATTGATTTTTTTTTCTTTACTGAATGTTGTGGCCAGCTATGTGCTGGAACTGTTTTTTTAATGGTGGTATAGCAGGGTGGTCAGTAGGGTACCTACTAGTGCTGTTAGGTGAAGAAGTGTGTTGGAACGCATCCTTATGTTTCCATGGCTGTTCTTACATCTTGGCTCCTTCCGTGTGCACGGGATACAGTTTCTTCTTCCTTCACAGCAGTCCAGTGTTGTCTTTCCCTGCCAGACCAGAAGTGGAAGTGACATCATTCCATGACATCAGACGCCCCTTGCGTATGGCCACCTTTCACCAAAAATGAGGCCGTCATTTGGCTTTATGGCAATGTGCAACCTCTGTACTTTTGTTATGATCTCATCGGTAAAATGTACTGCGTTCCAAGAGCCTTCCAGGTAGAGAATAAAGCTGTTGCCAGAGGATCATGGGTAGATGAGTATTATCAATATTAATAACATTTATTTTTATAGCGCTGCTTACAGTCTATACATTCAAAGGACCTGACAAAACTAGAACTGATCAACTAAGGTGACCTGATACATTAGGTGAAGAGGGTCCGACTCGCAAGCTTACAACCTGGGGGTTCCTTTCATAGTCTCTTTTGAGTTAAAACACATAGCAGTCCCACTGATTAAGCTCCTTGCTAAGCAATATGGCCATACTTTGACGTAGTGGTGGCCGAAGCAATATAATTTTGGGCATGGCTTCCCCTTTAAGGAACATTTGCTTTGTGTAGATCCAAACCTGTAGATCCACAAGCTACTACACAACATGTTCTATAGCAAGTATTGATTACTAACGTACAGCACACTTTTAAGAGAAAATACATTCGTTATAGGAGGAGATGGGTGGTAAAGCTACTTTAAGGGTCTCGTAAACTCCCCATCTACAATAGTTAATTAAAGTCTGGAGATCTTCCCTTCACAACATTAGAAAGTACAATGAAGGGTCACTGTCTGTATAACCCCCTTTCTTTTGTAGAAGAGAAAAGGAAGAAGGTTTGTAGGACAGATACGTTTAACTATACCAAGGGATTTAAGAAAACACAAGATGGGGGCATTTCCTGACTCTTTGTCCTGACGTTGAGTGGGGTAAACGTAGCAACAGAAAGCTGACTCCTGGCAGGGGCAGAACGGCAGGCATTGCTAAGGGAGGTAAACCGTTGGGTCTTTTGCGGAGTCAAGAAGATCCATAATATGGGAGACCATACATCTCATTTTTTTTTTGACATGTGACGTATGAAGCTACGATGGTTAATCTTTGGCTTTCCCCGCCAATGAATACAGTTCCCATGATGCCTGGCCTAATGCATCATGGGAACTGTAGTCTAAAGCAAATGGGACCAGAGTTTTGCCATCAATGTCACCAAGCCTGGTTTAACTAAGTCACGCATGTTTCCTCTTACTCAATAACATTGTAACTTTGCAACTGTGGGCATCTGCTGTTATTGGCTCCACTGCAAATCAAAGTAGATTTTCCAAAACTTTCCAAGAGCCCAAATTACTCGGACTGAAATTCTGCCGATTTCATTCTTTCACTTTAACTTGCCGGCTAATGTTTGTCCACATCTTGTGTTGTGTATGTATTTGTCTAGCTGGTGTTATCTTATAAATGTAGCTGAATTATGACATGATTTCTTGGTTCCTTTGAATACCTGCCAGGAAAGCACTTATATTGGAATATTATTGTGTTATTTGGCTTGTACATCACATAATGTGTTCTAGCAGCCCGAGTTTGACCAAGTTTTCATCCTGCTAAGAGAGCGTTGAGCCTGTGGGGGGGAGGCCTGGCAATTTTCTCCCTGGAGTTAAAATCACTTTATTTCACTTTTTTATCAAGCCACTGTAGCCCTATCACTCATATATACGTATATATACACGTTCAAGTATATATACACATTCTCCTAATGTCTTTAGATTGAGATATTACATTTCTAAATTCATATTAATACACAGCTAATAGTGATTGTTTTATGTTAAAAAAAAAAAAAACCTTTTTGTTTATAGAGCCGCGGAAGAGCAATATTTAGTCACAAATGTCTTCTATTGGCTAATTAAAATAACTTTACCCAATATGAAGCAGCAATGGATTTATGGATTTAGGAAGCTCGCTGTCCTAGTTTAGATCTCCGGCGGCACCCTCAGCCACTGCTTGGACCTACCTTGTTGAGTGGGCACCATTTGTTTTTTTTTTCATAACATCTCAAATCATCTCAGGGAGCGTGGAAGTTGGGGTAGGTTTGGAAGAGGTTGGGGTCAAAGGTGAGACCATCTGCCCACATTATGCGAAGAGCCACCGTGAAGTGTTCAATTGGACAGCGTCACAAGGAGACCACTCAGGAGCTCCCTGGACATCAGAAGATCACCCCAACAAGCCCGCGATCCCCAATGCCCTCAAAAGCGGGTGATTGGGGCAGCTACATGGGATTGTGGGAAAGTGTTGAAAATCGAGACTGTCCCACCAAATTAGTACACTTGTGAGGTAGGCTATCGACCTCAGGGGTTGCCAAATCTAGCCATGTTTTATATGCAATAATATAACTTAGATTCACGGAGCATGAATCAGTGTTGTCAAACACCGCAAAACAAAGTACTATAAATGTGTTCATTTTTAAACTTTGATATTCCTTTAATGTTGGCCCAAATAATTTGTCTTGTCAGTCCTGGCACTCGGTTGAGCCTATCATTACCTGGTTTAAAAACAGAAAACCAGTGTGAATAGACAAATGCGTAACGTTCATTGTGTGCTTAGAGAAGGATTTTGGCGTCAAGACAGAAAAACAGAACAGTCTCTATACTCAAACAATGATGTTTATTTTTGCTGCCAGTCGAGCTGAATATATAGCAGTTTATGAACTGTAACAGAAGGTTGCCGGTTTAGCGTTGTCTGCACTGTTAGTTCAACAAAGCGTTGCAAAAAAAAACCCAGAAAAAAATATTTTGGTCACATGAACAAAAATCCATGCTTTTCAGGACCTTATGGGACCACCCTTTGGAGTTTTATGGGAACAGTAGAGTAGTACTGTCCCTGTGGATCCTCCCTTTTGCGGAGGTTTTTCGATAGAACAGAATAAATGAAGACAGATTCATGGAGAAAGAGAGGTGCAGAAATGCTTCTCTTTCTTCAGGAATCCGTCTTCACTATTGTGGCCTCTCAGAGCACTTCCACAAAAAAGAGCAGAGTCTCCCCCCTGTTCCTCTAATCTGGAGAGAGGGCCTGCTCGGAGACACCGTCCTTTTGCAGAAGTGCTCTGAGTGGCCTAGCAAAGGAAGAAGTGGACGAAGAAAGTAGAATTGGGGAGAAGCAGGCGAAGAAAGAAGGCACAAGAACAAGAAGAGGCAACGGAAGAAGCAGAGCTGCTGGAACGGAGACTGGGACAAGCGGAGAAGGTAGGGAGACATTGGGAGAGAACATGAGAGAACATGAGAGAGTGTGAGAGAATGTGAATGAGAGTGTTAGAGAGCGTAAGAGAAAAAAGCAACAAAATGCAAATTAAAATTCGAAGATTCAGTTTTTTTTTAAATAAATCTCACCGTTTAAGAAATATCTAGCTAAAACCGATCACATTATTCAAAGAAGGTTTGGATGGTACGTGGGCTGCCCTGTAACCTGCCCATTGAACAACAACACACTGGGAGCTCATTAATGTCACGCTTGTTCTTTAGGCAAAAAAGAAGGATTGCAAGCATTTCAAGCACTTCCGCAGAAGTTTTGGCAAAATTAGCATTTTCCTTTGCTTTTATTTTTTTTCAAGAGGAAGTGACCTTGACAAATCTGATAATTGTGATGCATTAGACACTATTCCCTGATATTTGCCAGGCTCTGACTATCTCGCCACCAGGTGCTTGCGGGGGGCGAAATACAACCAGTGTGTGTAGATCGAGACAATAATCACAGAGATGTGCTGATGGCAGGAAACAATTATGACATCATGCTTTGATTTTTCAACCAATCGGGGAGGTGAGTGCACCAGTTGAAAGTATTAGCCATGAGGTCAACAGCACACTCACCCCTGACCTTGTTGGGGAGAAAATCACCAATTTAACTGTATTAGCCAATGACAAATAACCCAGACTACATTAAACCACTTGGAAGTGTTGTGATTTCTACCACTTAAACGTAATTGTTTGGCAACAACAGAAACTTGACACTGATTGATACAATTATGGGAGAAGCGAGTTTAATGCCGAGAGAAGTGACTGAAACAATTGCGGTTTATTGTAGGTTCCCTAGGGGCAGAAAAACGCTTCTAGAGATGTATCATAACGGGATAACAATGTCACCCGTTACTCCGAGTTCCCACACTGGTAATGGGGAGAAGAAAAAAAAGCTAAAATTGAATAAGAGCTAATAAAATCTCCATCATTTTGACAGCATGGAGAAGGCTGGTGGGGTTTAATGGCCTAGTGGTTGTAGAAAGAAGTATTTCCTGACCACTCAATCCAAAACATTAGGGGTTTGTTATAGTGAAAAATAACATTGTTTATCATAAATCACAAACAAAAGAATATTTCATCTGTTTCAGTACATTATAGGAGGGTGAGAGATTGCAACATTGGGAGCGCTGACAAAATGGATATTGGGACTAGTAGGTATACCTAACTACCTATCTACCCCTACCTACCTATCTACCCCTACCTACCTATCTACCCCTTTGATGCTCAATTAAGGTCCTAAAAGTAAAGAAGTGTGTTGGTCAGGGTCAGACTGGGGGTGACAATGTGTCCCTGGCACCCAGCCGCCACCAAATAACATGCTATTTTTAAACAACAATAGTTCACAAAGGCAGTATTGTCAAAAACATGAGAAGAGGGCATGAGTTAAGAGAGGGGGACACTCATGGAAAGTGTGCAGAAGTGTTACCATACAGAAATATAAAGGATGATTCAAATCACTGTCTACTACATACACACGGGGGAAGAACTAGAATCATTATTAACAGCAGGTCCGGACCGGGGATGACCAGGATAGGCATGGCCGCATGTTACGCTTTTACACGTATCCAGACAGGACCTGATCTGGAGCTGGTGGGCCAGATCACCAGCATGGGTCTGCCATTGATGGCTACGCATAGTAAATCAGCTCCTTGTAGCCATACCTCCCATGTCTCTCTGTTTAAAGGGGTCAGTCCGTGTTTGTGACCCAAATTTCCGCCCCTGATGCTCTTCCTTTCTAGGAGCTCAGAATGTTTGCTGAATATGAGTGTATCCCAAAATTGCACGGTTCTAAAAGTCACAGTATTGTTACTAATGTGTCTATATAAACAAAAAGAAAACATGTTAATAAATTACAATGTGTAACTAAAATACATATTTACACGAGTAGCTATTATTCACGTCACATAGAAAAGAGTTTACCCCTCTGATCACATCCCCTAACATATAGAATATTGGAGATACTGGAAGATGCTAGAATCTATATGACTGAATAAACCCGGCATACAAAAAGCTGAAGTATTAGCATTCTGTAACAGCAACCAGGCTACATCCTCCCTTTAAATACGCAGTTTGCATGTCTTATCTTTATCAGTCAGCAGAAGCCTAGGACAGTAATTAACTTCACTGTGCCGCCTGCCTATCTGCATCTAATCTCTGTCCTCTGGTGAAATAGTTAAAACCAGCAAGTGCTTTTACCTGCCACCGAAGCCCCCCCAAAAAAGAACAGCAGGATTCACCCACATGAAACACATTTATAGCCGGAATTCTTTTTTTTATTATTTGTTTGTTTGTTTGTTAAGCTTGTGTGGCATTTTTTTTTAACGTTTGTTAATATTTCCTTTTTATTAAGGTTATCGGATTTGACTGTTGGATCTCAGCTCCATCTAGAGTATGGTTACAATTTTATGCATTCTCTGCTAATTTTAACACTTTTTTTTAACTACGTGGAGCATTACAAACATCATTAGAGACAGAACTTAATGTCAGATCAGTCCCATTCGGCCCATATAGTCAGACTGCCAGTTTCTTATTAACACTTAAACTCCTTACCCCTCTTTCCTCCCCTGTTGCCCCTCTTTTCTAGGAGCTCGAAATGTTTGCTGGGTATGAGGGGATCGGGGGGGGGGGGGTTCTACAGCCCTAAAAGACACAACAATGTGTTTATAAACACCCGGGAATGAGTTAATAAATTAAATTGAGTAAATAAAATACATTATTATTCTAAATGTCTTACCCAATTATATTAATAGCTCCAAATAGGTCATAAAGTGCCATTAAAAGTCTTAACATTATGTATATAAATAGCAATAAAATGTGTTTAGAAATTAAATTGTCTAAATAAACAATTTTCTTCTTCTAAAAGCAGTCAATGAGACATAAAAAGTATCAGTGAAGCCCCACCCCAGCCACACCCTGACCACACCCCCTAAACCAAAAGGGCCCCTCTTTGACCTTTTGGAATATTGGGAGACAAACAGAATGTTATAAGAATAAAATATAATAAATGAAATAGTTTTTTTGGGGGGCTTATTCATATACTATCCAGTAAATTCATTGTGCGGAGGTTTTATTTGTGAATTACCTTTGTTTGTTTCAAGTATTTGTCTTTTAATTGAATGGCATCATTCACTCTAATGGACTAATATTCTAGAGAGTGAATGTATCTATATATTTTTGGAATATATTTGCAATGATAAGTAGATAGATAATAGTTAATAGATAAACAAATAGATCGATAGATATTTAATTGATACATAAAATCAGTCTATACCCAGTGAATACTGTTCCAAAAACACCTCTAAATCACAAATATTGGGGATTCCATCACACTATAAGGTCATTTATTGCTTATCCCCCCACTGTGTCAAAGTACCCCAAGTTTGACGAGTCCTATCTAATTTTTCATGGCTATATAGCTTACCAAGGAGCTCAATCGGTGGGACTGCACCTCGTTTTAACCCAAATAAGACTCTGAGTCATTTAAAGCCTTTTCCAGATAGACAGTCATTAAAATGTATTTTTTTACCCCCTGTATTTGTAAAGTGCTTTATTTGCATCTTTTTCCCCCTTTTTCCCAAAATATTAATCTTTTCCGCTTCCTTTGCTCCCCTGAGTCTTTAAAGTTTTTTTTTTCTCTCCAATATCGGCACTCCTCCCTGCCTTTATGTAGCCGTTATCTCTGGTTTGGGCTAAGAAACACATTTATTTGGGAGTAATATTCCCATGGCAACCGAGCAGATGGTTACTTGTGATTAGCTATTTTTCCCCTCCCTGCCAAATCACAATCCGTCTTTGAAATTAAATCAGACTGTGATAAGATCAGTTGTTCTGGAGGGGGAACGAGGTAAATATAGCCCTAAAGTATTATATCATGATCCAGGATGCAATGCAAATTCACTCTTTCTCCTGCCATATAATCTTCGCATTGGGGAAAGTTGAACATCATGGGACGCACGGTCCAAACGATCACGTTACCGGTGGTTTTATACACCATGTTGTACCCAGTTTCAGACTATATATCAGAATAGTTTATATAGGGGCTGGCAAATGTTTATAGCATTAAAGGCCATATAGGCAGATATATGAGAAAATGGGACATGGTTACTATATAAAGCAACTCTATAATGCTGGAAAAGCCCCAAAACCTAAGTACTATATTTTAAAAGATAAAATTATTTTGGGGTCGGAATAAAGATTCCCAAATTAACTACTTTTTAAGAGGGCGTATTTTCACCTTCCCTGTTTAAAAAAAAAATGCATCCATCAATGTCTCATTCTGCTACATCTTGATAATACACAGCTAATAAATCAAGTATATGAGACCAGCTTCAGTCTGAATGCTTGACAGAACATATTGATGCTGAACATGCTGTTTCTGTTTGGGCTGGGGGAAGTAGTTTGCCTGTGCACCTGTTCCTGTGAGCACCAGACAGGATATTGTTGTAAAATCAGAAGGAAATTAACTTTAAATTGCTTAAAAAAACCCCACAATACATGTTGTGATGCTTTCTGCTAAAATAGGTTTTCAGATAATGGAACGCTGAAGGATTCGATTCAGCGTAATCGATAAACGATTATCTTACGCTAAGGCATGCACCCCAACATTTTAAATGGAAACAAGGGGTACGTGTTTTAGGGGTATGGTGAGAGGCATGGCTATCGATAGGGCCTTGCCAAGACCTTTAATGGAAGTTTATGACCCATAAGGAGCTATTAATATAATTGGGTAAGACATTTAGAAGAATAATAATTTTTATCTGCTCGATTTAATTTATAAGCTAATTTCCTGCCGTTTCTGTGCACATTATCACGGCGTTTAGAGCTGTAGAACCCCGCGATACCCTCATACCCAGCAAACATTCCGAGCTCCTAGAAAAGAGGGGCATCAGGGGAGGAAAGAGGGGCATAGAGGGGCAGTAGGATTGGGCCTCCTAAAAAGGGACACTTTGGAAGTTACGTGTTTAACAACACTTATTTCAGTCTCAGCAATCAGAAGAATTTCATAGGTAAGCTTCTTGATGAACATTTTTGCAATGAATTGGGGCGGACTAAGAGATTTGTTTGCAAAATGGTGAGTTGTAGCGAATTGAAACGTTTCAACTCATTGACCCAATTAAGTATCATGAAAATGGAAAATCTTATTGAGTTTCACCTCCAAGAAAGGCTGTGTTGACCCTCTTGGGGAGAAGACATCTCTGAGCACAGAAAACCCTTAAAATGTGACCGTTTATTTAAGTTTTGTTTTTTTTGCTTCCCCCCTCTCTCTTTTCTTTTTGTTTCAAAAGACTCCTTTGAAGAAGTTTGTATAACAGCTTTCTGCCCGGCGAAATGAATAGGATCATTTGTACACCGCATTGTCTGTCCTTTGAGAAGCGCACAAATGACATTTAGCATCCTGATTGTAATCATGGGACACATCATACATTTGCGTATCCCCCTTATATTCATTTCTAATTTAATATCTCATGATTCCACAGTTATCCGCATCGTCTGCTGCATATTGTAATTATACTTAAATCCCTTTGAAGAGCTTATAAGCGTGGCTTCCTTTGAACCTTAGGACAGAGTTGGAATTGCTACCAATTTAAAGCCCTATTTCTATTACGCCATGTGTGTGTGTGGTGCTCAGGGACATGCTTGTAGATGTTTGAGTAGATCCGGTTATCACCCGCCATCGGGAGCATTCTACGATAAACACAGACGTTGGAAAACGCCCAACTGCATGGAAAGACCTCAACTGCTCCAGAAGTTCTTAGAGAGTTCAGCAGAAAAGGACCGTCAGTCAGCGATTTGTCATTAAAAGCCCAGACCCAAATGGAATGCCGCATCGAGTAGCAAAGTTATGACTTATAGGTCTGCTTCCGAAGGCTTATATGAGTGGACTAATATGCGACTCAATCTCGCCCTTTGTGTGTGTAAATATTCGGTGGATCTGGGTCTACAGATCCTTGTCCTTCAAATCGTTCATGTTCCTTTGAAGGACAGGTTGGGCCCACAAGGTACTGCAGAGAACGAAAGGCTATAAATCCAAACTCCCATCACCCTAGCGCCACCAAAGGATTTCTGTAGGTCTCTCTACAAAGGCTACATGTGTGGTTTGTGAGATTGCTAGTCCAACCCGAGGTTCGTAAAGTCTGTCTCTCAACTCTGGGGAAAGAAACCAGAAAGGGCTATTTACAGAAATCCTTGTTCCAGGCATTCGGTAAAAAGATCCCGATCAGAAAACTTGCCGGTGGTGCCAGGAAGTGCAATTGGCTGAATAGGGGGGTCTCTACTTAGCCTCTCGGCATTTTCAATTTCAATGGGTTTTTCTCTGCAAAGTGTGCAGCCAGCTGGGGGATTCAAATCCAATTACACAATTCCTTACAGTAGAAATGAAAGCAGGTACTCCCCGATGGAGATTTAAAGATATTTAGGTCTAATTGGATTTTCTTAGCAGATGTCATTATTGTTAAACAGTCTCACACTTGATATTCGCAAGTTGTTTGCAGTTGATTGCAAAAATGAGCAGCGTTTGCGCAATACAAGAGTCGCATTGTTCATTTCTTTATCTTGTTCTAAAAGTAAGATCTTTGGGAAAAGCTGTCTGAAGATGTTGACACTGCGTTCATTGAGTTAAGACTCACATAGAAGAAATGGTTGTAATTCCACTGAAAACATTAATTGACGGTTATGATGATTTTTTTTTTAGCCCTCGTATGGATTTTAGATTATTTCCTTTCCTAGGCGTTCAGAATGTTCCACAACCTTAAAATTCACAATAATGTGTACAGAAACAACAGAAAGTGTTTATAAATTAGTTACTTTTCTGACTTAACTAGTCTCATGCTTGCCGCTGACAGCCAAACCCCCATCTAAGAAAATACTCCCTGTTTTAATCTACTTAACCCCTTAATGACAATGGGCGGTCCCTAAACCCATTGAAAACAATGCATTTTTAGCCCGTAAATGTACGGGCTTTGTCATTAAGGAGTTAAATGTACAATTTGTTTATATTTGACCTCACCTCTTAATATGTATAGTGGTTTATTATCTGCTTTTGGAGATCTTTCCGTTTCATATGATTCAAGTCACGGTGGGATCTGCAAAGAAATAGGTTATCTTTTCTCATATTTTCACTTTTGATGGCTGTAGAAGTTGATTATTCTTTGCAGACTTTTAATTCAATGGTTCACGCAGCTCATGGTCTAGACCTACCCAACGGTCAATGGACTTTTCCAAATCTCGGCAGAACCTGATGATCAGTTCTCCACTATGGTGACTATGGAGACCTTCTACAATACGGTACCCTAAATTTCTTCTTGGCTTTAAGAATCTATTGATTGGATCATTCCATTGGTTGAATAATGGGAGAATAAAAGACATATTCTATGTTAATGGAAAAATCCTAAAACTCATGTCACCCTCCCTAATAAAGTTGGTAGAACGCACTAGGTTGGTGGTTCTTGGTGTGGCTGCATGCACGCAAAGAATAACATTGGGACCATTTCCCGGTCATTCAATAAGCTGTTTTATTAACTTTTAATATTTCAGAACCTAAGGGCAGAGTTTAACACCATCGCTATAAGGGTTCTGTCATCTAGAAAAAGGTTTGTATTCTTCTACTTGGGATTTTCTGAACCGAATACGTATAACATCCTCTTTTTCAATGTGTATTTTTTATTTTATGGCATAATTCTAGTGTTCTAGGCCACAGCTAAATCGGTTATGGTTTTCCAGAGGTAGACGGTATGGTCGGATGTGGGTTGGTTTTGAGTGGAAACTACGTGGTAACCACTACCAGCTGATCGAGCGACGTTCAGGAAGGAAGAAAGGTAGATCAAAGAGTTATTAGAGTGTATGTCGGTCCTTAACCACATCATTGCTTTGTCTGCAGACACATTTTCAGAATGTATATCAGACGTAGAGAAAGAAAAAAAGCACCTTGATGATTCATTGTATCAATCAGTCGCATTGTATCATCTGTCGAAGCGGGACATGAACTTTATTTACCATTTCCATCATATCTACCCTTTGTTTTTTTCTCCAGGCTTTTGAGAAGCGACCGTACCTGTGGCTGCTTATAACGAATGATGTTTCTTCCGTTAGTTATGAGAACTTCGGGTGATCGAAACACCTTGCCCGAAATGATCAGGGACTGAATTACACCCATTGTCATCCTACAATCTTCACTAATGCAATAGGCTTCTTGGAAGAACTTGCCAACATTAGTGGTGGAACTTCCAAAGCTCAAAGCATTGCGAAGTCTCAACGTTAGGGATGATAAATTGACATTTCCCTCTTCTGGTGGAAACGTTACCTCTAATGTATTTATTATTAAGAATATAATAGCTGCTTGTACTGTGAAAGTTAACATTCCCCTCTTTCTTCTCATGGGCCAGCTCTCGCTTCGATAGATCCTTGACTTCCATTGTAGGGTCCTCATGATACACTTGACAAGCTTCGCTTTGTTTAAACCCAATAACTTGGCTGATAATAACAAGAAGAACACATTCTTACACTGGAGAACCTTCCTTTATTCGGCTTTCTCTCCCTAGAGCTGATGTTGACCAGGCTACGGGGGGGGGGGGCCCTTTTAAATTACAAATGTAATGGTATCTTGAATCTTAAACACAAACAATTATAATATATATATACAAAACCTGGACCCACCTGTGTTCTTTGATGAAAAAAGTACAAGTGACCTAAACAGCGTTTATCAGCGGAGTCATTAAGATAACTCCTCTCTGTGATTTAAAAGCATGAAAAAAATGGAAAGCAACACTTTTCAGATCCGGAACAAAACCAAGAGACTCACGGGGTGGAAATCAATAGTAATCAGTTGTCACTGAGAGTACTCCAAAGTGTCCCAAAGCTGATAGAGGTGAGATTACGGTAAAAATGTGGTGGCAGGGGAGATCCGTAAGGCTTGCTCTCCGACTATTTAATTAATGGAATGGTTTTTAAAAGGATCCTAATCATATGCGATTGTATCTGCTTATCAACAATTTTGCTAATTAGATGATATGGAGGCAGTTCTACTTTCTAATTCCCTCATCCTAACAGAATATCCTGAACAGATAACAGGCATTCTTTCTTTTTTTTTTAATTCTTAATAAGAAACAATCAGAAGTTAGAAGAACCTTAATGGCTTTTATTATCTTAGGATCTAGGGGTAGGGAAAGAGAGTCTTAACATTATGTGATGTATAAATGCATTACTTACACAACGAGCTATGTTTAAAGGGCCGTCGGAAGGGTACCGGGGAAAGACATGGGGGTTTGAGTTTTCTAGCAAAATCTGTTCTTTACCCCCCCCTATCCACGTTCATATTCAAGGCCAGACTCAAGACTGACACAGGAGCCAGTAACACAGATATATATGACATTAACGACTCTTCTAGATCCTTATATATTGCAGGACCTAGAAAGACCTTGGGCTTCTTTAAATAAGACTCCAAGATAGTTGCCGTATAGTCTTGAGAACAGCCTTTAATAATAGCTTTGCTTGTGCGGCTTTATTGTTCATTTGATGATTTAGACCTCTTGGTATGCGGCGCTGTGGATCACGTCTGTCTGCGTCTTCAATTCATGACTCTGCTTGGTAGGGTTTTTTTTTTTGTTTGTTCTTCAAAGTCAACAGTTATTTTAGTGGCCTTATAGACAAATTTATCCTTATCAGCAACTCACTGTCTTCCAAGACACTTTACTGGCTGTTCCTTGACCTCTCAATGAGGGTCTGGAATATTTTATCAGAGACGTCACAGAGACCACAGGTTGGGGGTCTCTGCTCCAAACACTTTGATTGTTGCTAAATAAACAAAAGCCACACTTTCCGTCACCATTTCAGCTGTCAGCGGAGTACTCGGGCAGAGAGGTGCTTCTTGTGAGGTGCTACCAGACTGTGTTTGTTTGGAGTGGACCTCAGAGTTCATGACTTGAAGGTAAATATATCAACAGAGCTCCGCAGTTGGCCACAATCACTTGATTTTTTTTTTTTTCTTTTATATATATTGTAGATTCCAGATTGGGAGCTGTCGCTAAAACCGTCACTATACCCCGGACCGCGCAAGATAAAAGAAAGATCGAGAATCAAGAAAAAAGCAACAATTTGCATAAGGGGAATATATTTTTATAGAATGAGAAGTCCCAGGATGCAAGAGGTTAAAAAACCTAATAGTATAATGAATTTAGGGAAATCATCAATATAGAGTGCATGGCAGCAATAAGGGAAAATGTACACAATATTTTTATTATTTAAATTTATTAAAAATCTAATACATATAAAAGTTGTACAGTCTGTTATAAAAGTTACACATGGCTCTTTTATTGTTGTGATTATTATTATTATTATCTTTTATTTATACAGTTTAATTGAAATAAAATAAATGCTTCTGGCAGATTTAGGTTAAACGCATAATCTAATTAACAACAACAACAACAACTATAATAATAATAATAATAATAATATAATTCATATGAATCAGAAAAATCAGAAATCAGAATCAGAAAAATGCAATGGTGGAGTCATTACAGAACATTCTGTATTAAAGCAAAAACATAATGGTTCTTGCTCTTTAATGCCCTGTTTTGTTGTTTTTTTTTTTAGAGGGGGGGCATCAGTTTTCATGCCTTGTAGGTACTCAAAGAGTTAAATAATAAAAAGATACGTTCTCTTTTAATTGTGGATGTGTTTTTTGTTATATAGCCGAGGCAACATATAGAAAACCTCACTAACAGATCAAGAGGACAGGAAATTATAACACAAAAAGCCAGAATGCAACAACAAACAATAGGAAATGGAATTCATGTCTCTGGGGAGTTTATTTGGTTTTTGTCCCTTTAAATTTTCTAACCCCGACTGAAAACGGATGAACTAAAAGAAGTGTATCCTCAAATGGTTCACACCTCTGTAACAGCAAAAACAATCATCTCGTTCCTAAAGGGTAACTGACGCCTTCATAGCAGTTAGAATAACTAACTTACCATAACCTGCCTAAATCCTATGCTTTATTTTCTTTAATTCGTATAATTTCTTTGGAGTTACTTAGCACTGAAATGAACTCGTCTGACTCTTGTAAACCAAGATCCGTGGCACAATGTCCTGTCCTCAAGTTCTCCTCCTTCGTCTCACCCCAAACAAAAATCAACAAATTGCCAACGAGAATAGAATACTGGAAATGCAACCAATTGTATCTTTGAAGTTGAATATTTTTCAGCGCTGTATACAGTAATATAACCCCCAGTACTGTGTACATTATTACCCCCCCCAGCACTGTATACAGCAATAACCCCCCGCCTTGTATACAGTAATATAACCCCCCAGAGCAGTATACAGTAATAACCCCCAGCGCTGTATACAGTAATAACCCCCTGCCTTGTATACAGTAATATAACCCCCAGTGCTGTATACAGTAATAACCCCCAGCACTGTAAACAGTAATAACCCCCCGCCTTGTATACAGTAATATAACCCCCCAGAGCTGTATACAGTAATAACCCCCAGCGCTGTATACAGTAATAACCCCCAGCGCTGTATACAGTAATATAACTCCGAGTGCTGTATACAGTAATATAACCCCTCAGCGCTGTATACAGTAATGGTGGTCGGTGTTGACAAAAACCTGGTTCATTTTGTCCCAATAAACTCCTTTTATCTGCAGACCTGGAGGCCGCTATTGCTGTCGGTCATGTGATATTTTGGCTGTATTTTCCTGCCTAAACACCACATTAAAATGATTCTTTACGGTAATGCTAATGAAGTCCGCACCTCCATAGACTTTCATTAGTGTCTGGCTGGGTGATTAAGACTGAGCTATTCCACAGACAGTATGATAAGGAGCCGGGGTGTTTGTCTAGTAGATTGGTCTCAGATAACAGAGCGAGCGTTGTAGACTATGTAGATTATGATAAAATAATGTATCATTTCATTTAGTTCCTTCTTCTTAAAGAATACAACCATGAACCCTATATCGGCGTTCAGTGGGAATGGGTTTGTTGTGACAGATATAATTCGTAGGACGTGTCTTTTTTTTTTATATTTTCCCTCTCTTCCCATCCCCACGCTATGCATAAAACATATCAGCGGCATTGAATTTGACAGATGAAACGTACGGAAGGATTTTATTAGGGAATAACACAAACCACAGTCTGGTCGGACCGCTATAGTATACTCAAGAAGGAGAAGGTTCACTCCAAGGTCGCTTATATCTGTCAATCCTGCCCGCAAAGCTTTGTTTACACTGGGAACGCGATGGCTCCTTAATTTGGGAAGTAACGAGGAAACAGGAAGAAGGAACAGACATTAAGGCAAAATCCATCCAAAAAAAACGCTTGTGTGAGAAAACAAAGGAAATCAAAGTCGTCTTATAAATATTTAGCAAACCGCTGTTTTTATTTCTCTTTTAAAAGCAGATGTGGAGAACCCTCGCTTCCTGTAAGGGAAAACCAAGATACTTTATAGAACCTTGCAGTCTCCAAGGGGGACAAAAAGGAATCACAGCGGAAAGCATAAAAATGCCAATAAATAGCCGACCGCGCGTAGACCTCCGCACGTAACACCTCCAATACGTGGGTTATGATAGAATGTTAAGGCTTTTTAAATGTACTCATATATAAAGTGTTTATATCCAATATAAAAATATACAGTATATCCAGAGATGACTTGGAGATGACGTCACAACATCTACGTAGCACCTCTGTCTACGTATGCGATATGTAGAAGCATAGAATTTGATGGCCCCATTCGGCCCCCCGTCTAGTCTGGCCCTATTTCCTGCTGTAAAGACTTCACCCTTAATCAGTCGCTGGCCTCGTCTTAGATCCAGGAGCCGTATGCCCATCCCATGCATGTTTAATACCCTCACTGTATTACCCCCTACCGCTTCTGCTGGTGGCTGTCCCACCTATCTGCCATCCTTTCAGTAAAGTAAAATAATAATGTAGTCATAGGACATGACGCAGGAACATTCTACGTTCCTTTGCAGAAGAAGAAGTGTTGTTAGACTTAGAAACTCCTTAAATCGTTTAAAGGATATGTAAATAATCAAAATGAAATGCGGCGTGAAGAGTAGCCTATTAGCCCTTTGAAAACAAGCATGGGTTTAAAACCTGGGACTAACGCCAAGACAGAAGGATTCTGACACAAACCTAAAATTAGATTCACGTCCCAGTGTAAAACATGTGAGGAGGCACACGGGGAGCACTTATATGCTCCATGAGCTACCATAGAGCGTTCAGAAGTAAAGTGGTCTGGGACCTGAACGGATTTATATGCGTTTATATCTGTGATTTCTGGAACCTTAGTGGGGAACTCTATATTTCGAGTATCACAATATATTGGTGCTGTTTGTTTTTTAAAAAACAGTTCTATTTTTTATATATTATAATGTTTTCAGGCAGCTGCATATTAGCCATTTGTATAAGTCCTCGCTCTGTTATCTGAGCCTGATCTACTAGAACCCCCCCGACTCCTTATCACACCCTATCAAACAGTCTTATACATCCAGACATAGCCTCTGACTCATGAAAGTCTAGGTCAGAAAAGATTTCATTGGATAAGCAGGACTTCATTAGCATTGCCGTAAAGAGTGAGCTCAGTGTGGCGTTTGAGCCGGGAAAGTCACCCAAAATATCACAGCAATGGCCGCCTCCAAGTCTCTGGATAAACAGGATTTATTGGAATAAAATGGAATAAAATCGCATTTTCTTCTCTGCTTTATTATGTACAGCACTGTTTTAATGCTCAAAGACAACATAGTTACTTTATATAAAATTATTTAACTCGCCCATCCCAACATGACATACGGGGCTATAAAATAATATTTTAGAGCTTCTTGATCCAAGGAGAAATCCGACTGCCTTTTGGAGTCAAGAAGGAATTTTTCCCCCTGATGGCAGAATTCGAAGTATCTTCATTAGAGGGTATTCGTGAATTAGTCATTTTTTGGGGAAATCTGTAAGGTTTATTAACTAGCTCTGCTGCAATACTGTAGCTTAACAAAGTCAGGCCTTGATTGAGAATAATTTATCTTGTATCATATCCCGCACCTTTAGATCCCAACATGAATTTCAGCAACCCTTGGAACGGTCAAATCAACAGAAAATCCGACGGCCACAGCCAACAAACACAATATAAAATACGAGCAAAGAAAGCATCTGAAACGTAATCAAAATCACCCAAATAGTCGTTTCTTTTAATGCATGATCATTCATAAATCAAACGGGCATGTGGTCACAAGATTCACGCTATGTTGCTTTTATAACATGCTGTCGTAAGAAATATTATCGGGAAAAGCCAAACAAAAATGTGTCTGTTCTTAGACGTCACACTGTAAATTACCGGACTGTCTCTTTAAGACTGGCTCCGTTGGGAGACCGAGCTCGATTAACAATTAACAATGTATCTCAGATTATATCTGCTCCAGGCCCCAGTGTTTTTCAATAGGTGATATTCAAAGTAACAGAGCTTTCGAGACCGGTCGAACAGGAAGATACGTAACAACAACGTCCTCTGTCAGACTGGCGGTGGGACCGTTCCCGGGGCATTGCCCAGTCTGGAACCAGCCCGATGCTGCCTGCGTTTATCAGACGCTATATTAAGCTTTGGGTATTTAAAGCGGCGTTGCTGTCTGGCGATGGTTTGTTTTTACAGCCAGAAAATATAAATGTCCCGAAAGCCAATGAAAGCCAATTAAAAAAATATATATTTTTTTACACTACGCATTGTGTTTATCTGTAACTGGGTTTTGCAGCTAATATTTCATTCTCACGTTAGCTTTTGAATATATCAATATGTCACACCCAGTTTTAAATACACATGAAATCATGATTATGGCATTAAAATAATAATAATAATAATAATAATAATAATAATAATAATAATAATAATAAATTAAAATAATAATAATAATAATATTGTGAGGGTGCTATGAATATCTAACAATATTAATAATAATAATAATAATAAATAATAACACCATAATAGATAAAATAATAGATGTAATAGCATATGTAGGTAGCTTGATAAATATATATATATATATATATTTTATGAATCAGTGGCATCGGTTGGATCTGTGTCATCTGCTCCAATACCCAACCCATGTTA
Organism: Spea bombifrons; assembly: GCF_027358695.1. Classification (NCBI taxonomy): domain Eukaryota; kingdom Metazoa; phylum Chordata; class Amphibia; order Anura; family Pelobatidae; genus Spea; species Spea bombifrons. Next base: position 6,762,567 of record NC_071092.1, on the reverse strand, counting down.
AAAAGGTCAGTTTTATAGTCCGGTCTCACAATCCTTTGTGGTACATAATGGAATTTTATTAATAATGGTGCTCATAAAAAGAAGCCAGAGAGAATAATGTTGTTGACTTACAGTTAAGCAAACAATCTTTTAACCAGACAAGTACTATAAAAAAAAATAACTTTCAAGCCTTTATTCATCATGGGAACTTTAGAAAAAAAAATATATATTTGTTTTTAAATAGTCAGAATTTAGGAACGGGTCTGGCACTGCCTTTCTGAACTCCTCTGCTCTTTCCTTGGCTTAGGTACAGAAGCAAATTGCGCTAATCCCTTCTTGATACATCAGACAATGGATGGGCTGTATGGTGTTTGTCACTGGTATTAAGTCAAAGCCGTATCAGATTGCGGTGGCTTCAACCAATCGGTGCTTAGTAATGGAGCCCCAAGGCCAGCTAGGCTTCATCAATATCATGGGGTGTCCAACCTTCACCATAACGAGGGCTATATAAGATACAAAACATACTAGTTTAGGGTATAGGGTATAGAGTTTAGTATACATTACATTTTATTATTATTTTTATAAAAATGTATTTATTTGACGGTTCAGCTAAATTAAATAGGTATATAAACCCCTCGTCAGCGCTGTGCATGTAGGGTGCCAACGTCTCCAGTAGGGTGGTGGCAAGTAGTGTGGGTTACTCAGTGGCAGGGGGCAATTGTATTATATATATATACTTATAATGCAATAGGAATGTGTGAATAAAGTCAATTTCCCAGTAAATTTGCTCCATTCTGCGTATTCATCTTTGTTTTAATGTCTTCTTATCAGTGGACTGTCCAGATAGCACTCAAACCATGTAGTGCTTATCTAATAAGGACACTTGTTCGCTACCTACAGTATTATCTAGATGTCATCTTAATGACAGCGTTCATGAGAATAATCAAACCCCTCTCCCTTTGGGTATAAACCCAAGCTTAATCGCAGTCATCTAGAACCTTAGATGTGATCGTCGTTATCTAAATGGAAAGAATCTGCTTGAAAAACCATTATGCTGATGATGGACCCCATTGTACAAGAAAGCAATCAAGGCTGCGGCTCCCACCCCTTCATTGTACGAGGGGGTCATAAATATGTTTCTCACACATTACCTAAAGGCTGAGCTTAGCATGGGGAGCCTGACAGAGAGAGATTACCAAGCCGAGGGGAGGAAGGGATCTACGATGCATGATTGACTAGGATGGGAAAGACTTGTTAAAATATACAAAGCTTCCCCGTGGATCCTCCAGAGATTTGGGAGCCTAACTCTATTGTCTATCTGCTTCTATAGCTCTCTTTCAATATCAATATGTTGGCATTTAACAGTCATCTGCCTTCGGGGACCCTGAATCACATTCCAGACACTACCACCTAGCCTCGCTCGGGGCTGCTGCGTACTCTTTGGTGATGATTTTTTGGACTTTTCCCACTTCTAACCACATTTGGGCGTTTTTTTGAAGGTCCAAACAATTATACATTGAATTCTGAATTTATCTGAGATAACAAAGGTTGCGTATTTGCAAAATTGTATATATATACATTTCCATTTAAAAATTCAGGGTCACTTAGAAATGTCTGTGTTTGTGAAGCAAAAGCTGGAAGCGGCTAATTTTTAATGGAATATTTTCATAGGCGTACAGAGGCCCTTTATCACTCCCATCACTCCTGTGTTCCAATGGCCCTTTATCACTCCCATCACTCCTGTGTCCCAATGGCCCTGTATCACTCCCATCACTCCTGTGTTCCAATGGCCCTTTATCACTCCCATCACTCCTGTGTTCCAATGGCCCTTTATCACTCCCATCACTCCTGTGTTCCAATGGCACGTTGTGTTCACTGATCCAAGTTTCAGTTGGCAATGTGGAAGATCGCATCCTCTAGCTTTTTCCATCAGCTGTATTAATATGGGTTGCACCTTGGGAAAGTATAAGAGTACAGTGTACGGCCGCAACGATGGCCACTCGGCTACATCTAGTAAGTGTTTCTCATCTAAAATGTCAGCAGACCCAAGAACAGCATATTGAGCGACTAGACCGCTTCAGAAAAACCAGAGTTAACATTAATAAAATAAATATCACGTTGGACTTAATATACCTTTAATAAGCTTCCAGCTACTAAGTTACCTGCATGTTCTTCTTTGTGTCAAAACATTTTTTGGCATGTCGGAGATAAGCGAATATACTTTGCTTTGTCTCGCTGCGACCCTTTTCTCCTTTTTCATGTTTTTAGTAACAGATTAAAGTGGTTCTGCCCACAAAAATAGATGTGTATTTTTCTTCCCTTGTTAAATGTCCCCGTTACTTTTAGACGAAGTCCCTTTTTCTTATAATTCTTACTGAATTTAATAATAATAATAAACTGAGTTTAGCAGGTAATCCCCTGAATCTGTGCCGCTGCTCCCTGCTTCACTGGTTAATAAATGCCTTGCTGGGCTTGACTCATTTCTGACAAAAAGATCGGAAACTTTGTACAAAAATATTAACACCACATAATACAGATTATCGAAATATTCTTAAAAACATTTTTTATCTCATTGTCCATTAAGGGGTTAAAAGCAACGCCGCATTTCTTTAATGAATTGAAATCATAGTATCATATTGAGCGAAGAATAATTCTGTGAATGCACATAAAGTTTGATTAATGCAGATTTTGAGGTCCCAAGGGCCCCTCCCACAGGGGTTCTGGTCTAATTAAATTAGAAGATATTTACATATATATAAAAACACATTTATATATACAACCGATCCAAGTTTCAGATTTTTTTTGCCCCAACCCCACATCATCTTTTTTTTTTTATTCATGGTATATGAAAACTATATCTGTTAGGCGTACATCGTGGTCTATGATTCGTCGGGAAGATTTGTTGGACTGTGTCGGAAAACCCAGCACTGCCATAAAGTGAGATCTCAGCTTAGTTGAGTGCAGGACATAGTTTTGTGGAACGAATCAACAACCAATTACCAAAATAGCATATATTATATTATACTATATTATTATATTAAATATAGTATATTGTATTAAACTATAACTATAAATAAGATACACATAGAAACAAAAACGATCTTTTTCAGCAGTCCTCTCTGCTAATCGCCAGCTAGATGGGTTATACTCATACATTAGAATACTTTTTATATTCCAACTCATTAACATTTAAATGTCTAATATCTGATGTTATCTTCAGCTGTGCTACGATACACTATCTTGTCTTTCATCTCTCTTGAAATGACTGTTTGTTAATAAATGACTCATAATTTTTACAATCAAATTCTCTTCCAGTCTTACCCTTACACATAGACCTTAACAGCGCATGGAATCTAGGGGAAAATTTCCATTCCTATGTTTTTCTGCCGTAGGTCGTAAGGTCACTAGCTCGGCGTCTTGCGTAATTCTTTTATCGAGGCACTCATGCCTAAGTACAGTGTTCTTTATGTTGTTAAAATGGAATTCCGAGGGGCTTTTCTTATCGTATCAAGAGTAGGCCGCCTTTGGTGAAATGAAAAGTTTAGACTTAAACTTACGTTTAAGTCTAAGGTTAACCATAATGTAAACAGATATTTTTGTCATGTTTGTAATAAACACTTCTTATGTGTTTGAAGCCACAAAAAAGGCTAAAATATCATAATCTTGTACAGTACTAGTAATAGTCTTTTGACGTTGAAAGAGACAACATGTGGGTTTAGATTTGTTGACCACGTTATGCCTGCTGATGAACGACTGAACTATAATTCTCCGATGTTTGTGCCAACGTTCCACATAACGTTCAATACTGAAGAGTTTTGTTGGCCTATAATTTCTGATGGAAGGAATCGGAACCCATTTTATTGGCCGACCAACCTGTCAGTATTGGGGAATCTGTGTTGTGGGTAAACATGGCTGGTCCTAGATTGAGCGGCACCTCAGGCATGATCACCCTTTGTCTAATCTCTATTTTTTTATAGTATTGTCTTTTGACACAATTATTGTGTGTCTACACTATTTTCTGCCATGGCCTGCTGATTTAACTAAAAATCATTGTGAATTTTAGGAATGTATCACACTACATGTGACACTCTTACACCCAACAAACATTCTGAGCTCTTAGTAAGGAGGAACATCGGGGAGGACGGAGGGACACGGGGATTTGGGTCCCAGAAGGTCAATCTTCCTCTGGTGGCTGAGGAACTGCCATCGTTTCAGACCCGCGTCCCCCAGATGCTGGTTCCCCGGCTACCTGGGACTGAAGCTGAGACCAGCCCTGAAGGTAAGTGCGGTCTGGTCAGAACACTGTGATTCCAAAGCATAGGGGATTTGGGGACTTACATGAATATTTGCTTAAATGTATGAAAAACATGTCCAATTTATGAGACATATTTTGCTTATATGTATAAAAGATCGTTGTTTATTAGAGACCCATAAGATTTCCGTTTTTTACAAAGAAAGGTATCACTTTCCTCTGCTATACAATACTGCCATACCTTTATCACAAATTGTCACAAATTTATTGATCAGACATCAGGTGCCCAAACTATTGATGGCCAACGCCAGTGGATAAGGAATATAATCCTTTGGATTCACAAAACATTCTAGAGGAATTTGGGGTCCTTATAGTGACAAAACATCAAAGGTTATTAAACCTACGTGAAAAAAAAAAACCCCAGAACTCTGTCTGTAGTGGAAAAAATACCCACAGTAACGTATTATTTTTAGAGTCACGTTCGGGGTGGTGGGGATCTAACCATTTGCAGATTACCCCGCAAACAAAGGGTTAATGGCCTTTGCTGAACTTACTGCAAGGCCAAAGGTGATATCATTTACCCAGGCTTTGATGAATTTGATACAGTTTAAGCGGAGAGGAGGGACAAGTGAACCCTTAATCCTGTTTACATTAGAACCGGATTAGTGTAAAATTGACAGACTCATTTTATAGGCTAGGGGGGGATGAATGGAGGTTTTTGGGATTGGGGTAAGGTTAGGTTTGTTTGGATTGTGAACACAAGAGAACAATATTAGGAGAGGATGTAGGGGGGGAGGTTCGGAGCAGACAGTGAAGAGAGAGGGGTCATGTTATGTTACCATCAGGAGCTGAAAAACGTACAGCGTGACGAAGAGGAGAAACGACTATTTCACATTTTTCATAGATTAATATTATTAGCGTGCAGCCCTTTAGGCAGGAAAAATTAAAATCTGTGATTCCTTGCAGAATCATATGTTACTAGGATGGTCTGTGACGCGACATCAATGGATAGAACAGAAAGGAATTGCAGCATTCTATAATCTGACAAAAAAGTAAAAAAAAGACCAAAACAGTTCTATACGAAGAAAAAGTTACATGAAGTTCATGCTGTTGCATTCCAAAAAAGTTTCATATTTAGAGATTTTAGTGCAAGTTTCAAATTAGTAGCAAATAGAAAGTTTTAAATGTTTTCAGTAAATCGATAGTGATTAGTGAATAAGAAAGCTCAGTATTATGTAGATCATTCCAATATTTTCTGGGTTGTTTTAAAAAGGCTTGGTTTATCAAGGCGGCACCAAATGTGCTTGGGAATACCAGAAACTCTTGCGCAAGACACTATGGTCGCAGTCAAGGACCACATGACCTAGACGGATCATAAATTATTGGCCCTTTCCTATCTTTATTCTGATTTGATAAGCCAGGTTTTTCGAAAGGTTCCCCAATGACGTTGGTCTCCTTTTCCTCCTTTGCAGGTCATCACTCACAGTGATGGAGGAGACTGTATGATATCATAACTCAATGTTTGTCATAATTACGTCCAGAGACGATCATTGTTGGCCAGGTACAGATCTCACAATTGACTTCCAAGAAGACCACAAAAGATGTCCTCCCCACTCCCTCTGCCTTTTCGTGTCCCTTCTTCTTCTACTTAAAACACAAAAAACTATGAAGCTCAGCACCCCGTGAAAGTGGTATTTCGTTCACCAACGGCCGCAACGTTTTGATCCTTGGGGTCTTTCTCAAGCTTGCCTGACACTAGGGTTGTTCTTCTCCTACTTGCCTGAAAGGATGTTAAATAAAAAAAAAAAGTAGCAAAGAAAACAATATGACATAAAATAATAAAATAATATATAATCTGGAATATTACAAGCCTATGGCTCTCCAATGTTTAGTTTATAGGTCATAGGACAGGGGTAGCGTCTGTTGGTTATGTATTTCTTATCTAATCGTCAGAATGTACATTTGAATGATACAACCAATGTGTCATTACTTAACTTATTTAGCTCTCTTATACAACACATTCGGAGGACTCGGAAGGCTGCAGATCACAGGGCTTTAGACTACACAGGCCTGGCTGTTTTAGTAACACTATGACGGGTCAGGAGAAGACATCTCTCTTCACGCCTGTTTTTTTTTATCTTGTGATGTGCGTTCCTGTGGCTGAAAGCAACAATAATAACTATTAGGAGTGATATGGCTCAAATTAGATTGTACATTTTTTTTTTGAATTGGTTTCTTTTGCTGGGGGGGGGCTGGAACTAATTCCAGTCTCTGTTATATGTCACAGTGTACATCACTTTACCCTCCCATGCCCCAGACACACTAATTAGATTGTAAGCTTCAAGAGGCAGAGATGTCTGTCTCTAGCTTTGTAAGCAGTTAGAACACTCAATAACTAGCTTTTATTTAACATCATTCTGTGCTCTTTGTATGTTCCTACATGTATAGCACCGTTTACATATGACTATATATGTATTATGGCAACTAAAACCTATGTACACCAGCTAAAGAGCTGACGTTGTGTTAGATATGGGAGTTGATGGGTATGAGTGTAATATTAGATCTTATTATTAGAATCATATTCATTAACCACTTTTTTATTGTAGAATGTCCATGAGCTGATCAGAAGCATAGGATATAGGGTCAAACCCAGTAAAAAAACCTTATTTTATTTAGGCTCACAGTTTTGATAGCTGAAAAAATATACATTGTAGATGTCAGTCCTGGAGGGAAGACAGTAACAGTAGCTGCTGAGAAATAAAAAAGGACTATTCCAGTAGTATTTAGCCTACTGTATGGTTTGTGGTGGCAGCAAATCCTCTTACCATCAAGGAACTATAGAAGAAAACATCACTTGACTGATGTGACTGAGGATATCATCACTCCATCCGAAGAGCTCCAAGACTCATCATGCCACTGGATACGAGACTTCATGGGTTGTGGATCAATTCTATATACAGAGTCATTGTAGTTTGTTATATTTTTTGTATCTCTTTGTTGATTGACAAGTTACTCAAACATACCAATTTTATTTTAATGTTTCTAGATTCTTGGATGACTTATAATTAACAAAAATGATGATGATACAAAGTTAGCCACACCAGAAAGAAGACCTGGCACTCAAGCGGGACCCCTGGCAGGTTCCTCTAACTTCTGTTCCTTGAAGAAGATGAGTAGCACTAATCCAAACCTGCTAAGGTAGAAGTAAGATCTGGATGTTCTTCTGTTTCCCAGAAGAGCCTGGGTGTAACTAGAAATAGCCTGGTGTAGCTTTGGTCCTAAGGAACTGTCTTGGCTCTTCTGTAGTGTGAAGGACTCATCCGTCTCCAGTGTTTCACAAGTCAATGTCATTGGCTTCATTTTAATAGTTTAGTTCTTGTCCGAGACATTTTGAAGGTAAGGAATATATTATCAGTGTACACTACCTTTGAACCTGGTAGTGTGTACCTGCTTCCCAGGTGTTTGGACCTTGTCTCAACTACTATCTTTAGAAACATTTAACTATGCCTATAAGATGAAGCCATGTAATCTGCACAATGTTTACTACTTAGCTATTCTGAATGTTAAATAAGACATTTTAGAATATTTTAGACCAGGTTTCCTGTACCTTTTCTCCATACAGGTATATAGATGCCATCATTACAGCATATGGTCAGCCCAAACCATACAAACCGAACACGGTCAACCTATAACCCAAGTGCTGTCTCCTACATCAGTTTATTTCACGACATGGTGCGGGGCTTAATGACCTCAAATGTATTATTGGTTTTGTTGGTTTGGGGGGGGAAATCTGTAGCCCATGAGACATGAATCTCTGATAATCTCTAAACGTCTATATTTTAAAAGCCAAATAATTATCCTGAGATACAGCAATCTAAAAAGAAATTGAGGTTTGATTCCAACTGATTCCTTTTCATTGTCATGCACCTCATCAACAAGTTCTTGCCCTTGGCTGAAAGCCTTTAAACCGGTGTTTCATGATGCAATGCCAGTTCGCCTGGCACCTGGTGAGTTAATGAACCCTGGCAAGACCTAAATGTTTACATTTTAGCCGAAGCCACCGAGTAATTCGAGATAATAAGTAATGAGCAGAACAACTAACAGACACCGCTCACAAGTGTAAAGCGAATTGCGTCTGCAGTGTCAAGTTCACCGATCCCCCTGGTGAATTCTCCGCTCCGATTGTGCTCCGCAGCGCATTATGAGCGTTTCCCCCCCCTCTGCTTGCGCGCCATCAGGATGGCCCGAGTGGGATATTACAGTAATGTGGTAAGTGTATGAAATGCAGAAATCCAATCTCTTTAAACTGATTTGATGTCTGCCTGTAGCGCAACATTTCCTGCTAATGGCTTCGTTCATTTTGTAGCCATGAGATCCACCTGATCAGATTACAGCTGGTTTTAATTACCCGGCTAATAGAGTCCTTAAGCAGTGTCCCAGCGCATGAACTGGCCGGGTAATGCCTGTATCGGTAATGTGCATTCAGCGCGCTTATTTAATTATTTTGGACACAAGTTTCAAAAGAAACAATTTACCTAATATTTTATTTAAAAAAAAACAAACAAACAAACAAAAAAACCTAATATGTCAACCCAGGTGTTTAGGCAGGAATTATCGGCCCTGGTCCGACGGTAGAATGAACAAGTGAGATATTGTCACATGACCAAATAATTCCAAAATAACACATATATTGTTTATTTAACATCTAGCATTAAATATAGATTCCCTGCTATAATAAAAAAATGTTCATCCTTTTTCAGTAAAATTGCGTAAAATTGAGCATTTTCAGCTTCTTCTTGATCTTCTGGTAGATGTTGTTAGCCTCTAGAGGTTTATTCAAGAAAAAGCAACGTGATACAAGATTGAACACCAATACATATGTTTCTAGCATCTATTTATTCAACCAACCTCAAAAAGTCCCCCATTTTTTGAATTCAGATTTTTTTTTAATCTTTTTAACACTTATTTCAGGACAAACTCCTGTTCTAGGTTAGCCACTGTACCATGTATGTCTTTCTCTATACAGACGCGTCCTCCTTGCGATGGAGGGATGCATTGGCTCTTTTCCAGTTCTGGGAATGTTATACCATTGAGAACACCTGTTCAGGAACCATCATTGTCCTTATCACTATGGAACCGTAGGATGATCTATTATATTAACGGGGCTGTGTTAAATAGGGCACCCAGAACTCCCCTTTCGGCAGTCTTGAACCACATTAAAATTGTATGTGTTTCCTCTTAGGACTTCCGAGGGCTAATGGGATAGAAGTCCCATGTGCAATGATTAAAACCTCTAAATATGTTTTCTGGGGGATAAAAATAGTCTTTGTTATAAAAAGGTCACCAGATCCCCTTCTTTGTTTCTTCGGGGTTTGTACTCCCCAAAGGGATATGTGGCCCCTTCTTTCTCTCCCCAGCCAGAAGGCCTGCATGAGTGTCTTGGCCTTTTCCTGCAAGGCCGTCGAAGGCTACCTATCTCCTGTCAAACAAAAATTACACGTGCAATCTGTGTGAAAACTGTATACAAAGTGTGTGCTAACCCCACAACACTAAATTACGTGCATGTGCCCCAGACCAAGCAAATGGGGCTCGGAGAAACCCGGGGCCCCAAGCTGGTCCTTAAGAACAGAGGACAAAAATGGGCAAATGGCCGGTGAGCCGGTTCCAGATACCTCCGCTTACCTTTGCTGCCACTTGAACCCCAGATCTAGTGCTTCACCCGTGGCCATACGTAAGTCATTTAGCAGCCGCTGGCCTTAAAGTGCTAGGCCACTTTTCTTTTCCAGTTTGGTCCTACCTACACATGCAAATTATCCGATACCACATTTGAATTTTGGTCCATTTCATAAAACTTTATTTGTACGAAGCAACTATCTTGTAAAACAATTGTTTGTTAAAATACCGGCGGTGATGGACCCTTTTTTTAATGTCATGTAACTGAACAATGAAGTGGAAATAGGCACCAGCTATATATCTTTTTGTGTAGATAAAAATCTTTTTTTGCACAGAATTACAGCATAAGGCCATCAACAAATGAAAATTATATCAAATTAGACCCCTCCGAGCAGGAAATGTAGAACGCAAGAGATCATCTGTGCTGTGTAATTGTTTAAAAGGTGACCTGCTGACCAATTCACGTCTTGTTTTGTCTGTTATGATGGAGGCTTTGCTAACTTTGGAATTCGCATGACGGCTAAATCAGACCTTTTTATCAAAGTCCCTAGGTGCCGGTAGCCACACATTTATGGCTAATATTGCACCATTAAAACACAACAATGTTCCATAACCTCGTTTTATCCCGTTTGTTAGAAAACAATGGAGGTACTTATCCAGACCGTCATGGCTCAGATCAGCGGAAAAGATTGGTTAATGAATCTATCGAATTAAAAACTACGGACTAATGGTGTTTATGGGTAGACGCAAAAGGAAGCAAAGAATGGTAGCCTGATGACTTCACCCAAGAAGGATGGACAACTTTTGAAACTGAAGCGCGTCTAGAAGTCAGTTTTTGTTGCCAACATTGTATCCATAGACGATTCACTCAATACAGTTCCACCGGCCCTTTCTACGTACACTATGATAGAGTCTCCGTAGATAATATGGCACAATCTAGAATGGAATAACCCATCATGTATGGATTAGGAATATATATACATACAACGTGGAGACCACAATGGGTCCATAAATAACCTCAGGACTTCCCAAGGGCCCTTCAAGTCCAAAAGTCTACCGGGACACTTAGCAAGTATGACACTCACTAATATATTACCTAGTACGTTACCCCTGAATGGTATCGTGCAACGAGAATAATTATTCATTTTTTACTAATAATTATTTATGAAATATAAATGTTGTTTTTCACTACCCCTCAATCTAACCCGCTTTGGCGGACGTCCACCATGGGAATTGTAGGTAACGTTGGCTGGAATGCTGGATTTTTCATTAGCTCTGAACACTTACAATGTACGAATATAATGGAATATAGCGGCTATTCTATACCATATCATATATTTATATATTTATATATATATGTGTTTGGTTCTCAGGAGTGCATCCTGTTGGGTGGGTCTTTGGGAATAAAGCTTCTGAAGCTTTCAGCGGCTGAGTGGGGAGAGGGTGAGAGTTTATAACACAGGGTAAAGTGTTAGCCCGGTAGACTATAATAAAGAGAGGCATTTTAATGCCCGTCCTCAACGCACACACTGCGCTCTCTGCCTCACACTGCCGTCTTTGTTCACGACCCAACCGTTCTATTTGTTGCACGACTTTCACTGAAGAGTAAATGGAGCTCCTACTGCCGTCAGTTGGCTATTCAAGCTCCCCTTAAAATGGACGTGAATTTGAAACCTGCGTCTTGCCCCAAGAGGGAATTCGTTGAACCATTTGCACATAAATTGCGATGGCAACTTCAGGATTTTGGAAGCTTGTGGAATATTACCCCTTCGCTTTCCTTAACCCTTCTCTTTGCTGGCGGGTTTTTTTTTTAGCGAATTTTCCTCTCTGGTTGAAAAAGAAAAAAAAAAAAGAAATCGGGAGGTTGTAAGGCAGTTTGTGAGATGGGTTATCTTATTATATAATCCCTGGGATGTTTAATGATGGATAATGAAACAGATTCCACGTTCCGTAGCCCTCACTCACAGACCTTTAGAAGACGGTTAGAGAGGAGAGCTGGAATAAGCTGCCTCTTGAGGATTGCACCTGTCCTGCTTCCAAAACCTTCTTGCCTTTCATCAAACCCATAATATAGTTCCCTCCAGTTCTGTTCTCTAATTTAGCTCTCTTTCTACCCAGAAAATAGTTTCCCATTTATTGGAAAACTGTTCAATGGATGTTTATTGCAACCTCTAGGAAAGCTCTTTTAGAAGTACGTGTTTTTTACCCCCCCCATATCATCAAGCTAAACTTTTGGAGAAACTTAACTGGGTTCAAAGTCACCAAGCGGTTTGGATATGATAATCACCCCAGTATAATCATAAATCAACATCATTTAAGGGCTATGCTGACTAAACAGAGTTTTGACCGCAAACGTAAACTCAAACGACGGCGCAAATACTTGACCCAAACATTTTGGTGCATATAAGAAATTTATAAAAAGCCAATGAGTGTTTTCAGGTGAACTCCATAGAAAAGTCTGTAGAAACCCGTCCCTCCTCAGATCAGCAGTTCATTTTTAAGGCAAATCCAGATAAAACTAGGAGTGAAGGTACCATGAGCGGCATTAAAACAAGATTTCCAGATTCTACTGCCATGTGGCCTTCCTCATCCTAGTTGGCTTTATGATGAGTTTTTGCGGCTATGGGCAATTGAGAAGGTGTGAGACCGGAGGAGGAGAGTTCTTGGCCATGGAGATGGCCCATCATGGATTATTTATTGGATAGAGGGGTCTGTATGTCAGAAATCAAGAGTTTAAAGTTGATCCTTGATAGAATGCGATACCTGTGAGGGGTTTTACAAGATTGAGATCTGGGGAGGAGGGTTTTCGATGAGGAAGGACGCCTGTAAGGTTTCACTAGTCCACTAGCGGTCACCGTTTTCTCCATTTTCTATAAATGTAGCAGCCGGAGAGTGTCTTCATTTCTTTCGGCCTTTTGTTACCATACAGGTAGTCTTCTAATGTCACGCCCTGCCTCTTGTCTGTTGCTAATCCCCTCATTATCCCAATACCTTAAATAAACAAATCATCCTCTTGACCACCAGACGTGAGCGGTAGAGACGGCATGCCGGGGGCCTTAAAAGTGCATTAACACCTACACCTTAATTAGGAGAAAGAAGATTTGATTGTTACATTCATTGAGCAACAATAGAATATAGTTAAAGCTGTTTCGAATAATGGAACCCATGTTTTAAACCTTTCACTGCCGGAGAGATCCCGAAGTACGTATTAAATAGCCCGGTTTGGTAGGGCAAATACATTTTATCAGACTAACAATGTTAAAGCACTCGGCTGACATGACTTTTTTTACAGAAACTTATAAGATTTGTGTTTAAGGACATATATGATTTTACACGGTTATAAGGACTAATGCGATTGGCCAATAACGAATCTTCGGATTTGGAGGTATATATTTCGTATCTTACTCTTGTCACTCAAATATAACTCAAAGACGTCCACTATATTCTCCAAGACCAAAACTCCATAGCATTACAATCATTAAGGCGACTAATAATTCTTCTATTAACCCCTTAATGAGAAAGCCCATACATGTACGGGCTCAAAATGTATTGCTTTCAATGGGTTTAGGGACCGTCCATTGTCCTTAAGGGGTTAAATTGTGATGGCCCGGTTTATCCTGTGCTAGTTTGTGGAGTCAAATTTAGGGTTGGGAGATATAAGATGAACTCTTTCAATCTTACCAAGGTCAGAAAGGAGCACACTATTTCCTACATTATTTCATTTAATAAATTGTATAATTTCCACCTTTATTTCATTTATTTTTTTTACCTTTTTTTTTTTCATTTTATTTTAACATCCACAATACATCAAGTTATTCATACCCTCATGAATAATATAATAAATAAAATGTATATAATATATATTATATCCAATTTCACGTAACTTAGCCGCGGGAGCTTACAATCTAAGACAAGTCATGCTATCTACTGAACACCCATACAAAGTATTGGAATATTTCCATCAAAACCTTTTCTTCCAATACTGAATATTCCGTAAAACATAATTCTGCATAAAAAGCTAAGCTAGGAGAAAGGATTTTTCAAAGAGGCACATGGGAACGATTTTGATGTCACAATTATAGCAGAATAATCTTTATAGAAGAACAAAGATTCTTCTTTCATCTAACATTTCTATATTCTTACACTGCGCCGTGAACCGAATGGTGATTATCCATGTCCAGTGACAATGCCGAAGGACGTGGGAACACATTGCTTTGCCGTGCTGTCCCCTGTGGCATTGAAGAGGTTAATAGGATTAACCACACAGTATTACCGGGTTTTTTTTTAGTAAAAAACACAATTCTTTACTCACTGCAGTCTTAGGGAAATGTCATGATATCAACAGCATAGGATGTGTAAATGTGGACATTTATATAATTAGCATAGATTATATATTTGACCCAAGTATATATATATATATATATATATATATATATACCGTATATATATACACAAGGTGTATAAGATCACTGAACTGAGAATTGGTAGCACACATGGATTATAACAGCTAAATGCTCGTAATATAATGGTTTTCTGGACTTTTTTGGGCTTATTCACTACAATAAGTTTAAGAGTGCAAGCTCTGGGAACTAGGATTTGTGGGTACAGAGAGTGGGACGCCTTACAATAAACACACCAGGACTTTTTAATGTAATTTATGTAGGGATTTTTTCTTCACTACTTGACATCACGAAGATATTTTTTTAAGCTTTGTATTGAGTTGAGTATGGGGCGCGCTCGCTCAGTGGCGCACCGGGCATTTACAGCATAGATTCACGTTACCAAGTCGTCGTTGCCAAAAACTCATTGATTGGAAGGTGGACTCAACATGCCCCAAAAAATACCAGCGAGAAGGAAGAACGGAGGGAAATAAATAATATTTCTGACCTCTTAACACTTTCCAGGTGTTAAAAAAACAACATTTATCACCTTTTGGATGATAGGAATTGTAGTTCAATAACAGACTCTTTGTCTATAACCCCGCCGAAATAATGGCTTATTCCAATGTCTCGTGATGCCAGTAATCAGACAGCACGCTACCACTTGTCTACGACACCAAAGGATTGTGGGTGCGAGGAGTCCCCGCAAAGTATTACTTTTTTTTTTTTTTCCGGTAACGTAACTCATTAAATGCTTCGCCCCATAATCATCACGACCCTGGCTTAGCCCTCAATTTGCTCGCAGACAGCCTTATGGTTTTTCAGACAGATTTGTTTATCATCTGGAGTCTTTTGTTGCCTCAAAGGCCTACTGCTGTTTTGGTCTCAGTACAAGCCCCCAATTAGAGCCACGGTGGAGCCATTTGCAAATAGGATCGGAAGCCCGTGCGAGCCAACCCAGGAGAGACGGGTCTATCTAAATACAATTACCACATCACTGAGAATATGTAAAACGGCGTGAGACTTAAACAAACAGACAACTCCTCCAAATAAGACCTGATAAATACTTAGCCCAACACCCTTTGTACAGGTTTAACATTGTAAAGCCTTATTGTCTAATGGGATGTTTACCAGCCCCGGTGTTTCTATGCGTGTCGAAATCGGTTGGGTTAATTATACATAGTAAACTTAGAATCTCTAGGACAACAGAACATACAATTCAAACGATTAAAACACACCATGACCAGAGAATGAGGCAAGTGCGATTTCTCTACTGCGTCCTGATAATTTCTTCATTCCCTCGCTCAGTGTCGGAAAATGGGGCGTATGAACTAAGAGGTAGAAGTTGGATGGAGTAGACTTGTAGGCTCCGTACGGTCAAGTTTTCTTCTAATATTAAAGTCGTTCTCTAACCTAAAAATCTCTGAATTCATTCATTTAGCATAAAATTGATCGATATGTTGCATTGACATTTTCCTTTTTTCAGATAAAATTGTGATATGTTTTATTCTTCCTGCCATAATTGCTACGGGCAATCGGCAAAGAGGAATACGATCAGTGGCGTCGCTACAGGGGGGCAAGGGGGGGCAATTGCCCCCCCTAGGTTATTCCTTGCCCCCCCTGTTGCCCCCCCGCCGAATTTGTAACCCCTTGACTGCTAACGACGGCATGGTGCCGTCGCTAGCAGTCCCAGTCAGGTGCTAACGACGGCACCATGCCGTCACTAGCACTACCTTACCTTGATGGAGGTCTGTGGACCTCCATCACCACCTACCCCGGTGATCTGCCCCTCAAACTGAAGGGCATCACCGGAGCCACCCGATCGGCCCGGTGACGTCTCGCGCAATGACGCGATGACGTCACCGCGCAACTTTATTAACAACTGACAATTGTCAGTTAAAGAGGTATGGGGGCATGCTGCTTAGATGCCTGTATCTCAGGCATCTAAGCAGCTACATACCCCCAACATATACCATTGGAAAGGTAATCGCCTCGCCTTTCCAACGGTATATAGATTGTAAAAAAATAATAAAAAATATTAAGTTAAAAAAATAAAAATGTAAAAAAAATGATTTGGGGGTCTCTAAAGGCAGATAAAAAAGATCAAAATTGCCTAGAGACCCCCAAATTAAATTATTTAAACAAAGTAGTTTAACTTTAAAAAAAAATAAATAAAAAAAAGTTTAAGTATTCTAGCTAAATGATCACTGTGGTAGCCAATGTTACCACAGCGATCATATAGCTATAAAAAGTCACATTCCCTTTTTAAAAATGGCCGATACTAATTTTTAATCCTATGATCCCTTTGATCATGGGGTTAAATTTAGCCAACGGTAGAGGGAGGCAATTTTTGAAATCCTGATGAACTGCAAATATTATTAAAAATCAGCCATTTAGCCTGTGCGGTACGTGAGTAACCATCTCATCCCTGGAGCGCCTTGCATTTTTACTGCAAAACTTATTTTTGCTGTAAAAGTGATTTTTTTTCTCCCTTTACCATCATTTCTTTGGGATTGTAAGGGGAAAGAATGGTGTGTGCGTCTGTGAGTGAATGTATTTAAAGTATGGTGTGTGCTTCTGCGAGTGAATGGAGATATGAAAGGCGTGTGAATGGTCAGTAATTAGCGTTGAAGCCTTGACGTGGCATTACTGCTCATGTAGGAAGTTAAATTATGGCACAAAAAGTACACATTTGCAAAAACGACATCCCTTGGCGCATCAAATGAGGGGCTGCATGTGTTTCTAGTACAAACCTGGAGTGCGCAAGACACAAATGAACATGTCACTATGGATAGAAAAAACATATTTTCTAGCCAAAGCGACATATTCCACCATTATTTGTGCACTCAACTTTTGTCCTAGAAATACATGTAGCCCCTCATTTGAAGCTCCAAGGGGTGTAGTTTCTTAAAATGGATGAATTGTCTGAATGAGGGAGAGCATGAGTTAATATGTGGATGAATTGTCTGAATGAGGGAGAGCATGAGTTAATATGTGGATGAATTGTCTGAATGAGGAAGAGCATGCGTTAATATGTGGATGATTTGTCTGAATGAGGGAGAGCATGAGTTAATGTGATTGTGCGTATCATAGATGTATAATTGTGGAAGGGCAAAGATGGCACTAGCAGGATGTTTGAGCCTTGGGGACCAAGATGGCACAGGCAGGGTGTATATGGGACAAAGATGGCAAATCGTATGTGTGTTATCTGGGTGTGCAACCTGTGATCTATCCCTGTAATTTAGGGGGTTTTAAATATACCATTAATGCCGTGTTTTTATGTGAATTCCAATTGATCTATACCTGCAAAGCTGGGTTTCTGTGTTATTCTGTAGATCCATATCTGCTATGCTATGTTTCCATACATTATTTATATATACCTGCAAATACAGGGTTTGTATGTCTTGTTCAGTTGATTAATACCTGCAATGCTGTTTCCATGTATTTATTTGATCTATACCTGCAATGCTACGTTTCATATATTATTATTGTATACCTGCAAATACAGGATTTGTATGTCTGATTCTGTTTATTTGATATATACCTTCAGTGCTGAGATCACAAGTGAATTTCAATTGATCTATACATACAAAGCTGGGTTTGTGTGTTAATGTGTTGATCTATACCTGCTATCAGCAGCAGGGTCTAATATTTATATATATATCGGCAGCAGGGACTAATATTAATATATATATATCGGCAACTGGGGCTAATATTAATATATTTGGGCAGCAGGGGCTAATATATATATATATCAGCAGCAGGATCTAATATTAGGCCCTTAAATCATTTAGTGCAAAAGTTAAGGTATTGTGTTGTTTAAAGGATTTCAATGATTAGTCTTACTAAATTGTGGCTTCAGGCTTCCCATGTTGAATGATCAAGTATTGTATTGTCCAATAACAAAAGTATAATTCCATAGCATATTACTTTTGGCAATATATATGTGTGTTTTTTCAGTGGTATGATTTAATGGTGGAAATTATTAATGCCCCCCCCAGTTTGACTGTGGTATCTTGTGTGCCCCCCCTATAAATTGGTTCTAGAGTCGCCACTGAATACGATGCCAATAAATGATATTGAAATAGGATTTTTAAATGATTTACACTAAATATGAACATTTTACAGCCATGGACATAATTTCACAACTTATGTCCCTTTAATTACTAAACTTCTTTTTGCAATAAAAAAAACTGCCTTTTTTGAGAAAAAGAAAAGCATTCTAAAAAACGTATTTCATATACGATCAAAAAAAAATGGTGAATTTGTGTTTTTCCCAAGTATCTATGTTTTATAAAAAAAAAAATACAGTATACCTCTATGTATGTACAATTAATGCGTTTAATACGATATTTGAGTATTTTGCTCATAATTATATGCTGTGAACGTCCACATATCTTACAGGTGGCAGTGAAATGGCTTTGTGGGGTAGACCTAACCCCGTTAGTTGGGTTTGGCGATACAGTTAGGCAGGGCTGCCGGCCGACAATTGATTATATTCCTTTTGGCAAAGCTCGTTTCCATCATCTAGGCCGCGTCTCTTCTGGGTATTTCAGAAGGGAGCTCACTTTGTTAGCTTTACAGCTGGATGAAGCTGTTTTTTTTTTTTTCAAGTGCAGCCTTCTTTTCTTACCCGCGGATAAAGAAGCCGCAGTCTCCTTTTCCAGCCTATTCTGGGCATACAATAGAGAGAGAGGGATCAGGGCCAGTGTTACAAGTGTGAAGCCTCTATACATCAGGCGGAACAATGGAACTTAGAAGCGTCTGGCTCCTGGAGAAGCCTGTGCTTTGGGGAGGGGAACAGAAAATGCTTATTGTCCTAATGAAACCCTCCCCGGAGCAGACATGGCTTCTTTTATTCAGCTTCCTAAATAGAAACAGAGTATCCGGCCTTCCCCTCCATTAAACAAACATGCCACCAGCTACCCTCCATTAAACAAACATGTCACTCGCTGGGATGATATTGGGCGCAACAATAGAAGTTGCTGGATACAAATTTGGCAAAAAGAATACCCACTTGATAGTACGAAACGCACATGGCGACGGAAATAAAGCGGTTCCCCCGTATTCATTGGGCTTATAGGAGATGTCTTTGAAGAACGAATGGAATATGGTCGCCATGTTTGTCTCTTGTTGATGTGCCAGACTTTGTTCCAGGTTGATATTGCATCGAATTGTCATCCATTCGCAATAGCTGGTACTTCTGCCCAGGCAACATTTGCAGGGTTTCCTAGTCTCGGCAGAGCAGGGACAGTCGACAGGTAGTTGTCCAGGTGTTGTGCGACTACAGGTCCCGTGACGCTCCCATCATGGTCTACCAAAAACATACATGTTCCTGCAAAGGGTTGATAATTGGTTCATGGTTCATAACCACCATCTACAGTATATGGACCCTACAGCAATAAACGTTGCACGATAGAGATAAGTAAACATCATGAACTGACCCTCTAGTTCCCAGAGCTTGCACTCTTATTGTCAGACTATTTTTAATATTAAGACTGTGGTTACTTCTGATTCATCTGCATGCCACATTCCTTCTTCTCGAGTATGTCTAGCGTCTCACCACCCCGTGTTTATGACCTGGAGGTGTTTAGCTCTGCTGTTAATTAATTGCGGCTTGTAACGGGACACAGTGAAAATATTTGCTAATATATTTTGTTATATGTATATAGCCCCCGGGCTCCGCGCTGGCAAAATTACAGTATATAAACATTGGCTTCGCGAATGACATGACACTGGCAGAGGCACAAAGCTGCTATGGTCCAGTCAGATGAGGCTGTGAAAATTATTTTGACAATTCTTTCCCCTTTTTTGCATTTTATTGCCATCCAGCACAAAGATAACAGTGTGTGGAAGAGAATGTGTGTCAGTGTGCCACGGCCAGAGATCGTTAGGGGAAAATTAGAGCAATCAATGATTGTGTAAACCGTTTTCCTCATTCCAGATGGAATCACGTTTTGGAGAACATTTCCAAAATGTGTGACTTTGCTCGATCTGACCCGGTTCCAGATCACAGCCGGAACTCGGGAACCTGACCACTGATAAACCTTCTATGTCGTACGGAATGGAAATTCTGCGCTTTTTTAGCTATAAGATGTCGTTTTTCCATTTCTTATTATTTTATAGTGGCATACGAGACATCAAAGCAAATTCCTTGCAGACTCCCAAACATGTGATAACATAAGTGGAACAATTATTGCAAATGTTCTGAGGGTTGTAGAACTCTCAATTTCGGAGTCCCGTGTGCCAAGATACCCTTAGGGACGTGTCAAGCTAAGAAAACGAATTTATTTATTATATACTAGCAAAGCCAACGTCTTAGCTGGAGCTGGTGGTTGGTACATTTGTGCCGACATAAAGAGGTCTACAAGTACCAAATATCCTACGTTAGATACATTGAAGAGGCTGTGTGTAGTCTGTGATATGCCTGGGTTGTTTCCCATTGATTGCTCAGTGTTCCAATTTGGAACGTTGCTAATCCTGACTCTTATTAACATATATTATGAAGACTCTTTATCCCCAGCTATCTTGGGAGATGTAACTTCACAGAGTTGTCAAGATATTCAGAGAAATATAAGATCACCGAAGGTCAACTTGAACGGAAAGCTGACAATGCCCAAGAAATGTCATCTTGGGATACTTATGTATCCATTTTCTGGGCTATTTTAGGAGAACTTACCTGGTTCCGTACCCTTTGTGAAACCTGGTTAAGCTCATCAGCCCAGGGCAATTGTTCTCCAACTCAACTTATTCCTAAATCCAGCTTCTAAATTGAATCTCCTTTGAAGGCAACGAGGACTTCACCCTGGACAACTCAAAGAAGCTCAGAGATTTCTTCTTATTACTTATTGTTGTATGTATAGCTCCATCTTATTCCTCAGCACTGTACAACGGGTAAAAGGGAGATAAGTAATACAAATTGCAGGTGAGGAGGACCCTGCTCAAAGGAGCTTGCAATCTAGAGGGATCAGTCAATACAAGTCGGAAATGCAGTATTTTAATATCCTTTAAACTGCTGAATGGTTTTAACACATTTCAATACAGGCTATATGTGGACCTCGATCTCTACTTAATAAAAGAATATATCTATTTACAAGACAGGGTCACTTTAAGACATTGTTATATGGGTAGTTCTTATCACAGAGAGTTCGAAGCCTATTTTTTCCCTTTAGCACACAGTGTTAATGCACCTTTATAGACTTCATCCTAACAGGGCCCTTTTGTCCGCCTGTGGAATAAAATTTGGTTGTATGGGCGCGTAAGAAAATGGTAGGTTTACATACAGTAAAACTGCATTATAAAATCCATTAGCGACTTGTGTTAAGGGTTTTACAGTTCAAACCGACGGCATTCCTAAGATTTTTGCATAACTGCCAAGAAAGAAAAATAAAATGCCCTTTCTAATTCTGCCTCTAAGAATAGTCCCACTTCTCTGTGATTTAAACTAACAATGCGGAGGAACAATATGAATGCGGGAGTTCATGGCTGGGTCGAACATTTCAGTCTGCCTATAACAGCGATCCGCGTATATCTTTATAAACCCCCCCGAGCTGCGCTTAGGACCGTAAAGCCGAAATCGCCCGCATTACCAACGATCTGCTTTTAAATACGTCGCGGTGTGCAATAGACGGTCGATAAAAGAGAACTATTTTTTGGGGGGGGTGCACCAATCGTGGTGCAGTCGCCATAGCAACTGGTGTATTTAGGGGGGGCATCTTACTCATTTTCCTTGCAAATTCACTATTAACCTGGTTTCCGGAGGGGGGCAGCCACCCATAAAATAAGGAGCCCAGATTTATCTTTAATAAAGGATGCATAAAAAAAAAGGGACCGGGTACCCCCTTTCCCCATCAGATTGAACCTTAAATATTCATATAATTCCATAAGAACCAATCTGTTGTTGGATTCCATAGACACGCTACTGACTGGGGAGCGATACAACCATTTGCGTTATCATCTCAAACATTATTTTAAGTTCTGATGAATACTTTTGTCGTTTTTTGTCGTGTTTGTTACCGAAAGTTTTTGCGGGTTTCGGAAAACATAAACAAACATTAGCCTTACAGAAAAAAAAAAATGAATGACCTTTTAAAATGTGCTTCAAATAAACAGAGTTCCGAAGAACTCATCTTTACCCCCAGTCTTTGCTCTCGGTGTTTATCTGACAGGTTGGAACGGAGAACGCACAACGTTCCAATTTAGAACACTGATACAAAACTCTCGTGAGGCTGATATGTGTTCTTGCCCCTGCAGATGGGATAGAGTAGCAAAGATGACACCTTTTCTGATTTGGGATACGGCGGAAGCTACCTGTTGATGATTGTGGGAATGGGCGTTTGACAGCACTGTAATTACACCGGGTCCCATATGGCGTGGAGTCCTGATTATCACATAGCATCCAACCGAGTCTGCTCCCAACTGGTTCATAGTTATGCAATGCGGCAGCGGCATATGGTCCGGAGTCACGAATTCCCTTAGC
The DNA here is from genome assembly GCF_027358695.1 of Spea bombifrons. NCBI lineage: Eukaryota > Metazoa > Chordata > Amphibia > Anura > Pelobatidae > Spea > Spea bombifrons. The sequence continues at coordinate 6,739,805 of NC_071092.1, read as the reverse complement.
ATCCGGGGGACTCTGTACCCTGACCTCATTGTGCATCGATTAAATAAAATGTCATTTGCTTGTGATTAGTCGGGGTTCACATTAATATAATCACTTAGCCGGTCCCTCTGGGATCATCCTGAAAGTGAAAGACATGGGAAGTCACTGAAATCACCCTTCACTGCTGATAAAATCATGGTCGGGGAGCTGTTCGATATTCCTGATAATACTGTATAATGCCCCCATAATACCGTGTAATGGACAATTTGGGTCCTTTGGGATGCAGGGAGTTAAATAATTAACTATGTGAGCCTGGGAAGCTGTTAGGTAAACCAGTTTGGGTTTGCTGTAGATGAATGGGATGGGTTTATGGAATACAGATTATGGGACGATCCATGGAACCATGGAAGTTCTATGATTTCAAATTCATCCAGATTTGTATCAATTCCAAAAAAAGCGAATAAAAACACAGTAAATCATTGGTATCTATCTGCCGATCGATCTTTCTGTCTATCATCTCACCATGCGTCTCTCCCTAGACTTAAATTTATCTGTCATTAGAACAAATTTTGGTTTTGTTTATTTATTCCTAGAAGAAGGTCGACTGACAGCATCTTCAGCCTAAGAAGAGTCTTTTTTTTTTCCTTACAAAGGTTATTTATTTTTGTTTGGTCCTTCATGAGCAGACTTGCTGAAGCCGAGACCTACGTCTCCTTGGAAGTGTAAATACTATTGTATTCTTAAATCTATCATCCCCCTGTGGATCTGAATAATTACCAGCTTGTATCAACACACCGGTGTCCAGCATTTGCTGTAACTCAGCAAGTCTCCATGAGCTGTTGCTCTGGGAAACTGTAATTTAACCCTCTAATCTCTGAGCCACTCGATAGGCCCTTTTTCGGAACACTTAGTCTTCCAAAAAAGTTGTTTTTATGTGGCTTTTAATTAAAGTTCGGACTCAGATAAGTATGATTTATTGTCTCCGTTAGATTGGGGTCAAAGGCACAACAGGTGAGGATTACCCCTTTTTATCTTGGAGGGTTGAATAACTTTGGCCCTTAGATAATTTGTATATTAGGGTTACCAAAGTATAGTTATAGAAAACTAGGAAAGAATAGCTGATCGAGCAAGGAATTATAGCCTAACCACAGGGCCACTATCGGGGGGGATACAACCAGTACCCGTGAACGGGGTCCAGGTCAAGCAGGGGGGCCCAGACTCCCTGTTCTGGCATGGGCACCAGCCCCCCCCATTGGTCCTCTAGGCCCGCTACCCTGGATTGGGCCCTTGCAGCCAACTACCCCTGTCTGGGCAGGATTTGTGGCTCAGTTAGCCCTTTTTCCGGACTAGTGGCCCCATTGCAAACATTAGGGCCTGATGACCCCATTGCGAGTAAAGTTTGCACTGGGTCCCACGATGTCTGATGGCAGCCTATTGAGCAACCGGAATTGCAAGCAAATGTAGAGATCAAGATGGGTCTTGATATTATTTCATATTTATGATAAAAATACATATACAGATACCCCAAAGTGCAATGGATAATCGTTCATTTGCATAGCGTGTCACATGATGACATCACACATGTGGGACCCGTTCATCAAACTATTCTGTTACAGTAATGATTTTGTTTAGGTCCCTTTAAGGATATGAATCATTAAGAATGACTCCATAGTTGAAATATTCCAAGGCAGGAATAATGAACATTCTAAATCTGGTGAGGTTTAGAGGAGAGCAGTGTTAATCTGTTTGTTCAACGACATACCGATGACATCACAGGATATGGGCTGGCGCAGAAATGGAATAGAGTGTTGTTTCACACAAGGCGAACAAAGCAAAAGGGACAATCAGCAGGATAGCTGTCGGTGTAGAAACAATTATTAGCTACAAAGTTACCAAAGGTGTTCTACCTAATCTGCCGAATTTAACACTTTTAGAACAAAACGCGGCATTTGAAGAATCATCCCTAGTACTACTGATTGCCCAAACCCTTCCCAGAAATAATTATTTGGCAATGGGTAATTGTCACGTGACACAAAAGCAGACATTGATAGGCTATTGCCATATAACTTTATTAAAACGCGTCTTGAAGGTGTCTATTTTGTTTTATGTTCAGATTTTGGAATATGCACTTTATTTTCTGTGGTCATTTCCATTTAGGGCACAAAATGTGTTTTTTTTTAACAGAATGATACCTGTAGTCGTGAATTTTTGCATGGATGATATTCCCAATCAAATAAATCCGGATTTTTATTTTTTTTTTACAAAAAAATAGTACTAGAAAAATAATAATAAAAAAAATGGAAATGTGAGAACGTCCTAATGAGAGTCTTGGAACGTTAACAAAATAACCCTATTCTTGTTTTATTGTATAAAAGACGCTATTCCTTTGGCTTGTGTGTTTTTCTTATTGTTAACCGGGGCTGTACAGAGTAAAAAGAAAACTTGTTGTTCAAGATTGACCCTGGCTTGGGAAGAAGAAAGCCTGAAGGGTCCTGTATTGGTAATAACTGAACTTAGTGACAATGAAACTTCCGAACTCCAGAGACTCCGTGCTGGCCCCAGGTTGACAGTTTGTCTCCGGGAGCCAGACACTGTTACAGTACGGACGAAAGCCTCGCCCCGGGAGTGGACCACCGGCTGTATAAGTTCAAAAGAAACCCACCCAGCCAGCCAGCCCTAACCACACAGACTGGTGTCCCCTGATAATGAGATTCCCATACAGTCTGCATCGTGTTTGATGGGAAACTGCCAAAACGATTTAAAATCAATCAATAAATAATATTATACAAAAATTGTTTTGCAACATAGCTGTTATAAGAAAAACACATAATCGGTAATTAACACCAGCATTTATTCTGCGTCGGATGGTTTTGTCGAAGTTTTATATTGCTGTTAATTACGTTATAACTTCATTAAATATTTAGGGGAAGATAGGTTAAGAAAAGATATGTTGTGGGTTGGCTATTCTGCTTCCTCTGCCAAATAGAACACTTTATTATAGCATTAGAAGAAAGTCACTTGATACAAACAATAGGTTGATAGGTTGAATGTCTTTATTTTCCATAAGAACAGAATAAAAAAAACTTCTTAAATGTTCAAAATAATTAAACATTTGTGTAGGAAGAATAAAATAATAAATAATGGTTGATGTTGATACATTTTGTTGGGCCAACATAGAAAAAAAGGGTTTTTAGAGAAACATAAGATCTCCTAATCTCATCTAAAGGAGGAACCTCTGATGTTCTATGTTGGCCAATAAGGTATCATCTTAAACAAAACACGCCATTTTTTCTTGGGCCAATGCTGCCATGTCCAGTTTTATTGCATATACATGGATCCCTAAGTAAAAGGATTAAACGTTGACCTTCAAATATAATAATAATCAAACATAACTACAGATAATATGGTATCATACAGCCTACCACAGCATTTTTGGTGAGATCAACTTCCATTAAAGTAAATGGAGACTGGACTTGGATCATGGAGCTTAAAGTCTATAGGTTTGTCTTGAATTGGTCTCCATGTAAACCCTTAATCATTATATGCAGAGTTCATTAAGTTCTTTAGTTGGTTTTCAGAAATAATCAAGAAATGCGTTTAATGATCTAATCTACTACAGCCCGAGGTATAAGGTCAGAATGTTGAAAGGGTTACTCATGAGTTGAACTCAAAGCTGTCCGGGACACAATTCTATTTTGAGTTAAATTATAACTCCTCTCGATAAGTTTTCCCTTTTTTATATATATATATACGGTATATACGGTATATATTATATACGCAACATCTCTGTTATGTTATTCAGCCCGACAAAGCCCTTTCATGTTGGTTTAATTATTTACAGGTGGCTTGGGCCGTTTTATCCGTTCTCGTGATCCTGTTTTGAAATGTTTTTTTCCACGATTCCTCGAGCCGTGTTTTCTATGTTTATGTAAGCTTTCATTTCTTCCACTGGGCCTCAATATCATTCCGCTATTAGATTTTGATTATTTATTTTTTTTTACCACTTTTTTTATGATAATTGAGAGTAATTTCGGGACATGCAAACTTAGACAACCAACAACGCCATTGAAGAAATTACATTTTAATTTAAATACAAATATTATTTGAGTTAGGGGATGTCTGGCTAACAATGAAAACAGCTGTTAAAAGAAACATTACTGTATTGCGTGAGCAGAAATCACACGTGGACCAAAAACTCCCACAATGCCAGAAGGATATACTCCCATAAGGGTGAGAACGGAGATTAAAGTAGGTCCTGGCACTTTAAGGCCAACGGCTGATAAAATGTCGTAGGCAAAGCCACCTGTGGGATACAAGCAGGTGCCTGCTACGCTCTTCTACTTTTACGCTAGAAGAAAGGATCTGATGCAGTAGATGTAAGTGGAAGGGGCCACCAGGCACCAACCCACCATACAATTGCCTGGTTTGGTCAATGGCCAGCTTGGGCTTGGAGTTGTAGTTCCACAGCAGGTGACTGATGCCTGCTGACTGTCCGTGGTATAGCTCGTAGCTTTTTATCATGACAATATTGACAACAATGTATCAACAAGATTAAAGTGTTTCTATTGTTCCTGGCGTCTACAGGTTGACAATAGCCTTGTGTTTGGATTTAAAAAAAAGGACCATCTATTTCCATTCATTGTGACGGCCGCTTAATGCCTTTACCATCTTTACCACCTATGGCCATGATATAAAAATACAATCAATTTTCTCAAATTTAAAGCCCGTCCTTCTTGATCTCCACCTAAAACTTTATTCCCCAGATGCAACAAGCAACCAGACCCCTTCACCAGCCCTGCAGGTACGAAGGATAATCTGGTGGGTGGGATACACGTAACTAAGTCATTCTTTTGTCCCCATTATTTTGGTAACAGATGCTAAAAGCCCAGTGCAGGTGAGCTGCAGGTGAACACACAGTGCAGCTTGGCAGCCAGAAGAATCACTTAATTTCGTTGAACAAGACTTTTCCTTGTCAAGGTTTGAGGCCACTAAACTTCTAGGGTTACATTAACATGAAAGGAGAATGCCTCTCTTAGTGGGTAAAACTGATCCGCAATAACAGGGCAGCGTTTTACCCAGATCCTCTCATTTGCATCTTGGGCTTTCACATTTTTGTTTTGTTTTTTTTTTTGCCACATTATTACTCTGCTGAACTGTTTGTGTGTCCAAAAAGAAAGAGACGTGGTTGTTCTTCTTTAAAGAGCTTAGACAGGGAGATACATTTGTCTCTTCTTAACCTAATTATCCTGTTTAGTTCTGGGCAAAAAGCCCATTTTCAACCACAAGGATCTGTAAGGTACGGTTCAACGGAGACGAGTAAAAGCAGTCACTAAAACAATGCGTTATAAAAAAAAATACAGTGAAAAGGGGACTTAAGTACAACAATCATGATTTGGAAGGATCTAGGATATAAATTGTCCAATACACATATCATCAAAATAATGATATATATATATATATATATATATATATATATACACACATTACAATCATCATTAAGGGTTAAGTTTCTCCACGCCACCAAAAAATACATACATTTGGGGTTGGCCAATTTTTTGGGGTTAATTTTAATAAATTTTCAAAATTAATAAAATAGATTTGCTTACTGATCTGTATGAAATGTGTTGTGTTAAAACATTAAAACTGGTGCTTAAACGGTTAACACCATGGTGACACATCCATTGCAAGGCCTTGTGAATGGGGGCACTCTGCCCCCCCCCCCCTCTATTGTATTAGCCCTCCATTGTTATCCATACAGCATATTCACTGGTTATTACTTAATGTAAATTATTGTATTTTTAGGACAAAGTGTCTCGCTAAGCCATATGCCACTTTTTTTCTTGTCATCTGTGACCTTTTAATATCAAAATATGATGTCAGATATTTCATATTCATTTCAAGTGGATGAAGCTTCTTTAGGTGAAATTCTACAGAATCATTGATTTCATTGACTTCCTCTTTTTTTTATTCATTTAAACCACAAAGAGAAGTCTTGTGAAGCGCTAACAGAATAATAGGATATTGTGCTTCGGGTCTCTTTTTTTGAGGGCTGTGTTTTTGGGACTGTCCCAAACAAAGGGGACTTTCATTAGCCGAAAAAAATAAAAATGTAAACAGGCCTATTGACAAAACTGTTTGATGCAGAACTTCCAAAACTATAAAAAAAAAACATCAAAATAACAGAATAGATAAAAAAACACTGTTACTTTCAAAAAAATATTAACAAACATTATTTATAGATTTTTTTTTGTTTTTACGTTTGATTCTAATCATGATAATTACACAATAAAGCGTCCCATGCAGTAAATGCTGATGTTTATGTAGCTAAATTAAAAATACTGGACGATCTTGGAGGATACGTAAATTTTTTTTTTTTTTGTTAAATAAGATAATATCTAATAAACTTCTCACTGTGGTGGTGATGCCGGTGGTTTAATGATGTCGCAGCTTTAGCCATATTGGCTAAAAATGTAACCAGATATGAAGCAAAATTTCTTGTGGTTTTGATCTGTGTCAATTTATTGTTCTAAATTTTTGTTCTGCTTTTTACTAAACTTCCCATTCCATAGAAAAAAAAGTTGGACCCAAGACAACATCATCTTTGAATGTTGTCTCTTAATGTTGTTTCTTTGTTAACATTAAAAAAAAATCACCTTTATGACAAGTTTTGTTCCCTGTGGCGTTGTGATATATTTGGGATGGCTGTATATTGCCACGTAGGCTACAAAAACATGGAATTCTGGGTACTAACTGGGGCTGCAGCAGTTACGGGGGCTACAGCAGCCATTGTGTGCACAGTGTCAACGGGCTTGGCTGCTTTACACTTAGGCAACCTTTCTGCCTCTCTCAGCATAGGACTTTCTTCTGCCCCCAGCTTCTTTGGGACTTCTTTGGGCCTCCTCCCGGGAGGCCGGTACAACGTGGCATCAGTCATGTATTTATGGAGGTTTCTGGACTAGGACTTAAGAGGAAAGCACCGCTTCTCCGGGTCACCTAGGGGAATCTCCGGGTAGCCAGGACGGCATGACAGCACACCCCACTCTGTGCTCACGTTCCCATTAAAAATAGTGAGTCCCGAGATGTTGGTGGGGCCTCAAACGCGCATCCTGCAAGGGGGGCTCCGAGATGCCGGAGCCAGAAACTTCCCAGGTATGAACCCCAGGGAGCAAGTTCTCCCAGTAGGGTGATCTTTGCCTGGTGATCATACCTGAGAACTCTCCCGTTTTGACCCTCAGGCATGGCGGCAATACATCACAAGGTTTTTCAGCCTATACACTGATACCCACTGCATAGTTGCGCCACCCCAACTAGAGTACCAAATAACTGCCAGTAAAATATTTTTTTCCCCCTCAACGTGCGGACAAAAATAATCTTCGACTTTCACACAAATAAAATGTTCCCATGCCTTTGGAGAGCTTTAGATCTTTGATATTGCATTTAGTAATTTTCAACAGATGGGGAAGCCATTTCCTTTACACATTTCATTTCCTGTACACTTTCTTAGCAGGTGTCTGCACTAAGACACAACAGGAAGTGGAGTGCAGAAGAAAATTGTTTCCCCCAGTCTGCTGGGGGAGGAAAAAAAAAGGGCTCTATCATGATAAGATTCCTTCATCTAAAGAAATTAGTATTTCAGCTAGAGTGGATTTTTAGTTTTTAATAAACCTTAGCATTACACTCGACGACTTCTATTAGATAATGGACAATATTTCTATATTTTTTTGTTCTTTTTATGTTATTTTTTATATATAATCTTAATAGGGTGTCACTTTAAGGCACGTTTCCTCTATAGTTCAACGAGATGTCACGAGTAGATGTTGCAAGGTAGGGGTCAGGTGTAGTAACTCGGAGAGGTTTGATCAGTTCCACATTTAATTCTCACAGTGCAGACAGAAGGAAAGATTTGTGAGTCTCGAATTGTTCATAGACTGGGTGCAAACAACTAAGAGAGTGCTCCAATTAAAGCAACCCTCTCATTTGTCACAATTACAGGGGACAATCAGGAGATCTTTTTCTTTTACTTCATTGTATATCCTCCAAGTGGCCGGGAAGCCAAAGGAATGTTGGACAGTATAATTGTACGATGATTAATTAGGAGACCCGTAATTAGCATAACTGCAGCTTACTCGGTTCATGGTAAAAAGTCTTGCATTTGAAATCTCTTTTATATTTTCAGACTTTTTTTTTTAACGCAGAGAACTTAAAGAACTAGCGAGTCTCACCATTTTGGATGAGATTCTGATATTTAATAACATACATGTAATATTTGTTTGTAATGCATCCATACGTAGTATATCTTAATGTTTCATACTAGCATGAACGATAACAAAATGAAATGTATCCTACACGTTTCTTCTGTTTATTCACAAAACTCCCAAATTAGCCCAAGCGAGGTGATTATTTTTGGGGGAAAAATCAAGAATGATCACCCTAAGTATTTGCTATAAATTCCTAGACAAATCAGAAGCCACGGCAGCCTTAGGTTAGGAGCATTTGACCCGTCTATGAAAAATCTTCCGTGATATGGAATCCTACCAGGTGGGCTTTTTAACATGAATTCTCGTCGGAGTGGTCTGTAAGGTTAAAGGGACACTCCAGCCATCATCTCCAATTTAATCCATATGATAGCTCCCTTCTCTTCCATTGGTCTCAAGTCAAATGTCTCTTTAAACATCACAATATCATATGATCCAACAGCACTAACCTGAACTTGCGAATGAATGGAACAAAACATGGCTTTTCTTAAAGAAAAACCTTTAAAAAATTGACCCCCCCCAAAAAAAACACTCAGGACCCCACTAGTAATTCTACTAATTTATGGTTTATGAGGTGTGAGCTGTGTTCCATTAGTGATTCAGAGTATAAGGAGAGTAACCGCTAATTACCAGTCATTCACTAGGATTTGTTTTCGACGGAGCCGCTGCGAAGCCTACCTGGGAATATGAGTTAGCGTCATCCAGCTGAACTGGTTCCCAGTAAAAGCTGATTGTTCTAATTACCATTGGCTGTTCCATAATTAGGCCTAAGTGTACCCATGGAAGTCAAAAGTGAAATTGTGACCTTCTTGGCTTTTAGCATCATTAAATTCATTTATTTAAACCACCAATAACATGTTGTTTTTGCCTTTCAATCGCTGTAGTTGTTTTTAGAGTTATTTGACTTATATGTAATGGATAGATTTACCTAAGTGATGTTGAGTTCAATAGCAATTTGTGGCAGAAACCTACATAATTCTCCTTCCCCCCCCCAGCCCTGAACTCTTCTTAGCTTCCACCAAAGGGGTGCAATTAGTTAATTGGGAGAAATGATCACGCAGATCCTGGGAACAGGAAGTAAAAATGGCTGCTCCGTGGTAGTCGGGCTCCTTATTTGGTAGCGTTTCAAATTCTCTTCAAGGTTCAAAAATCTAAATTACCAACAACATCTCTAATGGGTATGTCCTTCTTAGGAACAAACAGATAAGAAATGCATAGACATACTGGAGGCAGGGAAAGACGGAACTATTACAACCGTGAAGCGCTCTGTTTAATAATGTCCTGATGACATTTATGTGCACTCAAATATCGGTGTTGTAAAGTACGGGGTTGTCAACCACACCATGTTGTAATCCGGAGCCAGACAGGTTTCCACTAGAGGAGACTATGTGGTGCAATCACATTCACAGAGAATTTTAACAAAATATAATCCGATATTTAGCCCTTTGTGCATTAGATAGGCATAAAGGGTGGACGAGATATAGTGAATGAATGAATGAATGAATGGAGGAATGAATAGTTCTTATTATCTGCCAAGTTGTACTGAAATTGTAGACAAATGTGGTTATTTTTCTTGCTTCTACGTCTATATGTAGGCCGCTAAAACCAGGAACAGAGTGCACTTGACCAGTGCTTTATGATATATAGCAGAATGATACCTGGTAAAGGCCAATATAAGGGTAAGCAGATATAAACAGAGACTGCCTCTGGAAATGCAGGACAGTTGGCTGTACATAATAGAAAATACCCTTTTATTTAGTTCTAAAGCCTTCTGCCCCTTAAGATCGCCTTCTATACCAAAGCAGTTACCTACAATGAAACGTATCTCTTGGCTCAAGTAACCTATTATGCAACATACACACACATACAAAAAGCTGCATTTTCACAAAAAAAAGTGATTTTATTTTTAGCAGTATTCACTTTCATGGAATAGGAGTATAGCATACACTTTTTACAGACAATATATAAACATGGTGTACAGAATTGACAATAACTTAAGGTCACTAATTAAAATAAACAAATCCAAAAAAAAAAAAAAAAAATACTGTAGAATTTTTAAGCTGATACAAAATAATTTATGTCTGGACTGCAGAGGTTCGCTCCACAGGCTGGCAAAATATTGCACTTTCATTTCTCTTGTATCAGTAACAATTTCCCATAACCCACCCCCTATAAAAAAAAAAAAAGGTACAAAACAATTTACAACTTGTACCATTAAAGTTTAACCGCAATGCAACCAGGGGACCAGAGCAATGGATTGTAAGCTCCTCTGGTTTCAAAGTGATTTTAAAGGACCACTTATTTTTTTTCCACCCGGCACAACCAGTTTGCTTTTCCTGATTCGACTTTCCCCCCAAGTTCCACGTCTCTCCTGAAAATTTACTCTATATTTTTTTGTTGAGTTGTATAATTTATACATCAGAGCAGAAATGTACATTTTTTTTTGTTCTATTTTTGTTAGGTTCTCCCCAAAATATCTGGGTTAATCAACGGTAGGGACTTTTTAGTATTCTTCATTAAATAGAATTATATACATCATTATGTTATGCTGAGCATGGCCTATTAAAGATGTTTTGAATTCAAACAATCGATATATTACACTTCTCCATGGAAAGAACATTATGTTTTGGCATGTGTTACAAGAAAACAATGTTTATTTTCTTATAATTTGAGAAAAGTAAATTTATAAGGAAAAGGAGTTTTCAGTTATTTCCTACTCGAAGCCTTACAGCAGGGAAATGGGACATCATTTTTGTTGACAACCTTGTAGTCTAATTAAGCCCTTATCTTCCATCCCTGCGACCTATATTTCCAGATATTTCCATAGTAACGTAAAAGACTAAGATCTATGAGAACATGCGCACATTAGAACAATACAATCCCCGTTTGCGATATAAATTTGGAGACCTCTACATAAAACTGTCGTTAAAATGCAAGTTCCTCCCATATTGATGCAAAAAAAGTAAATCGTTTGATATAGCTTTAAAATGTTTCAAATTGTGCTGTTTTTAACGGGGGGAATTGTTTTCTGTTGCACTTCCTGTTGTATCCTGTATCAGCTTCCTGCTCAGAAAGTATTCATGAGACTAAGTGCAAAGGAAACTTCTTCCCCCAGCTTTCAGGGAGAAAACAGCACATGAAGATTACGGTATTGCACGCTCTGCCAAGGATTGAAGACATTTATGCGTATAAACTGCTCCTTCACTCATAAAGAACTTTTAATTTGGCTATAGTTTCTTTAAAAAGATGATTTTTTTTCCCCCTTTCTTTTTGTGGGACAGCAAATCTGAGTTCAAGGAAATCTGGCGTAGGCAAAACAATGTCAGGGAACATGGCCAAGGAACACGAGAAAGTCCAAAAACTCTAGCCCAGGTGCAATCACTTAAAGCGAACCACATTAAATAATTTTCAATGTTTGTTTGCTTTCATGGTTGGTTATTCCAAAACCTCTTTACCCTAAGCCCTCCGGCTACAAAGGGGTTAAAGGTAGGTCAGAAATATTACGGTGGTCTTGTCCGAGGAGACGGAAACTTGGAAGAGCCAAAAAGCGGCAGAATAGAGGAAACCGTGACAAGATTGGAGGCGGATTAAAAATAAATCTGGAGCGAAAAAATAAATAGTTTTTTTTTTGTTGTTGTTGTTTTACTTTTTTAAAATTAAACCTTAAATGTAAATTTTTATATAAAGTTGTCTTTTTTTTGAAACAAGTCTGCAGTACAAATCCAGCATGATCTACCACCGGGTCCTTTTCCACCCACAAGAGACTATTAATATATTTACAATATTCACAGTAATATTCAAAAGTTGCATCCAACTTTTTTGGAACCTTCACCACAGTTTGGTCATCAAGTGGCCAATGAACCATTCCATACCGAGTCCGGGGGGGGGAGCAAAGTGCTTATCTGGTCCCACCAAGTAGTCCTGCTTAAGTCCGACGCTAAGGTCTATCTGATGCAACCATCAAGGTGCAAATCAGTGGTCCGTGAAATGTTGGAAGGACCCAGGGACAGCCACTTTGCACTTGCACTGTCTGTTTAGTTTAGTCTTTTTTGTTTGTTTGTTTGTTTGTTTGTTTATCCCATTGCTGTCACCATGCTGGATGGATGCGGATGCCCAAAAGAGAGACTGGAGGAAGGATGAATCGGGGTCGGTGTCTGCAAGATATGACCCGAATGGCTGAAGTGACCCAAATGCCCCATAGGGCCCATGTGACTTGCTAGGGCAGCCGCGCTGAAGGGAGAAGACTTCTCCTGCATACACTTGGAAAGTTCCTCAAAACACTCAGAGCCTTTTTTGTTTTTTTTGGATTTGTTGGACATTTTCCGATTTCTTGTCTGAATTCCTTCCTTTTTCATGGTCAGGGGCCTGTTCACCTGTAACAAAATACACGAAGATCAGTCCCGTGCTAATTTAAACCAGGTATACGAAGAATATTTGAGCAAATGCCTCCCAGACCAGATCTGCTATGTCAGAAGTATTTGTTGCAAACTTAAGACACATCAAACGTATTATTCAATAATAAACGATAAAACGCATAGTCATAGACGATTTGCTTTCTCCAAAGACGTACCAGATGAATCAACCCTTTCTTTATATATGACCAAAGACTTCACGACGGCCTTTGATAAATCAAAACCATATTATCCGGGGGCTTTCTATACATCATTTTTATCCTCGATGGTTGCTTTGCAAAGCATGCCACCTCTGGCAGTGCAACAGTTAAAATTGCAACAATTTAAATTCCTTGTCTTTTGGACAAAATGAGTTTAACCTCAATGATTGTCCTTTCACAGGGCGTCAGAAGCCAAGCTGTTGGGTTGTAAAGTCATTCAATGTAGCATCACCATGCTAGAGAATGAATGGCAACAGAAGTCCCAATGGGACAACCGTACGTAACAAATGAATGCATGGGGGGTTAATGCAAGCCAAGCTAAACCATACCACAAGGATGGGCAACTGTTGCTCTGCAGCTGTCATTGGACTACAATTCCCATCATCAGCAGGATGGTTGTGGTTGTCTGGCATTGGCATGCATGGCACATGGGTGCGCGCATTTTGCTACATTACACAAGCCCATGTGGCACCGTGAGACAGCCCAGGTTTTGTACTTTTTGGGTAATATACACTCCCCGATGCATGCACTACACTCATCGCTCACTCAACTTACATTGTGCAGCTTGTAGTATAGCCCGCATGCGTTGCACACCGGGTCCCCATTTGCGTTGCGCCTCCATAATGTCGTCGTCGTAGTTTGACAGTTGGCACAGCAGGTTCCTGCTCTGCGAGCTGCAGACTTTAAATTAAAAAAAAAAAAGAAAAATATTAGTGAATTAATAAAAAAAATAATCATCGCACATTGTAGCACAAATAAAAAAAAAAAAAGACTTTATAAACCTTTAAATGCCAATATGGAATAATGCATTGGGCTAAGCCACCTTACAACTGTGAGTCCTTTTTAACCCTTTAATACCAGTGAAAATAGTAACCATCTAAGTATTCAGAGAGTGCAATCTCATATGATAAGAATAATAACATTTAGACACATTATTTACAGTAGCTTTGTTTTGCATGGCTTATGGATGGCAGACCTTAATTATACTATATATATATATATATATATATATTATATATATATATATATATATATATATATATATATATATACACATGTTCCAGGGTTTCTTGGTGACTTTGCATGTATACATGATATTACATGATATTCTGAAGATCACTGTTTTAATCAATGGCAAGTAACATTATGCACCATTTTAATTTATTATGAGCCTAAAACATTCTAAAGCACTAAACAGTGTTTTTAAACAATCAGACATCTGGGGATTTAAGATCTTCCAGGCTTACTTACGAAACAGTCTTAAGGAGTGTCACCTATGAGAGGTGACTCACAGAAATCCCCCACAGATGACTAAACCTTACTTTTTCTTTTAGTAAACTCCCCCATCTGTTTGTTGTCAATAAAGGGTTAAACCAATCTGACTTTTTTTTTTTACCTCCCTCTACCCAGACTTTCCAAGAAAACACAGCCCTGTTATAAAAATCTATTTATTTTTCTTAACCTCTCAGGCATTATTAGCAGAGTATTGGATATTTCAAAACAGCCCACACCACTGCCTGCCTCGCCTAGGGTAAACTCTCGAAAAGTTTTTTTAATGTACGGGAAACAGAGACACAAAGTTTCCTTATCAGCACAGAACACATATCCGGATAGGAAACTAGAAGCATGATCTCAGATGGGACCATTTACAACAAAGAAAAAGGCCCCACATACAAAAGTGTAGGTGACTCCATGGAAAATTAATTGCTAAAAAAAAAAAAAAAAAATTGGGATTGTCTGAGTTGTAGGGGAGGAAAAAATGCAGCTCAGCCAGCAGACTACACAAGGCAATGACTCCATACCCTTTCAAAAAGGCACATTTGGAGCAGGGTGTTCCCTTGATGTATGGGGCAGATAAAAGGTAATCACAAATTGGAGGGTGACCCTGTTTATTGTGGTTTTTTTAAAAAAAAATATTTTTTTTTTCCACTAAAAAAATAGTGTTTTAAAAAAACAGTATTTTCAGTGTTATTTTATTATTGCATGGCTGTTGTGTTTTTCAATACTGATATATGTTAAGCATGTTTACACACCTGCCTATACACACAAACAATGCAATAATATGTGATGGTTAACTATTTAAAGGTTGCTCTCTCAGTAAAGAAATAACCAGTTTATTTCTGTGATATATTTTATAAATACTTCTATTGAGCCTTTCATGGTTTGTTAGCATTTGGGGTAAAAAAGTAGTCCATGTCTCAGCTACTCTCCTCCAGGGCAGTAAACAGAACGTTTGGCAGTTTGCAAAGGAATTACCCCTGGGGGGCTTATCTGCCCCTTGTGTGGCACTAGTTTAGACGTGGAAAAGAAGGGCGTTGTTTATCTACAAAACCCGTAAATGTTACCCCTAACATTGATCAGGGGGTCATAGAAAGGGATAAGAAGGTCAGATTGTGTGTCTCCTTGACTAGTGTGATGGGAGTTGAAATGTAATCCCCTCCTCTTAATATCCCCTCTTATCACACTGAGCTGTACAGTGGGACCACTGGATTCCTTTTTTTTACTCGAGAACAAGAATGCCATTAAAATTAAGATCCAAAATATTATTTAAAAAAAGTCACTACAAGACTTTCTATATTATTATTATTATTATTATTATTATTATCATTATTATGTCTAACCTTAGAAGATTTATTCAGAAGGGCATAAAAAAACAATAAAACAATAAAAAAGAATCTAATCTGTAATTCTTGATCAACCCAAATTTTTTTGGGTTAGTAAAATAACCCATTTTCTGAAAATGCAAGATTAGAACTATTGTCAGGATCAAAGATCCAATAATTTCTGGGTGATAGTGGATGATGCCCCCACCACAGTTTAGCCCACCATTGGCACCAGACCCCCATCCCATTTTAGCCAACCAGCAGTAGCAGACACTCACCAGTCTCCTTTTGGGTTTAATGAGTGGTCGGTTTTGACCATTCATTTTGTGATAAAGTCCACAGGCATTGCACAGGTAGTGTCCAGTCCCATCTCTCCTCCAAAGTGGTGTGGCAGTGGCACCACAGTTCACACATTCTCTCCCTTCTAAATGGAAATACGAAGAAACCGGATTTCTTTCTTTAAAAACAAATTCACAATATTTTTGCACCTTCCTTTAGACATAACAATCATCACATATGGCATTTTCACCCCAATCCCACATGACCCCCGACCACACAAAATAATCCAAATATACAGTTTAATCCAGACATTGTTTTCAAGATCACATTTATTAATTCGTTCTAAAATGAATTTTAAATGCACTTTATAAGGATTTTTATTTTAAAAGCCTATAATAAACGTTTGGGGACAGTCCTAAAAATATTTTTATTTCATTGCTGACCTTCCAAACTGACCCCTGGCACACAGAGTGTTAAATGGGATGTGTAGATGCCATTTCTTTTATAATAAAACATGCAAATGATGATCAAAACATTTATTTTTTATATTGCTGATATTTGAAAGGACACTGGAATATTAATTTAAATGGGTTTACATTAAAAAATCGAATGTATTTTTTAGCAAAAATTTAGCATAGAAATAAATGTCCATTAGATTATACACCATTAACCCTTTCAATGTAGGAGGTTAAACATTATCTTGAGATGCTAGTTTACAAGGTTAAAGTCCCAGTGGAGAGTTAACATGTCACCATGATTTGTAGTTCACAATTGTGTGATGTGTTTATGTTGGTGTCCTTGCTTAGCAATAAGGCACTGTTATTAAATTTGACTTTGGCTGAATTCAATCAATTTAAGTAACATTGGGACGTTTGAAACTTAATTCTGCCCCTTAATTCCCTGTTTTAGCAGGACTTTTTTTTACCAATCCTTGATTTTTTTTCAGTAACAGTGGCATTTTTTTCCCCTGAATCACATTAAGCTAAGCTTTTAAGATATTACCCTTAAAAATAACAAAACATTTGTACGTTAAAATAATTGAATGTAGTTACAAAATTAACGCTAATCGAAACAAGATAACAAAGTGAGTGATAATTTGATACTTATTATAACCGACAATTCTTAATTCATAGTGTTGTGAATTCGATTTAAACCTCATCACTCCTTCTAAACCACTTTCGTTCAACAGAATTAAATTGATAAAATACAAAATAAATTGTGCATTAATCTCCCTGGTTTCTCTAAAAATATATATATCTATAATATTTTAGAGATTAGGTGTTAAAATAATATATATATATATTTGCAATTTTTATGGTTACATGTGTAGTTCAATATTTTATTTCAATATTAAGCACGACGTTTTTTTTAGTCATTTGTGGGTTTGAAATATTTTTTGTACAATAACAGAACTAAAATTAATTTTAGATGAAAAACAGATATATATTTTACTTTAAAATTATTTCATAAAATATGTTAATCTGTAAAATTATTTATTATTTATTATTTATACATTATTTTGTATGGGCTTTTTTTTATTTAGATTTTTTATCTATGTATGGAGACAGCTATAGCATTAAGAGGCAGAACATTTTAAAATTCTCTTTCTTGATCTAAAATAAGGGGTTTTATACTGGAATAATAATTTACATCTGGGCTTTAATATACATTTCACTAAGTGGGACCACTGACACAGGTATAGAGAGACCCAAAGGGTATAGAATTATATTGGGGTCACCTGCACCTGTGGGTGGATTATGGACATGTTGGTGGCTGCATATAGTATTTTGTAGGTATTGAGTGTGAGTGTATTGTTTTACCTACATGGCTGATCATTTTTAATTATATTAAGTCGTTTTGTTGAGTTTTGATGCATTTATAAAGATTGTGACGTGTAGCAATTGATCATTGTACCCCTTAAATTTCTAGTTTTTACCTCCCCCCATTCCCATAGAAAGGTAGTCATGGTTTCTTACCTGAGCACGATCTGCTCTTGCTCCTCTGTTTGGGGGTGAAGCTTGAGGCTGGGCCTCCCAGGAGGCTGCCAGGGTGGAAGAGACCACTGCTGTAGTCATGTGCTGCGGGCACATAGGAGGGGTAGGTCGGGATGGGGTGGTGAGTGGACGGCTGAGCACCCATGGGTGCCAGGCTGCTCCTCAGGGGGCTGCCCCCCTCCATCTTCATGCTCTCGGACAGGGACACCTGGTACTTGATGCTGTCCTTGTCCTCCGCCCGGGTGGAGGAAGGTGGGGAGGCTGCGCTGCCGGGGTCCGGGGACACGTCCTTAGGAGGGGTAGGTGGGAAGCCGAACAGGTGCGGGCTGGAGTGAGACGAAGTCGGGCCGCCCGAGGAGCCCCCGCCCGGGTACAGGGAGCCGCCGGCCGCTGGGTGGAGCGGGGTCTTTGCGAAGGGGCTCACCGTCCAGGGGTTATGGTGATGGGCGGCGGACAGGGCAGACTTTCCGCTCTCCAGCCAGGGCAAGCCGGGGCTGTGGAGGAGATGAGGCCGGCACATCTGGCTGCTGGTCAGGCGAGCTGCAGGGGGGAGACCGGGCATGAGCTGGGGGTACTGGGCATATACACATCTATCACATATATCACATTTATATTTATCTATACAATGCAGCCTAGAGATCTGGGCACCTATATAACAGGCGATCACATATAATAATATATTCATGGCATAAACACTTATGTTATAGGAGAAATGACTGCGTAATTAAAGACTTAAGACTCGGGACAAAACTAGAGATCTCGTATACGATCGGGAATAAGGACTTTAAAGCCCAAATTCTGGATAATAAAAGAAGCCATCTCAGGGTCATTTAAACGGACATCAAAGGTTACCTTTAAAATATTGAGACATACATTTGATAAATATCACACCTATGTCCGCAAGTCAAAAAATAGTAGTTTTTTAAAGTGTGTATTTTAGGGAAGATGTGCACAAAATTACCCCAAATCCTAATTACCCCAGTAAAGGCAATAAAATGTAACTAAGCGTGAAAACTCTCTACGTGTAATCCATTAGGAGTAAGAGGGAAGAGGAGGGGGGGGGTAAAGAAACGAATTACAGAGGGATTGGGGAAGGCGAAACCCTAAACTGGGGAGAATCAGGCAGAAAACCGGAGTCACATGACGCTGCCTGATATATTCTGGAGAAACTACTTTTTTTCTCAACAAATATCCAGAAAGGAAAAGTTTGATCCAGAAATAAGAAAGGCAGGATACAACCCCAAAAATTACTTGGAGAACTTAATCTCCTCTCCAGAAAGTAAGAATAATTTCCTATTATTTATCACCCCTCCCTTTTCATATTGTAGGGTTCCCCTTTGCACTTCCTTATTTTGGGGTGGAGGGGCTTGAATTTGTATTTTCACTTTTTTATATAATTGTTGCACAGTTTCTGTTTTGGACTTTGCTTTTAATTACACATCAGCTGAGATGTTGTAATAGACATTATGAAACATTCCTTTGAAGGCAACAAGAAGTGTCTTAAATAATGCCCCCACTCCTGGTGCATTAAGGGTTAACTGATGCAAAGATATGAGTTGCCACTGGATCGCTACAGATAATGCACTTTGGGTATTTTTAAATACATATCAGTCCATTTACCCCCCCAAAAACCCACCTAGGGTATAAAATAATAAACTTACCATGAGCCTGGCTGTAAGATACTCTGGCCCTGGCATGTGCAGAATTGGTGTAGTAAGGGTTGCCCTGTGAGTCCAGATGATTGAAGAATACATCCACTTCATCAGGAGGAAGGAGCTGTGTAGGCTCCATGTAGTTATGTGTCAGTCCTGGGTGGTGGGAGTCTGGGTGCTGCCCATTGAGGACTGCATGATGTGCCATCCAGCGAGGCTGGTCTGTGGCCACCTCCATCATGAGACCTTCAATTCTCCGAAAATATCACAAAGTGCCTTCTTGATCAGGCTTTGGAAAGTTAATTCCCTTTAAATCCAGAAAGTCTGAGTCATGCAGCAACACCTGTAAACAAAAGCGTGTTAAAATCCCCAAATTTGTATTTTGGTTTCAATGCATTTCCAAACCCTCAACCTATTTTTTTTTTTTTATCTCCAGAACCTTCCTTACCCTAAATGTTCAGTAGTTCAGCAAATACTTAAGATCCGTACAGATCCTCTCTGTGTTTTCATGCAACATAATAAAAGCAGCTGAGTGATCACCAGAATATAAGCACCCCTGCCCCTCCCTCTGTCCCCTGCAGTAAGGGTTCAGATATTTGCATGCATCCTTTGATCAGATCTGTTGAGATCGAGAACACAAGTCCCTCTAGAATGTTGCCCTGGATCTGGAACCCCCTCACCCAAAAGAGATACAATGTAGCAACGATACTTTGTAACAAGCAACAGAACAGAACAGTTACAATACAGAAGGGTTACTTACAGGAGCGATCCAGAAGTGTGTTCCCAAATAAACCCCCCGAGATCAAGAAGTGTTGCAGGATCCAATGAGTGGGACTTGGAGGAGTAAGAGGGAGAGCAGGGGATTAGAGGCTGTTACTCAGATGTCAGCCTCTACGTTTCTGGCCTCCACTGAAACATCCAACAGCATCCTATGTCAGCCCTGGCGCCAGCTGGACTCACTTCACTAGACATGAACTAGTGAGACAAATAACCCCAGGACAGCCAATCACAGGCCGCCTCCAGCCAGCCCTGCTCTGCTATTGGTCACTCCTCTAAAAAATGCACATTCCCTAATTCACTCCAAATATCTAAAGGGGGGCTTCATTAGTCTGTCCATTTAATGGGAGGGATTGTTTTGTTTTACATTTACATACAAGCTGCAGTATACATTCTGCTCACAGGATTATCTAGCGATCAATCATCCAACTATAAATCTATTTATCAACCATCCATATATATCCACTTATATTTAATTATTTATGAATAGTACTTTAGTTCAAGATATGAAAATAACATAAAAAAGAATAAAAAAGGAAAATAAAAAAGAATAATAAAACAATTCAGAATATGCCCCCTTCTTAATTTCTTGATTCTCCTTCAATATATAGTAAAAATCGTCCACACGCCTTTAATATATGTATAGTTAAATATTTGTAAATAAATTAATATACATATGGGTCTATATGCCTGTTAGATACCAGTAAATATGATTTATTTTATTATTTACGGAGCAACACGTCGAGCTGTTCTCCAGAATACGAATAAAATGAATTCATTTTATATTTAAGATATTTAGATTTTTTTACTGATTTATACCGAAACATACTCAAAGATTTTGTCATATTTCCAATGTGTGTCCTGTAAAGGCAATGCGCAGAATTTTTTCCTTATATTTTAATAGATTGGGAGCAAATGTTATGTTTAACAACAAAGATGAAATTATACAAATATTATATTGTAGTAAACAATATAAAAATATATTAATGTACATGTATTTGTGTTATTTGGGGTTCCTGGTTAGGCCACAAACTGAATTTGCTATTATGAAAAGAGGAAAAATATGCAGAAATAAATTAACAGAAATATTTTTCATGAAATCCCTCAAGAGTAAAAAAAAAAAACCCAAACATATATATTTATGACCATATAACAAACATGCAAGTATAGGCTTATCATTTAGAATCCCACCCTAGTGCAAACACACCCACAATGATAATTAAGAAAATAGATGCTAATTAACCCATTCGCCCCCAAAAGGCCAATGAGGCTCATTAGCTTTCATTAAGTGTGTTAATGTAAATAGTTTATTGTGGACAATGTTTGTACAGTAAATACAGTTTACTTATTGCATGGGCAGACTGATCAAAATGGGTGGGTAGGTGGCAAAAGTGGGGCACTGGCCACTGCTGTGGATGGGGCTGTGTCTTTGTTCAAGGTGTGTTTTGTTGTTTCTTGAGTGTTTGTTTTGTTTTTACATTAGTTGTCTCTTTCTTTAGGGGGAGGGGAGACTTAAAGGCCTGAAAGTTAGTAATTAGGTAATAGAAAGCCGGCTTTTGATGCTCCGTCTCTTATTTTGCCAATGCAGCCATCAAGACGCCTGGACTCTGACGTCACCCAGCCCTGCCAAATTCACAAGAAAACCAACCTTTTCTTCTATTTTTTTTAATAAACCTTCGACACCCTCTGGCTAAAATAGGGGGTGGAAGCATCCTATTGCATGGAAACATGGGATCCCCTTTTTATGGAGGACCCTCAGAGCTTGGATTCATAATTAAAGCAACTGGGGAAGAATAGAAATGCATGTTTTTTTGTTGTTTTTTTTTTTTTTAAATCTAATTACTGTTATCTCACTTATTAGCCAAACAGAAAAGCGCATTAAGTAATATACTTGTTGTGTCTCAAAATATATAGTCAGTTTAACTATAAACAGCTTTTTAAGAGCAAGTGACCATTAACATAACCATAATTATTGTATATATAATAAATATATTACAGATCTTTTGTAATGGCAAAATGCAATCTTATATCTTCCCTGAACCCACATTGTAGGAGAGACTGGGACTGATGCAGAACATCGTGGGCTGAAGAGCTAGCAATCCCCTTTGGTGAAGAATTTGGAAGCGATCCTTTCGTCCTTCCATCAAGCTAATAGAAAATACATACTTTATTTTTGGATCTCGTATATCTAGCCCTTTTCCTAAAACAGTAGAGGGACTGTAGCTATCTGAAACATATCTGGAGAGGACATGGTTAAATCACAAGATGCCCTCTCTACTTTGCCTTTTATATTTGTCTCAAAATAAGGACAGAGAAGTCATAACTCTGTTGCAAACGAGAGGTAAAGGATCAGCACTTTGTTCCAGCACGGGAGAGGTTAACCCCCAAAGAGTCAGGCAGTAGGAAATGTATGTGCAGACAGAGGTTCTGTGTTTGGGAGAGGGAGGTAAATCCGGATCTCCGGACACTGCTCTGCTTGTCCCAGGGTGAAGAAAGAACTCAAAAAACTCCCGACTCACTATTTCTTTTTTTCACTTTTCCCAAAACTGGATTCTTTTCTGCAAACTGGGTCACCCTGAGGTCCAAAAGCCTGGATGTGTGTGTGGGGGGGGGGGCAGATGACAGGGGCCACCTCCTTGCATTGAAACTCTCACAATGTGGATCCTTCAACTGGCAGATCATTCAAGACTTTGGGGGTCATGTCAGATGGAAAAGGGGCTTTGATTTGGGGGTATCTGATGAGGATCCGTGGGAAAAGTTGCATCCATTCTGTGGCAAGAAGGATGAGGAAATAGAGGACAAAGATCTTCCCCTTCCTTGGACAAAACCTACATGTGTAATTTAATGGGCAGGACATCATGTCTTCTGCTCGGAGAGGACAGCATTAGTAAGCAATATGGGGTGAGTAACTATATCCTTGGAATTAACTGACCGGGTTAGAGCTTGCTGGGTGGGGTGGGGGTGTACTGGGAGCAGTGTGACAGTCCCAGGTTGTATGGTGACAGGGAGCAGGGCAGAGAATGGAGAGGTCCAAGCAACCAGTTCAGGACTTAATAAGTCCTCTCAAGGAGTTCCATGTAGAATTCTAGAATCTAGATTCTGGATACATTATCCTTCCACAACCTAAACCCACTCACCAAAACCCCTGCTTTCCAACACACATACAAACCCAGATTCCAATTATTACAGAAGAAAATTAATTGGGAAAAAAAAACATGATATTTTATACCCAATGTTGGTTTTCTGAATATTAGGCGATGTATACACTGTATCCACAGGGAGCTGTGAAAAGATTTCAGATCGCTACAATACCTAGATATTCATTATCCCCCCCCCCTCTCTATATATATAATTCCCAAATAATTATTATTTCTCAGAATACACTAATCATATAAACCGATCCTGATCCCAGGATCTCACGGTTTGTTACGGGGTCGAACGTTTTAATTAACCCTTTGGGTGGGGGAAATTTACTTCGCACACCTTCCTGACACACAATAGAATCTCAGGAATTTACATTCTTTGCTCGCTGGCATGCTGAGGGTGATGAGAGTTAGAGCCCCCCTCTTATTCATTTCCCTGTTGGGAAATTCGGGGTTGAATATGTCGGTTCAAGATCTGTCACGTCCTAATGTGACAGGACAGCCGGTTATGTCACCTCTAGTGAATACAAAGGTGCCAGGTTTTGTTTAGTACGGAGGTCATTTAATTAACACGTTTAAGCGAGTTATCGGTGCAAATCCGGTTTGATTTCAAAAGGATTATTCTAAAGAAATTTGAAACAAATTCTCCAAATTATTAGGCCTGAAGATGGTGTATGTGGGTTTGAACAATAAACAATTGTATTTTTATATCACATTTGGGCCTTTTTGTTTTTATTTCAATTATTATTATTATTGTGATATATATATACCGTATATATATAATATGTTTATGATTTGCTCAGAATATCATATAGATGTGCTAGATTGATCTGTGTAAATTGAATCAATTTCAGCTTTAGAACAGTATAATTATTATATTAGATAATTTTAGAATTCTACAAAAAATTAAATCAATTGGCATGTGGGTTAAATTTTATCTGAGTTTGTTCTCCTGGACATCTATCATGATTGATGAAGCCAGCAGTGGCCATTAAATAGTTATTAACCCCACAAGGCAAGAAATGAAGATTTGGGAAATAATTTTTTATAGCAATTAATTTATATTTTTATTTTTAGCTCTTCAAGGCCTGTAACAGCGAAGTGTTTATTTCATATATATATATATATATATATATATATATATATATATATATATATATTATATACACTATTTTTTTTAAATTAAAAATATGAGAGAATTGAATGGCCATTTTGTCCTTAAAGGGTTAATCAGTGCAGCAGGGTAGTTTTGTGAAGGGAAGGCAGCAGGTCCCCCGTTAGTTTGTGGTTTTTATTTAATTAATTCACTCAACTAGACGTGAAATATCTCGCACACGGGCTGCGGCTGAGCCGGTTCTCTGGAGCTGCTCACACGGCTGGTTAAGCAGCTATTCCGTCCCATTAGCCGGGCTTCCCCGGGGAGAGGAGCCCAGGCAGCAGGCACAGCGCCCGCAGTGGCTCTCAGCAACGGCCGATCGTATTGTTGTAAGGGTTAAAGCAGGCAATCCATCAGTGTGTGTATCATAGGGTTAATATGTGTGCAAATCCAGATATTACTTAAACATATATGTGTAAATACACAGAACGGGGTGAATCGAAGTGTATGTATATCATATAGATTAATATGTGTGCAAAGAGACAGGGCATCTAGGAGTGTGTGCATATTGTATGGATAATCATATGTGTAAAAAACAGGGCATGTAGTTGAATATTAGTGAATAATAGTGCATATTACATTAGTATATTATGTTAGTCAGACTGTACAGGGTATAATCAATGTATATAATTAAATGGGAGTGTGCATATTATATGGATGTAATCTAGATGCTATCACTGTATATCTACAGACAGTAATATATGCTTATTACATGCACTAAAGTGTGAATACACAGATGTCTAATGTGGTGGGCATATTATATGGATAATGTGGATCTACGCTTTATATATTGGTTCACATTAAATGTAGACCCTTTAAATAATTGAATACGTGCAAATATGACTGTGGGTATATATATATATATATATATATATATATATATATATATATACATACATGCATATTAAATAATATCGAATGCGTGCAGAATGAAATTTTGGGGTGAATTAACCGTTTCTGATTATTTAACCTGATTGATGACCTCACGAAACAGTACATGATTTATCCACAGTCAGTGTGACGCATCCGAAGGCACCTGCGGTAACATGTCCCCCGAACCGTTTAACCTACACACGTAAATACACAGCAAGAAAACGCTTCATATGGAAACCGCGTTCAGACACCGAATAAGACCCCGGCATTAACCCTTTATATCCCGAAGAAGTGTAGAAGAAATGATTGGAATTGTTGTATGTTGTAACATTGTATTATTTGCTAATAATGTGTTCTAGTCTATCATGCAGTGTTTTCATTTCATTTTTCTAGTTGCTAAATGTGTGTTATTCAGATGTTTCCCGGCCCGGATTTAAGGTTTTATTGCATTTTCCGGTTGCTTTGAAGCTCTGGGTTGTAATGTGATTTTGACGCAGTTGCAGTATAATTCAGACGCGTTAAATGCGGTGAGTGCGCTGCGCTAATCGGTGCGGACGGTCCCCGTTTCAGCCCCGGCACCGCTGCTGAGGATGCCCCGTGGGTAACATAAGGCTTTCCTGTTTGTCGGTGTATTCTTGTCGCCTTTCCTATTTGCCCCTAATTGGTTTAGATCCCTAATCACAGGGATAGAGAAAGCCAAATACATCAAGAAATCCTAGAAGTGTCAGGATGAGACAACATTGTAACTGCTACACAAACACAGAATTCTCTGCCAGCCAAGGCCAAGTGGAAATGACAAGTTAGACTTCCATGAGTACAGCCCGATGATGGAAATACTCACTGGCTTGCAGATCCACCCCAGGAGACATAGAAGAATGGAGGCTGGAGGGGTATATTGGGGAGTCAGCTCCCTGATCCCTGCAAAGGTTAGAGCTCTGATCAGCTTGAGGCTGCAGGAACCCAGACTCCCAGCTGCTGGGCTGCACAGGTATAGAAATACATGTACGTAGATGTGGCGTCAGAGAGAGCTGGGCACACTCCCTCCTGATACCCACAGACACAGGGTAACAGCAGGCAGGGCGATAGGGGGCACCCTATTTGTGTTCCAGGATATCATAAGCAGATAGATAAATGATAGATATATGATAGTTAGCTATATATATATATATATATATATATATATATATATATATATATATGCGATAGATAGATAGATAGATAGATAGATAGATAGATAGATAGATAGATAGATAGATAGATAGATAGATAGATAGATAGATAGATAGATAGATAGATAGGTCCCCCCTGCTACCAACCGACACAGGTACAAACAGGCAGGGCAATGAGGGGCATCCCATCCAAGCTAGAAGCAGATATATAGATGTAGATAAATAGATAGATAGATAGACAGATAGATAAACAACTGAAATACTGTGTACAAAATGAGGTGTATTGCGTCTTAAATGATGTCATGGATGTTCTGAACATTGCATATAAAGGATCACATTTATCTTAAACACTGGAGCTTATATATCCATACATTAAAAAGTTAATAAGCTATCATGTACATGTAACTTTAAACACCTAGATGGTGGTACTCATAAAGATCACCCCTGGAGCAATCGCCAGGAGCACTGTATTAGTTTCCATAGCAACTGCTCCATATTTAGAAGTACATCCTAGAATTACCCTTTATTAATATGGCCCAGTATTTATGTCACCTAAACTTTAATGCAGAATCACATTCTCATATTTAACAGTAACAACCCCTCTATTTCTTTGAAGCCCTGGGATATATATTGTGTATTGGAAGTGCATCTTAATGGCCCTTAATAGTGGGATAAGATTACACAGCTACTTCTCTGCCACAGGGTTTGGTATAAGGCTCATAAAACAAAAAAGCAGGGTATGTGTCAGGTGAATTAAATCTTCCAGCCACACACACTGCAAACCCTCAGTCCGGTTTCCTACAGAAGATCTGTTCTTTATACAAGCTCCTGACATCTTGCAAATAGGGTTTTGTTAACCTGCAATTTGTTTGCAATTTGTCAATCACATTCATCCGACATTACACAGAACTTGAGAGGTCTCCCCTCTCCAAACCTGGTAACAACATCAAAATCTCCTGTCCTAGCTACTGCATTTAATGTATAGGCTGGACAACCCTACACACTCAATCCATCTCAAGAATACTACCCTGTCAGTCTAAGTGTTTACATATACCCCTTAGAGCCACTTACAATAAATGCTTAGACCAAATGCATAACATTACATTTTAAAGATGAATTACAACCTTAAATGCTTATTCAAAAATGAACCATATATGCCAAATAATGTTTTTTTTACAATAAAAATACTTAATGAAAAAATAATTTTCTTTATTTATTTTTTATAAAAAAATACGTAATACAATTTTCAAGAATAATGTTATTTATTTGTTGTTATAAAATGACATAAAATATTATTATATATTTTTTTTTAACACTTGCAACATCATTTTCCCAAGGATTGCATGTATTAAGCCTGTCTGCATTTTACCTAAATCTCCCCTTTTTTCGTTTTTTTTTCTTTGTTTTATTTTTTTTTTACTTTAATTATATTCAGTTTTTCGGCACGTGTATGAATTTTTTAACTCACCATAAGAATATAACAGAGGAGAGTTTCCTGGAGATGTAAGGCGTGCACAAAAAGAGGTATTTAACATGCAAAGCTGGGTAAATCTTCAACACGGGACCGGTCCCTAAGACGTCTCTTCTAAGCAGGTGCTGGACATCTCATTTCTGACTCTCCCTTAGCTGCTCTGTAAAAGCCCCTAATTCTAACAATCTGGAATATGTCAGATATACGGAAAATCCTTTTGGGCTCAGAATATCACAATGTATTTTTTTTATGCCATGCTATATATAAAATATAATATATTTCTATTATATATTATATATATTTAATATATTATATATTATACATATTTAATATGTATAATATATAATATATAATATATAATATATAATATATAATATATATATTATATATTATACATATTTAATATATTATATATATTATATATTATATATATTTAATATTATAACTGGAGAAATACAGCTTGTGTGAAAAAAACGCATTGTAGTAATTATTGCACATATCCCGTTAAATTATTACATTTTAAATAAAATAAAGTATAAATAAAATTTCATTTTAAGAGATTGCCATCTTGGTACTTGAAATTCTTACTGCTGTTTTATCCTCATTTCCATTAGCATTATTAATTACTATTATTAAAGCGTAGTTTATTATTCTAACCTCTTGTCTTCGAAACATTAACGCTTCATGTTTTACTCCAATAATAAAATTATATGACCTAATGTTATCAATGCCGTCTGTATTATTTCCCATTATAATGTATGATAATTATTACCAACAAAATTATTATTTTTCTCTTATTGTTGATATTGCGCTTTGTTAATGTGAGTATATTATAAATTATAATTCATTATTTTTTTTAGCTATTGCTTTTATAATCACGTCACCGGAACTAATTTATTTTCACATTATGTGTATTGTATGTATTTTGTAAAAAAAAATAAATGTATTTTACCCTTATTTTGTTGCAATATATGTGTCCAAATTATAACATTTACAAAATGTGTATTTTGTGTGTTTGCTTTGGAACATGATCATCATTTCCCTTCAATCTACCTGGAAATATCATCAGAAGAAATAATTTCCATGAAATTTACCACTAAAATGAAATATTTATCAGAAAATTTCAATACACAGATCTTTGAACGGGTAATTAAATGGTACTTTAAATGGTAAAATGGGAATTAAAATGTATATGTTATTGTATATATTATATGCTATAATGCAGTCCAACATATCTCCTTTTGCATTAATAAATATTTTTATCTTTTAAATATTTTAAATTATTATGTTTAGTTAAAATGTGAATCCAATAAAGATAAAATAAAACTTCATATTTTCCGATTCCTTATATGAATGTGGGAAAGGATTTTCCAAATTCTCCGCAGTATCATCATTGACTTCCTACCAAATTTTTGAGTGATTTTGTCTCCTGTGACAAGCAGGCTGCTTCCTGTCACTTTTAATTTGAAAGTTACAAAATATCTGTCCCTAAGGATTAGCTTTTCTTGAAAAAAAACAAACAAAACCTTGGTAGGGGTTGTATTGAGTTTTTAAAGGGCACGTAAAAAACATTCATGCACTTCTGGATCATGACATCACATAGTTTCATTCACACTTGCATTCTATTTATATAATTCTGCTTAAATGTAATTTTTTTTTAAAGAAAGTATAAAATATTCATATAGCAATCTCTGCAAGGCTCTACTTAGACTTGCATGGAATCTGAAGCAATCCACGCAAGCAATTATTAGCATGGCTAATAGGGGATCCTCAAAAAATGAGTAGCCCCTAACACAATTTCCTTGTCTAGTTTCAAATTCTGTGTTTTTTAAAACAAACCAGTAAAACCAGCAAGATCTGGCAGGGCAAATGTGTTAAGTGGGAGAAGAAATACCCATTTAAAACACTGACGTGTCAATTTCTTACCTTTCCTGTGTGTTCCTTCTGTATTCTGTCTTGCCTTTTGGACTCCAGTTCTTCTGTGACTCAGGTGGGGGTCTCACTCTTATTCCTACTTCCCTGGATCCCCTTTTGTATGGGGTAGAGATCTGGCTGATGTATGCGCTCAGGCCAGTAGAGGCTGCCAGGCTGTCTCTTTAAACTTGGCAGCAGTCTGCAGTAGTAGTTAGTGCCTGTCTCTCCTGCATTCAGGGATGGCACAGGGAAGCCTGTGTGTATTTATGTACATAATAAAGTGTTCATCCCCTCGCCCTCATTTGCATTGTTACAATATCTATACAAGCTCATCTTATTGTCTGCTGCTTGCACCTTTTGTTAGCAGTCGCTGTCACAGCCTACGCGACTTGACTTTAATATTTTCAGTGGATTGATACTATGGAAGCAGAGAGAGGCAGGTTTAAAGAGTAAAGCAAGGTTTAGAGGAATGGAGGGGGTGCGGGGGACCACCCCAGCGCAGACGCAGCGCAATGAAACCACTACACCCGTTACAATTCTGGACTGAGTTCATCCTTAATGCAGAATGCTGAGTACAATATGTGCAGCTCATCCACAACATATACATTGTATATATGGGAATTGATCAGGTGGACATGGGGGCATCCATAAATGTACCTATACAATGTACAGACATCTTTATACATTACAAGCACATACGTGTGTTATAGTATAGATCTATTTGAGCAAATATATTCCTTCATATAGACTATATATATGCGTGTTTGTGAAACAGGGGGTGTTTACATGTATAGATACTTATTATATATATAAATATGTCTACTTATAAATAAATGCATTTTCAAAATAACTATAGTATAGAATGCTGCAGGTGCACTTGGTTTCCCGAAACGTTGTTAACACGTACATCTTCGCATTATTACATACTGCTTTACTAATTTCTTTACACACACATATATATATATATATATATATATATATATATATATATATATATATATGTGTGTACATATCTAAATAAATAGAGAGAGAGGGAGAGTAATATAAGCTTGTATAGATATTGTAACAATGATATATATATATATATATATATATATATATATATATATATATATATGTCTGACAGCAAGAACAGCCATATCCCATTCCTGGTAAATGTATTTAATTTAAATACACTTTTTAAGGTACCATTTGCTTTTTATGTCATTGAAAGAAAATGATGAATACAACAGCAAATAAAATCATCTGAATGGAAATGCAGTTATCATCAGAGACATTGTTGGACATAAAGAAATCTCCAAATGTTTAAGTCCTATTAAGGAACTCAGCCATAACTAATGTATGAATTGGGGGGGGGGGGCAAGGAAAATAGTGAATCAGGAAGAAGAAGTCTTCAAGAAAGATAAAATAGAAAGCATGTGTTTTAGAGGTTACACTGAGCCCAGGGAGATAGTAACAATGTTTTTACCATCACTTAGATAGACATGCAAATCTGCATTCGAGTGTTTGAGATACATTGTTATTAATACATGAGACTTACACAATTAAAATTGGCAAAATACTGTCTTTTTTTCCCCCACTCTCAAGAATGATTTAAATACAAACCCTGCTCTGTAAAAAAAATCAATTCAAAAAGCTTGCAGCAAAAAAAAGTTTAATAGGGAAAAAAATTTCCATAATAATGGGGATGAAAAATGTTAGTAGGAGCTGAAAAAACCCTATTTTCCTATCATTTCACCCTGGCTTTTGTGATGTGGTTTAGGGCAGAGGGTCCTTGATATACTGTAGATAATTCTTATCAGTAAAATGCAGAATGTATCCAAAGTAACTGTCCTAATTACTCCTCTGAATTATCACACCATCCAAAGAGATGATATATTTAACCAGATGGAGGCGACTCAGAGGGCTGTACATGTAAAGGTAAGGGTTAAATTATATAGAGCAAAATTACTTTATAGAAGAGACAGCTCCCTTCTTTAAATTCCATAAAAAAATGTATATATTAAAGATAAGACTTATATGGTATATGTTTAATAATATTATTAAAAATAATAGATTAATTAATAATTTACAATATTATTTAAAATAATATCTTAAATAATTCCCATATGCAAATTGTATTATTATATACTAAATTAAATCAATACAAATCTAATTAAATCGGCACAGTGAACTAGCGTTATTATGTTTTTGGAATTAAAAGAAATCAAGACAGGTACGATTTAAAAGAAAAAATGTATTTTTCTGTTAATTAATATTATTTATTTTCCGGTTAGATGTCATCTGTAAAATAGAATCATTTCCCTATCCCTATTTTGCATGTTCTAAACAGGAATAGTAGATGACATTTTTTTTAAATGGCAGATTTAACTATTCCTGGGTGATTTAAAGGGGATATAAGGCTCAGTACCTCCAATAGCTCCCCTTGTTATTATTAGGATCCTGGGGTAATTTTTCATCTCTGCTAGCTAATCTTTGTTCCTTCTGAAGATAATAAATAGACCAATCTTTATCTCTTCTGCTCCTGGAGGCTGCTATAGAATAGGGTTGAGCTAGGTTGGGAATTGGCTCCAAAGTGTGGCAGAATAAATACAGTTTCTTATCTCTACCTTGCAGATAATCTGAGCCTTTTCAAACTCACACAACAAACACATCCACAGCATCTTATGCATCATTTACCACAGCAGATCTCTGCGTTTGATGGCCATATAGACAAAATCTATGGATTTTTCTTTTTTTTCCCACTAAGCACACATGCATTGGCTTTTGGGGATTGAATATATTGCTCTCAGGATAAATTATACAGCCTGCATGAAATAAAAAAGGCTTTTAATTTTGTATACATATTAGCAGCTAATAAAGTAAGAGGTCTCACATTTGCAATCTGGATTTTGCAGTAGGGTTAACCATTTTTCAGTTCATAAGAATTTGTTTTGCAAATATTTGGCCAATAAATAATAATAATAAAAAAACATCAACAACATTAATAATAAATACAATAATTGTAAGTAAAAGTGTATTATTATTATTATTATTATTATTATTTCACCAGAATTACAAACATTCATTACTAAAATTACACATAGTGTGAATTGGGACATTCATATAAATATTTACATTAGTGTCACTTTAATTTTGTGGCCAGGTCTAAGAGATCTGAGCCTTTCCCCAATATGTTTGGCTAATTAATTGCAGCGAGAAGGGGCTGGGTGTTGGTGTAGGGTGCCAGGAAGGGAGATTCTCTTGGCAGCTTTAAAGGAAGAGAATACTTCAATGGTATAAGCTTTTTAAATATTCAATCCACATACAAGGGAGGATGCTCTGTGTATGTTTCTCTTTTTTTTTTTCTTCACAGAAAGGGTAATAGTAATGCAGGTAACACTATGTTTTAAGTGAATCTGTTGAAAAGTTTGGAAACTGTTCTTCTCACATAGCAACCAACTGCTGATTGGACGACACCATTGGTGAAAATGCCAATTTTTAAACTAGGGTACCGGGGAGATTTTTTTTATTTTTATTTGCAGATAGTACCTATAATGCATGGGGCAGATAATCACAATCCAATAAAGTATTTCTCATGCAATAATTGTATGCTTATGCATAGGCATTAATTATGTTTCAATTGTGCTAGATTATTGTAGAGAAATATTTACAAATCTCCCCCACCATGTAATCAATGGAAGATATTATTTATAAATATGGGTGCTGTCCCTTTAAATAACACAGTTACCTTTTAGGCCAAAAAAGACTGACCATTTACTTTTTGCGTTGTTGGCTGTTCAATTGCTTGGGATCACTTTTCAAACCTTGCGCCAGAACCCCCCAATATGTCAGCAAATCCACATTGAGAGCTAAAGAACATGTTGGCGCTTTAAAAATGCTAAATGATTCATTGCTATGGAGGGTTAGAAGCTGTGAGCCATCCAAGCAATCCATGGTGTTGGCCAAGAATGCCCATGCAGTTTAGGGTATTTAATTGTTTAGCACATCACACGCGATGTCCAAGAGGCATTAGGCCAAAATGCCTGGTGGCCAGTGCCATAAAGAACAGGACACACACGTTGACCAACAGTATGTATTTTTCCTTGTCACACACAATTGTGCCCCAAAATGTATGTATATATATATATCTATATATATATCTATATATATAGATATATATATATATATATAAGAAAAAGCGAGGACAGATATTTGCTTTTTTTGCCAAAGAATACAATTAATTAAACATGTTTATGGGCTGATTGGAGAAAGCTAAGCCAGTGATCATCATCATAGTTTATTCAAGAAGCACCAGCAGATTCCATAGGGGTGTACTAAACGAAGGCATATTTATAAGTACAGAGAAGACAGTCCACTGTTACAGGTTGTAATATAGATACATGAAAAAAAGGAATTAATAATATAACTGGCCAACACAAATGATTTTAATAGGGGGGAGTGTATAGTATACTACATATTAATTGTGCAGTGGTGCGGAATATGATGGCGCTATATAAATCAACAAATACGAATAATAATAAATAAAAAAAAATTATTTTTGTCAGTAATTAGCACAGATGGAAAGCTACCCATTATTTGAAATGCCCGAATTAGTATGAGCAGATACAGAATGTATGAACTGTTTGGGGGCTTTCAGATATGGCATTATGGACCACTTGGTTATCAAATATACAAAGGTTCGGTCACTCAAGTATTATAACCGTAACCTTTAATAACCTGAAATAAGAGCATTTTGATGAGATCATCCTACGACCCTCTTATTTACTGAGAGGGGGCAGATAAGTGGAACAGCCTCTCAGCCAAAGTGGTAGAGGTTAATACAGTGAGGGAATTTAAGCATGAATGGGATAGGCATATGGCTCCTGAATCTAAGACGACAACCACTGATAAAGCGGGGAAAATGGGCAGGCTAAAAGGGCCGAATGGGTCTGATCAAACCCACTTTTTCTACCCAAGCACGTTGATAAACATCTTCCAAATCCCATTCTATATAAAGCAGGAAAAAAAGGCTATATCTAAATCTCAAAATTAATATTTTCAAATAATTTTCTGCAGGTCTCCGGAGGGATAAGGATAAAGCGTTACTATAAACGGCGAGTTGCGACATCTGACTTCATGAACCGACACACCATATATTACGCGGCTTATTTATGACACCCTTCGTGCGCAAGGCTGGAACGAAAAATAAATTCCGTATCTGATTTATCTGGGAAACAAATAAATAACTATTATTTTTCTTGATAAATCTAGTGCTGTTGTAAAAAAAAAAAAACAACTCAGTGTTTTGTTTTTATTTTTTATATTTTTTTATCTTGCGGATATAAAATTACGATTCTCCCCAACGGTAGCAGCTGCATCATAAATAATAGGTTTCAAGGAAAAAAAATATGAACTATGAATGATATAAAGCTGTAACAAATACACATCTGGACGTATTTTTTTCTCCCAAGTTAAATGTCATATAATTTTATTATAAATGTTTTAATATATAAGCTGTATATGCGTAATAAGATTTTCTTTTGGTTTTTTTTGTTTAAATTAATACTCAAAGGAATAAATACTGTCGCTCAGAACGCGTCACCTTTCTCTTAAATGTCAGCTCTGCAAATGTTAAGTATGTCCTGCTATTTTTACATCTGAATACCTGGTTCCCGTGTTAAGCAACCCGTACATGTTGTTTTTTCCTTTTAATAACCCAAACATTACGTATTAAAGACTCTGAGTGACTCACAATGACAAAAAAAACCCTGTATTTTTCCAATACACACAGGCTCACATTTAATAACTTCCAATGCATCTCAGCTAGGCCTTCTGTCTGATGGTTGCCATGGTTACAGAGATAAAGTGCAGGCATTTTCCATATCTCTATGAAAGTCTATTATATTGCAGGATTAGTTCATCTTTTCGTAAGGTCAA
Organism: Spea bombifrons; assembly: GCF_027358695.1. Taxonomy (NCBI): domain Eukaryota; kingdom Metazoa; phylum Chordata; class Amphibia; order Anura; family Pelobatidae; genus Spea; species Spea bombifrons. Next base: position 6,704,009 of record NC_071092.1, on the reverse strand, counting down.
ACACAAAGTCACACAACCTGAAATATTTTGAATCTATGTATACCAGATTTTTTTTTTTTTTTGTACCCTTGTCCTTTCAGAATCCGCTGAGGGTTGAATTTACAATTGACGGGGCTTCTATGAAAATATAAAGAAATAAAATATGATTAAAAAGTGAGGAAAGACCTCATTGTTTTTTTTATTTTCCTTTTTAATAGCAAAGGCTGCTTTATCTGTCAATCTGCGGCTATGGACCTGTCTGATATGAATCACTTAATTGTACTACTGTGCTTTCATATGCAGGTACACAATGCCACCTGCTGGCAGTGTATGGTATTGCGCCACGATCCATAATCCAGTGAATTGATTCCAGGGATTCTTAATTAATTTGGACACTTTTCATAGTTTATTTACAAAAATCCATCAGTGGAAAAGAAGGTTAATTGAAGTCAGCAACAGGCAGTTATATTTCAGGAAATGTTTTTTTTTTTCTGAGGGTTATTGTGGTTTTTAGGGCTGTAGAACAATGCGATACACTCATACCAAGCAAACATTCCGAGCGCTAGAAAAGGGGAGGAAAGAGGGACATAGGGGTTTAGGTTCCAAAGAGGGACTGTCCCTGCTAAATAAAGGCATTTGGTATGCAGCGGGCAACACGTGTATGCCTGGCGCTGTATTTCTGTGACCTATAATGAGAGGGGATACCATAAAACCAGATATAGCAGGTGATTGGGGTCATGGCAGGAGCCCCTGGGTACAAAGTCATCAGAGGTCCACTTTTTAATCCATTACAGTCAGGACATCAGGGAATTTGCAGTACATTCCCCTCTTGTGGCTGTGATCAGAACCAAAAGTTAGTTCAGTTTGTAGAAACTTCTCAATACAGCATAAAACACGCCCCTGAATTTTTGGATATTTCCCCTTTATGCGGTATGTTTTAGGAAAACAGGTAATACAAGAAAGATGTTTTAATCTGAACCTAAAATAACATTCTGTGGAAATTGAGATAAAATATGGTATATCTTTAAAAAATGATTTTTTTAATATTAAATATTATTATTAAATATATTTTAATATTAAAAATGTTCACGTAATTAATGCATTTTTCAGAAAAAAAGAAAATCAATAAAATATATTTTTTTGCTTTTTTCAAAACCAATTTTTTAAATAGCTTCTGGAAACTAGAAAAAATAAAGAAATGTTAACGTTAAATTCTATCTCATGGCAACAAACAGGTGTACTCATCCAGTGTGCCTTATCATACGTAATGGGAAAATCCAGTTCTGAATGTCACAAAAATGTTGCATTCATTGTATTTTTAGTTCCGTGGGTTTGTCCTTGCACCCGGGTGGCAGAAAGGACCGAACCCTCTGTTCCTGTTTGTACGGAATCAGTTAATTTTAGATGGCCATACTTTTTCCATTGGGCCTTTCAATACAATCGTTTTCGCCCGAGGCTAAGGGCCGTTCCTGCCAAAAGTGTCTAAAACTCTCCAATTTCTGCTTATAAAATTATTATTAACGACATCCAAATTAAAATAAGCAAACTTACAATAACAAACAATAAACATTCCATTTCCAACCAAAAAAAAAATAATTCAAGAGCAGAATTTTAAATACATGGCAGAAATGTTGGCCAGACGCTTGAAATGAAATGCAGGTCCAGGAGATTTTCTTCAAACCAGGTAAGAGAGCCATTTATCAACAATAAATAACAATTTACTAATCGGAGGCTCTCACCTTGCTCTCAATTGTCCCACAATGAAGATAGGAGAACTTGGTCCACGTGATGATGGAGGGTTGAGTCAAGGGTTCCACCATGAAGATTCCATGTGAAGATCAGGTATAATGTTTATACAATGTAACCGTGAACTATCTGATGGAGGAGTTGACGGCATGGAGGCTTCACATGTGATGGTGATCCAGAGAATGACAAATGTTTTAGAGAACACAACGTGTCATGGGCTTAATGTTCATGGCTTATGTCCAGCTGTTCCTTTGGACAATCTTAAGCGCAGTTCAAGAAATTCATAATGCTTTGGTGGAAGGAAGGACAATTTCAAAGAAGGGAAACAGCCAGGATCCAAGGATTTAGTGTGAAATGAGAGAGTCAGAAGCTTTTCTTGAATGCAATTTATTTACTGTGAGGGTGTTGGATACATGGAATGACCTTCCAGCAGAATTGATAGAGGCTACTACAGTGAGGGAATGTAAGCCACCATGGGATAGGCATGAGCTTATCCTGAAATTAAGATAAGGCCAATTACCAAGTAAGGTTTATGGTCTTAAAGCAGGTAACAAAAATGCCAGTTATATGGCTAATTCTTGGTTGCTAACCCTAATATCCATTCAGTTCCTTCTTAAATAAAACAAACTTACATAAATAATATGGGGACTTTGATCAACTACATCTCTCACATATAACACAAAATCTGGGGGGTCCTTCTATTGAAGAGTTGAACCTCTTTTCTTCACCTGCCCTTCAGTGATGAGGCTCAGAAAGGCCAAAATATACACCTAGGACTAGAGGTTCAAACAAAATGGGCCTCGGGTTTCAGCTCCCGACTGCCCTTACGATGGGACCAGTCTGATATCCTTGGTTGGTCTTTCCTCAAACATACTCGCATGCCTACTTACAAAGAGAAAAATAATAAATTCATTTATATTATAATTAATAAGAAAAATAATTCATTTATTTATGCTTAACGCTTTTTCGGTGACGGTTTCACTAAGAGGGTACAAACGATTCACAAGCAAGCAGCGAACACGCAGATACCCTGCGGCCACTTCATCTTACAACAGAAAAATCACGTTAAAAGGTTTCCCCAGAATTGCATTTGATCCCCAACCAGCTCAAGCACTATGTTCTCAATGTCACAACATCATCGATGTCACCGGTCACTCGCTGCGGCTCAGCTGCATGGGTTTCTGGAATGCCATTAAATAACTGCAGAGTTTGCTAACTGCTTGCAGCCCCTCTTTGTGTTTGTGCGCGTAAACCCCCCCGCCGAGACTTAGAAGTGTACAGTGAGACATGAAAAAACCACAAGAACCGGCTGACTTTCTAAAAAGTGCTTTTCATCTCTTAGACCCTCAGACCTTTTTTTGCAACAGAACAAAGAGCCGAAAGAAGTCGGAGAATGCCGGTCGCAAGCAACGAACTTAGACCCATTCACCAGACTTGGCCTGTACAATGAGGGGGATCCTAACAGGGCAAGCGAATTGCTGACTTCCCCCCCCCCCCCGGTTGGCCGACCTCAACCCACACTGGACACGTAACCCTAAACATGGTGAATACATTAGTTTCAAAAAGTCACGTATGGATACAAAGTTGCTTGCATTTTAGACACTGAAAAGCTTATTGTGCCTATTTCTATTAAAAAAATTGAGGAATGCAGACAAAAATGCATCATTAACCCCTTCTACCTCCTTCCTACCTGCCACTGCACCCACCACCTGCCTGCAAAACCAATAGCGCCTAATGAATTAAATCTTTCATTTGGTGGGAGAAGACATTTTGGAGTTTTTTATGCTTATTGTTTTTTTTTTCAGCTTTGGTTTAGTATTCTAGAAATTCTAAATGAATGTATTTTCTGATTCAAGTTAATATTTTTCACTCTTTTAAGCTATTTATTTACTATGATTGATTGGAGACCCAATGGTTGGGAAGATGACCAAACACGCCATCCGCCTGAATCAAAGACTCGTAACTGCATTAGATTTGTACCACTTGGAATTCTCCATTTATATTGGTAAAAAACACAAAATTGTTTTTTTTAAGTGTTTTCTCTTGTACACATAATATGTCATATTTGGCTTTGTAATTATTGTATTCTATATAACAGATATGCCCATAGACATTATGATTTATCTGCAAAGGCCATCTATTCTTGATCACCATAAATAGGAAACTGATGGATTTGCCCCTGTGGCTTGGGTGGGGGACAGATTTGCCCCTGTGGCCCTGGGTGTGGCAGCAGTTTCCCAGGGCAGTCCTTTGATGTCTAGTTAGTTAGTGTCGTTAAGCCTAAAAACGTCCGTGGAATGTGATGGCGCTATTAAACTCAACAAATGATAAAATAATACATAATTTGTATCCACCCCAAGAACCTGCTCATCCACCCTGATGGATAAAGTTACCACGAAAACATTAAAAGTTCAGACAGAGAAGCCAAATAAATATGTAGTTACTAAAAAACAAGCCTATAGGGCCAGTGGTTCCCAAATAATATGGTCCCCGATAAAGAGTTACGGCTTCAAGGCAGGATATTCATGAATGTTGGCCATGGCCAGAAGAAGATTCCACCAGTCACAAGACATCTAAATAGCTTGGGCTCCATCACAAGTTAAAATATAATGGGGCCTGTAAATATACAAATGGTCCCATTT